>NC_089823.1:129643411-130286911 GCF_035046505.1 Tiliqua scincoides | reverse complement strand
AAATTGAGTGTTGGGAGAGTTAGGACAGACAAAAGAAAATATTTCTTTACTCAGCGTGTGGTTGGTCTGTGGAACTCCTTGCCACAGGATGTGGTGATGGCATCTGGCCTGGACACCTTTAAAAGGGGATTGGGCAAGTTTCTGGAGGAAAAATCCATTACAGGTTACAAGCCATGATGTATATGTGCAACCTCCTGATTTTAGAAATCGGCTATGCCAGATGCAAGGGAGGGCACCAGGATGCAGGTCTCTTGTTATCAGGTGTGCTCCCTGGGGCATTTGGTGGGCTGCTGTGATATACAGGAAGCTGGACTAGATGGGCCTATGGCCTGATCCAGTGGGGCTGTTCTTATGTACTTGTCTTAAGATAAAAATCAGTCAAGAACTCCCCAAGACATTCCCTGCTCCACTATCAACTTTTATGTAAGATCATAACATGATGCAGCTTAAACAGTATTAAAAGACCAGAATCACCACATTCTCAATAATGTACTACTCAAGTAAAGCCGAAGCAGAAATACTGCCCAGAAAGATATTCTTCCGCCTTAAAGATAGAAGTAAAGGGGCAGGAGAGGCTTAAAAGCAGAACTTTAGACAATTACTGAAGAAAATTTTAAAACTAAACATATGCCATACATGAGTGAGTGACACTACAGATATTCTTCAAATTCAGAGATTTATTAATCAGTTGAACCATGCATAAGTATTTATCACTGATTTTGCCAGGAAACAAACTTTCCATGCTCCCTGGCTGAATACTGAGGAAAAATACAAACATTTGATTTAAAATGGAATCAACTTTGAAATTGCAAACACTATATTTATCAGTAAAGATTATAAAGCAATGACACAGATTTTATCTTAATGAACGACATTTTCTTTCAAGTGCAAAGAGAAACATACTAAAACAAGTGCTAAAAATGCAATCATCTCACTAACCCTATGTATAATTCCAGCGGAGTGAAGATGTTTAATGCCGCACAGCATCTGATAGAGAAGATAGGACATTCGTTCATGGTCAAGCTCCATCTGAATCACCTGGCAGAGATTAGCATCCATGAGCTCCATCACTATGTAACTTTTGAGAGGATCAAAAGCTAAAATTAGATAGCAGCACCTTCGAACATCTAATCAATTCTAAACCAAATATATAGTAATAGAACAAGCTTTGTACAAGTAACACTTACACATCTTGAAATTCTTCCAGTGATTTCTGGGGGGTAAAGACATTCAATAGGCCAATTATCTATGGGGAAGACGACAGTAACATAAAGAGAGATTAAACAAATTTAGTTAAATAAGGCAGGTAATGAAGGGAAAACAAGAACAAAAAATCAGAATAAAATTTACTCTAACCAAAAGAGTATTTGAAGCATTCCAGCTTAATCCTGAGCCTCAATGGCCAGCTTGAAAATGTTCAGACTTGGACTTGGCGAGTCTGTAGCAGGAGTTCCAAAATAAGGGGAGAGGGTAGCCAGAAAGACATCTCTCTTCATAGCCAAACATTGGCAATTGTTTCAATCCTTGGAGTTCTTAATGTTTGAAAGTCCTTTTTTCCTGCTAAATTTTGAATCTGCTGAATTTTATATTTGTGGTATTTTGCATCATAGCAGTTTTGAGCATATATTGCATGCAAGACTCTCGCATTAGCTTACTTTATCTCTCTGTTATACAGTTGGAATATTTATATACTGGTTTTCAACCAGAGTAGTTTACAATGCAGTTTATACAGCAAAATAAATGGATAAATGGTCCCCTGTCCCCAAAGGACTTACAATCTTAGAAGCAGGAATTCTGTTTGAACTTTGCATTCTAAAGAGCTCATTATTTGGGGGAAGATATTACCAAAATCTATCACTTAATTAATGCAGTTCTTCTGCATCTAAGAGGAACAGCACACATGTGAGCATTGAGGAAAAAACCAGCAGACAGAGTATTTTCCCCTCACGGAGCCCTTATCCTGTCTACTTACATAGCAGAACATTTTTATGCCAGACTTGGCATACTAGGAATTTTAACAAATTATAATCCACTGGTTGCAAGTGAAGAAGCTAATCACCATGCCAAAAAATAAAAAAAAACTCAAGCTATGTGGTCATCAAATAATGTATATGTGGTCATATAATAATGTATATATTCTTCTGTTTTAAATGAACAGCTAGAATAAATCTACATCCATTTTTAGCTACAGACGTTATAAAATATCTACCCCATTCTAGCTTTAGAACACAAAAGGGTCCAAAAGGCATTCTAGATCAGGTCTGGCCCATCCATGACATCAATGATGTGGCTCACACTGAGTGGAGCAGAAGATGCCCTTCACTCCGAGTCTGCTGTCACTTTTCTCCAGCCAAGGGATCTCCAAACTTTTCAGAACAAGAGCCACATCATATACTTTACGCATTTTCACTGGCCAAAAAAATGTTTTATAAATGAATATGTTTTACTTGGATCTTCTTTGTAATCAGCATGATATGATTCAGAACAAAAAAAGAAATGTGACAATTACAAAGAAACAATCCCATGCTTAAACTGAGAAATTATATACGAGTAAAAATGTCAAAAGATAGCAAAAAAATTAGCAATAAAAAATAATTTAAGTTCCTGCAGGATAAAGCAAGTAGAACAGCTGCTTCCATCATGTCAGAGATGTTCCTTACTGTTTATCTCTAAATGATGAACAACTGTACTTACATTTTTGTGGTTTACACACTTCATGAGAACAAGTTCTCTGTAGGCTCGCTTGGCATGTGTCTGGTTCTGAAAAGGCCTACTCAGTTTCTTGATTGCAACATTTCTTTCAAGGATAGCATCATAGGCTGCACTGTAAATAAAAGTGAACTGCCATAACCATATTTATGCAACAATTTACACACAAACGCAATTCTTCTCTGAACTGAAAGAATGTTACTTACATTATTAGAGACAGGAATCAGACAAATTAAAGAGCTCTCTCTAAACCACACACTCAAGGCTGAACTACATACAGGTGGGGCCTCGTTATCCACAGAGGATCCGTTCTTGGACAACCAGCAGATTCTGAGAACCACAGATAATGACATCCGGAGCTGTGCTGTAGTCACCTCCAGAGGACTTTCTGAAGCCCACAGACATCACACAAGTCCACCCGCGGGCTTCAGAATGGCATTTTTCAGCTGAAAAAAGTGCTACTTCCAATCTCCCAAGAGAACCAGAAATGACATTTTTATGCCATATAAGGCATTGATGCCCTCCATGGGCTTCCCTGGGCTTCAGAATGCCTTATGTGGCATAAAAACATCCCTTTAAAAAAAACATAAGGCCTCAGAATGCCTTATACGACATTAAAAGGTCACATAAAGACGGTTTCTCTTAGGAAATGGGTAGCAGCATTTTTTTGGGTGAAAACCTCATTCTGAAGCTGACCGGAGTACAGCTCTGGTTGCTTCTGGAAGGCTCAAGTGGGAGCAACTCTGGCTCAACACAGGTTCCCCTCCAGATCTGTGGATACACAATCTGCAGATACAGAGGCCCCACCTGTACTTTAAATACATAAATTTGTCCTTGCGTACATTCATGCATGTTTTTAACAAGCTACTATTGGAGGAGGGGAAAACAGAACTGAACCAGCAGGATCAGGACATGCACATGCAGGAGATTAACCCCTCACTCCCATGCTATTTAGTTGCACTCTGTGTGTGCGCACACGCATGCGCCTTGGATGTCATATTTTGTTATTTTATTTATTTTTAACTTTTCCATACTGTCCTTTCATAGAGCTCAGGGTGCTATACATAGCTCCATCCCTCCTTTTTTCCTCACTACAACCCCTGTAAGGTAGGTGAGGTTGTAAGATAGTGACAAGGCCAAGGTCACCCAGGAAGCTTCAAGGATCCAAGTACAACTCCCAAAACACTGCACTATCCTGGCTGTCTTCTATCTTAAATACTTATATTGTGCCTTTTCCCTATCTCAGGAAGGCATGAAAGGCAACTTACAACACACACACACACACACACACACACACACACACACCCTTAAAAAGCAACAGTAGCAGACAGAATAACAAAGCAGTTAATTGAGCATCACTGAGCTGTTTTTAATGAGGAAAGTCCTTACCATACTATGCCCTGTGCACCTGAGCCAATTGGCTTTAAATTCTGATATCGTTTGAGTACAGTAAAGGTAGAATCTCCAATCTCTACACTGTAGAAGTTGTTCTCACGCTTGCTTCTGCTCATGACGTTAAGTTAGATGAACAACTTAATCCAGAAGTCATGAACCTACAAAGCACACAAAGGAAAACACTACATTCTTACAAAATTAACATTTGAAATCCACATTTTCTCCCACTTCCAACCCTAACAGTCTTATACAAATTCCTTAATAAATTTGTACTCAACATCAATGCACTTCAGATGCGTATCTATACAAAGGAGCAGAAGACCTCCCACTTTGGGAAGGATTCACAGTTCAGTGGTAAACCATATGCTTTTCATGAAGGTCTCAGGTTCAATCCTTGGCACTTACAATTAAAAGATCAGATAAAACAGTGTTTCTCAAACAGTGGGTCGAAAGCCAATTTCAGGTGGCTCCCCATCCATTTCAATATTTTATTTTTAATAGATTAGACTTGATACTCCCATGGTATGTGACTGCATTTGAGGAAATGTTACAGACCTGTCATTTTAACCAGCTACTATGTATATTCTTTTAACAATTATGGTAAATGAGACTTACTCCTGGGTAAGCACAGGAAGGATATGTACAGGAAGAATTGCAGCCTAAAACTGTTAAATTTCCTGCCTGATGATGTCACTTCTGGTCATGACATCACTCCCAGTGGGTCCTGACAGATTCTCATTCTAAAAAGTGAGTCCTGGTGCTAAATGTGTGACAACCTCTGAGACAGAAGGAGTTCGGAAAAACCTCTCTGCTTTAGACCCTGGAGATCTGCTACCAGATAGAAAAGACAATATTGGGCTAGACAGACTTGTCTGACTCAGTATGAGGTGGCTTCACGTATCCAAATAATCCTCTCTGAGATATCTGGGGGTCAAGCTATTAAGAGTTTTACAGATCAAAACCAGACAACTCAAATTAGAAAATGTGCTGTTAATGGTATGTTTTTCTGAACTTTCTACAGCCTCTACATCTCTCCTCTGTAGTCTGGAACGTTCTGCAGTAGCACACAGAACCTTTTCGCATTTCAACATTTGTGTTTTCCCTCCTATTAAAATTTTCTACTAAAACCAATATCTTTTTACATGCCTAAGGATTCCAACAGGTATGCAAAAATCAATCCCTTGTCCTTAAGTGTCCTTTGGAATGTAAGTGTTGGTAAGTATCCCTGTTTTGTCACCCTACTAGTCATTGGAATGGCAGTCTGGATCAGCAAACAATGGTTCCCTGCAACAAGAGAAAACAGTGAAAATATCTAGATTGCAGATGAAAGCTGAACAGTATGAATGCTTAGCGCTGACTCTGAGATTTCATTGTTGGGACATTTCCCCCTTATCTTAATGAGAAGGAAGGGGGGGCAATGTGATAAAGGAGCCTTCATGGCATTCATGGGGGAGATAGATCTTTATTTGAAACATTTCTCACATTTCCACCCATATATGCTCCAAGGTGACTGACAACAAGTATTCAAAACAATAATACGATTGTTATGATGGGGTAGTTACAAAAGGCAGGGCTTCTCCTCCTCTAGAATGCAAATCTAAGCACAGCCCCCAGCTGGTATGTCTTCTTCTTTGCAGCAATTCCTTATGGTAGACAGAGCTGGGGGGAGGGAAGATGGCAACATCTGGGAGGGGGAAGATGGCACTGAATGGAACACAGGATATCAAAATGGAGAGGGAAAGGTTGCTTAAAAGGAGAACGTTACTGCTGTCTACTACTATTTCATAACTCACCAACTCTAATAAAGAGTCAATTGAAAACAAAGACTAAAGCAAATTTAGCTTTTCTTTCTGAATGGTGTCTACAGTCTACTCTAGGTTTAGGAGAAAGGTCATTTTGAGCAGACAAAAAGTGGGACCTGAAAGGATAATACACGCACACCCACACATCCACCACTATCCAGTTTTCAACTGGGATGTTTGTTTTGTTTCCATTCAATATCACTATATTACATTTTTTTAAAAACACAATTTATATGCTGCCAGTGAATGAAAATATTCCAAAGGCTACTTACAATTCAAAACACAAGGCAAAACAATAACAAAACAAAAAAAAGAGATGAAAGTAGCATAAAACCAATTCAGTAAAGAGTTAAATGCTCCTGGAAATAACACAGTCTTGGTCTGGTGCTGAGAGGTAGAGGCAAAGTAGACACCAGATGAGTCTCCCAAAGGAAAAAAAATTCTACAAACAAGTGTTATCAAACAACACCTAGTGAGGAAGGGCTCTGCCACAATGCAAGGATCAGACTAGTAACCCTTCAAATAGTCATTAACATATTTGGACCCCACACTCATGCAAATAGCACAAGCCTGTCATGGTTTGGGGTTAAGTTATCCCATATATTCTAGCCCACCCTCTTAGGTCATCTTTCGGGGGTTTACTGCAAGTGCTGCCTTTCTCCCAAGTTAGGACGATGGTGGCAAGATGGTGAGCCTTCTCAGTAGTGGCACCACACTTATGGAACTCCATACTGGGGGAACTAAGATCTACCCCCTCCCTCATGGCACAGCGAGGACACAAAACTTTATTTGTACCATCTGGCATTTGAGTAATGGATTGTCTGCCTCCTGTGCCTCTGTAGCAATACCTTGGTCGTAAATAATTTGCCTTCTTCCAATGGTTCTGTTTATTTTTTGTTTTTTATTTATTGTTTTTATATATTGTATATTTTTGCTGGAAATTGTAAGCCGCCTTGGGCATCTGCTCCAGCAGAGGAAAAGTGGGGTAAAAATCATTTAAATAAATAAAATAAAGGCACTTGTGACTGACTTATTGTAAGGAAAGTCAAGCGTGGCACTAGTGGGATATAAGCCCTCTGTATCAACACACAACATACATATGCAGCATAGTTGCTGCTTTGCCGATAAAAGCAGGGTAGCAGCAGACATACTAAACTCTGCCATTTCTGACCATTTCTGTAACAGAAGGTACATCTGATATTCTGGTCCTTTTAATTTTCAAAGACCTGAATTTGTTAAAAATTATGATTTGTTATAAATTTTAAAATGTACTCATTTATAAAAATAGAATTTCACTTCCATTCACTGCAGATACAAATCTTTTGTAGTTTAAACTGCAGCTCTTGGAAATCAAGTACCACTGAAATCAGTGAGTTACTTTCAGGTAAACATAGGATTAAAAATCCAAGAACTGTCCTGCTGAATTAGACCAAGTTTTCTAGTCCAGCATTCTATTTCCAATAACAGCCAGCCAGAGGCCTCTGAAGGTTCAGACAGAAAGTGTTAAAGATGACAGTTTCCTGATCTCACCATCTACACAGAGGTACATTGCCTTTCAGTACAATGCCCATCATTCACGAATTTGTCTATGAGATCTTCAATATCTTCTGGAGTGAACTAATATAAAGAACTAGTTTAGCTTCACTTAAGCTTCCCCACTTTCCTTCAGTCCTCCTTTTTAGAGATTTGTCCCCCAACAATCCTGTTTCGATTGCTCATTTCCTGCTTCTAATTTAAAGAAATGTTTATTATAAGCTTCTCTCAAGTTCCCTGCATCTTTATTGACATGTTAGCATCTAAACAAATGATTTGCAAGCTTGTATAAATGCAAGCCACAGGGCCTCTAGGGTAGTTCACACATTAAAGTTGTATGCAGGACATTCCATGTGAATGTCTACATCCAGGTTCATTTTTGCACTGTGCACAGGTTGCTTATCTATATCTGCATCAAACAAAATGTGAGAACAACAGTACTCAGGTACAGACTAACAATGGCTATACCTAGATATACAGATAATCCAATGCATGTGATATGTGAACAGCTGTTATGTGTGAAACACAAACCTACTATCAGGTACAGGTGGTGAAACATGGTGTGCGTGTTTTAAAATCACAGCAGCCTTACATTAACAATTTTATTGATGCTGGATCCACCTGTGGAAAGCTTTAAGAATGATTAATGTATGAACCCAATAAAATAGAGCACACAGTTATTTGATAATGGTTTAGGGGTACTGGCTTGTTTCACAGCCTTGAGGAACTGTGGCAAAGATGAAGATGAAAAAACACTTAGCACATACCCCATGACAACATTTCTGACTTATGAAGTACTGAAATTCAACATGTACTGTACTGTAGACATCAACAAATAAAGCAATTCATGCTTCGTCCACTTACAGCATGTCAGCTGAGCTTAACTGTGAGAATTCCTGTCTTTCCCATGGATAGAAACCCGCCAGAGAAGAAACCGCTTGAAGATACCTGAAGCATTGAGAAATCAATTCAGCAGACTTAGCAAGAAAAATGACAAATGCAATACTTCAAAACATAATGCTGTAATCCTAGATAGACATCACTAAGGGAATAAATCCTATGTGAAACAGCATTATTTATTTCAGAGTAAGTTTGCATATCTGTAAGTACAAAGAATGGGTAGAAGAGACAAGGAGCCACTCAGCTGTCACTAGACTCCCAAGACAACCTTCTCTGGCACCTTAATGACTAATAACAAATGTATTTGGCACAAAGCTTTTGTGGGGTAGAGTCCACAATGTGAAGTCTTATCCTCAGTGGGCGTATGTGAGAGAGACAAATACAGATTAAAGGAATTGCATACAGCAGGACCAAGAGGCCATGAAATGAGAGGTGCCTCGGTCATTTCAGGCATAAGTGGACAGAACGCATCACAGCCTCAGAAAGGCCTTCTGCACCTTCTGCTTCTCACAGGTACCAGCATCTTTTCTCTACGTATGAGTGTGCACACATTCATATATGATGCACCTGTCTATGCCCCAGAGAAGAACTAACACTTCACACATCTGAAGGATGCAGCTCTGGCCCACAAAACCTTTCCAAGCCACAATGAATGAGTTCAGCTGCAAACCTATCCATGCTTTCCTGAGTGTAAGCCCCACCGACAATAATGAGGCTTACTTCAGAGTAGACATGCACAGGACTGGGCTCTTCAATCCTATCCATGCTTTCCTGGGAGTAAGCCCCACTGACAATAATGAGGCTGACTTCAGAGTAGACATGCCTGGGCTTGGGCTCTCCATCTCCAGGACAACACAAGACCTCTGGGCCAGGCACGGTCCTGCAGCGCTGGCAGCAGCAGGAGGGCTCCCCTTCTGGCACTGACCCCACCAGGAGGAACAAAAGAGGCGCCACTAGGGAGCTGGGCTCCTGTTCGGGAGGCTGGGGCAGGTCAGTCCCCGTCCCCCCCGAATCACAAGCCTCCTCCAGCCCCCCCCCGTCCCTTCACCGCTCCCAGAGAGAAGACAAAAGCCAGCCCCCTCCCCTCAGCCACCAACCCAGCAGGCCTGGCTCTGGCTCCGGCACCGGCTCTAGAGCTGCTCGCTCCAGGCTGGGCCCGAGGCCGGGCTGCGCTGCTCTCCTCCTCCTCCTCCTCCACCACCGCCACCAGCTGCCACCCGCGGGGCCTGGCGCGGCCTCGGCAGCCCCGGCTGCTCACCCTCGGCTGGCCCAGCACGGGCCGGGGCTGCAGCCGCCACCGCCACGGCGCTTCCAGGTCTTCCTAGCTGGGCCGCTGACCGACGAGCTAAGCCGGGAAGGGGAGGGGAGGGGAGGGGAAAGCGGGGGCGCGCTCCCTCGCTCGCTCCCGCGCAGCACTCTCCGCCTCCTGCCGCCGCCGCGGCTCCGGCCTCCGCCTCCCGGCGCGAAGCCTGGAGGGTCTCTCTGGCTGCAGTCTACCTGGCTGGGAGGAAGCCCCACTCACTGCAGTGGGGCTTACTCCTGATTAGACACGCACAGCTTGGGCTCTCTCTCCCCCCCCATGGAAACCCAGTCCTATGCCTGTCTACTCAGGAATAAGCCCCATTGTAGTCAACGGGCCTTACTCCCAGGAAAGTGTGGGTAGGATTTCAGCCTGGGGCTTTCCTGGGAGTAAGCCCCATTGAGCACAGTGGGGCTTACTGCTGAGTAAGCATGCCTAGGATTGCTCTGTCAAATGCTCTCCAAAAAGACTAGAGGCCCAATCCTATGCGCTTCTACTCAGAAGTAAGTTCCATTAGAGTCAATGGGGCTTACTCCTAGGAAAGTGTGGATAGGATTGCAGCCTGGGGCTGCAATCCTAACCACACTTTCTTGTAAGTAAGCCCCATTGAGCACAATGGGGCTTACTTCTGAGTAGGCATACCTACAGTTGGGCTGTGGAACAGACTAGAGGCCCGCTCCTATTTGTGTCTACTCAGAAGTAAGTTCCATTAGAGTCAATAGAGCTTACTTCCAGGTAAGTGTGGATTGCATCCTAAGAACCAATGCTAATATTCACAGGATGCCTTTGCAGCCTGCTTTTGTGGGTGTCTACTTGGAAGCAACTCCACATTTTGAAGCTGAAGGTTTGCGTAATATCAGGCAGAGGTAAGAATGGAAATGAGGCTTCCCAATTCATAACTTACACCCACACCAGGTTCTTCATGCAATGCACAGGAGTGATCCAGCCTCCTGTCAGGACACATCATTTGCATGTAGGATCACTCCAAGGAGTCATCACTAAGACCAGAAATCTGCAATCCTATCCACACTTACCTGGGAGCAAGTCCCATTGACTATAATGACTTACTTTGGAGTAGATGTGCATAGGACTGGGCTCTAAGCACCCAAGCCTATCCAATTTTCCAGCCCCAATGCAGCCCTGAGGCAAAGAAACAAATGCTCCCTTACCTTGAAGAAGCCTCCATTACTGCCCCCCTAACCTTACAACACAGTGCACAAGTCCATTGGCAGTTCAGTGCACGGTTGTATTAGCTTGGAAAGTTGGATGGCATTGGAACCTAAGACAGGCATGCCACCAGCCCAGTCCTATACTGATATCACGCCAGTGATGCAGCAATGACAGTACAACATCAGCAAGAGTTTAAGTTGTATCTTAAGCCCATGCATCATGAAGCTGGAGGAGAAACACTAGAGCCCAAACCATTCTGGTGCAGCCTTCCCAGTAACACCACCAAAGTCTGTGGAAACCCCAACAACACAGCCCAGCATCCACAGAGCAGCAACCTGACATCCAAAGAGCCAGTCACTTCAGCCCAATGCTGGTGGGCCACAAGCACCACCATGGGGAACCAAGCAGAGGCTGGCACAAGTCCAGTGAGCAGCATCACTGGGCCACTCTCCCGGTGGTCCCTAGGAATGAGTATGAGAGCAACACATCACTACCAGTTGTAAGGAAATGTCCCACTAACACCACCCACACAACACAATACTATGGCACCCTCCACCCCCCTACAGGAGCTACTCTAGCATAAGCAGCAGAGGCAAAAGTAGATAACTGCTTGGAGTCCTAGCTCCCAGATATCAATCCCCCATGCCACACACACCCATCCAAGAAATACCTTTTTGACACAACTGATGGAAGAAGACTCCCTTGGAAAAGGACACCCATGTGAAGTAAACACACAGAGTTTGGGTTCTCCATGTAGATGGAACCATTTTTTTTTTTCCAGGGGAGGAACTGGGACAAGACAGGGAACCTCAACAGCATGCACATAAATCAGGTTGCTGTTAGACTGCTGCACAAGACACAGGCTGGGAATCAGGCAAGACAGGTTTGTGCCCAGCCAAGGGGCTTGCCTCACCAATAAGGCACTCATCTGTTGCATAACTTGCCAGAAACACTCACGGCAGGGACAGAAGAAGAGGTGGAGGTAGTCTAGAATTCATACTACACCATAAAACTGTTTTTTAACCACGCAGCCACAACAAGAGACAGATAAAGCACCTCATGGAACATTTAGCATCTCACTTCACTGCAAACAGGCACACCTGGCTGGGAGGCTATAGCACATAGACCTATCAGAGAGAGTGTCTGTGGGCCAATCAATGAGCTTTCATGTGACTGAGGGCACCTGCTGCAGCAGTGTATCTATGTATTCATTCAAGCAATCTTCATCCTGCTCCTAATAATCAGGGCAATCAAGGTGGCATACACCCACCTCCACCCCATGCCCTTTGCACCACTGTTAGTGCCTGCCAGTGTAGCTATCAGTATGCTGCCCTTCTTTATTACCCTGCAACTGTCTGCCATTCACTATGACAGCAGAGGGGGTCCATGATCACTGACAAGGGTCCCCCACCCAAGGAGCCAGAGAGTGAGGATGCTACAGATCCTGACAGCAGAGAAGTTCCTTCCCACTCTCCTGCAGAGAGTCCCACCCTGTGGTGACAATCAAATTGGGTGGGAGTAAAGAATCCCTTATTCCCACACCATATATTGAAGCAACCTGTGATCTGATCAAAGTTTTATTACGCAGTCTCAAAGATGGAGCATGTCCCATCCAAAATATTTCATCTCCCTTCCAATGTCCACTTTTTGGGCTAATTAACACCTCCCCTTCTTCAGAAACAGCAGCTGCAGAGTGCAAAGGAACTACAGAACACTCTTATCAGTTTGAGCAATTAACAAAATTTATTGCTACATAAACATTCCCCTGCAATTCCTCTTGTCCAGAAGCTTTCCCCTCCCCCAAAACTCCACTTAACTTCATAGGTAAAAGTCTGAAGCATCTAGTCCAAGTCCACAGCAGCTTCAAAGAACAGTCCAGCTTTCCCAGCCCAATCCAGCTGTGTATCCACATCCTCTTCCTTGGCTGAGTCCACCACAGATCTGTCAGGCAAAGTCACAGCAGCCCCCTCTACTGTGTGTTATGCTTCTTCTGGGACTGCTTTTTATTCCTGCAGACCCTTGTTAAATCCAAATGAAGCTCAGCTGTGAGCTACCTCATTAGTCCATGTCCATTTGCCTTAATTGATTGCAGTTGTGAAGCTAGCCCTGCCCTGCCCTTCCCAGAGCTGTCAACCAGCTGTCAAAACATGGGAATCTGTCAGCACCACATCATCTACCTGGTGATCTTCTGATCTTCCCTTACAGAGCAGCATCTGAAAGAGAAACTTGCAAGTACAGTTGCCAACCATCTCCTCCAGGGCTGTTGTGCCGTTACAAGTTATCTGACAGAGAGCAAAGTAGCAGGTGTCCATGAGATTTGGCTGCCCCGTTTATATCACTGCCTGTCTTTTGAGTTTACAAAGCCACGGACACCTGACTAGAAGGCCAGCAACCTTTCTGAGCACAGCTGTGCTCACACTGGTCACTGCAGGCAGGCAGGCTATAGGCTTCATTTGAGGGTTGTGTGTTAAGTCTTCACATGTGGGACATCTCCCACAGTCTGTGGGGAACAAGGAGAAACACACAGAGAGTAACAAAGAATTGAAAATAGCATCAGTAATGTATCTTCCATAGACCAAAATGCATGCAGTACTTGGTATTTGTGGGGGAGCATGGTGCCACCAGAATGGACCTAAGAAGGCAAGTGTTAACACAGCAATTCCCCACCCCCACAAGGTTTGAAAAGCAGGAAAACATCAAAAACTCTCAGGAGAAAGACCATTGGGTAATATAGAGGAGAAATGGCAGTCTGAAAAGGGTTTAAGCATCCCTTCCTCTCAATTGCTTCTATGTTCCCAATCACCCACTCTAAAATACCCTCCCCTTAGAACTGAGAACTGCTCCCTCATTGCTAATGTTTCGGCGTGGACTGAAGACCTTTTTATTTCAAAAAGCTTTTAATTGTTGACAGGCTGGCTGGCGTTCTTGCTTTTTATATGAAAATCCACGGGGTTTGTTTTGTTTTTTAGCTTTTTAATCATTGTATATTGTTTTTAACTGTTTCTCATGTTGTATTTTTAAATTGTTTGTTAGCCACCTTGTTTGCCCGTTGGGCAAAAAGGTGGGGTACAAATTAATAAAATAATAATAAAATAATAATAAAAGTAGGCCACGAAGCTACTATTATATGAATTTGCTCATAACATGTGCTTTGGCCCTTCACGGACAGAAAACTGACATGAAAAAATGGCAGCATTCAGAAGCCATAGGAGGGTGTTTCAGTCTCCCAGGACACTGTACTCTTGACCTCAAACTCACTACAAGAAAGTTACAGTGTGAGCCCTGTTGAACTAGAACTTCTTAGAATTTCCACTCTATTGAATTTGGACTTAGTCAAGCCTAGGAATGGCTTTACCACCACTGAACGTTATCATTCTTTTTTAGCTGTTAAATTAGCATAGCCAGAAAGAGAAATTATCACCAGTGACTGTTGCAAATGTCACAAACTCTGTTAACCTCTTTTGATCTCTGCTGCAGCATAGTGTTTTTCTATCTACCTGCACCCTTTCCAACTGAGAATAACACAATGAATCTGATGAAGTGGGCCACACAAGCCACAAATGTTTATGCAGCTACACATTTGTTAGTTTCCAAGGTACCACAAGCACATTTTTTTACCTTCCCCTAATTCTATTTTTTTCTCCTGCTAGAAAATGTGTCCAAAAGCCCTTTTCAAAAGCATTTCTGGATTATAAAACAAAGTATCTCCACTGTCTTATTGGTACAGTCACTGTTGGAATGATCATGAATTGGTGCTGAGAGATTTCCAAGCAAAGCAAACTTGCCATTGAGCCTGGATGGTACTTGCAAGCTTTGTGTCTCAGATAATCCAATTGAGTTATTACGTCCCTCTTACTCTACAGATCTTCATCCTGCCACTGCTAAAATCTGAGTCCATCACGTGAAGGAGGATCTGTCAAAAGAGAAAGGAAGTGTAAACAACAGGCAACCATGGTGTTGCCCTCTGCTCTGGCCAGGAGGTGCTCAGTTGGGCTTCCCAGCCTGAGCGGGCAGGTTCCGGTTTACTTGCTAAACCACTTGCCAGGCACTTCAGTGCTTAGCTACGAACCACAAACAAAGCTATAAAAGAAGGAAGGCAAATAAACAAGGAAAACCAACCCTGCACTTTTTATTGGGAATACAATCCGGAAAAATTCAAGTCTGGACTGTTCTGAATGCAGCATCTGACCAGCATTGGCAGGTATTTTTTTTTTAATCTCTTTCTCTTGTGTATGGTGAAACAATAAATAATAAGAGATTGACACTGTGTGGAAGTAAGTTCCATTGCTTTCAGTGGAATCCACTTTCAGCTGAAAGGCTTAAGGTGGCAGTCTTGGTCTTTCTTAATGCTGTAAAATTCTTGGCATTGTGCTTAGACGTTAATATTGTCCTCCAAATGTGCTGGATTTTTACTGTTTAGAGCAAAAGTCTTGGCATTCCTAATTTCAGTTATCTTGCTCAGGAGAAAAGTTATTACCCAGGAGAGAAATGGACAATTTTTCTTTGAGATGGCAATAGTTGTTTCCCGCTGGATTTTAGACCTAGATGGGAGATTTTTTCTTCAAGTTGAAATTATTTTTTATGTAGTTGTATTTCTCGCTGTTTGTAACTCACTGTTTGTAACTATGTCATTGTAAAATGACATAGGTAAAGGTGGTTTTATGAAAGCGGTTATAGCACGGGGCTGGTGTATCTGTCCTGCATATAACTTTTTTAAAATTTCTTTTAATTTTCTAGGTAGCTGGGTCCTAAAGGAATAAAATTGCAAATAACTGGGGGGAGGGGAGAGTGAGTATGGCAAACCACTCCCAATAGCCACAATAAGGCAGCTTTAGCTCCACCTCCAGAGTACCCACTCAAAAACGTTCTATGTAGATGTGGGCATATTACTTAAACCAGTCAACTTCCTCACATATATATGGAAGTTATTCTCACCTTAAAAAATACTGGATATTTGTACAGCTTTTGAACACGAGACTAGAAAAAGACCCCTGCTAGGTCTTAACCAGGATCCATGTAGCACAGCAACTGCTTCCTAATGGCCAACCAGATGTCCCCAAAAGCCCACCAGCAGAGCATGAATACATTAGCCTGCCCACACAGTTGCCTATCCAGCAACTACTATTTAGTGGTACTGCAATACCTCCTATAACACTGTGGATACGTTCCTGGAAAGCAGAGTGCTGTGAAACAGAGCTAGAGGGGACCACTCTAACACTGTTCTAATGTAGATGTGTTCACAAAACTGTACGAAGCAGTGCATAAGGTCAGAACCTGCTATGTCATTGACCATCAGTTCCGTTGCTCCTACCACATGCTGCTACACAGCAGCAGAAAATGATGGGAGGAGCTGTTCCTAGGAGGATGAGTCAGTATTCCAGTTTGATAATACTATAAAAATTATACTGATGACCAGGGGCCCAGTCCTATTCAATTTTCCAGTGCCAGTGCAGCCATGCCGATGGGGCATGCACTGCATCTTGTGGTGGGGAGGCAGTCACAGAGGCCTCCTTAAGGTATGGGAACATTTGTTTCATTAACTTGGGGCTGCATTGCACCTGCACTGGTGTTGGAAAGTTGGATATGATGGGGCCCAAAGAGTGCTATAACAAAACAATGTAACTGGAAGCGGTGTTATAGATGGTTTTAAGGTAGTGTTTCTCAAACTGTGGGTCAGATGGGTCCTCATTCATTTCAATATTTTATTTTTAATATTTTAGACTTGATGCTACCATGGTATGTGACTGCATTTGGGGAAATGTTACAGATTTGTACTTTTAACAGGCTATTATGTGTATGCTTTTAACAATGATAGTAAACTGGACTTACTCCTAGCTAAGTGTAGGTAGGATTGCAGCTGGGCAGCCCAATCCTGCGCTCCTGTGGCACGCAGCTGTGGCGGCACTGAAAACAGCTGCCACCGCATCCAGCGCACCCACGGCAGCTGCGGACGGCACCTCGGGAGAAGGGAAGTAGCCCCGCAATGGGGCTACTCAATGAGGGAAGGTGAGGTGAGATGAGGAAGGTAGTGAGGGAAGAGCGTTCATGTCGGGTGCCGAGCCCCGCACAAATGCTCTGGATGGTGGAACAGAGCTCCACCGGACCCGCCTCCCTCCCTGTTCCCCTCCCGGCACACCTCCTCCCCTCCCTCTCTCCGCTGTCTCCCTGCCTCCCCGCTCCCCGGAATGCCACCTCCCTGCCTCCCCCCACCCCCCGCTGACCTTACCACAGCTCAGCAGTCAGTGTGACCATTGAGCAGCAGAGACCGGGCACCCACCCGGCGCTAGCCCAGTGCTGGCCAGCGCTGGGCTAGCACAGGCACTTACCCAGCAGTAAGCCTCGGTGCTAAGCCGGCGCATCAAGCCTAGTATTGGGCTCTAAGATTGTTAAATATTTTCTAGCTTGATTATGTCACTTGTGGTTGGTCCTGACAGATTCCCTTCTAAAAAGTGGGCCCTGGCACTAAAAGTTTGAGAATCCTTTTTTAAAGGTAGTCTATCTCTGAACTTGGTCTTTCATTTACTGATAGTAGTTAACAGCCATTGTTAAACCTTCATGAATTTGTCCAGTTCCGTAATATTATTGTTTTTATTATTGTGTCATCATAGTGACACAGGTGCAGATTTGAGGAGACCCATATCAGAGCCTGCCATCTCCACCCTCCTCCCAGGCCCACTCCTGAACCTCCACATTCTGCTGCCAACATACTAGCACCTACAGAGCCTCCTCTGTATGCTTCACACCTCTTGCCATTTGTGGCAGTAGCCCAGCAGTATGCAACAGCAGCTCACCTTTCATACCACTATAAAGGACTTTCATTACCTAAACTGGCAGTTGGCACCTTACAGTTGAGAACTAAATCATGGTACCAACAGTGTCACAGAAAAAGTGGGTGTTAAGAAGAGATTTGAAATAAGTGAACAGGAAAGCATCTTATAGACAATTGTAAGCGTAAGAGACAGCCAAGGCGAAAAGATGGAAATTTGAGGGAGCAGGAGGGCTTTGGTTGGTTGCAGATAGTAGCAGTTGAAGCAGGAAAGTCACAGGTAGGAGTGTAGAGGAATATGAGATCTGAAGTTTTTATGTTCCCATGACAAAGATTGTCTACAATAGAAGCACATCAGGAATTAAAGCTAGCACCAATCCTCCCAGCTGTTGGTCATTTCTTTTTTGGCCATGAAGGTGTTTAGCTGCTGTTGATCCCCTTTATTTTCAGTGTAAAAACATCTCAACCTTACACAGTACTAGATGGTTCTGGCAGCCTGTGTCTCTGAAATAACTGTAAATCAACCTGTATATACTGTATTTTGAAAGTAATCAGCCCTCAAATCCCTCTAATGCTGTGAATCTTTCTACACCTTGTGCATACAGTCTAGAACAGTGTTTTTCAAACTGTGGGTCAGGACCCACTAGGTGGGTTGTGAGTCAATTCCAGGTGGGTTGCCATTCATTTCAATATTTTATTTTTAATATATTAGACTTGATACTACCATAGTATGACTGCATCTGGGAAAATATTACAGACCTGTCATTTTAACAAGCTACTATGTATATTCTTTTAACAATGATAGTAAATGGGACTTACTCCTGGGTAAGTGTGAGTAGGATTGCAACCTAGGCTTGTTAAAAAATTTCCTGCTTGATGATGTCACTTCTGGTCATGACATCACTTCCAGCAGGTCCTGACAGATTCTCTTTCTAAAAAGTGGGTCATGGTGCTATATGTGTGAGAACCACTTGTCTAGAAGTATGGGGTCAATTTGCTGTAGAGTGTGCTTTAATAGGTGCGTGAGAAGTGACAGCCCTTTTCAAGATAATAGCTGTCACTTTTAGTGTTTCTTAGACTAGAGCAGCCATTTTCAACCACTGTGCTGTGAATGGTCCCCAGGTGTGCCACAGGAGTTTGTTAGAGGGTCGTTTTTTAATAGGACCATTGGGGGATATGAGCCCCCCACCAACAGCATGGTGTGCCTTGTCAATTTTCCAAAAACTGATGGTGTGCCTTGACAATTTTAGTACCTTGTCAGTGTACCATGAGACAAAAAAGATTGAAAATCACTGGACTAGAAGTTACTTGGTCCAAGTCTTTGCTCCCTAATCTCTGTTTGGATCCTGTCTGTTTCTTTCCCATCTCTGTGGCTTTCTGGAGGGTTAAAGCCTCTATTGACTCTATTCTCCTTTATCTGGCATTGAAGGCACCATTCTATCTCTCAATTGTTTCTCTTTCTTATCAGTAAATTCACAATGTTCAGCCTGTTCATGCAAGGTCCTAATAAAATGACTCAACAATTCTCCAAGCTTCTGCACTTTGGTAGAAGCAAGCCCTCTCATAAAACACTTTCCTCTTTGGAATGAAATGGGCATCAGACTTGGAACGAAGAGTCTCATAGTTTGTGACCTTTTTCAGCAGGTAAGGAATTTATAGTTGGCTTCTTTACCTATAGCATAAATGATTGGGTGTACTTGTGCCTTTCTCCTTGTGGTTTGGGCAAAAGAAGGCAAATACTTTAGGTCAGCCTGCAGGATTGTTCAGTGCCATTTCTCTGCTTGTCAGTTTTAAGACTAATTCTGATATCCTGCCAATGAGAAAGCTCAATAAGACACTATTCAATACACTGCATATAAGTTTTTTATCTTGCTATAATGGGAAGTGACACAGCAACCAACTCCCAACTACAAGTACCTCCATTGCCACCTAGTGACTGAACTAAAGATGTGAAGCCCAACACAGATATCTCCACCCCTCCCCCAGCTGCTCAGTGGAGCAAAACAGCTGTTCAAAGAAAAAATATATATATACATCTACTCCAAGTGATGAGATTTGGATCATGTCTCAAATATGACTTGTTTTCAGTGGAATTCACTGTATAAATTCAGATTGAATATTTTCAGTCCACCCTCCCTTTAAGGAAATCCTTTATAGCTTTGTGCCTACAGTGTACGCCTACTGCTTATTTAGAAGGGAAACTTCCCAATATTCCAGTTGATAATAGATTTTGCATTTGTAGTCTGAGGAGGTAAAGGATGTTATCTATTAAAGTTACTTCTCATGTAATAATCCAAGACATACATTTTTTGCTGTCTATTTTAGAGCAGATATGAATTCTTCTTGTAAAGCAATGATTGTTTACTACACTTACAGTACAATCCTAAGCACGTCTACTTGGAAGTGAGTCCCATTGTGTTCTTGAGGGACTTTAGGTCTGAGTAGCCGGCAGTGTTGATATGATCCAAGAGCCTGTGATCTCATGGAAAATGGTGTCATAGAAAAGGCTGGTAGGCTGCAGAATGATCCTGGGCTTACTTGGAAGTCCAATATAATTTTTTTGACATCTCAAACCTCTGAGTTGGCCAAGTTGTTCTGTGTTAGGGACAAGTGGATGGTGTGTACTGGTTTAGGAGTTGGATTTAGGACTGGAAGATCCAGATTCAAATCCCTGCTCATACATGCAGCTTCCTGGATGACCTTGGGATAGTCACTATCTCTCAGCCTCACTTACCTCACAGGGTTTTTGTGAGGATTAAAGGAGGGAAGGAACCATGAACACAAACACCACATTGAGCTTCCTGGAGAAAGAGAAGAATAAAAATGTGAAAAATAATTTTGAATACTATATCCAGTGCTAATAGCAATCTACAGATGCTCAGAAAGAGTCTGTAATTTTTAACTAAGGAGCAAAACCAAATATGTCTAAACCCAAAAAAGGTCAATGTGGGTTTTTCTAGGGAACTGAAACTGAATTCCCAAACACAAAAAGTAGTAACCAGTTCAAAACGGGGTTCATTAGTCAGGCATTCACAACACTCTTATGAGAGTGGCAAGGGCTTGTCCTTACACCAGCTGCACTTGGTGTAACAATTTCTCCCAGTAAACCATCAGGAGGAAGAGGCCAGGGTTTAGGTGTTGTCTATTATAAGGCCTCAGGATGGATGGTGTTGCTTGGTGGCAGAGAACTTCCAGCCTTGTCTGAATTCCTTGCTGGTTAATAAAGCATAGACATTGTTTATGTGTCTCTCCCTTTTAAAGTGAAAACACCCAAGAGTCTTGGGAGCATTTTGGCTCAGTAGTCATTGCAAGTGGTTTGCATTTGTTTAGGAACACAGGCTTGTGAAGTACTGAAATTTGCTCCTTATGCCCTGCAAGCCCTCTGCAACTTCTCTTCTTCATACCTTTCCTTTCAGAGCTCCCACAACTTGTCTGAACTTAAGTCTTGCTTCGCCTCAATTCCATGTATAAATAGTCCAAATGAATTTGGAAGGCCCACTAAAAGCAATCCAATTTGGTCTTCTTCAAGGATCTCATTTCAACAGCCAGCAAGTTTGTCAACATGCAATGAATATGAGATCATGAACATGGTTCCCTTCATTCAGCCTCTGAGAGTACAATTCCTTTAGTAAATGCATCCTGTCTTGGAGACTGTGGACCCAATCCTATCCAACTTTCCAGTGCTGGTGCAACCGCAATGCAGCCCTGGGAAAAAGGAACAAATGTTCATTTACCTAGAGGAGGCCTCATGACTGTTCCCCTACTCCAGGAGGTAGTACATGCCTTATTGGCACCGCTGCACCAGTGCTAGAAAATTGGATAGGATATGGCCATGTTTGGGGGATGCAAATCTCTTAGAATCTCCCACTTCATGGGCTGTTTTCTTTCTCTTCATATGAATTAATGGGAAATCATCAACAGCTTGGATGATAAGGGCAATTGCAAGCTTATTCTTTTCATCCCGTGCATCTGTGATTTCAAGAGAATGACTTTTGGCAAGTCATCCTCCATCTTTGCCAAAAGTCATCCTTTATCATTAGCATTTTCATTCTGAAGCTCCAGAACTCACAATTCAGGTGTTAAGTCTTGGGATCAAAGTTCCCCCATCAGGTTGTTGGGCAGTCACCCTGATTGCTTTAACGCTCTCCTTTCTAAATCAACTCAGTGAAATTCTTCTTTTAGTCTATTTCTCCCATGTGCTGGGCCCATTATCTCCTAACATGCCACAGGGTTTGGGAGACTTCTTTAAGAAGATCATTTCAAGATATGTGGTTGTAAAGAAAAGGAAATACTTTAATTATGAGGACTCCATACTTGGAGAGCATGAAGTCCTACATGCTTGCTATCTATCCTGAAAAAGGGTTTCTGGGAAGAAGAAAGAGGAAGGTTGAATAATTTGACATTAGCAATCCGCAAACTAAAGAGAACTTCACTGGAAAAATAAAGTGGATATGAAATGTTTATTAATAAAAGTGGTGCTACATTTCAGGCTTCCAATAGTAATCAAAATACCATAGATAGTAGATACTAACCTATAGTAGGTAAAATTTTTGCCAAGTAATCAAGCTCCAATTCTCACTTTGCCTTATCTCCGGGTCAATCAGAGGGCAGAACCTTTCAACTCTGAACAGTTTCCTTTCTCAGGGGGAGACAGGTGCCAAGTTTCTCAAGCAGCAGGCAGACACAGCTCCTTAGAAGCAATTTGTTAACCTTTTATTCTCCTTCCTTCTGCTGCAGCCTGGTTCCGCTTGGCAAATGCTTGCAAAGCAGGTCTGTTTTTTGAAACACCAGGAGGGGACCCTCCTTCCCAGGCTACAATTCAGTGCACACTTACTTAAGAATAACACCCATGGAAAGCAGTGGGTCTACTTCTGACTACAAAGGGTTGCAAATATCTCATCTCTCTGCTGTGAATTGAATTGCACACTCTCAGTTATGTGTTATGGATTGTATGTTGAGCTTCTGGCTTAACACACCAGACACCTTAAAGGTAGATTTGATTCATGGTTCTCCTGCAGTGGTTCCCAACCTTTTTCATTTGCATATCCCTTGGCAGCCCATTTCCATTAATTGTACCCTTCATATGAGCAAAATGTTTGTAATTAATAATACAAGCCCTCCTCTCCTCTATATGAAAGCCCAGACTTCATGTATTCATCACAGTGTTTTCTTTTTTTGTCTGTTTGAAGAACAGAAGACTCTGCCTTTGCACTGTTTTGCACCAGAAGTGTGGTGAGAAATTCCGGGTGATTGATCACTTTTCATATTATGTTTCAGCTTTTTTTACTGTGCTGGTTTTCAATCACTGGTTCATACATGAATTGATGACCAAAAACTAGCTATTGGTGGGGCTTTCACAGCCAACTAGCTCCCTCCCTTCCTGCCTTGCTGGTCCTTGCAAGGCATTCTGGAGCATGGCCTGCCTTTTTCTACCATTATTCCATTCTTTTTCAAGTACCCCTAAAGGTCCTGTTGAGTGTCCCTGGGAGTACGTGAATACCAGGTTGGGAACCACTGTTTTACTTGTTCACAGTGCACTTATTCTGATAGTGCTTACAAAAAGGTGATGAAGACCAGAATTTAAAAAGAATAAAAATGTATCTTATGATCTTTTACAATGTTTTTAATAAATTAGAGACTACAGTTCTTAGGTAACAATTAGTGGTGGGTTATTTTTCAGGATCTGGCGTTGGGTAAAATCAGACAAAACTATAGTCAGACACCCCCTTAAGTTTAGCCCCCGACTTATCCGAGGGTCATAGAAAATTCCATGATTGTTGGCTCAAAACCTGCCCTCAACTTATCTGTGGGATCGACTTATGGACGGGTGTCTGCAGTGGTTAACCTGAATCCTTACATAGCGGAGGTATTTTAATTCCAACACCTTTTTGGCCTTAGTTTCTCCACTCAGGTCCAGAGGAGAATAGGGCAAGGCCCAACCAGCTACCAAGGTGTCTGGACCGTGGAAACTGCTGACTGAACTGCAGTGATCTGTCAAAGCCTTGCAGTCAACTTTTGCCTGTCTTTTAAAGGCACAGTACATAACAGGGACACTCTCATCTGGCTAGCTCACTAGCTTTATTGCCCCTTTTATGTGTAGGATGCTTGTGCAGTGTTGTTGCATCTTTCTCCACTTAAAACAAATACAAAAAGTCCCCAAGATACTACTGATTCTATTCTGGATATTTGTCCTAAAGTTGGAACATATGTAGGTCAAAACAACTGCTACTTGCCAGCCCACAGCTATTGTGCCTGCACAAAAGCATCACAATGAAAGGACTGCACCCATGAAAAAGTAGAGATGCAGCCATCTGTAACTTGGACATCTGTAACTCAGGGACCCAGTGTATCAACCTGGGATATGAGCTGCATTTTGAGAACTTCCAGTAGGAAATGGGATTATGCACTGCAAAAAAGAAGAAATACTTGCAACAACAACAAAAATGTATTCACTCAGGAAGTTAGCAGAACCAGTGGAATGAGTTCATCTGCTTCATTGGATTGCTCCAATTTTGGAGCATTTTTATTGGAACAACATGGGACAAACTCTTTCATTGGAAGCAGAAAATTTGCATGCAGGAGAGCTGGGAGGCAAAACTCAAGAACCCAAAGAGGACACAGTGATGATCTTAGCATGGAGGAAATTCCTCTGACCTCAGTGCTGATGGGTTGACTGAAATGCAACCCCAACAATACATTACAGAGAGAGAGAGAGAGAGAGAGAGAGAGAGAGAGAGAACATGGAGATGGCTTAGATTAAGAAGATTTGTATGTCATTTGTAATTAAGGTTAGGCTTTTAAGAAGCTTTCCTGACCTTGAAACTACACAAACTAAAATTAGAACCATGATCCCCCAGTTCAAAATTCCAAGTTAGTCCACTGTACTATGGAAAGATTGCTGAAGGCTCATTTCAATGCTTTACAACACCCTTATGTGGCAAGCCAGTAAGATTGAAGCCTGTGAAGTTATAACTAACTCCTGGTTTCTGTGACTCGCTAACCGTGCAGAACTCCAAAAGCATAGGAAGGGAAGCTGGCAGAGGAACAGGCTCATGGAAAACAAGCTGTGTCGTCCCCCTCTTTCACCCATTTTTCCTTCTTTTTGAACACTTCTAACCCGCTCCTCCCCAAAAGGTCCTATGCAGGTTCAGCAGCCTAAAAAGCTGCTGAGGCATCCTTCTGCAAGCAGCCTTTTGTCCTTTGTTTGACACTCCCTTATTCATCAACCATGTGTGTTTGTGGTTCCATTCCTACAGTTGGGTTCTGTGTTATGTGCTGTGCCTTTAAGAGGCAGGCCAAAAGTAACCTACTGTTCAATCCTTCTACAGAGGCTTTGGTGAGTGATTAGGCCTGGTTTTCTTTGGATGAGAGGCAAGACTAAGCCCCAAAAGTAGTGACATTTAGATATGTCAGTTATGTAGGGATTTAAGTTTAGGGCGCAATCCTAACCCCTTATGTCAGTGCTTTCCAGCACTGGCATAGCGGTGCCAACGGGACGAGTCCCTCCTGCCCTCCTTTGTGCTGTTAAATACAGTGATACCTCGCAAGACGAATGCCTCGCGCAACGAAAAACTCGCAAGACGAAAGCGTTTTGTGATTTTTTTGGTGACTCACAAGACGAATTTTTCTATGGCCGTGCTTCACAAGACGAATTTTTTTTGTTTGTTTTAAATCGCGCTTCGCAAGACGAAAATTTCGCAATATGAAACGACTCACGGAACGAATTAATTTCGTCTTGCGAGGCACCATTGTAAATATAATTTCATACCATTAGATTCCTTTATTCACCCCATTTAGTGTCTGAATGGGGTATAGCGTCTATACCAATGCATTCTGGGGTGACAGTGGAGGAGCAGGAAACCTGGAAGTGGCTCTTTAAAGCTATTTTTCAATTGATTTGGTATCCACTAATATTTTTATCTACTGGGGGTTCCGGAACAGAACTCCCAGTGGATAATGAGGCACAACCTGTAGTTATTGTTGGATGCCTGAAGTGTGACCTCCTTTTCATGAGCAAAATAATAAAAAAAAATTTATTTAAAAAAAACTTAAAGATAAAACTTTTTAATCACTAAAAAACTTTTCATTAACTTCATGACATCATCACACCTAGCACAAGAACACTCTGTGTGTTTTCTGCCTGCTCTGCTGTCAAAACCTAATGCTGGTATGTGGCAGGCACACCTACTTACTCTCTAGCAAGTGCAGGGACCAAGGATTCCTGGGACACTAAGTGGCTAATAATAGGGATTGTATTTATAGCCAGACATGTTCAGGGAATTTGCTTTGTTTACATTTGCTTTCACTCCTGACTAGCTGCAACTTCTCTGGTTTAGCAGTGTGATGAATTGGGGGCTTCGGTGTACTTTGCTGTTGAGTAGCATCCCAGCTCCATCTGCAGAGTATTACTAGTTATTGTACTTTGTTTGGTCAAGCCTTTGCTTTGTGTCTATCCAGCCAAGTTCAGGCATTTCCCACTCATTGCTTGCCTAGTCCACAATTTGGTGAGTTGTCTTTGGTTTTTTAATAAGAACCCCTAGAGTTCTGCCCTCTCCTGAAAGGGAGAATTTTCTCAGATGATCCTACCCCACACCCTGAGATGGTGTCAGCAGTTTAAAACTGCTAGTCCTTTCTCCCTTCAGCTGTTGACCCAGTAAAAAGGGAAAGCAGGGAGGTTGTGTGTGCATGCACATCAACCCCTTGGCACTGCTCCTGTCAGTCAGCCTCTCTCCTCCCAGTTGTCTTCCCTGACACATGTTGTGTGCTGAACAGGTGGAGCAGGGGAGAGCTTATATTTTTAAGCTCCTTTTGTTTATTCTGCATTGAGATGGATGGATGCTTTGCACCTAGAGACAGTGCCTGCTTGTGAAAGAAGTCTGGGTCAGGGAGATGATCTGCAAAAGTGAACGTGTCTGCTTTGCATCATGTAATGTTTCAATATTGTTGGGACAGTGATTTTTTTCATAACATGATGGTGCAGGCTTCTTTAAAGTTTTGTTGGCATCCTTCAGTCTTGGAAGACCACGGTATCGTGCTCTGAATGGAACAGAGTGTCCTCTCCAGTGCATGAAGCCTGGGTAAAGTAGATATGGAGGATAGACTGTTTCCCATGCAGCAAATCCCCCCTCTCCACGTCACCGAAATAGTCCAAGGGAAAGGCAGAAGCCAATACGGTTGGTTCCAGCGGCGTCGCAGGAGTTGCCAGAATGTAACTGTGTTCAGCCATGAACTGCCTCAGGGACTCCGGCTCCAGGTTTTGCCTCAAGGTTGGATCCTGAAGCCTTTTCCATAATTGGATGTAGCCACAAGGCAGTGGAGGTTTGGGAGCAGAGTTTTCCTTCTCTCAGATGAGCTGCCGTCCCAGGCTAACGAGTCCCATCTATCCAGTGGCTGTTTAGTCACCTCTTATGACAAGTACAGCCAAACCGAGGGCCTATTCTTATCCCCAGCCCCCAGGGGAAACTTTAAAATTATATGAACTATACGAGTTATATGAAATTAAAATTTCTTTAAAGTTATATGAACACAAAGGCACATTCATTTGTGAACAATTTGTTTTCTCTTACATAGCAATTGAATGGGTATGTGTGTTATTGTGCTCTCAAAAAATTCTCACACTTCTGATATATCGTGTTCTTCCTATTTAGTCAACTGGACTGCATGGCCAGTTTGTGCTCTGATGATGAATTGTCAGGGTGGGGGTTTCTGCTCTGGTGCACTTTAATCTGTGTCTGGTTGGTTGTCCACCCACTGCTGTTTGTTGTCATCCTTCTCTTCCCACACTTCTGGATTTTGGAAAGAATTTTAAAAGAATCAGGGAATAGCAAAGAGAAGAAAGTATGGAGAAGTAATATGGAGAAGAGTACTGGGCTAGCACGTCTGGGTGTTGTAACAGGCAGATCAAGACGTACTTTCCAAATCTGGTCCTTCCCTCTTCTTGGCTTCCTGAGGTAGCAATACTGGGTTGAAGGGGAGGAAGATATTGGGGTGATGAGTGGGATGAAATTGAAAAGTAGGAGTAATGAATGGAATGCAGAAAGCACTGGATATCTCCTTCTATATGTACCTAGTGAACTTGATGGGCTTATAGCCAGTAGTTGGTTTTTAAAAAAATGTTGTTGTTTCCATTCTATAAATGCTTGTACCTGGATTTTCTCATAACAGAGATGAGTTCATCTGTAACTCTGTCTGATGTCTTACAAGCCAAAGGATGTCCTCTGGAGGAAGAAGAGATATGGGCGCTGATGGTCGTTGGCACTGAACGTCTTCTGGAGGACTTGCGCAAAGGTGAGCAGATGTATTGTTCTCTTGTGACCATTTATGATGGATTTTTCAGATTTACGACCAAGGTTTGTGTGCCTTGAGACTTCTGTGGGCCCAAAGCTGTCACCATGGATGGGATGATACTAGTGGGGGCCTGCCCCCCTCAAGAATTTTTCAGCTGCTTTCCCTGATCTCATGAGAGAGTGAAGCCTCTAGCTTTTTTATTTAAAGAGATATGATGAAAACCTTGTGGGTAGTATCCTGGCCAATTACTCTGTAACAAATAATGTGCAGGAAGCAAATGATCCAATACAGATGTGACAGAGTCATGGCTTCTTGCACCAGTCAGCAGCTTAGGGTGAAATCTTAACCCTTTATGTCAGTGCTTTCCAGCACTGACTTAAGAGCAATGCAGCTCTGAGGTAAGGGAACAAACATTCCCTTACTTTGAGGAGGCCTCCGTGAGTGACACCCAACTGCAGGGTGCAGCACATGTCCCATTGGCACTGTCATGCCAATGCTGGAAAGCACTGACATAAGGGGTTAGGATTGCGCCCTTAGTGGCTGTAGTCTGTATTAATTTTTGTTTCCAGAGTGCCTTCATTGGCAGCCCCATGTTGAATGCATTACTCTAGTCCAGGGGTGTCCAGACTTTTTGGCAGGAGGGCCACATCATTTCTCTGACACTGTGTTGGGGGCTGGGGAAAAAAGAATTAATTTACATTTTAAATTTGAATAAATTTATATAAATGAATATATTAAAGATGGAACTTATATGAATGAATGAAGGTCTCGCAATAGCCCAATGCCTATAAAAGGCCCTGCACCAAACAAGGCCAGCCCTTCCTTTGCTGCAGCTACTGCATCACAGATGTGGAACAGCAAGCAGTGGAGGAAGCCCTTGTCCCACAGCTCACGCGAGAGGTCGAACAGTTGGCCATCACGCTTAGAGCAGTTGCATCAGGCCAGTGTGGGCTCCAGCAAGTCTGGAGGGCATAATGGGGGCAGGGGAGGGAGGATCAGGCTCGTCAGGGGACGGGATCGGCGACAGCGCCACATGCTGTATCCTATCCCCCTTTCCAGAACTGATCTGCTGAAATGGGGCAAATTGGGCTTGCGCCAGCTATTTAGCAGGTGCAGGTCCAAGTTTCCCCATTGTGGCTACTGGGGCTTTCCCCAGGGCAATGGGACAAATGTCCCCCTTCCTCGCAGAGACCTCCATCATGCAAAATACCCCACAGGATACAGCACAGGACACCCTGGCACTGCAGATCAGCACAGGGGAATTTACTATTTGATTTATAGTAGAGCTTCAGCAGCACTTTCCTGGTATGATTCAGCCTTTTACATGGAAGGTTAAAACCTTGACTCTCTGCTCTTCTCTTACAGAGTCATCCAGCTATATGATTTGCCCATGGTCAATACTGCTCTCAGATGAAGGATCTCTGTCTTTCAGAGACAATGTGCCCCAGGAAAATATTGCTCCTTTCAGGGCGCCTGAGACACTGTGTGAACACAATAAAAGCAATTGTGGATTAACAAAGGTAAGGAATTTTTTTTTTTTCTTGACCACCCACATTTAATATGTGGTGATTTATTTCTCACCATGACCAGGCAACTGAAGCTGAGAACATACAGTAAAATGTAGAAGGAAGATTTACTGGGGACCTAATACTTTCTGTCTGTGTTGACTGGGTTGCTTAGAAGCCTTACTTCCCGATATCACCATTCAGCCCTTTCCATCCGAGCCAAACTGCACATGATGCACTGCACTTGTTGCTATGGTGGGAAGTGCTGTGTTTTTATGGCTGTATCAGACAGAAGTTCATTAGGTGTGCATATGTACCAACTCTTTAGCTGCTCCAGTTGAATTTCTGTCTGGATATGCTCCCTTCCCCCTGCCAACCCTGTGTCAAGCTGAAAGACCAAGCCAGAGTGGGAGTACATAGTTCCTGATTTGTAGAATTCAGAATATGTGGGACTGTACAAAGTGTTTAAAGCTTGTGTGGCATGAAAGTTAAGATGAGCACCTTACGTTACCATTTCCATGCGTTTTGGAGCATAAGTGAAAATGGTAAGTGCCTTACAAGAAAGCATCCATGCAGCCCAGAGCTCCCTTCTATAATCTAAAAGCCCAAGTAAACAAACAGGTCTTCAATAGTTTTCTAAAGATTGGAATGGGTTTATAAATTATGTATATGTCTTTGGAAATAACATTTGGTGTTATTTTATTTACCTCAGACTTGGTTCAAGTTTTCTATGGTCTGAATAATGACTTTTTTTTACTGTTGTCTTACCTTTATTATTATTTATGCTAAACATCAGATAAGCAATACATTATTAATAGTTGTAGTAATAGTATTGTTGTTAAGTCGGTTTCCTCTCTCTCTCTCTCTCTCTCTCTCTCTCTCTCTCTCTCCCCCCCCCCCCCCAGATGCTGATGTACTCATTAGGGATGACTCTCTACTGGTCAGCAGATTACCAACTTTCTCCCAATCAGGTAAGTCAATTAGTGAATGAATCTCAAATTTTCAAAGAGGAAAAATGAAACCTTGTGAAGGGAGTCTTTCTATCAAGGGTGAGGGTGTGTCATCTTCCACAAGGAAGAAAAATGTATGTTAACTTTCTACAATATAAGAGACAGTGGTTATGTTTAGCTATAATTTGATTGTGTTAACCACAGTTAAGAATTCACACCATGGGTTCAGCTTCCATGCAACAGGCAAACCAGAGCTTAAAGCTACCTATTGACTTTTGCGTCACAGGATTAAGATTTGGCACTTTTGTGTTATGACTGAGCTTCATAAGTTCATTACCTGTCTCCATTGAGCAGCAGTCTCTTGAGACAGAGCAATGTTTTATTAATGGTCTGTATGTTCAAACATACGTGAAGCCAGTAAGCCCAAACTACGGTTTGCAAACCAACCTCAAAACACAGCTTCAGAGTCTGTTCCACTGACCCCAAACAAACCAGTTTGTGGGCAAGCTTGGGGTTAGTCGTAGCATGTCACCATGCTTTAGCTAAACAAACTATGTTTTCACATTATGTCTTAAAAGTCAGTGACTCATTTCATGACAGAAGAGCACGGATTAGAAATTCAAATGTAACAGTGATTCAAATGAGTGCATGACATAGTTATTTATAATAACCTCTTTCAGTGAGTCCCGTAACATTGGTGCTGCTACAGAGAAGGCCATACCCCTTATTGTCCCCAACCTGGCTACAGTCAGGGGCAGCACTCAAAGGAGGCCACCGCTCAGATGACCTCAGGTGATGAGCTGGCTTATATGGAAGAATATATACTGTTTGCAAAAGCAAGCAACCAAACTTTTTCCAAATGCTCAAACCAACCACACAGAATCTATAGGGCACAATCCAACCCAAATTAGGTACTTGCAAAGTCCATCTGTTTCAGTGGGAGAGTCAAACATGTACATACGTATTTAAACTAAATGGGTATCAAAGGTGCTTAATTTCTGCTGGATTGTGCTGATAGCATATGAGTACAGATCTTTGGGGGTATAGGCATTCCCCAACTTACGTAAGTGTTCTGTTATGGATACCCTTGCATAGGTTAAGTAAGAACCGGGCTGTGCAAGAGGAGCCACCCATATTCCCCACTCTAAAATGCTTGCCAGTCACTTTGCTGTTTAGGCTGGGATCATTCCTAGTGCACCCCACGTTTCCTCTTTCATTTAAAGAGCCTGCATGGAGGAAGGGTCGAGGCTAATGCATGCTGATCCTTGGAGCACAGTAATCTCACATCTTCCTCCACACAGGTTTTTTAAGCAAAAGAGAAAACATGGACAAACAAGGAGCAAAGCAGCTTACAGAGCAAAGCAAGTGGCAAGAACCTTATAGAGCAGCAAACAGTGAGCACTGGCAGCTTCTCTTGCACAGGCTGGATTTTACGTAAACTCAGAATTACTTAAGTCAAGGCTTATGTAACTTGGGGACTGCCTGTAAATATTAAGTCACTTGGAAATATTAAGTCACTTGGAAGATACTTGCTTTTTTCCCTGCTGTTTCAGCCTCTTCAGCTAAGTGATCAGTTACATACCATCCTGCTATTGTTATGTGAAGATCTGCCTCATAAAAGACTTTCTCCAGAGTCTGTTCTGGAAGCATGCAAAGGACACCAAATGCAGTCCTCTCAGTACTCAGCAAATGCTGCAATCAAGAGACTGGTCAAATTTGTCTTAGGAAGTATCAGGCAGGTGAGCACCTCTCAAATTTTCTAATATTCATAGACTAGGGGCGCAATCCTAACCCCTTATGTCAGTGTGTTCCAGTGCTGGCATAGTGGTGCCAATGGGACATGTGCTGCATCCTGCAGTTGGGTGTCACTCACCCAAGTTGGGTGTCAAAGTAATGGAATGTTTGTTCCCTTACCTCAGAGCTGCATTGCCCTTATGTCAGTGCTGGAAAGCACTGACATAAGGGGTTAGAATTGCACCCTAATTTGTATGTGTAAGTTATTTTGTGCACAGGTGGTGTTGAGAGAATGTTCTGAATCAGGACAACTTGTGAGAGACAACTCATTGCTTTTTGAATGAGTCAAGGACTTTAAAGAGCTTAATTTTTTCAAAATCACTTTAAAAAAAAAAAAAGGTGAGGCATCTTTGGGCTACTTAGATCTGAGTATTTTGGAACAGTCATTCCCAAGCATTTTATCACCGGGACCCACTTTTTAAAATGACACTCTATCAGAACCCACCTAGCTTTATGAGACTAAAAAAAAGTTTCACTTATCAGCTACTCAAGCTCTGTTTTTATCCTTTTTATTATGGTGGGATGGGAGACAATCTTCTGAAGCATTTGCTAAGGTTCACATACATCATATCAAGACCATTCTAGTGGTCTTGCATTCCCCTTTGCCTGGCCTTTGATAAGAACCAAGGTATGTTTACCAACTTATAAGTAAAGTAGTAGTAATTTTATTGTCATTGTGCTACAGCACAATGAAATTTATGCACCTTTGAGATACAAGCATAAATATATACTACAATTCCAACAATCACACTCTGCACACTCACCCACACATTCTATACAACATGCATCATAATATAAAAACAGTATACAGACCATAATGCCCAGGAGCATGGTAACAACTATATCGCCTTATTCAGCATAATTATGGCTGTGGGATAAAAACTGTTCAGGAGTCGTGTGGTGCTGCTCTAATAGTTCTGTATCGTCTACCGGAAGGCAACAGTTCATAGAACTTATGAGCCAGATGGAAGGGGTCTCTCAGAATACTATGTGACTTCTGCAGACAGCAAGATGTATAGATGTCCTCCAAAGCTGGTAGATGAAGGTTGATGATGTGCTGCTCGATCTTAATAATTCTCTGCAGACCTTTTTTGTCCCCTGCAGAGCAATTTCCTTACCACACCAAGATATCATAGGTTAGGACACTCTCAATGGTACAACGACAGTAAGACACAAGCAGCTGCTGTGACAAATTTAACCTCCCAAGCCCAGAAAATATAACCGCTTTTGTGCCTTTTTTATCAACATGCTGGTGTTAATAGTCCATGAGAGGTCCTCTGTGATGTAAATACCTAGGAATTTGAAACTAGCAACCCTCTTCACCTCCTCACCATTTATGTATAATGGTGTGTGTACATCCCTCTTTTTCCGGAATTATAAGTTCTTTAGTTTTTTTTTATGTTAAGTGAGAGATTATTTTCTTTGTACCACAATTACCTCCTTCCTATAAGCAGACTCATCATTCCTGCTAACAATCCCAACCACTGTAGTATCTGCACATTTTATAATTTCACTGGTGTTATGTGATGGGGTACAATCATGTGTATACAGGGAATAGAGGAAGGGGCTCAGCACACAGCCTTGGGGAGCTCCTGTATTTAGTATCAGAGTGGAAGAATGATAAGAGCCCATCCTAACTGACTGTGGCCTATTTGTCAAAAAGTCCTTTCCAGCAGACAAATGTCTTGCTGTATGCCCAAACTAGTCATTTTAAAAAACAACCTGCTAGGTAGAATGGTGTTAAAAGCAGAACTATAATCCATAAATAACATCCGTACATATGTACCCCGTTGTTGCAAATGACGCACATATGGCTCAGTTTCCATAGGGCTCAATACATTTTCCTTGACAGCTCTCATCTTGTCAGTTTCACGACTCACCAACAATCAGGTTGTGACTCTCTGGTGGGTCCCGACCACAGTTTGGGAAACACTGTTTTGGAGAAAAGTAGATGTCATTTATTAGGCAATGTAACCCAACCTTTAGGAGCCTGCGGACCACTGAAGTAAATATTGTAATTGTCGTGGACCACATGCAACCACCCCCCTGCACAATAAAAATAAAATTAAGTTTGCAATACATGGGGGCCCCATATCCACAGATCCTATCCACGGTTTCAGTTAACTATGGATCAGATCTATGGAGCACCCTGCATGCCCCAATCGGAGGTGAATGCAGCTCCACTTCCCTCGCCACCAGAGGCTTTTCTGACCCCTGCAGAGGCTGCACGCATCTGTCCACAATCTCTGTGGGACTCAAAATGGCCATTTGGGCCCCCCCCCCAAAAAAAACGTACTTCTGGTTTCCAGAGGGAAAACTGGAGGGCTTCCCCGGGCCTCAGAATGCCTTATAAGGGCAGAAAAGTCACTTCTGGTTTCCCGAGGACACCGGAAGTTGCTTATTTGGCCCAAATGGCCATTCTGGAGGCTGTGATCAGACACATATGGCCTCTGCAGGCCTCAGAAAAGCCTCTGGACCCAACCAGAGCATAGCTCTGGTCAGGTTCACTGGGCTGGGGGGGCATCCCTGGGTATCCACAGTTTCAGTTAACTCCAGGGGGTTCTGGAACAGAACTAGCACAGATTCTGGGGCATGCCTATAATTAGAGAAGATTTATTAGAAATTTATTATTTTTATAGAGAAGATTTGTGGGTTGCTGCTTTTGTTGCTGGCTGTGGGGGGTCCGTCTCCACCCTCTCTTGTAATTTGTGGGGAAGCGTCTGCCAAGTGAGTACTCCCCTCATTAACCACCAGAGAGAGCAGAGAATGGACCACCACAGCTGCAGCTGGCACTTCAGTGCTGGCTGAGGGCTGTCTGTTCTATGCCCTCTCTGGTGGTCCATGGGGGAATGCTCACTTGGCAAGGCATTGGAAGTGATTGAAGGCGATTTGCTTTTCTGAGACCTTGTGGACCACTTCTCAGGGTCTCACGGACCACTTGTGGTCCCTGGACCACAGGTTAGGGACCAGTGTCCTAAAGCCTAAAACTGTGTTCCATAGTCCAATCATTACCCTCATGCCAGTTCTCACTTTAAATTGTTCTCATTGTTCACTACTTTAAATTGTGTATGACTAAAGCAGCCATAATTAAAAAAAATTACTTTGAATGAAATGTCAGAGAGTTGGCCGTCTAGTGTAGTATTTCCAGCCTTGACTGGCAGCAGCTCTCCAGTGTTTCAGAGAGGAATATTCTCTGACTTACCCAGAGAAGCAAGAGATTGAAACTGGGGCCTTATTATACAAGCAGATGCCCTTCCATTGAGCTACAATCCATCTGGGGCTTTCTGGGCACTGACAGCATATATATGATTTCTAGACAGAACTGGGAGCGACTGAAGACAGTGTATATACTCAGCTTAACAGAAGCAATGAAATCAGGAAGAGGCTGCATGAGAAAGGGGTTGAGTGTTCAACTGTGCCATCTCAGATGAATTTGCACCAAGGTAAAAATGATTTCTTGCTTCATTCATTTATGTCAGTTTAAGAAAGCATTGTGTTCATTTTAAGTAAGTGTATAGCTATTCCTTGCTGATGCACATCTTAATGTTTGACAGGAAAACATGGTATGACCACCCACCCCTGCGTTAACTTCAGTCACTTAGCTGTCACAAAGAATGACTGTCTGAAAGTTGCAGAGAATTGGCAGCTGCATAGCTGATCTCAGAAAGATGATTGATGCGAAGTGGCATGTCTGTGGCATGAGCTGTCCCTTCTAATAGAGAACCTCTGTTGGCACTTTTCCTTTTTGTTCAGACCAGCAGAGGGCAGTAGCTTTTAATCAACAATTGATTCCATGTCCTGCAGCGTTTGTTTCTCTCTGAAGCTGTATGCAGTAGATTCAGCCACTTAGGACAGGCTGACCTACACTTAGAGTGGGTCACAACTGCCTGAAGAACTAAAAATAAAATATTGTTACATGAGTTAATTGCCCGTCCACCTGGTGGCTATTGCAGTTGCATCTGCCTACCTGTCCTTGCCTTCTTCCCTCCTGTGCCATGTGGACCATTCCTGGAGCATTCCACCACCCTTCCAAGTGTGACAAATTTGGGGGGGGGGGGGAGAACCAGTTATGAATCAGTAGCTTAATCAGGTGACACTGGTGGGTCATGACCTGGGCCTGCTCACCCATCCTTGCCTCCATTTGGTTCCAAATCAGAGCCACTTCAGAGGTGTGGGGAGGCCCCAGAGGCTTCTACAAGCTTCTGCAGGCCTCAGAATGACAACTTTCAGTTTGCCTCCAAAAATGGGAAGTAGGTTTCAGGGGATTCTGCAGGCCACTTTGAGGCCTGCAAAACCCTGTAGAGTGGGTAACCAGCTTGGCATGACCCAGAAGAAACCTCTGAGACCTCCCCAGCACTACTAGGACCATCAGCCAGACAAGATGGGTCGTAGGGTGGGAAAGATTGGAAACCACTCAGTACATGAAACCTTAGTTGTATGTAAACATATAGTTGTAGACATTTTTCTCTAGTCATTGGTTTCACAGTCATTAGCCCTGTGAGTATTCGGTCACACCTGCCAATAGTTTTGGTTTCATTTTGAATTTTCCAATCATGCATCTCTTGTGGTTGCCTCGATGCTGTCTCATCAAATCTTGTGACCTTTGTAGGCTTGTATTTTTTCATCATTTCCATCTGCTGCTAGTTAGGTACATCAGCCGCTGGAAGATTTAGGCCTTCATAAAGGGTGGCTTGGGTGGGTTGTCCTCCTTTGCTTTGTAAAGCTCTGCACACCAACAATAGCATCTCCTCCTCTCCCCTTTTCCCCCTCAGGGGCAAGCACTGCTCTTTTGCCCACAAAACCAAACAAGTCTTCCGCTAGAAAGGATTGAGCCTGCTGCAAAGCATCCAAAGGCAGAGTGCATGATTCACCCTCTCTCACTGGATGCCATGGGCTGGAAGAATTGGTGCTAGTTGAACTGCCCAGAAAAATGTGCCCCTTGCAGGAACAATGGCTGCCTCCTCTTGCTTGCTCATCCTATGTCTCTCTCTCACACTCACTCACTCTTTGAGATGTGGCTGGGAGGATTCGGTGCATTACACTGCTCAGTGCAATCAAACAGCTTAACTCCTCAAACAAGCCCACCCCAAAACTCCTTTTTACCCCAATCACCTTTTTGTTCAGCCAGCTGTCTCCTTAAAATGGCTATAGTACCGTAATTGGGCCCCAGCCACATACAGGTATGTGGTTTCAGCTTTTTAAAAAACACTGTAACTAATTACAAATTCTCTGTTCCGATTCCTGGGAACAGGATCCATGTCAATGAATTACAGTCACTCAACAGAAGGTTACAGACAACTTTCAAAAGATTATGCAGATTCCAGCAGCATTACCGAGAACATGTCCTCGATTCTGCCTAACCCGGGATTCAGACAAGGTGAGCTAACTTTTGAACTCTCCTTAAAAGTCTTGTGTTTTTAATAGCTTCTGCAGAATCCCTGGCTCTCCAGAAACCTCAGATTTTCTTCTGAAGTGACTTTCCATACTCACACCTTTAAGATGCATGTACAGAAAGAGAAAGGGGCCAAAGAAATTGTCTTAAAGTTGGGAACAATCACATCCTACATGCAGATGAGCACTCTTCCTCTGTCAATTTTCTTTGTGATGTCGGAGTCTGGCTACAGCCTGCACTCATCACATGAAAAGATGAGATGAGCAGATTCCCCTTGTTTAATTCTATAACTAGTCTAGAGGTTTTCTGCTCCAATTGTTCTGTTCTTCCACCTTTTGCTGATCTGCTGCAAACTTGTTCATAGCTGCACAACAGGAATACCTATAAGTATTTTGATGTCACCAAAACTTGGCTTGCCCTATCTGACACCGCCATGGTTACTGCCCTGTTTTTTTTTAGCTTTATTTTATTACTGCCCAGAAGTAATATTAGTAATAATATAGCTTTATTTTATTACTGCCTTTATTTTATTACTGCAAGATTTTAAAGGTCTTGCCTTTTTCTGTACCTCTTTCTCTGAAGGCTACACTGACGTGGTATTAATTTTCTCCAGCTAATATTGCAAGTTCCAATCTCTGCTGTCCTCCCACCCCTCAGAATCACTGTCTCTATGACTTGCAATTCATTCTATAGGCAGTTACTCCCACACTACATCTCCATATTGCTAGTCTCCTTTGACTTCCCTCTCAACCCCCCCCCCCCAAACCTTGACTCTTGGCTCGTTTTACTTTCTGACAGCAATCCTACTCTTCTTCTTGGTGACTTTAACAAATGTGTGAATAGTATCTCTTTGACCTTGCTGCCTCCCACTTTTTCTCTTTACCCTCCTTCCATACCATCTTCTGCCTTTACACTGATTTATCTTCCTTGAGTATTTTTGCTCTCATTTTTTTTACTAAGGTTGGTCCATCTCTATGAAGGGTCAAAGATGCCTTGACACTAGTGTCATTTCTGTTGCTATTTTTTTCCCCCTTAACTAAAAAGGAGCTGTGAGGGACCTAATCAGGACTACATAGTATGGGGATAAATAATTTAACCCTTTCTCCTTGTTCTGTCATACCACCAAAAATGGTTCTTCTGATAAGAACTTATGGATTTTGACAGTGTGTATCATTACTGAAACCTCAGCATGAGGAAAAATACCCACTCTCTATGCTCTGCTCTTATTCCTGCTCAGAAAAGAAAATATATTCAAAGTGGCTTACAACACTAGATAAAGATATTACAAAATACCACAATCCCAGAAAATTCAGAGCAGCACATAAGTGAGGTTGCAGGAGTTTAACATTTGATTTGAACATCTAACAAGGTGTAAGACTGAGGGCCCAATCCTATTCGACTTTCCAGCACTGGTGCAGCGCGAAAACAGCCCTGAGATAAGGGAACAAACATTCCCATATATTGGGGAGGACTCTGTGACTGCCTCCCCACCACAGGATGCAGTGCACGCCCCATTGGCATGGCTGCACTGGCACTGGAAAATTGGTTAGGATTGGGCCCTGAAGCCCCCATTCCAGTTTTTCTCTGAACTGTCTTCTTCATTTTTAGATCCTGCTTATGGGATACTTATTGTAATATTTTTTTCTTCTCTACCTTAGGCAGAGCTCCCCAGGCACAGAAGTCATGGGACTCAAATTACAGTGGCTCCAGGACTCACAGTAGCTACAAGTTGTTTATTAATAGGTATTATTTCTTACTGAAACCCATTTGTGTTGCTTATATAATGTTAATCTACCTGCCAATATCTAATATTAAAATAGGAAGCTTCATGAAACCTTATGTAGGACTAAAATGCCAAGGGGTAGCTTCTGAGGACAGGGAAGACCAAAAAGAAAAAAGAAAAAGATGTACAGCGTTTAGAAGGACATAACTTGAACAATGAGACCACCATGGAATGGCATTCATTATGTTTTGGTCTGATATACAAGGGTCGCCCAGAAAGTAATGCACCACATTTTTTTTCTCAGCCTACAGTAATGGTACGAATGTGAAACTTTAGATATACATTATTTGAATTTTCAGGAGTGCGCACACAAATTTTTGGTTTCTTCAGACAGATAGCGTAGCTGCAGCAGTGTTTCGAAATGGCGTCTGTAAGTGATGTACGTTACAAGCAGCGTGTCGTCATTGAATTTCTTACTGCAGAGAAAGAAACTGTTGGGAACATTCACAAATGTTTGTGTACAGTTTATGGAGAATCTGCAGTCGACAGAAGTACGGTTAGTCGCTGGGCACAGAGGGTGAGGCCATTAGAAGGCGGTTCGGCAGAGCTCCAAGATTTGCAGCGTTCGGGGCGGCCATCCACGGCTGTCACACCTGACAAGACGCAGCTTGCTGATGTGCTCATTCGCGAGGACTGACGCATAACGACTAGGCAGTTAGCGCTGAAGCTGTCAATCAGCAAAGGAAGTGTGGATGCAATCATCCGTGCTCTTGATTACTCAAAAGTGTGTGCACGATGGGTTCCGCGCTGTCTTACAGTGGACCACAAATCTCTCAGAAAAAAAGAGAGTCTTTTTCTGAGCAACTCTTCTTCTGAGTTGCTGAAACGTTTTGAAGATGAGGGGGAAGCGTTCTTATCCAGGATTGTGACAGGTGATGAAACCTGGGTTCACCATTTTGAGCCCGAAACAAAACGACAGTCAATGGAATGGCGTCATCCTCAATCTCCACAGAAGAAAAAATTCAAAGCAACTGCTTCCGCCGGTAAGGTCATGATCACTGTGTTTTGGGACTGTGAGGGCATCATACTCATTGATGTGATGCCAAGAGGCAGCACCATTAATTCTGAAGCTTATGTGAAGACATTAACCAAACTCAAGAAGCGCTTCCAGCGACTTCGGCGCCATAACAACCCAGGTGAATGTTTGATTCAACATGATAACGCTTGGCCTCACACAAGTTTGAGGACTTCGGAACACATCACTAAACAGGGTTGGACTGTGTTACCCCATCCACCCTACAGCCCTGACCTAGCTCCCTCAGACTTCCACTTGTTTGGGCCATTAAAGGATGCCATTTGCGGAAGACATTTTGAGGATGACGAAGAGGTGATTCGCACAGTGCAGAAATGGCTTTGTGACCAGAACAAGGAGTGGTACCGACAGGGCATACATGCCCTTGTGTCTCGCTGGAGGAAGGCCATAGAACTGGACAGAGATTACGTGGAAAAATAGAGAGTGTAGAAGAAACATCATTCTTTCTTGTGTGTAAGTTTCATTGTGTTCAATAAATAATTGTTGAAGAAAAAAAATGTGGTGCATTACTTTCTGGGAAACCCTTGTACAGTATTTTTCTGGGAGTGAGTGCAAAGGAAACCTCTTCTTGAGGAGTGAGGGTGCATAGTGCTGACTGGCTGGCCATTATTACAGTCATGAAGCTACCTGCCCTGCCCTTCCCTGAGCATTTTTTTTTTCCACATTTAAAACAAAAAATGGGGTGCAGAACTGATTGGAATGACATGCAAGACACTTTTTAAAAGAGACAGATTACCCACAGAATTGCTTGGGAAGAAGTGAAGAGATGCGGAAATCGGTTTTAGATTTATACTTGTGCCATTTGAGGAGTAAGTTAGACAGAGGCATAAAGTCAGGTAGAAAGTTCACCGTGCAGTAAAGACTACACAGACCTCTGTTTGTAATTATAACATTTAACACCAGAGGCATCACTAGGGTTAGCTTTCAAGAGCTCTTTGCACCATCCCCATAATGGACCTCCTCCCATGCCAGACCATACGCCCCAGTTTGGGAACTTTATTGGTTCCCTGCTGTGTCATAATAACACCTCATTGACTCTTGGAATAATCAGTCTCATTGGTCAGTTTTAAGTTAAGAGAATCCACCTTTTGTTACATAAGGCAGTCGTGTTTTTTCTGACTAATTGCTCATATCTTTTGAGCGAATACAGATAATTCAACACTGTTTATTTCTTTACACTCTTCATGAAAGTACCTTTCCAGTGATATAAAACACGATGGTATTATTCATAAATACACATTTTCCAAAAAGTTTCCAGAATTTTGGCCGCTACTAGTGTCACCTCTCCGAGGGTGTCATCCAGTGCGGTCCACATACCCCGCAACTCCCTAGTAATGTCACTGGTTCACACCCAGAGTTTCCTTACCTTTTTCAGCTAAGAAGCCTAAGATATAACAGATATTGGTGTAGTCTGAATAGTCTTTCCAAGTAACTGAGTAGTTAAAATCTCACTACTGGAAGTCATGGAGAGGTTTGTTAACCTTGGGTGGGAGTTGCAAATTTTAAACATTTCCTCTTTCTCATGTTGCTGCCTTTGCATGTGTGGCAGGGAAAAGCTAAAATTCAAGAAGCCACGCATAGAAAAGCAGTAATGCTCCTTACCACATACATCACCTAACTTAAGGAGAACTCTTCTGGCTCAGACCAACAGATACATCTAGAACAGCTCTTGGAAAAATTGTTGTTTGGTTTGTAGAGGCAGTAGGATTGGCCACTCTAGGTTGTCTGGCATTGGTTGTTCTTTCCATTTATATTTTGTAGGTCTTGTTTTTATAATTTTGTACACTGCCTGGTAAAGATTTTGCCTTAAAAAGCCGTATAGAAAAGCAGTATAGAACTGCTTAAAAAGCAGTATAGAAATGTATTTAATAATAACCCCATAAACTAGGGAGGTAGAACCAGGGCAACCACTCCATCAAGAATACAACCTGGCCCCATAGAATAATTTGATTTTTTTTTTTTTAGACAAATTGAGACATGATAGCTTCCTTGTGAAAAAACAAAAGCTTGTTCTTAGAATTAGAGCCTATAGAGTAAGTGTCTCTGGTAGATTAGGGAATTCAAGATAGGGGACATTCAGGAGTAGGGTGAAGGTATGTTTTTATAAATTTATTGACTTTAGTTTGACTTTTGGAAGTTTTGTGCTATTGAAGACAGCAACATTTACAATGCACACAGAAATCTTTAGTAGAAGGCAAAAGATTTATGCAATCTGAAGAGAAACCAAAGCATAGGATTAGGATAGAGGCCTGTATCTGGATAGCCATTTGCTCTTACTGGTTAAGACTGCACCTATACCCATTAGGGATTGCTCCCCTAATCCTCCAAGATGAGTATAAATCCAGGTGGATTAAAGGGCTGGAATAAAAACTGTCCTCTCTGGAATTTTCCATGCCATTTTTGTTTGACATGGGACTGTCTCAGTCGGGAGTTAGGATTAAGCAGCGGATCTTTGACATAGAGTGCCAGGAAGACCTTAATAATGTCAGAAAGTTTTGTGTCAAGGAGGAGCTCAGATATATAGCTGTGCCAGCTCCCTGCCTGTTCCAGTTGGAAATCCCAAACCACAGAAGGTTGTTTACATTGGGGCGGTGTGATAGTTTGCCCTCAGCTGTAGTGGAAGGACACTTTCAGAAGGTCCCATTTTTGGAGCGACTGTGTCCTTGTGGGGCAAACCAACCAGAAACCACCAGTCATGTTTTGCTGGATTGTGTTTTTTATAAGGATATACGGTTATCCCTTATCTCCCAACTGTTAGAAGAGCTCACCAAATGCCCAGATCAAGATTATAGTCATTCTCGTCTATCAGATGCAAATCCAGAGGTAATGCGGAGGGTGGCTAAATTTTTAGCTGCTGCAGTTAGCCTCAGGAGGAAGAGTGGATTGTGGCCTTCCAGGTTGCTCATAGAGGAGTATTTATATTCTGAATAAGTTTTTAATTCAATATGGACTAGAAGACTTTCAGAAGTACCTTCCTCAGTTACTGTACTCCATTCAATCCACAATAACTAGACCAAACTTAGTCTTATCTAGACTTAGATCTATTAATTGTTAGTATTTTATGTTGTCAAGAGCCTATGTTAGGATGCTGTGATGGGTCCTATGTATGTTCTGTTGTATATTATGAATGTATCGTTATTTTTATGCTGGTTGGTGATCGTAATAAAACTGAACTGAAACTGAAACAATGCACACTTTCCTCTGAGTAAGGAGCCCACTGAATACAGTGGGTTTTACTTCCAGGTAAAGATGACTAGGATGATGATGATGATGATGATAATGATAACAGTATTTATATACCGCTTTTCAACAAAAAGTTCCCAAAGCGGTTTACAGAAAAAAAAAATCAAATAACTAATGGCTCCCTGTCCCAAAAGGGCTCACAATCTAAAAATATGCAAAAGAACACCAGCAGACAGCCACTAGAAAAGACTGCTGGGGTGAGGTGGGGCAGTTACTCTCCCCCTGCTGAATAAAAGAGGAGCACCCACTTGAAAAAGTGCCTCTTACCAGTTAGCAGGGGTAACCAGGATTACCAGGATTGAGCTGTAGGAGTTTTAAGATACCTGTAATCTTCCCATATTACTGTTACCCATATTATATATTACTCTCTGCAAATGCTTTTCTTTGAAGATCAGCCAGTACCATGGATGAAACCCCAAATGGAATTCAGAAGAATAGCAGTCATAAAGTCCTGTGCCTGGGTTCCTCCTCCACCTTCTCTGAGCCACCAAAGGATTCTTTACCAGCTCCTGTGCTTTCAAGATCTGTGTTTCAAAGAAAGGAAAAAGTACATCATTAATAATATTGTTGTGTGTTCTTTACTGCTCAGGAATTAGAAGTTAGTATCCAGTTTAGTTTCATTTGGATGAGAGTGCACTGGAAGATGGATAGAACTTTTGTAGTATCTGCTTTATTTACAAATATACAAGCGGAGCCTAAGTGGCGGGGTGGTGGGCAGGGACAAAGTGGCACTTCTGCACACAATATTCTCTCTAAGGGGTCTGCATACTGCTAGGACCCCCATTGCTGAGGGTGAGATATCCTCCAGTCATTACATGGATGGAAATACATGGATTCTCCAGTGACCTGGAACTGGTATCAGTGGGAGCTTTTGTTCCTTTCAGAGCCTGGAAAAACTGAGATCGGGATCACAGTGAGGTCAAAAAGTTAAAGCTTTCCTACCCCCCCCCATCATAAACTTGAGCCAAACTGGGGCTGTATACAGCTACTATTTGCATTTTAAAATACACAGGTACTCCCATCATGATATTATTATTTATTATTTTATCTTTTTGTCTGAATTGCTTTCATCTTCCCAGTTTTCAGGACCAGAATTCATTATTCTGTCCAATGAGCCACCGGTCACCCTGCAACTGCCTGGATCAATTGTGGTAAGTGTTTATTTTTGATATATTTTATTACCTAACCATAGGTCATAGTAAAAGACCAAAGCATAACATTATTAAAGTAACTAAGGGCACAATCCTAACAAGGTCTACTCAGAAGTAAGTCCTATTTTGTTCAATGGGGCTTACTCTCAGGAAAGTGTGGTTACGATTGCAGCCTAAAACAATTAAAACCAAATTCAACGGAAAATGATTCAATGAAATTATGGTAATCGTAGTATTTATGAAAAAATAGGATTACAAATTATATTGTGTGTAAATAATAAATGATGATTTTTAGTTATCCTTTTGGCTGTCCATAAGATGTTTGCAAATATAAAGCTACCTTATCAGCTGTCCAAGAGCAGCTGATGGGCTGGTCCACTTCAACCAGCTTGTAATGGAGCAGGACATGGATGAGGTGGGGGGGGAAGTATTCGGCACTTGAGAGTGGGAGAGTGGATGGCAAAGACTTCCAGGATACTGCAGTGGCCAGAATCCTCTCCCATGACTCTCTGCTCTAGGCCTAGAACCATGATCTTGCAAGACAACAGCAGTGCAGTGTGCACACATGGGATACAGCTTGCTACCTGAGGCTAAGGAAGAGACAGTGGCCTACAGCTAAGCTCTCAGGAGAGAGAAGTAGCCAGATTGTTCCATAGAGGATGATGGAGCCTAAAGGTGTTATCAGTGGCGTCACTAGTGTTTGCATCATGCAGTGTGGGAGGCCAGCATGTCACGCCCATGATGGACCTCTTCTCACGCAGTGGGCGGGGTAGTGCCCCAGGTGGTGGGCGTGATGATGTACCATTGCCCTGCCCTGCTGGTTTTTTGGCTATGCCTTTTGATACAACACAGATATTTCAGTATAGTTTTTTTCATTGTATTCTACTGTAAATTACACATTGAATGGTATATAACATGATGGTATTATTCCTATAATTGTGATTTTAGCTATTTTGGGCACTAGTGGTGTCACCTTAATAACACCTTATTGATTCCATGCTGTGTCACAACAACATCTCATTAGCTCTTCGAACAATCAGTCTCATTGGTCTGTTTTGAATTAAGGAAATGTACTTTTTTGTTATGTAAGACAGTTGCATTTTTGTTTTCTGGGTTTTTTTGGCCATAACCTCAGATTTTTTCATTGCAATCTGCTGTAAATTACACTTCAAATAGTATATAACATGATGGTATTGTTCCTACAAACTGTGATTTTAGCTATTTTTTGTGCATCACCCCCCCCCCAAGTACTTCACATGGTGCAGCCCGCACCCCCTCCCAGTGATGCCACTGGGTGTTATGAAAAAACCCATACTCATTCCAAGCTGAAGCAATTATTAAATGACTATTATGAATTATAATGAACAGGTTTTTATGGAACAAGTAAGATGCTCAGATTCATGAAAACCCACTCTACTATGACTAGACATCACAGCCATAAAAGAAACTTTTACACATCTGTGTATGCAGTCAAACCGCCACCTGGTCTCAAAGTATGGGACAATGTAGTTTTCCTCTGAATACTTTATTGACTACATGATATCAACCCCACCTTAGAGAAGTGTTGCAAAGCTGCAAAGGTGTGGCTTTCCTCCCACACCTAGGTCTTTGCCTGTGACATGAATGTACTGAATTGACCTGGGTGGGAATGACTGTGCCTGCATTTTGAGAATACTCTTAATGGTTGAAAGACACTTGGAAAGAGGCACATAAGCTGTGTAAATCCATCTTTTCCCCCAAACCCAGCAGTAGTACTCAACCTCATCTCTCCTTGATCTTTTTAGACAAAGAAAGGAAAGTCATACTTTTCTCAAAGGGATGTTAATGTGATTCTTCTGAATGGACAATGCCTAGACGTGAAGTGCAACATCAAATCTAAAGTACAAGATGTCTTCAATACGGTAGTGGCATATGCCAATCTTATGGAACACTTCTACTTTGGCTTAGCCTACATGAAAGGTAGTGTCTCTCCCCTTTCCACTGCACATGACAGTCAGGGAATTGGTCTGTATTAACTTGTGGAAGGAAAGCACTGAATTGGCTGGAAGGAGGACTGGACGAAAAATGTTAGGGTAAAAATATTTAAATAAATAGGATGGCAAAAATACATCCATGACCCAATTGCACCATCCACATGGTTTTCCAATGCAAATTTAGTGGGGCCCAGCTCTATGTAACCTAGCATTTTGTTTCTACTTATACCTTAATACCCCCAAAAAAGGGGAAACTCCATTATTCAGCAACCCTGGCTGCAGCTGCGATGTGGCTAGCACTGTCAGCAGCTGCCCGCAAGAGAAGCATGTTTATTGGTGATTATATAGTGGGCCCTTTTTACCAGTGGATTCAGGACCCATGGATTTGAGTATCTGTGGGTCGTGAACTCACAGGGTTGGCCCAACAGGGACCCTCGGGAGGCAACAGGTTTTGTGCTCCTGTTGCCTATGGAGGGTGTTCTGAGGCCCTTTGGGAGCCATTAGTTTAGAACAGGAGTGTCCAAAGTTTTTGGCAGGAGGGCTACATCGTCTCTCTGACACTGTGTTGGGGGCCAGGGGGAAAAAGGAATTAATTCACATTTAAAATTTGCATAAGTTTACATAAATGAATATATTAAAGATGAACGTATATGAATGAATGAAGGTCTTGCAATAACTCAAGGCCTATAAAAGGCCTTGCACAAAGCAAGGCCAGCCTTTCCTTTGCTGCCGCTACTGCATCACAGACATGAAACAACAAGCAGTGGAGGGAGCCCTCATTCCACAGCTCACATGAGAGGTCAGACCGTCTCCCTCACGCTGAGAGCAGTTGCGTCGGGCCAGTGTGGACTCCAACAAATCTCTGGCGGGCCAGAGGCTCATTGGAGACTGGGGGTTCCCTGAGGGCCACATTGAGAAGCCACGAGGGCCGAAAGTGGCCCCAGGGCCAGGGTTTGGGCACCTCTGGTTTAGAAGGTCACTTCCGGTTTTCTCCTGAAAACTAGAAGTGACATTTTAGACCCTTATAAGGCCTTCAGAGGCCCAGGGAGGCTTCTATAAGGCTTTTTAAGAGGCTTATAAGACCTTATAAGAGGCTTATGAGACCCTAAGGCAGTGGTTTTCAGATTGGGGCGTCGCGACGCCCCAGCCTGAGAGCCCAGGGTAGTTCTCCCTTAAGGGGAGGGGTGGGAGAAAGGCAGAGATGCAATGCTCAGCATCGCACCTCTGATCCGGGCACAGGGGCATGCTGCCACTCACCCCTGCCTGCAGCAGCCTCCTGGGGGTTGAGGGAGCCCATCACCAGCCTCAGCAGGGCTCCCCACGCAGTGCAGAGCAGGAAGTGGTCACGATCATTTTCTGGAAGGCTCTGCGCTGTGTGGGGAGCCCTGCTGAGGCTGGTGATGGGCTCCCTCAACCCCCAGGAGGCTGCTGCAGGCAGGGGTGAGTGGCAGCGTGCCCCTGTGCCCAGATCAGATGCGTGATGCTGAGCATCGCATCTCTGCCTTCCCCCCACCCCCGCTGCCTACAGCAAAGACTTAGTGGCTCTCAGACTCTCCCACTTTGAGAACCACTGCCCTAAGGGCCTAAAACATGACTTCTGACTTCCCCCCAAAACCGGACGTAACCCCCTAGGGCTTCCCAAAGGCCTTAGGTATTCTGAGGCCCGTGGAAGAGATGTGCTCCTGTCTTCTCAGGAGGGTTACAGGTGCCCAGACTGATGGATTTCGTTATCTGCAGGTTTTGGCATTCGCGGGGGTTCTGGGAATGAAACCCACATGGGTAATATGGGACACCTGTATATACAAAGTTGCAAAGTTATATATAAATATACAAACACACAAAGTTCAATAAAAGAAAATGTTCACTGCCTATGCTTCTCTGGTAATTATTATTTATCTCATGTCATGACTGTTACTGAAAATAATTTTGTCATGGGTGGTGGGTGGCCAAAAATGTATGAGCCCCAGTTGCCAAATGACCTTGGTATACACACACAACAGGCACAACCGCTTGGTGGTCATTTGAAATCTACATAGGTCCTTTCACGTATAGCTCTTCACTATGTGGAAATTGAGGAAAAGGAAAACATCACAGTGTCAGCCATCCAGTCACTGCACTCAGGCTGGCGAGTTCAACTCAGGTTGACCTTGCCTCAGGTCCTCTCACTTGCTAATCAAACAACCATGATGGCTAACCGTGGATGGGAAGTCAGTGGCTGGAGGAACTGCAGTCATCATTACCATTGCTACTTCCCTTGGATGACTAACCCTAATCCTTTGACCCATTGGGGACAAAGAGGAAGAGGGTCATTGTGTGGGGGAGGGACAAAGGTAATAATGAAGGCTCTGTTCTCCCTGCTCCAGTTGAGAAAATTGACTCCCACTATAGCCTGTGAAGAGACACATACTCAGGAGGTATGGAATCCAAGCTAAGCAAGGTGGTTGGATTAAGTTGAATGACTGGTGGTCATTGAAGGGGACACAGATGTCCAGCCAGCAATAACCCATAGAAGGACACAATGGTGGCTACAGATCATTAGCAGTCTTAAAGACTTTGTTCAGTGTGATTGTGAGATCCTCTCTCATCATCACAAAATCCACTTTCTCTTCTTTAGGTAAAGAATTTTTCTTTCTGGATGATGACACCAAGCTTTACAAAGTGGCTCCGGAAGGCTGGACTGACCAACACAAAAAGAAAACCTCTATCATCAACTTCACTGTCTTTCTGAGGATAAGATTCTTTGTTGATGATTTTAATGTTATCCAGTAAGTGTTGTAGTTCTTCTGACAGTCCAACAAGAACCTCCTTGGAGTCTGAAGTTCTCTTTCAATTCTTAGTTTTCTTTTTGGGTTGCAGGCATGACCTGACCAGGCACCAGTTTTACCTGCAGCTTCGAAAAGATCTCCTGGAGGAGCGCTTGTACTGCAATGACAAGACCATTCTGCAGTTAGGAGCTTTAGCCTTGCAAGCAGAACTGGGGAATTATGCTCCCGAGGTATGATTTACTGCTAGACTTTTGAGATGAGCAAAGGCCACCCAACCAACTCTACCTGCTCTTCCAAAAATGATCAGCAAGCCCTGAATGGATTGCACTTCATATTCAGAGTAGAAAGTCATAATATTTACTTGCTGATATCTCCTTCGGCAAAACATTTGCTACCCTTCTTCCCCGTCTCCAGGTTCATGGGAAGACTTATTTTCGTGTTGAAGATTACATTCCTCCACACCAAATAGAGAAATTGACTCTAGAACACATACAGTTTGAGCTTGCCAAGCTGCACCGTAGAACTCATTCCCTCTTTGAAGAAGAAGCTGAACTTGAGTTTTTAAAGGTATCCAAAAATCCCTATGCTTATCTTAGCTAGCCAAGCAGTTGGCTGTCTTTTTTAAAAAGTTGTCTTTAGCTTTAAATGTATCAGAAATATGTCCAACTAAATAATGACAAAATTTTACTCTTTTGAACATTCCGTACTTCCTGTAGTCTCTGTATACAGTCTTAGTTTTATTAGATTTTTCCATCTTCTGAGTTATCTGGTTAAGATAACTTATATTTATGCCTTGAATGTATACAACAAATAAGCATATCTCTTTTCCCACCTAATTTTCTGGACAAAGGTGACTCAGAAGCTTCCAGAATATGGAGTGTTTTTCCATCATGTGTTCCAAGAGAAGAAAACAGTAGGTGGAGACTTAGTGCTGGGAATATGTGCCAAAGGAGTCATAGTGTACGAAGTGAAGAACCACACCAGGATTGCCAATGTACAGTTTCAGTGGCGAGAAACTGAAAGGATTTCTGCTCATGTGAGTATGAACAAAGCATTCCTCTTTTTAACTTCAGTGCAAATCCCAAAGGCCACCACACCTTTCCTCCAGTGTGCTGCTTCATAGCACATCAGGACAACAGAGAAGGAGGAGGGAAATGAGGGAACCTCCCTCTTCCCCATGTGCCACTACTACTGATTCTACCACCCCAAACTGGTAAGTAAAGGATAGGGGAAATGAGCTTGTCAGTGTTGGGCTGAGTGGGAGGATGTTTTGATGATTTGGGAGGCTGATAAGAAGTCATTTTCCAAATCTAAGATTTAAATCTAACCCATGAAATAATTTGGAATCTTGAAAACGTTTGCTCCCTGGGGCATTTGGTGGGTCACTGTGAGATACAGGAAGCTGGACTAGATGGGCCTATGGCCTGATCCAGAGGGGCTGTTCTTATGTTCTAAAGGTCCCCTTTTCTTTGAAACAGGATTTTATGAGTTCCCAAAGTTACTCCTCGGAGTCAGGGGTGCCAGTGTTTCTGCATTTTAATGTGATATTGATTGTTATGAGCTATTGTTTTTATTAGTCCCCTGAAGATTCTGCAGAGATGTGTTTGATGGGATATAACCCACCCCCACACACACCCATGCCATGGGCACATTAAATTATTATACAAGCAAAGCTATAAGGGCCAAACAACACATTATGTGTAATGTGTTTTGGACACACAACATGCTGTTTGCTCTTAAGAGGCAGGGCTTGTCAAAAGCCATTTAGAACTGGGCAATGCCATCAGGGCTGATTAGAATGTCATTTTGGAATTTTAGAAAAAAAGAAGCATTCTTCCTCAGTTCTCTTCACAATATTTACAGGTATTCAGGGTTGATGCTTTTCAGACAGCGTGCAGAGCAGAATGAATACATATAAGGAACAGGATCATGATTTGAAAAGCAGGCTTCACTTCCGGCCCATGCACAGTCCTCTGAAGATGTCTATAAAGCCTGTGCACATCCATTTGTACATCTCTCCTTAGAGACGTGAGGCAAGAAGTGTGTCTTCAGTCAATAGCATTAGGCCACCCAGAAAGCTGAAATTGCTTAGTGTACCATGATTACTATAAAATTAGGAGAGCCCCAATCCATGCCTAGCATGAAACTTCCTAGGTGGCCTTGTTCCAGTCACTGTCAACCTATCCTACATCACAGAGTAGTTCTGAGGATGAAAGGAAAGAAACAGGAAACCAATTATACTGCCCTGAGCTCCTTAGCTGAAGGATGGTATATAAATGTGAAAAATACATAATGTGTTTAATCACACACCTAGTTTATCCCCAATGAGACACCTAATTATCAATACACAGTCTATGAAGTTTACCTCATAAAAGAGATCCAGCATGCATTCCAGACCACAGAGCATGTCTATCCACAATAATCCAGAAAGAATAGGAGTATGAGTTTTCCCCTCCCCCTTCCCCACCTTCACTATAAAGTATTGTAACATGTTTGTGCTTAAAACATTAAGTGGCATGTATGTTTTTTGTTTTGATTAGAGAAAAAAGTTTATGATCGAGAGCAGTTTCAGTGGCAAAAAGCATACATTCCTTACAGACACTGTGAAAACATGCAAATATTTGCTGGATCTCTGCTCTGCTCAACACAGATTCAATGCACAAATAAATTCCTGGCAACTTCTTCAGGCTCCATCAGGTGAGTTAAGGTGAAGAGAAGAATTTTCAAGTTACTATGGTGCTGCTAACTCAGTAAAACGAGGCACTCAGTAATAATATGCTTAATACCTTGATTTGTCTAGAAATAAGCAAATTGTCTTGGTAGAGACAAATAAAGAGTAGGGCTTGCAATAGTGTGCACTCAACTGATATATCATCTTATTCCTTGCAGGTGATAGTAGATTTATGGAAATATTTAGAACACATTCTGCATATATATCACCCCGAGATGAGCTCACCCTGATTCAGAGACTCTCCCGCTCAGAAAATGTGCTGTATGGGACTAATCTGGAAAGCATGTCTGCAGAGGTTATAAGCAAGTCTTGTGATAACCTTAGCGTGGAAACTAGCAACGAAAATGGAGAAAAGAGCAACTTGGGCAGGTACAGTTTTAAAATAAACATTAGTTCATCAGAATGAAAGAGGTCGTGTTGTCCACTTGCGGGAGCTTCTCCAAAAACAAAGCGACGAAGTCTCAGCATTGCTATTGATGACTGGCTCAGGCGGCTAAAATAGCCTCCTAACGGTCCTATAAAGCTCGTCTGGATGGCATTCTGCAGATACAGTGCTGTTGGGAAAGTAGTATTTCTTTACCAACAGCATTGCCACAGATTAAATGGGTTTTCAAGTGAGCGCTCAACTCTGTTCAGTCAGATTCGGCCTGAATTTTCTGCCATTTGTCATTACGGATTTGTTATCTAAGTGGAAATTTTCTTTGTCCCTAGAACTCCATCTAGGTTATTTCAGTCAGAAACACACATTAATTTGAATGATAAGCAAAGAAGTTATGACTACCTTTCAATCCATTCAACTCAGACCACAGTCAGTGGTAAGTAACATTTGGAATGTATTTACAGCAGTACTGTACTGAATGTATTTTCATGTGTCTAAGAATGTTAGATTGGAGGGGGGGGGGAAATGTGTACTTACTGAAGTTAAGGCTGCAATCCTAACCACACTTTCCTGAGAGTAATCCCCACTGAACAAAATAGGACTTACTTCTGTGTAGACCGGGTTAGGATTGTGCCCTTAGTTTGTAGGATGAACATAAAAAAAGGATCATTTTCAATTTAAGTACTTCTCTTGAAAATGACACTCTTACCCATTTTGTTTTCAATGAAAGTCTCAATCTTCTGATCATCAGGAGATTTTCCTATAATATTCCTACAAAAGGAGTGTGGGTAAGGACTGTAACCAGGATCTCTATACCAATGGTCTTCAACCTTTTTCATGTCACAACCCCAATAAATACATAAATAATGAGGCTAGGGAGTCAACATCAATCTCGCCTCCCTCCCAGTACCCTATCCACCCATTTTCCGCCCCCATAATGTCCTCTCAGCACTGTTCACTGTAACAATATTTTTATTAGAGAGAGAATAAAAAGTTACCATGAAGCCTGGCACTCACAAAGGCTATTTTAGCATAATTGCTAAGAACCTGAGCAAACTAGGAAACAATCGCCAGGTACATGAAGGGGTACACCAGATGTCTCCCCCTTTACCTGATGGTGCTCTAGTCCAGTGGTCTTCTGGGGATGTGGAGGGTCAGGATCAGCGGGGGTGGGATCCTTGAGTGGAGAGGCCTCAGAGAAGCACAGGGGGAGGGGGTTTACTTCACCCTGGTCCTCCTCCCTGTTGTGGTTGCTGTAGGCTTGGTCCTGGGCAAGTCTGGCGGAACCCAGGCCTCCTGCCTCCCTCCAGCTAGCCACCTCATCACTGGCCTTCTCTCTCCTTATGAGGCCCTCTCTGACCTCCCCACCCCTTCCTCTTTCTGCCTGGGAGGCTTAAAAGGAAATCCCCTGGTCCTGCCTGGCTCTATGGCCAGCCTTCTCTTTCCCTCCTCACTGTTCCCCTTTGTTAGTTCTCTAGCTGGGGGCTTGACAAGCGCTCCCTGGGTCTCTACCTGAGCCCACGCCCCCAATGCTCCAGCCCCCCTGGGCGGTAAGTCAGGGCCCTGGTTGGGTCAGGGGTCCCTGATGGAAAAATCTCACGGTGAAGGGCTAGAATCACGGAAACAGACAAATTTATGCTTGGCTTGAGAGCTTTTGCTCCACCCCACATCCACCAGGCTTTACCCCTAAGGTGCCAGGCACTTTCTTTGACAACCCTCTGCCTTCACGAGCTGTCACTAGGCCCTGATGCCACTCTAAGCTCCAACCTGATTTGCTCTACAACAGTATCCTTCTACATTTTCATGCCATGACCCTAATAATTAGATAAATAAAAAATGAGATTGGGGACCCACCATCGATCCTACCCCCCTCCTGGAACCCAGTTCACTCAGTTTTGATAGTACCTTTATTGGATTGGATCCAAGCCTCTCTTGCACAGACTTTGAAAGGTTGCCACAACTCCCCCCCCAAAAAGGTTAGCAACCCCATTGGGGTCATCACCCACAGGTTGAACAACATCTTTTATTTAAAACATGCCCAGGCCCCACTTGGATCTGAACTTGAGTCTGAGCTTTGGAAGATCTGCTAGCCCATCATTATCTCAGTTGTATTTATTTTCAGCTTTCAATAAGCCTGTCAAATATGTGATGGAATTAGGCTATGTTTTTGACCCCTATGTTTCTTCTTCTTCTTGCTTTCACAGCACCAGGTTCACCGTGCAATCAGAGTAAGAGCTCACTAACCAGAATAGAAAGGGAAATTATCTCTGTTACTTTAAAGCGCGACCCTAAAAGTGGCTTCGGTGAGTAATAAATTTTGATGTATCCAAATCTCAGGAGTGCCCACGATTGCAAAGTTGAGGGTTGCAAAGATGAGCCACCATGCCTATTATGTGCCTGAACCCACAGCTCCATCAAAATTTGTGCTGAAGTTATAAGGGACTTACTGTCAGACAGTCATCCCTGCCAGTCCCCTTCCCTTAGCCAAGCAAATTTACCCTTGGAGGGGGAAGGGAACCAGTGGCAGGGAGGGCTGGCTGGTAATGGCTTTCTAGACTTCATGTATGACGTCTGGATATATCCCCTTCTGCTGAGATATAATGGAATGGCAGTTTCCAGTGTCTCCTCAGATTTGATCTGGAAGACAATGAATGCTCCTAAGTATGCTCAGGAGTGTCTACACCAAAGAACAAGGTCTACAAGCCCAGCTCTGTCCTATACCAAGATTCTTTCTAAAAAAACTCTTAGTTTAAAAATTCTCAAGTTTTGCTGAGAGTTCTGTTGAAAGCCCAGGGAAATCAGCTGCAAAGTGAGGAGACATTCATAGTTAAAAATATGAGGATTGGGGCAGTGGTGTCGCTAGGGGGGTGCGGGCCACACCGGGCGATGCACACGGGGGGGTGACCTGCACTGGGGGGGTGATACACTAAAATTGCAGTGGTTAGGAGTAACCCTATCATATTATATACCGTTGGATGTGGAATTTCAAGCAGAATGCAATGCAAAAATCCAGAGGGAAATATCTTCTATCTATCAAAAGTTATGGCCCAGAAAACTGGAGAACAAAAAATGCATGGATCCCTATGGAAAGTGAAAGTGAACCATATCGTGGGTTTACTCATGAGTAGGTGCTTGCCCTAGTCCTTCAGAAAGGGCAGGCTGAGAGGAATCCGAGGACACCAGAATGGTCATGATCCAATGGATGCAGCCCCCAAAAACACCTGAGAAGGAAGTCCCTCCCTCCAAGCAGATTAAAGTATTGAGCCCTATGGAAAAAAAAAACTAAGCCTCACAGTCGTGTTTACTTGCAACTAAGCAACCATGCCTTGGCTGGTGTGGAAGACCAGGTGAAGGAGAGTGCAAGGCTACCAGAATGGTCCTGATCCTATGCACCTGGAGCTAAACAAGTGCTCCAGAAGGCAGCCCCCCCCCCCCACTTAAAAGAATCAAAAGAGGCTTCAGCTGATAAGGTGAACTTTTTGAGACTTGCAAAGCCAGGTGGATCCTGACAGTGATCTGGTTTAAACAAAAGTTCTTAAATTGAACTGGGCACTGGGTAGGGCTGAAAACCTTACTGTTTTTGGAGGGGGGGGGGGTGTTATTGCAGGCAGGCTACAGAGGAAATTCACTTGGTGGACCAGGGTTGGCTTCTGCTTATTTAATTATTTGTTTTACTTTAATTATTTATACTTATTTTAATTTGCCTGATTATGTCACTTCCACCATGACATCACTTCTGGTGAGTCTTAGACAGATTGTCATTCTAAAAAGTGGGTCCCAGTGCTAAAATCCATGTATCTTATCTTGTTTTAATTGTTTTAATTGTTTTGTATTTTTAATCTTTATCTGCTGTTTTGTATTTTTAATCTGATTGTTAGCCGCCTTGGGTGCCCTTGGGGAGAAAAGGGGAATATAAATCAAATAAATATAAGTTTGAGAACTGCTGCAATAAGGTGTTAGTAATTTGACACTCGACCGGGAGGGTGTGTGTGACATCACTAGTGACCAAAATCACTAAAATCACAGTTTGGAGGAATAATGCCATCATGTTATACATCAATCAATGCGTAATTTCATGCAGAATGTGTTCTATCTTTGTTCAAAAGGTACAGCCAAAAAACCAGTGGGGGCGGAGTCATGGTACTTCACCACGCCCACCACCTGGGGTGTTGCCCCGCCCACTGTATGGGGGGGTGAGGTGCTGGCAGCCGCACCGGGTGATGTGAACCCTAGTGACGCCACTGGATTGGGGCATGCATTTAGAACTCATTTGCTGCTTATTAACATTTTAGATTCTCATTTTATGTCATTATTGTGCTGTCTTGAGTAATATCAGTTGCCTCAGGTTTGTCTTTAGGTTGGAGAGAAAGGGAAGGTAGGTACCAATACTGAAGCAATAGCGGAAACAAAACCTAAGATGCACTAGAAATGTGAATCCAGCATATTCCAAGGACGAAGTTCTTATGCTCTGTATTTTGTGTGGCACAATAATTGTTTCTCATGTTGTGTTTGGCTCTGAGTGGAGCTGATGAGCATTCTTCAATTATATGAAATCAAACTTCTAAGGGCCAATCCTATCCAACTTTCTAGTGCTGATTCAACTATGCCAATGGCGTATGTGCTGCATCCTGTGGTGGTGCAACAGTGAAGGAAGTCTCCTCAAGATAATGGATGTTTGTTCCCTTATCTTGGGGCTGCATTGCAGCTGCATTGGTACTGGGAAGTTGGATGGGATTGGCCCTAAGATTGTTTCTGTAATAATTCCGGTGCCTCCAGCTTCTAACCTCTGTCTTGTTCTTTCAGGTTTTGTAATTATTGGAGGAGAAACTGTGGGGAAATTAGACCTTGGCATCTTCATCGCCTCCATTATCCCTGGAGGACCTGCTGACAGAGCTGGGCATATTAAACCAGGTCACCATTTTCAGATCTTTAAGTTGAATCCAACCAATTTTGTGGTTTAAAACAAGGCATTTTCTAGCTCCATTTAATGTAGTCTATTTTTTATCATTATCTGTAGGAGGACGTCTCATCTCTGTGAATAATATTAGTCTGGAGGGTGTTTCTTTTAATACTGCTGTTCAGATTATACAGAATTCTCCTGATGAGGTGCAGCTTATTATCTCTCAGCCCAAAGGTATGACTACAACAATAGGTTTACATGGGCAATGATATTATAGTTGCATAAAGCAGTTTTTTCAACAATAGCCTCAAATTTTAACTGGGAAGCAGGAAGCAAGCTCATCCATAAACCTGTATACTTTTGATTCTTCTCTCTGTAACAGATTAAAAGTTAAACCTTTGGTAAAGAGCATAAGGCCCACAGGCCAGATACATCCTACTGAAGTTCTTTATCCAGCTGCCCCATGATCATTGCTACTATCTTCTTCACCTCTCAGTTGCTGTGAAGTGACACCTCAGCAGAAGCACTGCTAAAAGGTGCCAATGTGTGCAGGAAAAGTAAGATAAAGAAGCATCTCCACGCTTGGCTCTCACAACCTGCACAATCCTGCTCTTTTCTTTCCCACACAGAGTGTTGCAGAGTGAACCAAGATGAGAGACTAGAAGGGAGGCATGGGGACGATCAAAGGAACTTTGCTAAGGATGTAGGGAAGGAGTAGAGGGGGGGTAAGAACCACAGGGGAAGAGAGAAAGGAAAGACCCACCACAGACGATACAGAGACAACATACAATTAAGGCTCAAGAAAGCTGTAAGACTGGAAGTAGGAGGGGAGGAACCTCAGAACAAAGAAAGAGAGAAATGCTAGAGACTGGAAAAGAAGAGCAGGTGGAAAGAGTATAAATGCAGAAGGGGGACCCTAAGGAAGAGTGGAATGCCCTGAGGGATTACTCCCTTCCCATAACCTGGTTTCCCACCAGAATGCAGAGCAGGACTGAAGTAGAGACACTGCGGGTCTTAAAACTGCGTTTATTTACAAAAGATATTTCAGTGGCAATCACTTTCGAACAATTCAGCAATGATGTATCTCATTGTTTCAGGTCAAGCTTCCCACAGTGAATGACTGGCTTATAAATGGCACAATGAATAAGCTTGCCTTTATACACCCTTTGAGGCTGCTTGGTTTGTCCCCCTCTAGTCGGCCATTTTGGAAGAAATTTTAAACCAAACTGCCCTTGCACTTTTTTTAAACTTCAGTGGTTTTGACAGGAAAACTGGAGTTTGAATTCTGACCACACAAACTGAAAAGGAAACAGCTTTTAATCTCTGCTCAGGACAGCTTCTTTTTTAAACTGGAATTTTTAAAAACCTTTTTTTCTGTAGGAATAAAATGTTCTGTCACAGGAATGGTTGGGTGGGCAGTGGAAGTAACTGAAAACCAGGTGGAAGAGGATGCATGCCTATTTGGAAATAAGCCCCATTGAGTTCAGTGGTATTTGCTCCAAGTAAACATGTATAGGGTTACAGGTTAAAGAGGCGTAGGTAGGGATTCTGATTTTCTTATTTAGCTTGTTTTCAGGTGGCTAACTTTTTTTTTTCAAATTCAAAGATGGTTTTGAAGAAGGACTGAATGAGGAAAGGCATCTGCCAAGAAAAATCAGCATCACCAGTGGTTCTGAGATATCTTGCATTGAGTCTGAGAAGCAAATTACAGAAGATTGCCATACAACACCAATTGAAGAAAATGGAGGTGTAGACAATGACCCCAAGAAAGTTATTTCACAGAATATAGCTCCCAAATTGGTGCCCAAATTTCCTGTTTCTTCTGCTGACACCCTTGTACCACAGGTAACCCTCATTACTGTTTTGTTGAACAGTTACTGGATATATCCTTTTTACTACTATAGACACGATTCTACCACTAGCCACAATTACCTGAGGTGTTGCAGCTACACATTCAGAAATGTATATCTGTACTTATTACCACCCAAACTGGACCCCATTGTTGTGGTATTGTTTGAAGTGATTCAAGACAATTGTTTGCATTGATAGATCCTGGTACATCTATCAGGCACTGTGAAATGACTTGTATTTTGTGATTTATTCCATTTGCAAGATCAGGATTTTACAATATATGGAACTTCCGCAGGAATTCTAATGGTAGAAATGGAGTTCTTGTGGTAGACCTTTCACAGGAATTCTTATGGTAGGAATATGTGGATTGTTCTGGGACAATTGTTTTATGGGAAAGCACTGAGAAATAAAGTGAAGCTTTTCTTCACAATCATAAGGACCATAAATGTTTGTAATTATTAAAGTGAAATTTGTGATTCTCAAGATTTAAAATATGTCTCTGGCAAGCTGATTAACATCAACTTAGCATAAGCTCCATGATTAACTCCATTACGGAAGCGGATACAGATTCTAGGCTCCTGAATTTATTTTGGGAACTACTTCAAGTACAGTATTCAGGTTTCCGATCCAGATTTAACCTTGACTGACTTCGTACTACCCAAAGTTATACACACAGCTCTCCTACATGTGACAAATAGCAAGAGATTGAGAATACATGTGCCAGGCATGTAGTCTTCTATTTCATGAGGAACACCACATAAACCATCCCCACACACCTGTTTAGCAGAGATAGTTAATTTCACAACAGTTCAGCAGAGGGCAGAACCTCTTTCCATTAGCTTGATATATTTATTTCAGTATCTTACAGCTGTTTATTATTTTTTTAATAGGAGGGTTACCCATTGCCACCTGGAGAGTCCCAAGGGGATGACATCTATTCTGTGGAGCTGACGAAAGAGAATGACTCTTTTGGAATCAGTGTGACTGCAAGTATTACTGTTGAAGTTAATGATGAATCATAGAATAAGTTGTAGAGGGAAACACACATACCAATGACTGGTTAATAGGTTTCCCATAATACACTTTAACCAAAGATTCCCCCAATAATATACTTAACTCCATAAATGAAGGAATATTTTATAGTTTTGATATAGTTTCTGAGAGGGATCTCATGGGGTTGGGGGCTGCATCTGAGGATCAAACTCTGCATTAAGTTAAGCCCATCATTAACAGCGAGGCTTGAAGATGGAAGTGTCTCTTATTCACAAAAAGCAGCCATGCAGCAGTGTGGGGAGAGCTGCAGCACATGGAGGGGGGGGGGGTTAACGCTTTCCCCCTGCCATTTTTCCACTGAAAATCTCCTCCCCAATTTGACTATTTGCTGCCACAGCACAGAGTTACCAAATCAATGGGAAGTCAGCCTCTGACACATAAGAAGCTAGATCTTGGGGATATGATTTCATTTATAATAGTCTGATGAGAGCTGTATTATTTTTATTAGAACTGAGAGTAAAGAACCAGATGAACAGAGAGAATGAGGTCTGATATCAATATATCTTAAGGCCTGTTGTAAACAAAATGTGAAGCAAATTTGTGCCTGGCTGTTTTGGACAGCTGCCCAATTCTTAGACTGTTTTGCAGGTTATAAAAATAAATAAGTTGATTTTGCTTTTTGAATCAAGGAAGGTTGGCATATTTCTGTGGTAATGATAATGGCTTAGTACTTTTGTTGCCAGGGTGGAATTAGCACCAATGTGCTGTATGGAGGGATCTACGTGAAAGCCATTATCCCCAACGGACCAGCTGATAAGGATGGGCAAATAAGGAAAGGTTAGAATTTTTACAGTTCAGTTCAGCCCTGCCCTACTAGTCTTTTCCTCTGATTGTAAAAGAAGTGATGGAACTTAGATTGACTAGGCACATTGAGAATGGACTGAAGGGTTCTGGGTGTTAAGCGGATACCACCAATGAATCTCTGAAGCATACGCTGTAACAGTGCATTTCAACCAATGGTCCAAGTATCACTGGTGACGTACCACTTACAGTATGACAGAGGTACTTGGGCCCCCTGCCCAGTGGTGTCGCTAGGGTGGTGCAGGTAGTGCGGGCCGCACCGGCTGACGCGCACGGGGGGGTGCCGCACACTGGGGGGTGACACGCTAAAATCACCGTGGTTAGGAGTAACCCCATCATGTTATACACCGTTGGATGCGGGATTTCCAGCTGAATGCAATGCAGAGTGAAATATCTCCTTTCTATCAAAAGTTATGGCCAAAAAAACTGAAGAACAAAAAATGCATGGAGCCCTATGCAAAGTGAAAGTGAACTGTATCACACGTTTACTCGCGAGTAGGCAAACTTGCCTTAAGCCATTGGAAAGGGAAGGCTGAGTGGAATCCAACAACACCAGAATGGTCCTGATCCGATGAATGCAGCCCCCCAAAACACCTGTGAAGAAAATCCCTCCCTGCAAGCAGAAAATGTATTGAGCCCATGGAAAGCGAAACTAAGCCTCATGGTCACGTTTACTCGTGCGTAAGCAACCATGCCTTGGCTGGTGTGGAAGACCAGGTGAAGGAGAGTGCAAGGCTACCAGAATGGTCCTGATCTTTATTTAATTTAGCACCTGGAGCTAAACAAGTGCTCCCCCCCACTAAAAAGGAACCCCACAAGGCAGCCTTCCCCCCCCACACACACACACACACTAAAAAGGATCAAAACAGAGGCTTCAGCTGGTGAGGTGAACTTTTTGAGACTTGCAAAGCCAGGTGGATCCTGACAGTGATCTGGTTTAAACAGAAGTTCTTAAATTGAACTGGGCATTGGGTACGGCTGAAAACCTTACTGGTTTTGGAGGGGAGGTGTTATTGCAGGCAGGCTACAGAGGAAATTCACTTGGTGGAACAGGGCTGGCTTCTGCTTATTTAATTATTTGTTTTACTTTAATTATTTATACTTATTAATTTTAATTTGCCTGATAGTGTCACTTCCACCATGACATCACTTCTGGTGGGTCTTGGACATTCTAAAAAGTGGGTCTCGGTGCTAAAAGTTTGAGAACTGCTGCAATAAGGTGTTAGTAAGTTGACATCCTGGGGGTGTGTGTGACTCCACTAGTGACCAAAATCACTAAAATCACAGTTTGGAGGAATAACACCATCATGTTATATATCAATTAATGTGTAATTTCATGCAGAATGTGTTCTATCTTTGTTCTGTCAAAAGGTACAGCCAAAAAACCAGTGGGGGCAGGGTGATGGTACATCACCACACCCACCACCTGGGGTGTTGCCCCACCCATTGCATGGGGGTGATGCGCTGGCATCCCGCACAGGGTGACATGAACCCTGTGACACCACTGCCACTGCCACAGAGACCAGATGACGCTGCCTGTGTCCTCACTGCACCAGGTGTGGTTATGGCTGATGGCGACATTTGGCTTTGTACCAACCCTTCGAAAGAGGCATAGGTTGACCAAGGAGTGCACATAATGGAACAGAAATCAGGAGCTGGCAGCAACCAGAGAAGCCTCTTCTTTGCTGCAGGGACAACTGTGATTTACATTGCCCACTTCTGAGCACAGCAGCTATCTCTGGTCACCTAGTTATCAGGAAAAGTGGTACCTCCAAGCATCATATTCAGACATTTGATACTTGAGGGGGGGGGCAAAGTTAAATGTTGTGTACTTCAGTATTTGATGGACACACACAGGTTCACCCCCAGTTGCCTGAGAACCAGAACCTTCAGACTATGTCACCTGAGCTTGGTCAGGGATTAAGAGTGTATATGCCTTTTCAAAGTCTCAAGTCAGGCTAACACTTCTCAGTTTCCCACAGACATGTGATACTCTCTGAAAACCACAATAAATATCTTTGTTCAAGTGTCTAAAGCACTGGTTCCCAAACACTGTAGCATCGGGACCCACTTTTTAAAATGACATTCTATTGGGGACCCACCTAGGATCACCAGACTTTTTTTTTTTAAAAAAAAAGGAGATCTAGAAAGAAATAATACCTTATTTATTTATTTGTAAGTAATAATAACCAGAAAAAAGACCCTCAAACACCTATCTCCCTATATTTACACATGCTTGCAAACTGCAGAAGCTGAGCTCTTTGCAGGGTAACTAGCAGCTACAGCAGCAGTTCTCAAACTCTCAGGGAGTTTGAGGACCGCAGTAAGTTATTGCAGGGGGGCAGGGAAGGCAGCGGGGGTGGGGGAAGGCAGTGACGCGATCCCCAGGATCGCGTCACTAAGGGGGCTACAGGGACTGGCATGTACTTACCAGTCCCTGCTGCAGCAAGGGATCATTTCACTGGGGATTGTGTCACTATCTCCCCCCTGCCCCTGCCCCTTAAGGGAGCAGAGTCGAGGGCCCTCAGGCTGAAGTGTCATGTACCCAGTTTGAGAAGCCCTGAGCTATAGTATCTGATTTTTCAATAGCTTTAGGGCTTGAGGCAATTAGTTATCTGATCTTTCCTTCACCCTTTGGCAACTCACCAAATACCATGTTGCGACCCACCAGTGGGTTCCAACCCACTGTTCCAACAGTTTGGGAACCACTGGTTTAAAGAATGGATACTAGAATAGTCTTGATTTCAGAAGTCTGTGAAAATTCTTGCAGGTTACTACTAAAGCTTGCTGATGTGGTCAGTGGGAAAAGCTATAACATTACAAGAGTGTCTGGTTGAGTCCCATAGGTCCACAACCTATTAATTTATTTCTTGTGTGACCCAGGAGACCGTCTCTTGGAAGTGGATGGCATCAGTCTCTGTGGAGTGACGCAAAGGCAGGCTGTGGAAAGTCTGAAGAAATCTAAGCAGGTTTGTCTTTGTTGGGCAAGGCAGCGAGGCTAAGTGGTTCTCTCAGAGAATTTGGTTTAATCTCTGAATCAGGAAATAAATCATGCTTGCTGGGCATGCACCTGTGCATTAGGGTGTTTTAACAAAACTTCTTCACTATTCTGCTAGGTTGCCAAGCTAGTCTTGACAAGGGTATGTCACATACCAGCCAAACCGAGTCCAGGTGATAACTCCATTAAGGATGAGCATATGAGCCTTTCATTGACAGTGCCAACCTTATCGGAGAGTCCCAAGAGCACCTCCTTCATAAGCGATGGTAAGAAATGAAAGAATACTAGAATAAGGATTTTGCAGGGAGTCAAAGGGTGCTTCAAAGCTAACTTTTTTTCTCTACAATTGTCATTCTTTGTTCAAGTCTCCCTCCCATGTTTCTTCAGACCAGATTTGTGGTGATATTTAATTTCCTCTAATTCTGAGGTCCAAGATCCCACGCTAATCGATATGTGTGGAGGGATATCTGGAACACCAGCAAAGAAGAGGGAGGTGTTTGCATAATCAGGGCAAGCCCAGTGATTGCAGAAATACAAGTCTAGGAACATTAACAACACAAATCTACACGTCTATTCAGAACTGAGCCCCATTGTGTATGACCTAAGGGGCAAGATACACTCTTCTCTAAAGCATTTAAGAGTCATATTTGTTCAGACTTTCCTTACACATGAGAGTAATGGAGCAGCAGCTGAGCATGGAAAGCTGCACATAAATAGTGAAGTGCTGGAAAGAAGAGTCCTTCATTTGTAGATGTTAGGCATTCGTATTTATAGATTTGGCCTTCATCTGTAATACCTGTCATTAGATATAAAGCTTATGCCTCTTTGCTTTTTATACATGAGCTATGATTTCAAAGTCCAAACAATGCATTCCCTGTTATAAATACAATTTACTCTTGTTGTTATGAGATGCCAGGATGGTGTAGTGGTTCTGGAGTTGGACTTAAATCTGGAAGATGCAGTTTCAAGTCCCTGCTCAGTCATGAACCTTTCTGAGAGACCTTGGACTAGTCCCTATTTCTTAGACTAATCTACCTCACAGGATTGTTGTGAGGACAAAAAGAAGGAAGGAGCTATGTACACCACCCTAAGCTTCTTAGAGGAAGGGTGGCATGAAAAATAACATAAAAATAAATCCACCATTGCACAGGAAGAGGAATTCTCTATTCATAATTCCATGTTTTAATTTTCAGAACTTTTCAGAACTCTACTCTGCATTTATATTGTCCTAGGATCTCTGTTGGGCCCAGTGAAGCACACGCAAAAGCCTGGCAAATGTAATGGAAGCCTTGTGTTTTATATGAAAATATCCAAAGATTTGACTCTGACCTCGGTGGAAATTATGGGCCCAATCCTATCAAAATTTCCAGCGCTGATGCAGTCCCAAGGTAAAGGAACAAACATTCCCTTACCTTGAGGAGGCCTTTGTGACTGCCCCCCGCCACAGCAGGATGCAGTGCATGCCCTATTGGCACACCCGCATAAGCTCTGGAAAGTTATGTTTTTCTGAACACGAAACTAAACTTCATGGGGCACTTGAGGCAATTAAGACTGTCTGGTTTTTTTTTATCCATTTATGAACAGATAACACATTTGAAGTCACACTAAAAAAGAACTCTGGGGGCCTTGGCTTCAGCTTTCTCCAGATGGAAGGGGACGTCTGTGAACGCTTTGGAAGAGACATTGTCAGAATTAAGAGACTATTTCCTGGGCAGCCAGCTGAGGAGAATGGAGAGATTGACGTTGGAGATATTATTTTGGCTGTGAATGGAAAATCTGTTCAAGGGCTATTATATCAGGTACCAGACAGTGGTGTTGAATAGACTTTTTATTTGTAATACAATAAAGAGGATTAAGGATACTTCACCAACTTCCAAGTTGCTACAAGATTTTAGAACAAGAGCTGCCAGGTTGCATTTTCAAGAGAATTGTTCAAATTTTTTAATTTCCTGAACCCAATTCACATATTTGTTATGAGGATAAAATATTTCCACCCATTTATATAAAGAAGAATCAGAATAACAGTGTATCAAATAAATTGCATCATAATGTGATTTCCCTTTGTGGGCCTGATTCGCCTTCGCAGAGCAATGCAGACCTGTGCCAGCAATTGAGGTGGCACAGCTCTGAGTTGCTCCATAGTGGCTGCTGGGGATTACCCAGGGCAAGGGGACAAAGGAGATCTCCAGCAACTGAAAGCCCAGTGGTAGTTGTGTTGGTGCCGCTGCACTGCCACACAGGGATTTTGGTAGGATTGGGCTGCCTGTTGAGTAGTTGGGACAGAATGTGGGGTGAAGGTGCACATTCAGATGTGCACCCATAGCCACATTCCCCATATTCCCTGGCACCTGGAATACTGCTGTGACTGTGTTCAAATTGTCAAGGAGAGAGGCACTTTAACTTAAATTAAAATCTGAGTTAAATAACAGCTTTCAATGAAAGTGGTGCGTATTGTTTTAAATTGCCAGTGCATTGTGTCAAGTGAGAGAGCATTGGTCTGGTTGCCAGGGCAACAGATCAATCCCATGGTACAAGCTGCAACAGATTGAGGTAACAATTAGTATGAAACAGCCCAAATGTGTGAAGGAGCAGGTGGTCAAGATTTTGCAGTGAAAACTGAACCTCTGTCCTACAATAAGCCATAAAACTGTCTGTGGTTTCTTTTCTTGCCAGGAAGTCCTGCACTTGCTGAGAGGGGCTCCTCCGATTGTGACTCTTCATCTTTGCAGACCACCAAAAGGCATTCTGCCAGAAATAGATCAGACTTCACTGGTAAGCACGTGATATCTTGAACTGCACTTGTTTCTGCACATCTGAGCTCCTTTGCATGACTGTTTGAGAAATGGAGTCTCCAAGAACAACATTCTCCAGTTTTTCCCTTTTCCAGCAATAGGTTTACCTCCTAAAGACCAAACAAGATTTGACATGGAGATTCATGAAAAGGATCAGCTGCCATTTTTTAAAATTGTGTGTCCCCAAGCTGCTGTTTGCCCCATAGCTCAAAACATGAAGGTACCTGCATGATACCTCTAGATTTTATCATTAAGAACAAGTACTGGGGGGTGGCATTGTAATTGGGGAAGTGATAAAAAGGAATAAGATTAACCCTCTCCCTTACCACAGTGTTACGGTCTCCATCCAGATTGGGGCCCACAGCTACGATTAATACTTTTAAAAAAACTTCACAAAAGATAAGGAATGAAAGAAGAGATACTGAAATGGGAATTTTTCTTTGGCTGAGCTTATTATGCTTTGCAGGGATTCAAAGTACGACCTCTTAATCTATTCAAGAACATTACTTCAACCAAGCAGCACCAAAGGGTAAAACCAAGCATCTTTATAATGTATGAAAAGTTAAATCCAACAATAGAACATGTGAACTCCACTAAAGGTCCTGGGAGCTTTATCTGATGTGCACTTTCTAAGAAAGTCACATGTACTTGGCTGTTCTTTTTGCTTTTAAAAAATGTGCATAAAGGAATGTGAGGTCTGTCAGTGCTCTGCTCTGCTGGTAATTAGGAACTTGTGCACATCCTCTCTGCTAGGGTGGGCTTACCCAAGCCCCTGGCAATGTGGTGTGGCTGTTTTTATATATTGGCTGTTCTAAATTGTGGTGTGCTGTGTTTGAACTGCACAAGATAATCTGAGATTTTAAAACATCTTTTAAATAAACAAATACATTGGAGAGGAAGTGGCTGTTCTGGGCAAAAATTGACTTCTACTATTGACATGCTGTTCTTGCTTCTAATCATACTTCTCATAAGCCACATATGCAGGACCAAATATTTCATCTTTCTCTTCATTGGTCCTGCCTGTATGTCCTTAAGGGGCAACCTTAACTCCAAATGGTGCATGGTATAAGGTGAACATCAGTACTATCAGAGGCACTGGTTGTATATATCTGTCTTTTGTAACAGCAGGGGTGTATGGTTGTGTGTATGGTATGGTAATGGGGGGGTGTAAAACACTTTCAACCAACCACAGCTGTTTTAACTACAATTTATATGCTTTACTATCTGTGTGTGTTTGTCTTGTTAAGAGTCCGCTACCTTCACCAGCAAAAGAATTCGTGCCATCCCTGGAGCCAAGTTATGGTTTGGATCACACCGTTAGTGATGAAGAAGACTCTTCCCCAGCACCAAACTCTCCAAGAGCAGCCCATGATGGGGAATTGTGGGAAGTAGAACACTCCCTACATGAGGAGCAAGAAACCTCTACTAAACCTCTAAGCAAAAGGGATTCCGCGGGTGAGCGCACCTACAAGCACCGCTGGAAAATCCGCCAGGAGGCCATCACCTCTGAAACCTTCCTTTCCCTAGAAGAGGAGGTGAGGCAGGGGTGCTACTCACCTTGTGAACTTGAAAGGGCTCACAGGTAAGACTAATGGGGTAACCATGTTTTCTGCTGACCTAGAAGGATTTGGAGTGAAAGGAACATAATGTGAGGGATGAAACTGTAGATGACATATGACTGTAGCAGCATGGGAAATCTGGGGAGGTAGAGACTGAGGGTAAATGGGTAGGAGCACTGCAGTGCTCAAGTTTGGTGTGTGCATAGTGAACAGTACAAGTAAGGAGTGCTGAATCAGGAGAGAGAGAGAGAGAGAGAGAGAAAGAGAGGATTCAGGTTCTAGACTTTTGCAATGATCGCCCCAGTAGTTTTTGCATCTTCTTATGTCAAGGAATGGCAATGTTGCGTGTGTGTGTGTGTGTGTGTGTGATTTAAATAGCTTATCTTGAATTGATGTGCAAAAGCAAAAACCACAAGTTGATAAAACATTTTTAATATTTTCATGGCTAACAACAGAGATTATCCAGAACTAGCATGACCTGTAAAGTTTTGTGACATAACTCAAATTCATTATACATTGCAAAAGTTTGTCAGACATGCATCCATAGTAGTTTAATTTGCTTTTGATAGAAATATCTGTCAACAAGTGAGAGAAACATTTACAAGAATTTTACTGCAGCTACTACATTAGTAAAAATGCAGTGTGGTCCTTAAGCAAAATGCTTTTTTTCCCAAAGAATTGTCTCTTGAAAAATGTTTGTGTTGAGTGTCTTCCAACTATTCACTAAATATTTTCAATAAATTCTATATTTGCTTCAATAAATTCTATATTTGATTTTACAAATGGGTTATGTCAGAATGCCAGATGCAAGGGAGGGCACCAGGATGAGGTCTCTTGTTATCTGGTGTGCTCCCTGGGGCATTTGGTGGGCCGCTGTGAGATACAGGAAGCTGGACTAGATGGGCCTATGGCCTGATCCAGCGGGGCTGTTCTTATGTTCTTATGCTGTTGGTATTTGACACTAGAGGTTATTTCAATATTGGATATTTGACATTCTGTAATGGTAACGGCTGGAAAGGCTATTAGACTAACAAAGCAAAGCTGTCAGACAATTATAAACAGTCCTCTTGTTTCCCAAATGCCTATTGTGGCAGTATAACAGGGTCTGGAAGCACAATCTTAGGCATGTCTACTTAGAAGTAAAATGCATTGAGTTCCATGGAACTTACTCCCAGATAAGTATGTATAGGATTGCAGCGTTGAAGACTTGGAAGAAGCCCTTAGCCTCTCAAGTTTACATAAAGGGTGCATGGGGTAGAGAGCCAACACTGCAGTTCTGGGCTTCAATAAATCCTTGCCAACCTTCTATTAGACCTTCTGTACACAGCTAGTTGGTCAAAGCCACAGAAGGATCTGGCACCTAGTGCCCTTTTTTTGTTGTCTGGGGAGGAAGGCCGTAATAAGCAGATTAAGATCAATGTAATAAGCATTGATTGTGTTATAGCAGCTCTTGATTTGGTTCCTGCTGCTCTTTCTAGAAAAGATGACCTTGAGTTTGAGAAGAGTGATGATAACTTAACCATCAAGTGCTACCAACCTGAGATTTGTTCTCCCACACCAGTGGATGAAGAGTATCTTACCATCAGTTCAACATCCTTCACCCCAATATCACACAGTGGGAAATCTGAGGTGGGCACCACCTTAGAGCCAGATGGGCTTGGCCCAACTTCAATCTCCTTGTCTGGTAAAGAACTGTGCACTAGTGACGATGAGTGGGAAGACCTAGAAGAGGTGGAGAGAGACATGAAAGAGCAGCAGGATGTTAGGGTATGTGATTCCAAAGCAGCAAGTACAATGTATTTTCACACTGATGTTTAAAACACACTGTCCAGTTTTGTCAGGAAAAATATGCCCTCAAACTGGGCAGAAACATTACTGAAACAGCTGCAAAGCCACTGGGCCCTCAGGCATTATCTCTAGTAACCGAGGTAGTTATGCCATTAGTTATTTGATTTTTCTCTGTAAACTGCTTTGTGAACTTTTCATTGAAAAGCAGTATATAAATATTGTTAATAATAAAAATAATATGCCAAAATGCTTGTCTGCCTGATTGCTCAAAGCAAAGCATGTAATAAGTGAACCTAATCCTTGCAGAATACGTCCACATGTGAAGGTGAGTGCCAGTAACATACCCAAGTCCACATACCCCTACTAACTGGGAAGAGAGAGAGAGAGAGAGAGCTACTGTTTTTATTCTCTCAGCATAGTGCCTTTTCTGGTGGCTGTTTACTGAGGCTTCTTCTAAATCTTTTTGGATCATGAGCCCTTTTGGGACGGGAAACCATTTATTTAGCTATGTAAACCACTTTGTGAATTTTTCTTGTTGTTAAAAAGTGGTATATAATAACAAACAATGTATTCTGCTATTTCTTATGTAGGAAACCAAGTTCAGCATGTCATTGACAAGGTCAGTGAACAAGAGCTATGGATTCACTGTGGTTGTTAATAAAATGGATAACCTCTTATATGTAGCAGAGATCTTGGGAGAACCTGCTTTGTCAGATGGGCGACTGAAGATTGGAGACAAGCTCCTTATGGTAAAGAAACTTTTAAAATCTATTACGCTAATCTTTAACTGACTTAGGGCCCTATCCTATATATGTATGGGCACAATCCTAACTCACTTTCCAGCACTGACATAAGGGCAGTGCAGCTGTAAGGTAAGGGAACAAACATTCCCTTACCTTACAAACATGAGGAGGCCTCCATGACTGCTACCCAACTGCAGGATGCAGCACATTTCACATTGGTACAGCTATGTCAGTGCTGGAAAGTAGGTTAGGATTTGAACCTAAGGTATATTAAAGAGTGGACATTAGATTCAAAATATGTGAGGAAGAGTACTATATTTGAAAGTATAGACTCTACCAAAAAAAAAAAAAAACCACCCTCATTAGACTGAAATTATAATGTTGAAGCTGGAATTATTAACTTTCAACAAATTCTTGCTGGAAGTCAGTGGGCATACCATGGTGATTTTAGCATGGTGAGGTGTAAACTGGCAAGTTGAATGTAACCAAGACCTTTCCTTGTGGCTCAGGTGAATGGGAATGATGCTACAACTCTTTCAGCTAAGGAAACTTTGGCTATATTGCGCAGTTCCACCTGTGAGCTGCACTTGGTGATTGGCCGGACTATCATGGAGAGCTCCACTTCTCTCAGACTGGATGAGATCCCTGAAATCACACTCACAAAGGGTGACGGTGGACAACTTGGTATGTAGCACTCTGTGAAGAGGAGTGTCTGCCATCCTAAGCACAGTAACTTAAAACCAAGGATGGGTTCATACATGCATGTTGTGGGCCTCTTTTTCTTCCAGGTGTTTTAGCCTATACAATGCACTGTCATGCATAAGCTTAGCATTTATATGGCTCCACATACAAGTTACAGTAATTCTTACAACTGCTCTGTGAGGTAGGCTAGGATTATTTAGAGTTCTACACATTTCTCCATGCATGATTCATAACGCCAATTGCAAAGTGCAATTCCAATCATGATTGTCCATAACTTTTTTTTTCTGGTATTCATATCTGCATGAATTTTCCATTTACCTCACCATTTCTTGTAACAGTGATGTATATGGGTAATATCGCACAGGTGCTTGAGACATACAGTGTGGAAGCAGAAGCAGGAGACATTGGTACCGCCTTATTCCTTGATAGAAAAGGCCTGATAGAAAAGAACTCATGGGTGCTCATCCTAGACCTAGACTTCTTCTCACACATGCCTAGTTGGAGCATTCAATTGGACTTTGGGGGTATATGGGTGAAGCAGCTTACTGGTTCAGAATCAGCTGTTTTTTTCCTTCTGGTGGAAGAGCGGTGCAGACAAGGGAAAAAGAGGTGCTGTGATCACAGCAACTATGGTCTGTCTGCATATTATTCATTCACCTAGAGCAGGGGAAGGGAATATTGCCATCCTTCTCATCTTTAGTGCAGTATGTCCCAACAAGGAGTGGTACCTGGAAACACCCTCTCCCCTCACAGTGGACCAAGCTGATCCACCAACCAAAACACCAGCTGATCTTCCACCATCAAATTCTGCTGCTTTTTAAGCAGTGCACACCAACATACCAGCAGCCTCCACACCAGGCACAACATACATGCACATACCGCCAGAGCTAACCTCCACTCCCACTCCTCCTCCTCCTTGGCTTTTTGTAAAGTACAGACTAAGAAGAATCCTGCCTTGCCACTTTACAAGAAGTTGGAAGGAAAGGTCTCACCCTTTTTCTGAGCTCTCAAGAGAATTCAGGAAAAGGATGGCAGTAGCTGAGGAGTTGAAAGAAGAGGTGAGTCCTTGTCCTCCTCATATTGTGCACTCTCTGAGCACACAAGAAGAAGGATGGGGCAGTGACCAGGCAGGTGTTCGGCAGGAGAAGGTGGCAAATGGGTACAGGTTGCAAGGAATTGGGATAACCAGCCTTCACTCCACTAAATGGAGAACATGCGCAAAAGTGGCCGCTAACAGTTTTGCACATATTCTGAGCAAAAGCCAAAAAGTCTTGACTGAATTAGTGAGATGTTTCCATGTGTGAAAGGAGCAACCTTTTTTGGTTCAGGTCAGAATATGTGATAGAGAGAAGTTTGACAATTGAGCACTAATTCTGTAGTCCTGAGAACGCATCTAGAATTATTATGCCATATTGAAGGTGGGAATGGGGTGGGGAGGATACAGGCTGGGAGAGTTATTGTATGTGAAATGAAGTTTAAACCAGGGGCTTCCTAATTCATGCTGTTAGTTACTATGCTACACTTATATCCAGTGCTTTTTTTGTAAAAGAAAAGGTGCAGGAACTCACAACTTGTTAATCTCTTATTTATTTATTTATTTTTAAACCATTTTTTATTGGAGAAATAAAATCTTTTTTATGTGCTTCCCCCCTAAAGATGAACTTACTTCTGAGTAGACATGCATAGGATTGGGCTGTCAATCTCCACATCCCCTTCCCCCTAGCTACTTTTTCTACACATGGGGAAAAATACTGTACAGGTGCACTTGTAGCGTGTAGTATGTAGTGTGGCACTACTTCAAGGAGAGGTAGCAGTGAATGGATTCTGCAAAATGGCTTACATGAGTTCCATGTAGTAAAATTACTCTAAGCAACTGTGGGAGTAAGAACAAAAAAGGAATTCTTACACGAGAGGGGTCCTGAGGTGCACATAGAAACAGCTACGTTTGCAAACAAGCAATTAAATATGGTTTAATTCAGGTATCAGAATACTCTGTGTCTTTGGGAAGGCGCTTTGCATGCAATTGTATGTTCTCTGCTGCCCTGAGCAGCTGCTGTGCATTGCTGGAGAGGAGCTGCAAACGCTAGCTGGCGGAGGGCATGCTTGTGGGGGAAGGATGAGGAGGATCTCTGGCAAGGCTGGACAGCACATTGTATACACGTAGAATCCCTTTTCACCTGCCCTTAGCATGTGAAAACGGGTGCAGATATATATCTCTGCCAGGATTAAGAGCCCAATCCTAGGTATGTCTACCCTGAAGGTATGTCTACTCTCATTCTAGTCAATGGAGCTAACTCCCAGGACAGTGCCTAGGATTGCAGCCTAAGAGCCCAATCCAATGCATGTCTACTCAGAAGTCCACTTTAGTGAATGGGGCTTACTGTGCATAGGATGGCAGCCTCAATCCTGTGCCTGTCTCCTCAGAAGTCAGTCCCATTAGAGTCAATGGGGCTTCCTCCCAGGAAAGTGTGGAGAGGACTGCAGCCTCAGAACCAAAGCCTATGCCTGTCTCCTCAGACGTCAGTCCCACTAGAGGCAGTGCCAGCACCTACCCAGCGAATGCCTCTGTCTTGCTCCCCCCCCCGGAATGCCTCCGAAGGGGAGGGGCCCCTGCAAAAAGGTGCCGGAACTCCGTCCCCCCGTGTTCCATTAGAAAAAAAGCCCTGCTTATATCAATAGTGTGTACAGTGGCACCAAGCCACCAAAAACGCAGATGAGGCTGCTTTTCAGTGATGAGTTTCTAGTGCCCAACACCTATAGAGAACACTTATGATCTGCATTAAATCACTTAAGTGTGGCATGAGTCCACTCTTAAGTTCCAATGAAATGAATGAGAATTACCTCCAAGTGAACATGTTCAGAATCAGAACAATGCAACAGTGTTCCCATTATCTAAGTGGAATGGTTTCAGGGAGCACTGCAGTCTAGCAAACCTTAACAGCTAATGACAACCAAAAGTAGATGGAGACAATGGATTTTTTTCCCCCTAGGCCTGAAGTTAACTGGTGGAGTTGGAAGCAAGCAACAGGGTATCTATGTCCTTGATATAGTGCCTGACTCTCCAGCCTGTCACGAAGGCAGCCTGCAGCCACTTGATGAGATTGTCTGCATCTGTGGCTTGTGGACAGAAGGCATGAGTCTGGATGATGCTGTCCGAGCGTGTGATGCTGCGAGCCAGATTGTTCATGTCAGAGCCATCAGGTTTGTCTGGCATGTTCTGTCATTTAACTTTTGTGAAACCTCCCAGCTGATGTTCGTCCATCGTTTTTCAAAGAAGACATCTAACGGGTTGTGGACTGCGGTGTGTCCGCAGGTGACTAATAAGGCCGATATGAGCACAGAATGTTCTGCCACATGTCGAGCAGACATGTGTAGGCACCGCTGTTGCAGCATTTGCAGCTCTAGCTTTACGGAGTGCTCGCTTCTCTTGTGCTATGGTTGTCCTTCTGGCTTCAGATGTCTGACAGCCTTGGTGGATCAGTGTATGCCATGTTGATCGGTCTTGTGCCAGGATTTCCCAGGTGGTGGTGGTAATATCCAGGGACTTGAGAGAGGCTTTCAGTGTGTCTTCCAGTCAGCACATTGATGGGAATGGTGTTCTCTCCATTCTAGTTTTTCCCTGCACTCTCTACTCACATCTTTCCCTCTTAGATGTACTAGGATAAAAACATTTGTGAATGATAGAACTACAGAGTTTAGAGTAAACTGGTGCTCAGAGCTGATGTACCCCTTTTATGTTGTCTCCTGGAAGATGGTATACCAAAGTTCATGCAATGCTTTAAGCATCCCCTACAATTTGTTTAAAGAAATCACTTTGTTTAAGATTTGTTTAAGAAATCACTAGCAAGCTCACAGAATCATCATGAATTTAGAATAATATCTAACACTTAAGTGTTCAATGTGTTTCATATAGACTTTCCCAAGTTTTTTTGTTTTGTTGGCATCCTTCAGTCTCGGAAGACTATGGTGTCACGCTCTGAATGGTGGTTCTGGAACAGAGTGTCCTCTCCAGTGCGCAAAGCCTGGGTAAAGTAGGTATGGAGGATAGGCTGTTACCCATGCAGCAAATCCCCCCTCTCCACGTTGCTGAAATGGTCCAATGGAAAGGCAGAGGCCAATACGGTTGGTTCCAGCGGCGTCACAGGAGTTGCCAGAACGTGACTGTGTTCAGCCATGAACTGCCTCAGGGACTCCGGTTCCGGATTTTGCCTCGAGGTTGACTCCTGAAGCCTTTTCCATAACTGGATGTAGCCACAAGGCAGTGGAGGTTTGGGATCAGAGTTTTCCTTCTCTCAGATGAGCTGCCTTCCCAGGCAGACGAGTCCCATCTACCCGGTGGCTGTTTAGTTGCCTCTCATGACAAGTACAGCCAAACTGAGGGCCTATTCTTATCCCCACCCCCCAGGGGAATTAACTTTCCCAGTTAATTGTACAATTACCCTGTAAAATAGGTTGGCATTTCATTTCGTGTATTGTCCAGTGAAAGATTATGATAATGTATGGGGGGGAACCCTGAATTGGTTCCAAGGTGGAATTTTTTAAATCTAAAATTCCACTAACTGGCTACATTTATAATTTGCCATATTTACTTGAAGATCAAAACAACCCAGCTTGGAGTTGGCTACTACAAGCATGGCTATTCTCTATGTAACATATTTATCCTTATTGTTCATGATATTGATATTACTATCCCTATATCGCAGGTTTGAGGCTGAGAGATTAGTGCCCAAGACCACCCAGTGAGTTCATGGCAGAGGCAATATCTTAACCTGGGGATTTTCCTGGTTCACAACTGAGGGTCCAATCCTATCCAACTTTCCATCACCGATGCAGCCACAATGCAATCCCAAGGAAGCCTCCAAGACTGTCCCCCCACTGCAGGATATAGCACAGCCCCCATTGGCATGGCTGCATCGGCACTGGAAAGTTGGATAGGATTGGGCCCTCAGTCTCCTAACCAATGTACTATACTTACTCTCACTTAAGAGTTTACTCTTTACTAAATTGTGCCAGGGGATAAAGGTAACTTCACATATTAGGCTAATTTTGTGTTTGGTGTGATGCACCTCCCCATGCACAGAAGTGCATCTCTTCAGATAACACACTAGCAAATATCAGTGTGGCTGCTTTGTGTTGGTACTGTAATTGGCAGTGGGACTCTAAGACACTACATGCCAGCCAGACTGGCTGCTTTTATATTTGTATGTTAAACTTCTCTCTTGTGTTAGCACCAGATTGCTGAGACCCTTGGAAAAGACCTGTATAAGACCCCCCCCCCATGGCATCCATCCCCTGTTGACACATTGGGGACTATCAAGGATTTAATTTGCAAATTTTTTTTTTTTTTTAAGGAATGGTGAGCCAGTGATTCCATTGGAGCTACAGAATAGTAAGTTCTGTAATTGGTCTCATTTTTGTCCAGAGGTCAAAATACAGTTGTGGTGCTCTCATAAAGTCTCCAACCCTGGGACTACCACTACCACTTCCACCCATACTGACGGTTTGGGGCTGCAGTCTCCAAGTCCCCCTTATTGCCCCTTTTCATGCCTCGCCATCCAGTGGGCCAACTGCTTCACTGACAGGCTTCCTGCTTGTAGCATATTTGAAGAAGCTGTTATTATTCCTCTTAAGCCATTTCTGCCCAACACTGCATATATGCAACAGGGATCAAATGTGTACACTTGTGGGCTGGGCAGAAATGGGTTAATGTTGCTGACCATATGCTTCTCAAAGTCTTTCTTGGCTTCCTTTTACATTTCTTTTGCCAGCATTTGTGATCCTTTTTATTTTCCTTATTAGGGCAAAGACTTACACTTACGAAAAGTAGCTTCCTTTCTTCCTGATCCTTTACAGCCTCTCTGACTCTGCTTGTTAGCCAAACTAATCACAACAGTTCTCCATTTAGATTTTAAAATGAATTGTTCATTCTGTTATATATGGCAGACCTAATCACCTGCAGATTTTTCAACCGCAGATTTGACTCAACCTGTGTCCTCTAAACACAACCAGAGCTGTGCTCTGGTCACGTCCAGAGGGCTTTCTGAGGGCTTTCAAGGCCTCTGGGACACCTTAGAACAGGGCTTTTCAGACTGGGGCATCGCGACCCCTCCTGGGGGTGCGGGAAGCCCTGCACAGCTGTCCACAGAGCTCTCCGAAGCTTCACAAGTGAAAGTGGAATGATCACGCTAAACCAGAAGCAGGCCGCAATCACTCCACTTCCACTTTTGAAGCATCAGGGAGCCCCACGGATAGCCACTAGGGCTTCCTGCACCTCCAGGAGGCTGCAGGAGGCTCTGGTAAGTGTACCCAAGCCCCTGCAGCCCCCCTGAGTGGCTCAATTCTTCCCCCCACCCCTGCTCCTCCCAGCCCCTGCAAGAACTTACTGCAGCTTTCAAACTCCCTGGGAGTTTGAAAACCACAACCTTAGAACATCACTTCGGGAAAAACCAGAAGTGACATTCTAAGGTCTCCCCAGGCTTCAGAACGCCCTCTGGACACAATTGGAGCACAGTGCCAGTAATGCCTGGAGAACTGATGTGCCCTGACCCATGGATTTCATTATCTGCATGTTTCAGAGAACCCCCTCAGATGCCGAGGTACGACTGTATTTTTGAAAGCAAAACACTGCATTCTGATAAAGTCGCAGGTACACCAATTTTAAATGAGGAAAAAGCCTCAAGTTGAAATTCTGTGCATACTTACTTGGGAGAAAGTGACATTAAACTCTGTAGGAAGTACTCCAGAAGAGACATGTAGAATTTGGCTGTTAAACGTGGCTTATCTTTGGCTGGATTATGAATCTCAAAATTGCCAATTGCCATAAACATATTGTTACAAAAGCACTTAAGTTATCACTCCATTCTTTGTAGTAATTTTATTACTGTTCCTCATGGTATTTAGCCATTAATGCTCAAGAGCAGGATCTTATTTTTATTTTACCATTGTCAAATGCTCAGTTCTCTCAAACGCTTAATAATAATACTTGGCACTCCCAATAATCCAAGACAAGCAGGCTTGGGTTTTAAAGCAACCCTGATTTTATTGTAACATTACTGATGTCGTTCCATATTTCTTGTACAGATTCCAGTGGAGCGTAGCAATGACTTTATTGTAGCATTTTTTGTCATCACTCTCTGTGATTTTGCTGCACCCACTTAAAATGTGATCAGTTGTTTCATCTTTTTCTTTACAAAGCCTACGCTTGGCATCATTTCAGATCTTTTCCACTTTTGCCTTCATAACATTGGGTTGTAATGCTTGGTCTTGTGTAGCCATTCCTCTGTTAATTTCTTCAGTTTTTCATACTGTTCACTCAATGACAGACCACATATATGACAGTGGTCAAAGCACAATAAGGATGCTCTTAGTGAGGCAGTTGCGTCTCCCATCACCTGCAGCCGAGTGTCTGTTTACACAACAGAGAGGCTCTTAATGCAAAGAAGAGGCAATCTATCTCCAGTATCTCGCTATACAGCCAGAAAGTGACTGGCAGGGAGTGCCTGTTTACACAACACAGGCACTAGATTGGGCTGAATGACCTAATCGCATAACAACGGGGATAGGAGAATGTATCCCTGTCATTAAGTGACTCACACCTGTATATGGCAAAAGGTGGAACTTCCAAAAACAACTTCATAGTGTATCGAATTTTTAAAATCAAGACAACATTTTTCTTTAATCCTGGAAACACCTCATGCATCCCTGGACCCTCTTCATGCAACTCCTACTGGTGCAGGTCCCACAGGTTAAGAACCCATGTGCCAGAGTTAACTAGAATTCATTAGTACATCAAAGACTGTTTGAATAGTTTTGAGTAAATGGACCTAGTTGCATCTATCATAAAAAAAACAAAAAACTACCAAGTTAATGGTTTATCCATTAACGTGAGTGTTTGGGATTGTGGAATGAATATGACCATTTCACACTATGGCAAGGAGGAACATGAAAAGTGGTATGTAGTCCCAATCCTCTTCCTTTGCAGGTTGGAGCAAAGGACACTATGGGAAGAGTGGCTCACTGATGTTCCACTTTCCCAATATATTTTCATTTTGGTTAGGGAGAGTGACGTATTTTGGTAGTGACTGGTGGGGAGGGAACAAGCTTCATAGATGGAAGGTGCAGAGTGGGACACAAAACTGAAGGCAGATGGACATAGGGGAAGATGAAATCTGCATTTGGGACTGCAAGATTACATTTCCTGGCACATTTTAAAGAGATCAAAATGGTGATCAGGAGGAGCCAGCTGCAGAGAGTGTCATCGGCAAGTGTTACACTGCTAAAGCTGCCGCTGCCCACAGAGATGTAGGGAAGCTATTTTAAAAAGAAGAAAAAGCACATTCTATCCTTCGATAAGGGGGTGTGTTTAACATTTTGCAGGAGGATAACTTTTGGTTGCTTAATAACAAGGCACACAAGGGGGGGGGAAATACTAACTAGATAGGGCATTCAGACAGAAACCTGGGAGATCCACTTCTGTCTAAAGAAACTGTGGATACGGTTGAGAGCTTTGTGTAGGTCTTGGATCAACAAGAAGGAAACAGTGTGAGCACAGTTCACAGTAACATATTCAGTCAATGACATATTCAATCAATGACAAAATGCACCCTGAGAAACAGTCAAAGGAATAGAAGGAAGTTTCCTACTACTATAGAAATCAACTTTGGCACATCATATTGTATTTTATTGTATTGGCAACCTTCAGTCTCGAAAGACTATGGTATCGCGCTCTGAAAGGTGGTTCTGGCACAGCGTCTAGTGTGGCTGAAAAGGCCAATCCGGGAGCGACAATCCCTTCCACACCGGGAGCAAGTGCAGTCTGTCCCTGGTCTGTCTCCCTGGCTATGGGCCTTCCTTCTTTGCCTCTTTGCCTCAGTCTGTTGGCCAAGTGTCTCTTCAAACTGGGAAAGGCCATGCTGCACAGCCTGCCTCCAAGCGGGCCGCTCAGAGGCCAGGGTTTCCCACTTGTTGAGGTCCAGCGAGTCATGGACTCTCCGCTCACAACAGGAGAGGAAACTGAGCGCTTTCCACATGCGCTGTCTCCGACGCATCCTCGGCATCACCTGGCAGGACAAAGTTCCAAACAACACAGGCATATCATATATGCCACGGATATTACAGTTTTTTGCTTGGGAAAATGCACAAACCAGCAATGACATTAAAGTAGTCAGGGACAATGGGTGGCTCCTTTGAGGATGCTACCACCACCCCTTCTGCTTTTCACAGTGTTAGTGCCTTGTTTTTCTCCTGTGCCTCCTTCCTTAGTTCTTTTTTTTTTTTCAGCCTTCTCATAATTTTCCCCCTCTCTGTTTACTTACCTGGTCTCAGTTCACTTGGGAAGGAGGAAGTTGTCATGTCAACCAGACCACCCATGTTCTGCTACTGGTTGGTTTTAGGAGAGTCCTCTAAATTGTGGGGCTGTCTGTAAACCTGAGAGGAAGATTTTCCCAAGGCAGCTTTCTTTTGACTAAACTCTTTAGCTCTGAATGGTGGCAGCAAGAACTACCTTACTCCAGTCCAATCCCAGTTTAGCCAGTAAGGAAAGGATGAGTAGGGTGAATAGTAGCTGGCTACTGTCACTAATCTCTAGGCACTTTACCCATTTTGTCTTCCATTTTCCCTTATAAGGGGAGGAATGAGCAGGATGATGATGATGAATGGGGACCTTGGGGGGGGGGGGCCTGCATCCATTGGCATTTGTTTTTGTTGTCATTTTTCAGCACTGGCAATATTTACCCGCACTTCCCTACAATGATGTGGCATCCAGGGGCACATGGGCAATTAAAAAGACTACCATAAAGAGATGGTTATGCAGTGGAGCTCCTGCTGGAAGCTACTGTTACAAATCATAAATTGAAAATGAAGATAAATGGGAAAAATGAAAGTAAATCAAACTAAATGAAATGAAAACAAAAATCAAATGAATGGAAAATGAAATGAATGAGTCCCACCCCATAGTAATCAAAAATTAAAATTCTTGCACATGTGTAGAGCACTTTCAAAAGATTCAAAAGCCACATAGTAGATATATAGCTACATCTGGTTTGTGGTGTTACATGATTTGAAGCTTGTTAAGAAACATCAATTTTGTAAATGAACCGACTTTTTTTTTTTCCAGCGCTACCCAAAGAGATGTTGGACATGCAAGCACCTACCACAAATGAAACTGTAAATTTCCAAGAACATCATCTCTCCAGTAAACACAGTAAGGAAACTGTTTAGCCATCCTCTCTCTTTCTTTGTTATCTTTAATGCAGCTCTTTCCAAAGAAGACATAAACTGCAGGTGCTTCTGGTTGCAACAGATTAATTATTTGTGAGCCAAACTACCTCCCTTGGAGTATCAGTGAACAGTTTTACCCATTATCTGTCCTCCTGCTGGTGCCGCCAACCCTGTCATATTCCAGCTATAAGGGTTGCTTTGACAACTGCTCCCTGGGAGGTAAAAGGCTCTTGAGGGTTGCAGGCACATACTTCACTTAAGTCTATAGAGAAACAAGCAAACTGAGAGCTGAATAATCTTTGATGCAGGCAACAGTTTGATAACTTAGCTTTGAAAAGTGTGTCCATCTTTCTTGCAGAACAGTTTCCTCTTGAAGACAGTTTCACCCCTGAACATAGCGCCTCCAACTCCGCAGTGCATGAGGTATGACATAGATTTACCAATCCATAAAGAGAGCCAGGTGGTGTAGTGGACAGAGTGGCATATTTTGCCCCAGATTGTAAATGCCTACTTGGCTATGATGATTGAATGACTTTGAGCCAGTCACTGTCTTTCTCAGAATACCTTGACTCATAGGGTTGCTGTGAGAATAATGGGGGGGGGGGATTCCCCATGTATACCACACTGAGTTCCTTGAAGAAAGTGTGGGAGAAACTTATAATAAATAAAATTTGAAAACCAAACACAAAATGACAGCCATATGATTTCTAAAAACTGATTTTCCTCAGCTACCTTTTGAGCCTTTGGTTAATGGTCTAGCATCTTGTAACAATGAAATTTGTTGTATATATTATGAAATGTGATCTCATTTGCAATCAGGCTGATCTGTGAAAAAGTACGTGTAATGAACTTTTGTAACATTAATTTGTTAACACTTGCTTGGCTAGAGATACTGAATTAATTCCATCTAAAAGATGAACAGAAGGTTTCTTGGGTGATACTGGATAAAGTTTCCACCTCTGGATGGTACCCCCTGGCCACAGGCACTAGCAGTTGAGTGCAGAAATACACCTGTTTTTCAACTATCTTATTTCTTTGGGATAATGTGTTTCTGAATGCGTGGAAATTAAGTAATGGTTCTAGGGTCTAAAAGCTTCTGTTTTTAATCTTAGACTTTCTTTTTTTAAAGGAAAGTCACTGAATTACATGAGCTCTCTTTAAGGGTAGATGGGAATGTAAGGCTATTGTGGCTCTATAATTATTAATTAGTGCATCCAACAATGTACGTACTTAAGGGAGTACAGATCTGGACAGGGCCAATTCAAGTTCAGCTGAATCTCTAGACATGCTGCTTTTGGACAATCCATCTCCAAATCAGCATGGTCTATCAGCACATTCTGTGAGATAATCACAAAGAAATTACAACATGTTTGCATATTGAAAAATACAGAACATGTTGATCACTGCAGAAAACAGTACCCACTATTGACCTTTTCTTACATTACAAGTTTCATTGAATCAATGAGCCCATCAATGTTTAATTTGTTGTGTTTTGATATAAATTAGTTTCAGTTCCTTACTCAGCCATCAAGAACTCTTTAAGCAGTCTGGATCAAATCATAGTGGAAATTTTCTTCTGATACGAGGCTACATCTGGGAAAAGTCAAGCTGGCCGCCTCATGCATTCTAATACTTGCCTTCACTTAAATGAATTGTTTAAAAAGCAGACTTTTAACACTTCCTAACTTTATGAATACACAATGGAGTTTCTCCAGACAGGAAGGGCAAGACCCCTGCAATATTCTTATACAGTTGAGAGATTCTAAACTAATAAATAGGAGAAACAAAAAATATATTTAGGGTATTCAAAGTAACCCTTCAGAGTGCTTCATCTCAGACATCTTTGTGTGATTCTTTTGAAATATGAGGATTTCTGAAATATGAAGGTGAAAATAGATTTCATGTGCCAAATTTCATATGGTTACATAGAAAATCTCATTTTGATTTTTTAAAAATAATTTGAATATTTAACCTTTATAATGGTAGAACACCATTTGACACTTCTGCCAGGTGCTCCTTCATCTGTGTGCTCACACTTCTTCCTAACCTGCAGGACTTCTATTTAATACCATCACTGTACAACAGATGATCAAAAATATCCTTAATGATCATTATTTATTGTTTTGCTTGGCTGCTGTTCTGTTGCTGACTGTTGCTGTTCTGTTGCTGTTGCTGACTACTGTTGTTTTCCATTGCAGGATTGTATAATCAATATTGAGTTGGAGAAAGCAGCTAATGGCAGTCTGGGATTTGCTTTGGTTGGTGGTAGGAATGGCCGTGCAATCTTGATAAAAGCCATCAGCCCAGGTAGCGTTGCTGATATTGATGGAAGGCTTCGAGTGGGTGACATCTTACTGAAGGTAGCATCCTTTTTTCTTCTGTATTTTGCACAAAATGATAGTCGGATCTTGTGTGTATCTTGCCAAGAGCAGATTAAACCATGTCAGACAAAATAAATGTTTCCATAACAACAATGTCAGGATCTAGCGAATCATGAAATGTGGTGAATATGATCAGATTGACTAATAGTGCAATCCTATGCAAGTCTACTCAAAAGCACCTTCCATTGAGTTCAATGGGACATACACCCAGGTCTATAAGATTGCAGCATAAGCTTTGTGAGACTGCAGCCTGTTTTGTGGCATCACACCCCACAACAGTTTACTAAAAACTGCAAAAGGTGGGGTCAGGTTATGCATTTGTTAGAACATGTAGTTCTGTCCTGAGCAATCTTCAGTGAACTATGAGAGCGTTTGGTCGCCATCTATATTTTTAGGGCCTGATTTTTGCAACTGAATACTCAAAAGTTTGTTTTTTGCTATTGTAGAGGATGAATTTTGGTGAAATTATATTTTTGACATTTAGATTTTTTTTTAATCCTAAAAAAAATTCTAGAGAGTCCAAGACTTAAAAGTTTCTCAGAAGATTCTCAACAATAGGAAAGTCTGCTATTCATTTAGTAGATAACATCAACACTGATGTCCCAGCCGGTAGGTGGAGGTGGAGCTGCTGCATCTCTTCCTCCATAAGGGGCTCTGTGTTTCTAAATATATGGCAAGTGCCAGCAGCTAATCACAGTGCAAGGTTACACAGCACATGCAGAAGGAAAGGGAACATTGATGCCTAGGCAACTTGCTTTCCCTCCCGCTCCCCCATGTCTAGTTCCCAAGGGAGAGCATGAAAATACACAAGTAGACAAAAAACACCTTATGAACCAGTTTGGAATTGATTTTCTTTTTTTCTTTTTTACACTAGCAGATTGCTGGTCAGTTATTATATGAGCTAAGGGAACTTTGCATATCACTATTTAAAGCATTACTAAAAGCAGCCCACCAATGTGTTTGGTCATGAGTTATGTAAACCATGATGGTTAGGAAAAAAAAAAAAGCTGGACCATTGTATTGCAGAGAAGAATCTTTGATGCAAAATGGGCGGTGGTAGTATTGGGGTGCAAACCCTACCCCCCCCCACCCCCGGGCACCTTTTTGCAACATTCTTCTTTGGTGATTTGCAGCCACAGAGATTCATTTGTTTCTTTTGGCAGGGGGGCAGAAGGAAAAAAGTGGAGCAGGGGGGCCACAAATATGCCCTGTGTTGTCTAGGCAACACAGTGGGGGCACATCCGTCTGTTCCCACACTATGCTGGGAACAACAGAGGAGCACAGGGACATATCTCCGGGCAGCTGGGCAGTGCTTACTCTCTAGCATTGCTTGCAAAGTTGCAGAGGCTGTTCCAAGTCAGCCCAGCAGAAACTTGCTGGTTTGCAAGTTGAAAGCAAAAACTATTCAGTTAGTTTGCAGGTTCCTGTGGAAAAAATCTCAGGATCTCAAGAAGTCACATCCCCTTCTCTGAATTGTGGGCAGTCTTTGGAGGAAACAGCACTGGTGTCTTGCAGTGACTGTGAACATTTTTTCTTTGTAATTTAAGAAGGAATTTTTGTGAGTACTCAAAGAAAGCAACAGTCCAGACCCCAGGGCCTGATCACGTCCACACTCTTGTATGTCTGGCTGTATTATAAGACAGGGGTTCTCCCAATTCCATCAAATGACTCAGCTCTTCCCCTACCTGACCCCCTGGGAGAGGTAACTGCAAGGGATGCTATGTGGAAAAAGAAGCAGACAAATGAAGTCCAAAGTAATGCAGAAGGTGTGCGTTCCTTTCAGGTGAATGGGCATTTTGTGTCTGGCCTGACACGCAATACAGTGATAGACATTTTGCGCAAAGCTCACAGTACAGTGCAGCTCACTGTCTGCCGGAGCGCAGCACTTCGTTGGGCTTATTTGGATGGTCAGTGGGATGAACCTCCATTCCAGTGTGGATCAGCACAGCTTGGTAAGTCCTTGGATGACAAATGCTGATGTTTAAGAACATAAGAACATAAGAACATAAGAACAGCCCCACTGGATCAGGCCATAGGCCCATCTAGTCCAGCTTCCTGTATCTCACAGCGGCCCACCAAATGCCCCAGGGAGCACACCAGATAACAAGAGACCTCGTCCTGGTGCTCTCCCCTACATCTGGCATTCTGACTTAACCCATTCCTAAAATCAGGAGGTTGCGCATACACATCATGGCTTGTACCCCATAATGGATTTTTCCTCCAGAAACTCGTCCAATCCCCTTTTAAAGGCGTCTAGGCTAGACGCCAGCACCACATCCTGTGGCAAGGAGTTCCACAGACTGACCACGCGCTGAGTAAAGAAATATTTTCTTTTGTCTGTCCTAACCCGCCCAACACTCAATTTTAGTGGATGTCCCCTGGTTCTGGTATTATGTGAGAGTGTAAAGAGCATCTTCCTATCCACTCTGTCCATCCCCTGCATAATTTTGTATGTCTCAATCATGTCCCCCCTCAAGCGTCTCTTTTCTAGGCTGAAGAGGCCCAAACGCCGTAGCCTTTCCTCATAAGGAAGGTGCCCCAGCCCCGTAATCAGCTTAGTCGCTCTCTTTTGCACCTTTTCCATTTCCACTATGTCTTTTTTGAGATGCGGCGACCAGAACTGGACACAATACTCCAGGTGTGGCCTTACCATCGATTTGTACAACGGCATTATAATATTAGCCGTTTTGTTCTCAATACCCTTCCTAATGATCCCAAGCATAGAATTGGCCTTCTTCACTGCCGCCGCACATTGGGTCGACACTTTCATCGACCTGTCCACCACCACCCCAAGATCTCTCTCCTGATCTGTCACAGACAGCTCAGAACCCATCAGCCTATATCTAAAGTTTTGATTTTTTGCCCCAATGTGCATGACTTTACACTTACTGACATTGAAGCGCATCTGCCATTTTGCTGCCCATTCTGCCAGTCTGGAGAGATCCTTTTGGAGCTCCTCACAATCACTTCTGGTCTTTACCACTCGGAAAAGTTTGGTGTCGTCTGCAAACTTAGCCACTTCACTGCTCAACCCTGTCTCCAGGTCATTTATGAAGAGGTTGAAAAGCACCGGTCCCAGGACAGATCCTTGGGGCACACCGCTTTTCACCTCTCTCCATTGTGAAAATTGCCCATTGACACCCACTCTCTGCTTCCTGGCCTCCAACCAGTTCTCAATCCACGAGAGGACCTGTCCTCTAATTCCCTGACTGTGGAGTTTTTTCAGTAGCCTTTGGTGAGGGACCGTGTCAAATGCCTTCTGAAAGTCCAGATATATAATGTCCACGGGTTCTCCCGCATCCACATGCCTGTTGACCTTTTCAAAGAATTCTATAAGGTTGGTGAGGCAAGACTTACCCTTACAGAAGCCATGCTGACTCTCCCTCAGCAAGGCCTGTTCGTCCTTTGTGTCCTTTGTTTGTGTCCTTTGGGCCTGGCTGGGCCCTTATCAGTGACAGTGTAGTTCTGACTTCCTCATTTATCCTGGTAGAATGACCCCATAAATCCTTTTTGTATTGCAAGTTTTGCCCACAACAGCAGTTCTGCAAGTTACTACCATAATGAAAAATCATATCAGAAAGAATTTGGTATACTGAAAATCCTAGAAATATCTCATTACAGGTTGAGACTCATTATTTGCAAGGATTCCGTTCCCAGAACTCACGCAGGTGGCAAAAATCGCATTAAAGCAGATCCATTTAATAAACAATGTCCCTTCGCTCAGTGATTTAAAAACAGCCTTGCTGACCTTCGTAATGCATCAGGCTGACAATCAGTCTCTCTCCAGGCACTTAGAAAGGCTTCACTCCAAGGCAGCAATCCCTCTGTTCACCAGGAGCCACAGCCCAGGAGAAAGAATGGAGGAGGTGATAACCACTGCCATTTAGCATTCTTTCACATGCTCAGGGGGAAGGGAGGGGTCACTTGCTTTGGAGTGAAGCTATTCTAAGTGCCTGGAGAGAGAATGATTGATGGATTGTCAGCCAGCTGCCCTCTCTTGCATTAATGAGACTATTGTTAAACGACTTTTTTCCTTTAATTTAAAAGGCCCTTCTCATCATGTTGAGATAAAACTGTGGATGAAAAATCTGTGGATAATTAAGTTACACCTGTATACTTATGTCTGACTTCCAAGATCCTAATTTAAATCCTTTTCACATTCAATATTAGTAACGGGAGTTACTTGGAAGAATTCCTATAAATTCAAATTGGCTTGATGGCAAAGGAAAGGTCCATTTCTCAGAGTTCACCAATGAAAACAAAATTTAATATGCAAAGGCAGTGGGCAAAGCTCATGAGTAAGAACAAAGTCTGGGAATTCTATCCCTATGGTACTGGAATTGATAGAGCTTCTTGACTTTCTAGATTGTTTCTTTTGACTTTTAAGCTGTTGTTTCAGCAGCAGTACATTGATATGGTGGTGCAGGATTCTTGTCATTTCTTACCCTTCAGCTTCAGTTCCAAACACTGTCATCAGGAGGTTAGCATACAGAGCATACTAACATATAATCTGCATTAAATGAGTGATATGGTCAGACTGGGGGAGACATTCTCAATCTTCAGTCCTCACTGAAAAATGAATACACAGCATTTTCACTATGAGACAAAAATCAGATTCTTAAATAAACAAATATCCCTGAATGCCATAGGCTGCAGTTTGATTTTCAGCACAATCCAGTACATGTCTACTCAGAAGTAAATCCTATTGATTTCAATGGGATTTACTCCCAGTAAGCGTGCATAGGATTGTAGTGTCATTCAGTGTCACAAAGGAAACGCTGTGTATAAATAAATATTTAACAATCAATCAATTTTCACCCCCTCTTTCTGCCCCTGATGGGGCTCTTAAGGTGACTTACACAGTATTAACAGCAATAACCACTAAAACATGCTGTGGCATTTCCAAAACATGGCTCCTTTTTGTGTGTCTCTCTCCTAAAGAGAGTTGTGTAATCTGAGTTTGTGTGACATCACAGAGGCCTAAGCATAAGGTTCCACAGGTGACTGTGACAGTTGGAAAGTCAGTTGCAGAGGATGCTAAACAATCAAGTGAAAAAGCAAGACATAATTCTTTTCCCCTTTTGTGTAATTTCACAAAATCTGTTGGGTGACCTAAGGAAATATATTGTCTGTCCTCTCTTCCCTGATCTGTCTGATGAGAATGGGTCTTCTACCCTTCACCAAACCCTGTGTATTTTAGAAGGATCTGACTTCATCCTTAAGTGCTCTCTGCTCAGTAACTTATAGGAGGAAAGGAATGTTCATGGCAAGGGCCTGAACAGAGAAATCTCCCAACCTTTCATACTTCACTGTTATTTTTCTTTGCTCACTATTGATTCTTGTGCCTAGATGAACATGGTGACTTGGGAGTCTTAGGAGCCCAGGAAGACTTCACACTCCAAAGCCAGGAAGAATTCAGCCAAATGTATAGCAAGGTGAGGTGTTACAATTAAACTTATTTTGTGTAGCACTGCTAGCTTGCAGTGGCTGGTTCTTTCCGGTCCAGCTTTGGTGAAATGGAGCACCCTTTGTTCTTTAGATGGTGGGGATATGTGCTGCCATGTACTTAGAAATGTGGCTACATGTGGCTTAGAAATATAAAATTTCTGAGATTTTTAAAGCTGGGCAAGAGAAGGGGATTTCTCAATTCTTCTAGGAAAAAGTGGAAATTGTGAAGGGACTTTAAATAGATGCAATAGGTTCTTATCAAACCAAAATTTATATTACGTTACCTTATGATCAAGAAACATATCATGTATAAGTTAAATTAGCACTAAATTATACTGTAGTTAAGGATACCAGATACTAAGTGAGACAGAGTGCCTTACTTTTAACCATTGTATAGAAGAGGGAATTTTGGCAGGTGCAGCTCAGTATGGAAGAGTTTAAAAAGCTGCACCTGTCAAATTTTCCTCTTCTGTACAATGGTTAATGGAATTTGTACCACTTTGTACCACTTTGTTTCTGGTAACCCTATGTTTACTTAGTATATAGATGGAATGTAAAGGTATAAATGCCTTTCAGCCCAATCCTATGCATGTCTACTCAGAGGTAAATCCCATTGAATTTAGTAGGACCTACACCCAGTTAAGTGTGTATAGGATTTCAACATTTGTTTTAGTCAAGTAATCAGTCCAAATATATTCTGTGTGTGTGTGAGTGTGAGAGAGAGAGAGAGAGAGAGAGAGAGAGAGAGAGAGACTTGCAAGTTGCTGTAGCCTAAGGCAGTGGTTCTCAAATTTTTAGCACCAGGACCCACTTTATAGAATGAGGGCCCACCAGAAGTGATGTCATGACCAGAAGTGACATCATCAAGCAAGAAAATTTATTTATTTATTTATTTATTTTTATTAACACACAGACATACAAACATATAACATACATTTAGGAGTGCTAAATACCATATACCATTACTAATTAATCATATTATATCTCCTAATCTACTTACTCATCTATTTCTACCTCTTATTGATTTATCCATTTATTTATATAATATACAATAAATTTTCCCTAATGCCCTATACTATATTTTCTAAATACTCACTTTCTACCAAGCGTTAACTAACTTCAATTGCTCATTAATATTTAAACAAAATAATCTAATTACCAAAATTATCACCTCAGCTATTTCAACTCCAATCTAATTCTCCAATCTAATTACACTTTTTTCTTTGACATAATAACCACATATAAAACAATTCTTCCACACGTTTACATTTCCAGCTATATTTTTTAATACATTCTAATTCATATTTATCAATTTCATATGTATTCTTTTTTTTTCTTCAAATAAATTTGGGCCATTGTTATTAGCTGAATAAATCCTCCAATTTTCTTTAACCCTCAGATTACCCCTCAGGGTTCTTTTTCTTTCTTACTTTCCATTTTTTTCTCCTGTAATATCTTTAATAATTTATCTCTATAACAGAATATGATAAATCCACACTTTCTTATATAGGGTGTGTTCATTCTTCCAGTTAACTGGGATATATTTTCTCCTTCTTGTTCCAACAAATTTTGTGATTTGTGCACTCCTGTTACTCTGTCCATCTTATCTTTCTTGATCTCCATCAGCGCCTCTTCTTCATCCTGTTGATCATCCTGTTGATTTTCCTCCTTGTCCACTTTTTCACTCCCTTGTTTATCATCTACTTGTTTCTTCACATCTTCCAATTGTTCCTTACAGACATCTATCTGTTGGGAAAGAGTCTCCAGACTGGCTTGAATCTGCGATGACCAATTCAGCTGTTGTCGCTCCATGATAAGCAATCTCTCCGTATTAATCAACATTTTCTGTATCCACATTTCTGGAACATAGTCCATTTTGCAATTTCTCTCTAGTCCACTAGATGTCCACAACATATTATTCTCCTCACTTCCACCACGTCATTACTACTCTGCCATCCTCATTCCTTACATACCTCTTGCAGATAACAGTCCAGTGTGGTTAACGGAGAGAAAAACGAAACGAAAGAAAACAGTCTCACCATCTCTGGTGCAGAGAAAATAAAGCTCTTTCAAATCTAATGAGAATTATATTTATATCCAATTATGTCCAAGAATAATTATGGATTTTAGTTTACACCCAAGTTATAGTTGTAATTATAATCCACCACCAATTTATTCCACGACAGAGAAAAAGAGCACTTTCAACCTCCTTAAAAAGTCTCTTGTTAACACCTCCAATATATCCAGGGCTTTTAGCCAAATCAGTCAATCAAAGCTGGAGACAATATAAACACTTGCTTATCTTAAATTTCCAGCTTAAACTTTACACTTCACGCTTCCCCCCCCCTCCATATAGCATCTTAGCATGGAGCTAGCAGCTGGATTGCAGATCACTGCACCTCCCCCAATACTGTCACAAACAGATTCCTCTGAGAAGAAAGCCCCCCCCCAGGTCGGGCTTTCAGTTTCCCAGATACCTGCCCCGATGAAGATCTTGTCTCTCCTAACAAAGATCTTCAGGTCCTCTTCAGACCTGCAGTATTTGGGGGAAAACAAACTGTCTCCCAGGAGCTCCTGGGGACATGCCTGTTCATCCACTGTTGGCTCCTCCTCCTCCATCAAGCAAGAAAATTTTTAACAATTCTAGGCTACAATCCTCCTCATACTTACCCAGGAGTAAGTCCCATTGACTAGCATTGTTGAAAGCATATACATCGTAGCATATGTATAGTAGCCTATGTAAACATTTACATAGTAGCCTATGTAAAAATACAGATCTGTAACATTTCCCCAAAAGCAGTCACATACCATGGTAGCATCAAGTCTAATACAGGTTGAGAATTCATTATTCATGTGGGTTCCGTTCCAAGCACTCACGTGGATGGCTAAAAACGCACTACAGCAAATCAATTTAAAAAACAAAGTTTCTTTGCTCTGGTGACTTAAAAACAGCCTTACTGACTTTTGTGATGTAAGATAAGAGTAATCAAGAAGACAATCCATCAATCAGTCCTCCTCCAACCGCTTCACTCAGCCCCTCCCTTCACCAATGCAAAGGGATCACCTTTCTGTCACATGCTTAGGGGGAAGGGAAGGGTCGCCTGGAGCGAGAAGGACTGATGGATTGTCAGCCAGCTGCCCTCTCTCTCTCTCTCTCTCATATTAAGGAGGCTACTGTTAAAGGACTGTTCAGTTTTTTAAACTGATTTTAAAGGGATGCATTTTCTCCTTCTCCAGGGATCAGCACCTTCCTTCTCATTTGCAGGGGCCATTCGTGTTGACTCAAATCCGTGTATAAAAAATCTGTGTATAAATAGGCTGGACCTGCATATTAAAAATAAAAAATTGAAGTGATAGAGACCCACCTGAAATTGGCTTGCGACACTCCTAGTGGGTTCCAGTTCACAGTTTGAGAAACACTGGCCTAAAGTACGTTCAGTTTTTGCCAGTTGTGAAAATAAGAAAAAAAAATACGATGAAAGTAGAGTCTTTGACGTAAAGTACAAAGAAAGTAGAGTACATGTGGCTTATGCAGTTTGTGTGTAGAGAACAGCCAGTTTTACATAACAGTTGGAGTTAAGTCAATAAGACCCTGTTCGACCATAAAACTGTCTGTCAACCTAATCTGTCTCACTAGGTCTTTGTGAGAATGAAAAGGGTGTGGGTGTGTGTAGGTATATGTGCTATGGGAATATATACAGCCCCGAACTCTTTGCAGGAAGTGTGGGTTAAAAACATTAAATGACCAAAAAGTCCTCACTGCTGAATTGAAAGTTGTGAATAGATGCCCAGAGCTCACTGTGTTGGTCTGCAAGTCTTCTGCAAAAGAATAGCCACCAGTGCCTTCAGTTTTCCTCCTCCTTGATTCTTTACTAAGTTTATTGTTTTTGTTCTTTAGGATTCAGATGATACAAGCAGCTTGCCTTGCCAAGGACCTGAAAGCAGTTCAAATGGGTATGAGTTTAGCACATCCAGATCCATCTCCACTTATAAAATACAGTAATTCCTCACTAAAAGTTGTTGATAGGTTCTTGGAAAGTGCAACTTTAAGTGAAATAACTTAGAACAAAACCAATTTTATGGGTATTCTTAAACAAGAGTTGTTTTCCTCCAGCATATTTCTGGTCACGAAAACATCACCAAACTTCTAAATAAAGACCCAAAACACTTCTGATATTAAACATTAAAATAAATGTGAGCTTTCTGGGCTGGAGAAAACCCACGCAGACATGGGGAGAATGTGGAAACTCCACACAGTGGTCCCAGCTAGGAATTTTTTTTTCTTTTGTCAGCAACTTTATAATGAAATGACTTTGAAAGAAATGACTTTAAGTGAGGACTTGCTGTACATGTGAATTTCCTGCCAGCTCTGTCATATCCATGCAACACTTGCCAACATAGCCCCCCACCATATGTTTCCACATCTTTTTGTTGTTTAGAAAGCAGATTCAGTGGGTCGAAGTGTAGATCAGTCCAGAAGCCCAAGGTAGGCAAAGTTTACCAATTGCTGCACTCTGATTTCCTGATGCTAATATTTCCCTCTCTTCAAGTTGTTATTGGTACTGAGAAAAAAATATATATATACATTTTGGGTGCCTGTATAGCTTCCTGTCTGTGCTAGTAGCAGCTTGGGGGTGGAGTGGGAATTTGCATCAGTAATTGGCATGAGGATGAAGGATTAATCCATCCTCACCTACAGCTGCACTGTGAACAAGAAGGTGTAGAGAATTCAAAAGACAGAACTCCCATGTAATGTCTGGTTTGGTCCTTAGAAAAACATAAGATGCACTGCTCTGAGACGAAGTCACTTTTGAAGTTGGCATGTGCCAACTTTACTGCTGCGCAGAGAGGGGCAGTTACAGACCAACATAAAAAATATGTCCAGGGATGGCACGACCTAACCCAATGCTTCCTCAGGTTCACCAATTTTAAAAAGTAGCCGGATACCGCATTACATGCAGATTCTTCAGTTGCAGCAGCACAGAACTTTGGTTTGGTTTAAAGGGACGACATGAATGAAGGAGCGCCTTCATTTGCACAGTCCCTGTAAAACAAACAAGAAGTCCTGCTTTTCTGTATTTGAAGTAACCATACCAAGAGCATGGTAAGGAGTCAAATGGTCCGCTTAGCAGGCAGAAAGCGGATCAGTGCAGCTTGCATCTTTGGTGGGATGGAGGGAGACTATGACAGCGATAGACTCGGGCTGAAAAACACCCCTAATCTGCTGCCGTCTTGTCCATCTGTGATCCAGTGCTGATGCAGTGTGCATCACCTCTCCAAATGGATGGGCTGCTCTTGGATATCTCATTAAAAGGGCCCCAGCTGTTTAATATCTGGGCAGTATTTGCATTCTGGTTAGCAACGTGTACTGTTAGTCTTGCTGACAATATTTGGCCTGCTTTAGAAACCATGAGATCACACCTGTGGGGCAACCATGTAGCACAAGATGGCCATTGCCCGGTGTGAAGGTAAGTGGGCTGAAACCCTTTGATATCAATAGGTTAAGTGCATGACTGTGTTGGATCTGTAAAATGCAAATTGTGGCTTCATTAGTAGGATTCTTTCCCAGGGGCAAATGGGCTTGGTACTTGTCCTGAATCTAAATCTAAATGCTAAAACTAATAGAGCTGGTGTTATAACATGGCTTAGAGATGAAATCCAGAAGTTTGCCTCTGTGATGAACTTATGCTAGATGGCCTTAAGATGGCTGTTGGCTTCAGCCCCCATCTGCAACATGGGGATGGTCAAGCTACTGATCTGCCTTTCAGAGTCAGTGTAAGAATTACAAGAAGCTAATATATGTGATGGGCTTTGAACACTCAAATGCTTTATTTACTTAAGGAACTCATAACACTTTTCAAGTAAATTTCACAAAGTAGGTTACATAAAGATATTAAAACAATAAGCATCACTATACCTTATACAAAACAAGGAAGAGAAAATGTTTTCGGACTGTAATTCCATACATACACCTTTTCCTTGGGAGCAAGTGCCACTGAACTCAGTGGTAGTACATACATAGGCTTGCACTGTTACAACTGCATTTTAAAACCTGTTCATTCTGCAGTCCTAGGGGCCCAATCCTATCCAACTTTCCAGCTCCGGTGTAGCTACAATGCAGCCCCGTGGTAAGGGAACAATGTTCCCATGCCTTAAGAAGGCCCCAGTGACTGCCCCTCCACCACAGGATGCAATGCACATGCCACTGGCACAACTGCACCAGCATTGGAAAATTGGATAGGATTGGGTCCTTACAGCCCAATCCTATGAATGTCTACTCAGATGTAAGCCCCGTTACAGTCAATGGGGTTTACAACTAGGAAAGTGTGGATAGGTTTGTAGCCTCAGTTATCTAGCAGTCTGTTTTGTGTACTTTCACTGCATACATGCAAAGTATTTTTAATAACATATGTGGATTACTTTTAGTTGCTGAGATTTAAATTCAGATTTCCTAGACCTAAATCTTAATATCTGAGGGCCCCATCCTATCCAATTTTCTAGTGGTGGTGCAGCTGTGCAAATGGGGCATGCACTGCATCTTGTGGTGGGGCAGCAGTCACAGAGGTCTCCTTAAGGTATGGGAACATTTGTTCCCTTACCTTGGGGCTGTATTGCAGCTGCATCGGTGCTGGAAAATTGGATAGGATTGGGCCCTAAAACTCCTCTGGGCAATGAGAATATTTCTACCATGCTATAACACAGGAAACCACTTCCATAGCTTATATACGATTTATATATCATGTATTATTATATATATATTGATTTGATATCAGAATGGTGACTATTGCTCAGTGGTAAGGCCTAAGGGACACCCTGTATCAGGACTCAGAACATAAGAAGGTCCTGAAGCAGAGACTTTAGGGAAACCAGTTAGGGAATCAGCATGGTCTGAGAATTGCAGGAGGCCAGTCAAACCAGCAAAAATGTATCTTAATAAGAGACCACAGCAAGTCTTTGAGTGCTCTAAAACAAAAAAGAAGGGGCAACACCTACCAAGCAAAGAAGAAAAAAGGAGACCTTTAACAAGGCACAATAAGGGAAGATGTATTGACAAGCTGTTTTATTTGCCCCAATGCGTTTCGGTACATACCTTCCTCAAGGGCACTAAAAATTAAACAGTTCTTATCAAACCACAATTCCAATAGAACTCTTAACTCAATAATCAATAGGAGAAGGTAAATAGAGAAGTAGTTGACCCAAGCCCTTCAAGTTAACATAAAATAAGATTGAATCATGAAAATACTGTGAACATTGAAAAACATACTAACAGAACCCAATAATGCTTATTAAACCTAGGAACCCACAGAAAGAATGCTTTTCTCAAGAGAGCCCAATCAGTGCCAGGCTTCCTGCTGAACTTAGCATCAAAGAGGCTGTCTTGCCACATTCCCTGTAAATACTGGTCATTTTCCTCAACAGAGGGTGGGACTGTCATGATGTTCTACTTTCAAATAGAAGTTAGGATTAGGGGTGCTGTTTACAATAAGGGATTCTATATTTCTGTGCTCTGAGCAGCAAGGAGAAGGCAAAGGAATGGCAACAGGATATGGATATCTTGTTTTATGTGCTCCCAGAGGCATCTGTGGGCCACTGTGAGATATAAGAAAGTGGAATAGCCCTTGATCCAGCAGGCCTCTTCTTATGTTCTCTCTGTTTCTTGGAGGACATATTCTAATACTGTTGAGAGTATGAAATAGGATGGAAAGTGCCTGACTTCCTCCAGTAGTTTCTAGAATTCCTGGTATTGAGTGTTAAGTGAATAATATTATTTTGTTCCAAAGGCAGCAGACAACACAGATGCGGGGACTAGCAGAGGCAGCTACCTGCCTGAGTGACGAAGAAGACATAGCCCGAAGGCTAGCTGGCCGGCCCAGAGGTATTTATATAAATGCTTAGCGGGTATAAAGCATACAGAGGGGCCTCTGTATCCATGGATCTCATTTCTGCAGATTCAGTTAACCATGAATTAGGTTCAGGGCACGCGGACGCACACACGCATGCACCCGCACCCGCATGTGTCCTCTCTGAAGGTGAGCTCCCCTCACCATCAGAGGGTTTTCTAAGCCCAGCAGCAGCCGTGGATATCTGTCCGTAGCCTCTACCAGACTCAGACAGAGCCCTAGCACTAAAAAAAAGTCACTTCCGCTTTCTCCATGAAACTGGAAGTAATGTTTTTAATGCCATATAAGGCATTAGGAGGCTTGGGAAAGCTTCCAATTTCACAGATAAACTGGAAGTGACTTTTTTTAGCTCTAGGACTCAGGCTGAGCCTGGCGAAGGCCACGGATGGACATCTGTGGCCTCTGCTGGGCTCCAGGAGCAAGGGGAGCAGAGCTCCCCTCGCCTCCAGAGCGTGGGAAGGGAAGTGTTCACCTGTATTCACAGTTCCACTTAACAATGGAAGGGGGGATTCTGGAACAGAACTCACACATGGATATGGAGGCATGCCTATATTGACCTTTTTGTCAATATAGTCATCTGCTGAAAAAAAAACTGGATATGTGTTTTGAAACACACATTTTTGGAGGCTGGTTTCTGATGCAGCAGAGAAAACCCAAAAGTCATGTACAGGGGGAACACATATTTCTGGGACCTTAAATTGGAAAATAGAGATCAACAGTGCAAACTTATGCACAGAATAAATCTGATCAAGTTCAATCCAGCTTAATTCTTCATAGGATTGCAGCCTGAGTTACTGCATTGCAACCTATGACTGCAGCACTGAAAAAACTATGAAGTCATGTGCTTGGTTCTCAATAGGGCATCACTTATCTGGAAGTCTCCAAGCACTTCTTACTTCTTTAAGTGCTCAAGGCTACAACCTTCTTCCAACTGCCCTTGCCTTCTATTGAGGCTAGTATAGAGGTCTTGGAACAATTATGCCATGGGATAAATTATTTAAACTACAGGCGTGCCCCAGTATCCATGGGAGTTCTGTTCCGCTGTTAAACAAAACCCAGTAAGTATTTGTGATTAAGTATCCACGGGAGTTCCGCAGTTAAGCAAAACCGCAGATACCAGGGAACACCCCCACACCACCCACATCTGCATCTTGACTCTTGGAGTAAAAAAAGTCACTTCCAGTTGTTGTTTTTTAAAAATAGAAATGACTTTTTTTTCTACTATGAGAGTCTGACTGAGCCTGGCAGAGGCCACGGGCAGACATGCATGGCCTCTTCTGGACTCAGAAGACCCTCCAGAGCTCCCCTTGTCTCCAGATGGGGCAAGTGGAGGGAACCTTGCGGGAGAGGGGTGTGGTCCCAATCCATGGATAAGTTAATTGTGGATACAGGATCCACAAATACGGGGCAGGGGCCAGTATTTATATCTTGTCTTCCTTCCCATAACATGGGGCACCCAAGGCAGCTAACATCAGAAATTAAAATACAACAGTGACCAAGTGGAGACTAGAACGCAGGTGTTTCTGGAGAGGGAGCCCCATTCGCTTGACCTCACCAACTGGAGCTAAATTACTGAAAATGAATCAATATTTATTTTTGGTTCATTCAATAGGTGCCACACTCGTCAGTGAAGAGGAGCTGAGTCAACTGGCACTGGTTAAGCCATCAAGAACAAAGTATGGCCTAAGATACGGCATCAGAGATCTAATTCAGAAGCTTCAGTGGAAGATTGAACAACAGCAAGAAATCATAAAGGAATTTGTGGTGAGTGTTTTTGTTTTGTTTTTGAATGGACTTGAGCTCTGCTGTTGCAGCAGAAATGTACACAAACATTTTCCTCCATTATTATATCATTGTGTTTCCAGTATTTCTAGCCAGGAAATTAGGGGCTAATTGGGGGGGGGGGGAGGTAGGAAGAGAGCAAAGGGTGAGGGACTAGGATTTTGCGATACACATTAAATACTCTTTATGGGAAGAGGTGAAATACGTAACATAAATTTGTTTACCTTCTTAATAAAATAAGGTATTTTATTTTTATTACCTTCTTTTTTAAAAAAAACACTTTTATTACCTTCTTAATAAAACTGCACGTGCCTATTTGGCTGCCATTCTCATCACTTTGACTACATTTCCATGACAAGAAATTTCCTTAATCAGTCATGTGTCATTTTGTTTCTCAGGTAATATCTCCCCACATTAAAGCCATGATCATTTTCCTTTCAGTGTAGCACATAACTTAGGAATATTCACATAAGTCACACATAATTTGTGAAGCTCATGGAAGGCAAGTTTGGATGCTTGTGAGAAAAAAAAGAAAAGGAAGCTCTAACCAATTGTTGATTTTGGACTTCTCTCTTTCGTAGCATTTGTTACTATTGTCAGAATTTTCGCCTTGCTGTCTGCATCACGTTGTGGTGAAAAGTAGCAAGGAGCAAGGGCTAACAACCCAGCACCTAGTGGTTAACAGCAATCCCCCAGTCTTGTTGTCCTCTCTTTCCTCTCCTATTGGTTGCTCTGGATGTATCTGGGGACTTGGTACATCTTCACTGATACCACCACCAAGGCTAGGAAGCCCAGTCAGAAACAGGCCACCTTGGAAAACCTCTCTCCCTGATCTGAGATTTTCAAAGCCCTGCCCAGTTGCTGATCTCCTATTATGTCTGATGGGGCAAATGCCCTGGGCGTGAGCCTGTAGGACCCCACAGAAGCCTCTTTGAGGCTCCCAATGGAGTCGGAAAATGTGCTTCCTGTTTCCTGGAAGCACAGTTTATAGCGTCAGGGAACCCTCAGGAAGTTTTCCCAATGTAGGCTTGGGTCGCGTGAGGCTCTGTGAGCCTCAGATGGGGGGGTGGATTTCTGCCCAGAGGGGCAGCAACAGCCCATGCGGGGCTGGGGAGGTCCACCACTGACCGTGTCCTCTTGAGCACACTTATATTTTAAAAGGAGATAGATTTTTACCCCTGTTTCAAAGCATGTGGGCAGCGGAGAGGCCACTAAGGCTGCAGCTGGAGTGAAGACAAACATGACATCTGCCCCTACTTATGTTTCTCCATTGATAGTAAAGCAGGTAGGACAGGGAGAGATGTGTGCTCATGGCTAGGGGGCTGAGGAGAGCTGCCTTGGAGCCTTAAACATCCTTTAGGAATTTCTCTCTTAGTTCTGTCTTCTGTGTCTGCAGTCCAAAAATTAGACAAACAATGGAGGAAATGGAGAAACTAAAGGCATGTTCTGTTCAGATACGGAATCTCACTGTACACTGGGAGCTGTACAGGGGGGCCCTGTAAATGCAGATCCCGTATCCACAGATTCACCTTTCCACGGATCAGGTCCGCAGCCCCCCTGCATGCACCCCTGGTGCACTTTGCCTCCGGAGGGTCCTCTGAGCCTTATAAGGCGTAATCATTTCCGGTTTTATGAATAAAGCTGAAAGTGACTTTTTCCATTGTAAAACTCAGTCTGAGCTCAGTGGAGCCACAGAGAGACATCCATGGCCTATGCTGAGCTCAGAGGATCCTTCAGAGGCAAGCTCGCCTCTGGAGGGTGGGGATAGGCGTCCCCTCGTATCCATGGTTACGGGGGCACACCTGTATAATAATGCAAAGAAACGGCACTTGCAGTGCATCTGAGAACACTGAGGACTGTCAGTGCAGAGTAGCTGTTACAAACTTGGTAGTCTGACATATTTTTAGATGTACACCTTAAAAGATGTAAAGGGCAAAGTGGCCCTGAGAGAAGACAGCAGCAGAGGCACACTTTGTTCTCTTAATGATAAGAAGGCATTTCTGATCATTGCAAGTGATTTTGTTCCACATATTTTCAGAAAATATTTTACTGACAAGAAAATCTCAAATTAATCCATCCCTGCTCCCCCCCCCCAAAAAATCAGCTTCCTCAGTGTTTCTAAAACAATTTTATTTCAGCTTTGTCAAGGGGTCTGTAAGCATTCCCATTCAGTTTACACAAGCTGCAGGCAACCCCAGATTAACAGTTGACATTTCTTTTGAAAGACTCTGGTATCGCGCTCTGAAAGGTGGTTCTAGAACAGTGTCTAGTGTGGCTGAAAAGGCCAATTCGGGAGTGACAATCCCTTCCACACCGGGAGCAAGTGCAGTCTGTCCCTGGTCTGTCTCCCTGGCTATGGGCCTTCCTTCTTTGCCTCTTAGCTTCAGACTGTTGGCCAAGTGTCTCTTCAAACTGGGAAAGGCCATGCTGCACAGCCTGCCTCCAAGCAGGCCGCTCAGAGGCCAGGGTTTCCCACTTGTTGAGGTCCACTCCTAAGGTCTTCAGATCCCTCTTGCAGATGTCCTTGTAGTGCAATTATTAGTAGACAATAATTCTTATTAGCCACATATCAGACCACAGGATCTCTTTTCCAGAAAAAAATAGCCGACTGCACTAAATAAGCCAATGCGCATTCCCTACCTTCATTCTCATTCCACAGATTAAAAGCCAACACTGCTAATGAAGCATGTTGAATTTTACTTTTATTTTAGAGTTTAGAACACATAAAGCCACTTGATGACTGCATGGTTGGCAAAGCAGCCGAAAATCGGGAAAAGAACAGATACCGAGATATCCTGCCATGTAAGTAAAAGCAACTGTCAGTAGGGCAGCAGAGGAAATACATGAGAAAGACACAAAAGTCTGAGGGATCTACACGTGACCTGCTCAAGACCAAGTTTTGTCCAAGCTAGGATTTAAATCCTCAGGCCTGTATTCCTTAAAGATATAGGAAATAAGTTTGCATAAATATCTACAAGCATGATTTACAAGTAATTTCATTTTTTTTCTATCATGATAACAAACTTGTATCCAAGATTTGTCTGTGGTTGGACTTCCAAGACTGATAAAGTGTGCCCACTCCTCTCCTCTCCTACCCCATCACATTCTTCCAACCCTGATGGGATCACATTTTGCTTTGAAAGACCAGATACAGGCATACCTCACTAATATGGCAGGTTAGGGTCCAGAGCCTCTCCATAAAGCAAATTTCACTGTAAAGTGAATCACAGGCTTTTTTCCCAATAATAATACAACAATAACGCAATTAAAAAAAATAAAAGTTGCCAGTATACGACACGGAGACACAAGTGGAATGAATGCTGTAAACAGACTGAGGGCCCAATCCTATCCAGCTTTTCAGTGCCGGTGCAGCCGTGCTGATGGGCGTGCACTGCATCCTGTGGTGGGGAGGCAGTCACAGAGGCCTCCTCAAGGTATGGGAACATTTGTTCCCTTATCCAGGGACTGCATTGCATCAGTGCTGGAACGTTGGATAAGATTGGACCCCGAGTGCGGGTGACAACAAAGCTCCGGTTGACTTGCTCGATTCAGCTCAGACTTGGCTGATGTGCACACCACCGCTGTAAGAGTAAGGCAAGCACAAAAAATGATAAAAAAGAATTTAATTGAAAAGCACCGCATAAGGAAGTGCTGCAAAGTGAAGTGCCATAAAATAAGGCAGTACTGTACACTGTTACACAAATACGCAACTTGGGAGTGGTCCAGGATACCCAGGTGATCAGGAATGCTCCATTTTTATAAGCTTGGATCCATGGAACAGCTGGGCACCTCCAAGGTGAAATGGCTTGCAAGAAATGGCTGCATTCATACATACCTTCATGACTTCTCAATTGGATTACTGTAATGACGTGAGGATGGCCTCAAGAGCAATCCAGAAAACCCAGGAAGTCCAAAATGTGACTGCTGAATTACTAACAGGGGCAAACTGCAGGGAAGGGAACCTATTACATCACTCTTAGGAGAAGTCTGGCTTTTGGAGCAACCTCACTTCCTCAGGGGGAAAAGAATGTGGACCTGACTCAGCCCTGTGCCCCAAAGGATACAACATAGGCAGCCTCCTCCAGCATGGTGGGCCTCTGCATGGGTTCAGAATCATGGGAAGAGGCACTGAAGTGCTGGGCAGCATTTTGTGGTCTGTCAGAGTGACAGGGACACATCAATAGTCATGTCACAACAGTTGAGGCAAGTTGAGTCCCATTAGGGAAAAAAGCAGGGTATAAATTGAATGAATGAATGAAAGGGACTGGACCATTTCCAGTTGGAAGGAAGGATAGGAAGTAGAAGGAGAAAGAGTGTAAAGGGGCAGCAGACAGAACAGAGGTGGGGTTTAGTGATGGGGTCCAACCTGTACAACTCCCTCCTCACAGAAGTTCACCCAGCTTCAGACTTTTGTAATGTCTCTGAAGTTTCTGACTTTGTTTTCTTGCTGTGTTATGAGAGGCTGGATTTTGCTTGGGTTTTTTTGTAGTTATAGCTGATATTTAGCATATTTTCTGTTACATTATTCATATTTTACAATGGCCTTAGGTGCCATGTGTGCAGAATGGAAGGTTCCAAAAGAACAACCATGGGGATCCATTTGTTTGAAAGTCTTTCTATGTCAAAAAGATTATCTCAGGCATGAAAAGTTTAGCAGTTGGGTGAGAAACTTGCAGGGCCTTTCTTTTTTCCTGCCCAGATGATGGGACACGAGTTCCCCTTGGACTGTCGAAGGCCTATATCAATGCCAGTTATATCCGCATACTACTGGACAAAGAGGAGCTTTTTTACATTTCCACCCAGGGTCCTCTGCCTACTACCCTGAATGACTTCTGGCAAATGGTTTGGGAAAATCACTCCAATGTCATTACCATGATTACAAAAGAAACAGAACGTGGAATATCCAAATGTCATCGATACTGGCCTGAACCTCCCCATGATACTATGGATTTGATTGAGTTCCAGCTACGACTGGATAACTACCAGATCCTGGATTGCTTTGTTATAAGAATGATAGAATTGATTGAAAAACAGGTAAGGCACAGAGACTACACAAGAAAAGTGATATAGATACAAAGTTTTATATTTGTACATATTATTATTATTATTATTATTATTATTATTATTATTATTATTATTATTATTATTATTATTAACAGTATTTATATACCGCTTTTCAACTAAAAGTTCACAAAGCGGTTTACAGAGAAAAATCAAATAACTAAATGGCTCCCAGAAGGGCTCACAATCTAAAAAGATGCCAAGGAATACCAGCAGACAGCTACTAGAACAGACAGTGCTGGGGTGAGGTGGGCCAGTTACTCTCCCCCTGCTAAAAAAAGAGGAGCACCCACTTGAAAAAGTGCCTCTTACCCAATTAGCAGTGGATCGCACTCCACTTCCGCTTTAGTGGGGACGGGGCATGATTGCTCCGCATCCACTTTCCCTGCTGCGGGGAGCCCTGCCAGAAGTCGCACCGGGCTCCCCACACCCCGGGGAGGCTGCAGGAGGCTTGGGTAAGTGCACCCAAGCCCCTGCTGCCCCCTGAGTGGTGCAATTCTGGGGATCGCGTCACTGCCTTGCCCCCGCCCCTGCTGCCTCCTCCCCTCGCCCCTGCAAAGACTTACTGGCTCACAAACTCTCCCAGAGAGTTTGAGAACCACTGCTTTAGGAGATTCCCCAAGTGAGTTGTTCTATGGAAGTCCCGGAAAACCCACTTTGTGACTGGGACACAGTCTAAACGCACCTGTACTTCAGTGCTTCATCTTGCATGTGCAGGCAGTATCATTAGTTCTAACCTTCTTCTAGACTGCAGTATTAGAATTATTATGAATCCGACTATGAAAGAGAACATTTTCCACTGTTGTGAACTACTTTTTGTGAAAAGCAGTTTATAGGTATTCCTAATAGCAATCAGTCCCCTCTAGAAATTTCCAGATGCTTCCTTGCTCAAGCATAGATTCCTGTATAGGTGCATCTACACATATTGTTGCTCAAGGTCTGTGTCCAGTAAGGAGCCTGTTTTGTCTGATCTGTGTACCACTTTGGGATCTTTCTCTTGCAGACGCAGGCAAAGCGCATGGTGCATCATCTCCAATTTATAAGCTGGCCAGACCATGGCACTCCCAGGTCATCAGAGCACCTTGTTAAGTATGTTCGATACATGAGAAAAATTCACCAGACAGGCCCTATTATTACGCACTGCAGTGCTGGGATTGGAAGAAGTGGGGTGCTGCTTTGCGTGGATATTTTGTTGAGCCACATAGAAAAGGATATGATTGTAAGTTCAATAAAAATCTTTTTTTCAGTAGTCAGTTATTTCTTGTTTATGTTGTTGCAAGTGACAGGCATCAGTAGGATTGTTTTTCAATTGAAACCAATTATCCAATGATAAACTGAGAGGTGTCAATTCTTGGCATTGAGACTGAATTGTGAAAGGGAACATTTTGGACATGGAAAATCCTACTAAGTACACCTCAGTTAAACTGCAGGAACAGCCAACTTAAAGATTAACACTGAGCAGCGATCAGGCATGAGTGCACAGTTCACAGTTGTGAAAAAGAAACAAGTATCATGTTTAAAGTATGACTATTATCTCATTTTGAGAACAAAATCAAATGCCCCCTTGATCATAGTCCCTCCCTGCCTCTGATTATCATTTCCCTTGCCATTAACCTTTTTCTTCATCACATCAGCCAACCTGTCTCTATCCTCTGGCTCCTTTCCTTCCCCATTCAAACATGCAACTGTCTTCCCTATTCTCGTATGCGCATGCACACACAGAGTCCTTTGACAAGTCCTCCCTCTCCAATCTGCCCAGTCTTCCTTCTACCCTGTGCTCCAAACTCCTGGAACATGTTTCTTACTCCACTGTCTCAACTTTTTCTCCTCCAGCTCTGATCTTGGCCTCCTTCAAGCAGGCTTCTGCTCCCTACACTCCACTGAAACTGCCCCAGCATAAATCAGCAATGATTTTCTCATGGCCAGATTGGAAGGTCTCTAATCTGCCCTCAGCCTTCTTGTCCTCCCTGCTGCTTCAGTATATTAATTAGTATCTTATGCTTGCTTCCCTCTAAGTATTAAGTCTCCATGATGCTGTCTGTCTTCAAATTGTTTTCTTTCAATCTGTCTAATCATTCATTCAAGGTTTACAGTAGGGGAAACTCTTCCTCTCCCTCCCCCCTCTGTTGGAGCCCTTGGGGCTTTGTTCTTAGCCCCTTGCTTTTCACTCTCAACATACTGTCTCTGGGTGACTTCATCAGATCTCACAGCATTCAGTAACACCTGTACACTGATGACACACAGGTCTCTTTTTCTACCCCAGAACTTTCTTCCTCCATTCAGTCCTGCACCTCCAGCTGCCTATCCAACTCTTTTGCTTGGACGCTTTCATGTCTCAAATTCAGTATGTCTAAAACTGAAGTGCTCAACTTTCAACCCAAGTTCAGTGCAAGCTGCAATGCAAAATGAATTTCTAAGCACTTGGAAAAGTTTTTGGTCTTAAAAAAATATTACCATACATTGAAGAGGTAAAGAAAATATAGACTACTAGGGCCCTAGCAAGCTACAGTGTAAATAGTTGTATGCTTGTATAGTGGGTGGGTTAAGAAATTTATCCAATGTTCGGCAGGCAGACGTTGGGGCTGTATGATTGGGGCTGTGTAATTTGTTTGAGGCTCAGAATGTCTTCATAGCAGGCTTTTCCACCAATGTCTAGAACCTTAACTCATTGGAGAGCTCATTGGAGAGCTTTTCTTGTGTTGCATGGGAGCAATAACACAGGCCACGCACATTTTGCTTCCTTAAACATTACACCAATTCCTGGGTACATTTGGGGTGCTGATTCCAAAAATGGCATCCGTTTTGCCCTATCACGTCTAGTTTTGGAGACATGGCATAGCCTCTTTAGTGAATGGTTCAAGCAGCTTCCTCATGAGGAAGACTACAGCATGGCTTCTTCATGAGGAAGCTACTTGAACCGTTCACTAATGAGGTTATACTATATCTACAAAACTAGACGTGATAGAGCAAAACGGATGCCATTTTTGGAATCGGAACCCCAAATTCATATCAAACCACCATAAATTTGGGGGAAAACTTTTCTGACCCTCAATTTTGTAGGCCTGTGTAATTAGTGTCTGGAACCTGAACTAAAAATAGAAAATACTTTAATAGTCAATTCTCTACAAAATGGAAACCCTTTTTCTTGTCTCTCACAACCCTTGGGATAGTAGCAGAATGCAACAAAAAATCACATGAATTGATTGGCGAACACAGAAGATATAAGCAGTAGAAGGGCAGCTGGTCTCTATTGAAATCAATGGGAGATGAAAATGCCATATTTGTGACACAAAATGTGATTTTAATGCGATTCTTATAACAAATTGTTACAAAAGATTCAATAATGAAACAAATTAGGTTTGTAAAAACAAATGAATGTAATAATGAAACAAAAAATGTCTTACAAACCGCTACTTATCTCTGAGCCGTAGCTGTCTTATGGGCAATGCATGGGCAAAATAATACTGACCTACCTTTGATAATAATTGTTGCAAGGAAACTATTATTCTGACATGCTAATTATGGAAATGCTAACTATTATTTTTAATTGCTCAGTGCCTTGATGTGACCCATGGCTGCCTATTTTACTCATTGACACAAGAGTTGCAAATAAGTACCCTTCTTTTCTGCCTACAGTTTGACATCAAGCAGATAGTCAGAGATCTGAGACAGCAGCGATTTGGCATGATTCAAACCAAGGTAAGGGTGCTTGGCTTAACTGCCTCCTTGCACAAAGAGTATGAAATTAAATGGTTATTTGTATTCAACCCACAGGCATCAGCCTGTTTTCAGATCGGGGCTGGCTCTTCTTGCCTTCCCATGCAAGAAGAGCTTAGTAAGTCATTGAAGCAGCAAATTGGCCACAATTGACATGGTTTAGTTTGTCTTGGAGTCACCAGGGCTCAAGGATTTGTTTTTAACATAACAGGCAGTTCCCTCATCAAACCTGCAAAAGGTTTATGAAAACCACGCTTGGTTTCGAATCCTTGCAAAAAACCCACCACCCTATACAATGTATAAGATTGTAGCCCTAATGGGGAGCTGTCGCAAATGGCCCAGTTGGTCAAGGGAGCCACCAGTCAAAAAGGTTTGGGAACCACTGGCCTTGGGGATCATAAATAGTGCACCAATGACAAAAGGGGTAGTTTTCTTTCACCAAAGGTATTTCAATTTCCAGGTCTTTGTATTTTGTGATCTTTCCCAATTGTTTCACCTCAATTTGACTATCTCATAGAATTGATATATCAATATATATTATTGGTGGTGGTAGTGTAAGGGAAAGTTATTCGAGGGAAGGTGTATAGCTCCTTCCATAGCTGGAAGATTCTCAGCCTAGCAGATTCTCAGGGTTCTTCACCCTGTGATATGGAATGTGACTGTTTCTCTCTTCATATCCAGGTTCAGTATATATTTTGCTATGAAATAGCTCTTGAAGTCCTAAAGAGCATTCAGAACATGGATCCCCAGCTACCGTATTAAGGAATCTTCTGTGGTCACCGTCTACCTCGGATTCTGCTTGTAACTTACAACTCAGTCCATCAAGATGCCCAAATGAGATCTGTGTTGTATTTCAATGTTTAAAAAATATGGATTTTGAACACATTTCCCAGACAAGATAGGCACATGTGACTGAAAGCTAGCTATAAAACGCACATGCTTGTAACTGAACTCAGTTCTGCTAATATTTGTAGTGGTATGTTGGTGCCCAAGAAATTACTTGGGGTTACTGACCATGAGGCAAGTTTCACAGAAGACCTTGCTATTCCTCGTTGGCCACCTGACAAGGAGGGCTCTAGCCTTTGTTTTGGATAGATATGCCTTGTTTTCCATAACCAAGTTCTCCTGTGAAAGATGCAATCCAACCCTTCTCCTGGCTTGAAGGAAATCTGATTCCTGAAACTTATGACATCCTTGAGAGCTTTAATTAAATATACTGATGATTGGACATACCCTTTGAGAATCAGCTGAAAAACTTTCAAAGCAGTCAGAAAGATTTCCAGGAACACATGATACGTTTTATCTAAAAAATGTAAAATGTCCCTCAGCATTTCTTTCAGTGTGTTTTGGTGTAAGAGAAGTAGCTATTTGTTTTGTTTTTATATAGCAGAATGTTCATGTATATATGCCTGTAACCATTAAATGCATTTCACCCCTTTCCAGGCACTTTTTGAAGTTCAGCTACCCTTATACAGGGACTCCATGGAGTATCCCTTTGACCAAATGAAAGGAGGACAATTTTTAATTCTATTTCAGCAACTCCTTCATTTTTTCTGAAGACACAATCCCCTGAAGCTTCTAGGCAAGTTTCATACATTACCATTTCCCATATAGAGAATAACTGCCATGTAGGAACAATCTCACAGTCATGTAAGTGCAGAAGTAAAATACATTACAGAGATTGGGGTGAGTGTAATTTCTGACCTTGGCAGTGTTCCCACATCTGCACCTGGTATGAACAAATGCTAGTTAGCAAAAAATAACCAGCAGCAAAAAAATATAATTTGTGTCCCTCTTCATATATTTCCTGAGTTGCTTTTCCCTGCCTGGCAGTTAATCTCTGAGGTGAAAAATGTCACAAATGAAGCAACCAGTAGGCATCACTTCCCCATGTTTGTATTCCATGATGGATCTTTGTGGTGTAATTTATGATGGACTACACATCACAAGGAGGGGAGAATCAGCAGACAGGAGCTTAACCATTTAAAATAATTTTGCCCTAGGTGGACTCTAAATCCAGAGGAAAGCCCAGGTCAGAGAAGGGGAGGATGGAGGAGTCTGAGGAGGTCAGAGTCTGGGGAGGAGGAGTGGTGGGTGTGGGAAGTGGTTAAGCACACCAATTTCCTGTCCAGTGATTCTGCACTGCAAGTATCTGCCCCTACATTTGTGTTATGTCTCCACAATTGTGACTTCAGGACCAAACATTTGCCAAGAGAATGCACTGCACAACTTCTGGAAGAAAATTTCGGAAGAAATATGTGGAAGAAATATTGTTACCTTCTTCTAAAAACTGGAAGTATACTTATAATTGTTTAACACAGCTTCCTATAACTGCACGGTTTGTTAGTGTGGAACTTTTGCCAACAGGCTTTCTCTAGATTGCAAGGCTATAAAAAAAAATAGCTTATGTTTCATTATGAAACACTGGGAGAGATTTGACATGGCAAAGTAGATGCCATCAAATGCAGCCCATGATTAAGGGTCACTTTCCAGTTTTTGCTGTCATCAGCCTGATTACAATTTCTGTTAAACTGATCACTGCTAAAGGGGCTTGTATTTTCACTGGCAAGACAGAGAGCAGGATCCAGCCACAATAACTGGTCCAGAACCTTCTAGAAAATGATATTTTCAAATTATGAATGACAGTGTTTTCCCTTCTTTTGTTATATGCAATGCTTAGTCTTTCACTGGCTTTTATCTTTTGCTAAACTTGGTTTCAGAATTTCTTACCTTCATCTAGATTGTGTATGTCTTAAACATAAAATATAAAATTGCACACAAATACCCAATTCTTTGTACCAAACCAATTCAGTTTGTGAATGAATATGTTGACCAAACTTTGTTCAAATATGGTTTCCAAGACTGCTAAAGGGGGGGACGGGACTATTGGTCTTATGCTGACAATCCACCTTAAGACAAAACAGGGTACATGTTACTCCACTTTTAAAAATTGTGTCCTCTTTCAAGATTTCTGAATGAAAAAAATTAAAGTAACCTTTGAACACATATGTGCATCTCATTTTACTTTCAGTGGCTAAAGCCCAAGATGTATACATAAATATATGACTGGAATGGGGGGAACTCATTGGAATTGGGAAGTCCATTAGGGTCAGCAACGTGCAGAGGTTAGACTGAAGACTGTTTATTTTGAGCCATTTCTGCCCAATCCTTCATATAAGCAACAGAGACCAAATGTGTACAACTGTGGGCCAGACAAAAATGTATGACAGGTAAGGCTCTGCCTCCCCTGACCACAAGTCCTCGTCATAAATCAATTATTGTGTATGAAGCTCTCAAAATTTGCCCCATTGGTGGAATACGTGCCTGATGACATAGTCTTACATTCTGGTTCATTTCTAGACATTCAGACGTTTCTTGAGACCTATCCTCTAATAATGTGCAGTCAAATGTTTGGGTTGCTGCTCAACCTCAGCAATAATTTTATCTGCCCCACCCTTTCCCAAAGTGTCTCTGGACGCCTGCTTCTGGTTTTCCTATTTAAACAGGCAAAACAATGTCAAGATCAAACTCTGCCTATGCCTTCAGAAACCCAAGTGCTACTTTATTTCCTGACCAAACAGTTGTTCCCTGTCATTATGGTTCCTGATAGTTTTGTGTCTGTGTAGAGGGGGGGATAAAAAAGACCCTTCCAAAACTGTTTTGGACCACAAGATATCTTTTGAGGAGAGGCCTCTTAACGGCACAAGAGACATGGCAATTCTTTTCCACATATACAGTGTTGTTAATGATGTATGAGTCTGTTTATGCGATTATGCTTCTCATTTTTTTGTTTTGAATGTGATTATGCTTTTTTTCTTTAACAAGCAGCTTAGAACTGCCATTCAAAACCCTTGCTCTGTGGGGAGACTTTCTCTGAATCTTTCCAATGGTCTTTGAGCAATTCCTTTTTTAAAAAAGATTGTTAGTTGGCAAGGTCTTTAATTAGCAGAAATTTCCACACTGCAAATATCATTCTGCTTGAGCAGAACTTGCATAGATTTTCCTTGTAGATGCCTTAGTGATGCCATTGATCAACCAATTCATGGGGAATGATGTGACCCAGTGCTAATTTGAATTCACTTACCAAACACATTTTTATTTACTCATCTTGGCTGCACAAAGGGACCAAGGCATTTGGATTCAAGGTTCCTGCAGAGCTGCAATAAAACAAGGCAAGAAATGTTACTCAGCTTCTCCCAACAATATCCAAGTGTCAGTGTCCTACAGGTTTTGGTGCAGGTTAAAATCCAATACAAAAATGTCAGCTTCAAAAGGCTTTTGGAAGGGGCTTTAATGGGACACTGGTCCAAAATAACCCAGCTTGTTCCCACCTCCTGCTGCCTCTTCCTCCCTTTCACAGGACCCCGATTGTAAAGAAACAGTACAGACAAAAACCATTACACAAAAGATGGTGCTCTCACCCCCCATCCAAAGGTCACACACATGCTACCATGGAGAAATTTTTTTAAAGCATCTAAGGAAGTTCAGGATTATTTATAAGTAGCAATTAATTAATGGGATGGTTGATACGCTATTGATGGCAGCCTGAGCAAATTTCTGTTTGTCAAATTTCCACTGCACAGACACAAGGAGCAGCGGCAAGGCTCCCAGCGTTCATGTTAAGAAATGAATCACATTTCTTGTCGCACCACAGGCCAGGACGTTACCAGTGCACGGTTTCAGAAGCTTTCAAAAGTATCAACTCCGCAGGGTTGCAGCATCCCACAAAAGGTCTGTTAGCAATGGCACTGGCAACTCTTTCCAACTCTTCCCCCCCCCCATTATTGCATTGTATAGTCTTCAAGAACCGCAACTGTTTAGGCCACCTGCAGAAATGTTGCTGAACAATGCAGAAAGATAGGCTTCATCCAAGGGACTCTTCTTGCCTCTCTGATTCCTTCACCCAACCAGCTGCCCCCAGCCTGAAAACTGCTAATCTTGGACCTGATGTGGGCAAAGCAACAGACATGGGAGATCTACCCCCTCCTTGCCTGTCTTTTCCATCTGCAAGCAGATCCAGCTCCCAAACTCTGCAAAGCTCTGGGACTTCACTCTCTCAGATCAGTTATAACCCTTTGTTGCCTTTGCAGCTGACCTTTCCCCACATCACTTCGGTGGGCATCTAACGGTTGATGTACTATGGCAGGTTCTACTGCCCATCATTAAACTCGGTGCAATTCAAGCATCAGTGCCATTCACACGTGCCCAGAAAGGAGCTTTGCTCTCGATGCACTTGAAAGCTGTTCAGATCTAACAAGTGGAGAGGGTCTTCGTTGAGTGGGTGTCGGCGGGGGGGGGGTCAATCAGCAGCAGCGATGGGTGGGGCGCAGCGGTGACGGTGGGGGAAGTTTCAGCCCCAACAACCCAAGTCGTGCAGGGCGTCGGGGCGCTTAGAAACGCCCCCCCCCCTCCACGATTGATGCCCGGCGACGGTGCCAGGACTGTCCAACCAAGGCAGCCTGCGGGGCTTTGGAGAGAGGAGGTCAAACTGGGGGCGCGTAAGCAGGAGAGTCCTCCCCGCCCCTCACGGCCGCCCCTGGCTAGCCACGGGGTTCCCCCACTTACCCCCCGCCCCGCCTGCCTGCCACGTGCTCCCAGAGCATCTCGCCCTCCGCCCCGTTGGGGCTACATGTTTGCTGCGCCCAAGCGGGGCTCCGCTCTCCTCCTCGCAGACAGGCGGATGGAAGAGGGAAGGCAGCGACGACGCCCGCCCGCCCGGCCCCGCGCGGCCCCGATGGCAGCCCGCCTGGCCTGCTGCTGCTGCCTCCTGCTCTGGTCCGCAGCGGCCGATCCCCGGGACAGGCTGGCGGCGCACATGCAGAGGATCCACGCGCGCTACGGCCGCCTTGCGCAGGAGGGCGGCGGCGGCGGGAGGCCGGCCCGGGCCAACACGGTGCGCGGCTTCAGGGCCAGGCTGGGTAAGTCCGGCTGCAGCGGGAGAGGCGCGCCCTGCGCTCTGCACACGCTCCGTCCGCCAGCCGGGACAGCAGCAGGGGGTGCCGCCGCCCCCCCCCCCCCGGCTGGCAGCGACATCGCTTGGGACGTTGGGGACTCTCAGCGCGGGGAAGGCGCGACCGTCTGGTGCCTTCGGGGAACGTGGAAGGGACGGACCGGCTGCTCTGGGGCGGGGGAGTTACAAGGGTGATATTTATTTGCCCCTGCATGCTCTAGCTTATGGACCTATATGTTTACTCTGAAGTAAGCTCCACAGAGTAGGAAGTAAACATATATGTTTACTCTGAAGTAAGCTCCACAGAGTAGGAACATATGTTTACTCTGAAGTAAGCTCCACAGAGTAGGAAGTAAACATATATGTTTACTCTGAAGTAAGGTCCATAGAGTAGGAAGTAAACATATATGTTTACTCTGAAGTAAGCTCCACAGAGTAGGAAGTAAACATATATGTTTACTCTGAAGTAAGCTCCACAGAGTAGGAACATATGTTTACTCTGAAGTAAGCTCCACAGAGTAGGAAGTAAACATATATGTTTACTCTGAAGTAAGGTCCATAGAGTAGGAAGTAAACATATATGTTTACTCTGAAGTAAGCTCCATAGAGTAGGAAGTAAACATATATGTTTACTCTGAAGTAAGGTCCATAACATAGAGTCAGAAACATATATGTTTACTCTGAAGTAAGCTCCATAGCGTAGGCAGTAAACATATACATTTACTTGCCCTTACATAGATATGTAAACATATATATGTTTACATATAAACATCTATGTTTACTCTGGAGTAAGGTCCATATCATAGAGTGTCAGGTCTTGCTCTGAAGTATAACCCAACTTTCTGTGTAAGAGAAGCAGGTGATTCACTGAAGCAAAATTACTCTACGTTGTGGACTGTACTTCATCATCATCATCATCACAACCTTTATTGGCATACAACAAACAAACAAGACAAACAAACAAAATTATAATGATCACTAAAGAAAAATATAGTGAGGCAGGGAAGAAGGAAGTGGTCCAAGGATATGGACCTTACTTCAGAGTAAACATATATGTTTACTGCCTACTCTACCTAATGTATGTAAGCTTTGGAATGCCATTGAGCCTTTCAGTAGGCAGAACAGAAAAGCAGCCAATTCTCAGAGAGAGAGAGACTTCAGGATGAGGTCATGAAAAGCTCATGGCAAAGTGTTGGGATGGTGGGCAGCATAGCACAGCAATGTAACACCTCAAGGGAGTAGGGAAGAAAAAAAAGTGGCCTACAAGACTCCAGTTCCAGGCTGGCTGAAGGGAACTGACTACACGTATATACGGTACTCACTTTCAGTATAGAGACACTTCCATCAGGTAGATGTGGTGGGAGGTGAGGCAGAACCTCCCCACCAGAGTCCTTCAGAAAGCAGAGTGCATGGGTTGTAAGCGCTTGTGCACCTCACACACATGCAGTGCTTTTTGAAGGACTCTGGTGGGGAGGCCCTGCCTCCCCACCCACCACCCATCCCTGACTTCCACAGCTCTATAACATACAGTCTGAAAGTAGATTCTTCTCGGTATTAGCTAATGGTTAAAGAGCTGCAATCCTAGGGGTAATACTTCTATATTGTCAGCATACTGCATAAAAAAATTTTCTCAACTATTTTGTTTTCCTCTTATAGTACACCAGACTTCCTTGCGATATTATTTTTGGTATCTTATTATTGGCAGTATCAAAACTTGCTCTCACAAGCAGTCCATTGCTTTTCCGCTCTAAAGTTTCCTCAATAGGTTATTGGAAAGTGAACACATCATTACTTTTGGAACGTTAATTTGTTCAAATAAGAAGGGAGAATCAGATCTGAGGGAAGGGTATTTTTGTTGAGATATTAATACTTGTGTGTGTTCTTGGTCTGTTTGTCTTGTAAAATCTTATTACAGAAATGGTGGCTCAGAAGCCCCTATACTGCTTCAACTTGTCCTCCATACAGGATTCAGAGGTGATCGTGGCTGCTACGTTCCACTTCTTCTCTCACAAGTGCAAACAATCCCATAAGACAGTCTGGAAATGCTCCAAGAACTCTGCATGCCGACTCCTTCACCTGCCCCAGGAGTCACGGCTCAGTGTGATCTTACACAGCTTCAGTGAGAATTTCGCCTTTGGGGAACTGAAGGAGAACATCACTGTGTTCACTCATAGGCTGGAAGCCTGGCAGGCAAAGGACATTTCACACTTCATTAAACAATTGAAGCAAAATGGTGAGCTTATCCTGTGTGCAGAGCTTGACTCTGGGGAGAAATATCACCACCCTGCTTCTCACTTTCCGTATATACTGGTGTATGCTAATGACTTGGCTATATCTGAGCCCAACAGTGTGGCATTTTCCCTCCAGCGTTATGACCCGTTTCCTTCTGCTGAGAGAGTTTTGAGCCTTATGCATAATGCTTCTGTAGACACCCGTATGAGGAGGGACATATACCCATCCAGTTCTATCCACAACAATGTGCTTCCAGAGGAGGTGTATGTCAATGGCCACAAGTATAATGAATATGTCTTCTGGGAAAGCACCTACAAATCCCATAGACCAAAAGCTTCACGCAAAAAGAAAGGGCAAGAAAACCCTGAGATGCTCACCAAATCTCAGCTATTAAGTTTTGATGAGAAAACAATGAAGAAAGCCCGTCAAGAGCAATGGGATGAGCCTACAATTTGCTCTAGAAGATACTTGAAAGTAGATTTTGCTGACATTGGTTGGAATGAATGGATCATTTCTCCCAAATCATTTGATGCTTACTATTGTGCAGGGACCTGTAAATTCCCAATGCCAAAGGTAGGTTGTTATACTGCCTTTATTTGCACTGAGTAGAGACTGGGAATGAAAGAGTTCACGCTGTGCTCCTCCTGCCTGTTCAAGATTTCCAGTGGCTGCCATTGATGACTATAAAAGGCTTGTATAGCAAGACAAGCACTTGCGGGGGGGGGAGGGTGTGATTAAAAGTTAAAGGCGCTATAGAAAAAGAGTAATTTTGTGAAGAACTTGCTAACACAGGAAACCTGAAAAAGTGTTGTGTGTTCAGTGTTTCAGAGTTTGTGGCTGCTAGAACATTATTTTAACAGAGTTTATCAAGCATATATCAATCGCAGAATTATAAAAATGGAAAAATACCCTGGGGGTTATCTAATTGAGCAAAAGCATGGACTGCAAAATTGTAGACAATAGGTACTAACAGGCTGCTTCACTCCAGCATCAACTTGAAAATTGTCTTTTTTACCATTATTATTAATGATAAATCATCATGCATAGAAGTTCATGAAGCAATAAACAAGATGGCAAGCCCCTCCCCCAAGGGGAGCATAAAGGGCATTAAAGCATCACTAAACCCTTAAGATAATTTAAAAGTACTAGCTAAGGAACAAGATCTTCTGTCACCTGAGGTGGCAAATGCCAAATGCTGCCCCCTTCCCTGGTGATGTGCCAGCCTCTGTTCCTCCAGCATTTTAGCCCACCACGGGAGCATTTTAGCCTCCCACTTCATACGTCTCCCTCTTCATTTTCCAATCAAAGGAGTGGGGAGAGGAGGATCAGTGGAAGCAAGCGGGTGAGTCTGCTAACTGAGGTGACTGTTTCGGTTGGCCTCATGGATGGGCCAGCCGTGATCAAGTGGTAACAAGTTCCCTGTCATTTCATTAATGAGGTTTAAAACAGTGACCAAAATAGATGTACTGTATTACAGTGCATGTCCAAAAGATGTGCAAAAAAAAAAAATACCTGTACAAAACTGTTCTAGTAATTACTTATGGTTTGATTGTAAGTTTGTCTTTTAACTGAGGGAGAGTGAAATGGTACCTATATTGAATTTGGAAGAAATTTTCTTTCAGATCAGCCAACAGCAGTCTACCTGGCAGATTTTTTTTCATATCCAGAGTATTTCTGACATCTAGGTTCACTCATTCTTTCTAGTACTGAACTTGGTGGTCCTGTGCCTTTCAGAAATAGGGCCTACCACAAATAAGAGTTTCTGCACCCTCAGAGGACTCCCCTGGTACACAGGAAAACTAAAATCCTACCAAAAAATTCCACCAGGGATTAAGTAGGCTCTGGGATCTCCAGGTAAAAATGAGCACCAGTTTCTGTTTTTATTTTTTTGGAAGCCTGCTCTATAACACAACGGAAGAAGGTTTCAGAAGTGTTCCATTCCCCCTTTCTGTGTTGGAAGTAGTTGAAACCTTCCTCCGTGAGCTGTAAACAGCACTACAATACTTATGATTTAAGCTTGCTGAAGTGTGTTAGGAGTTTACACACACACACATACATAAACCTTCTGCAAACATATTAAGCACATATTTAACATGTACTTTGACCTTCACGGGACCGCACAGGTTTTTGTAAGGCTGAAGTATCACTCTGAGCTCTGTAGAGAAAAGTATAAACATACTTTATATACATTTATATAGCATATATAATTGCCATAAGCGGGGTATAAACATAACAAATGACAATGGTTTTCACCATTGTGATTAAAAGCCATTCTAGTAAATTCCGTGTCACCAGTGGCCATAATAAAGATCATGATTATAAAGATGCTCTGATGGTTTGTCAGAACTTACTTTTACAGGCAGAGGTGATTTTTGAAAAGAAGGACCCAATGCTATCCAGCTTTGTAGCACTGATTCACTGCCCAGTCCTATCCACACTTTCCTGGGAGTAAGCCTTTTTGACTCTATAATGGGACTTATTTCTGAGTAGACATGCGTAGGATTGGGCTCACAGTCATGCTGATCGGGACTGCACTGCATCTCGTGCAGTGGGAAGCTGGTGGGAAGGCAGTCATGGAGGCTTCCTCAAGGTAAGGGAACATATGTTCTCTTAGACTGCATTGCAGCTAGATCAGCGCTGGAAAGCTGGATAGGATTTGGCACTAATTCTTCTGACGCTTTCCATCTTTAGCCTATTTTCCATTCATTGATTTTAAAACAAAATAGCTTTCCCTATATTCTCTAACTCAGCCCTCTCCCCTGCCCCTCAGTCCTAAGGTTCTGTTCTTGCTTTCCACTGCTGTGGTGTTATTGTAACATTTTCCTTTTTGCTCTGCTATCAAAGCAGACGTCTTGGGCTGGCCTTGTGAGCTCTCCTACAGTCAGGAAAGCGGTTTTAGCCTCACGCATGTAAGATAAGATAAAGGCCTCAATGTCAAATTCTTTACTACAATAGCGACACTTAAGTAGTAAAGGGAATAAGCAGAAGATTATTTCTCAACTCCAGCACTTATCAGCAAATACAAGAATTTCTGTTTTTTACAAGCATTTAGCCTTAGGGGCTTGTTAGAAACATAAATCTGTGTTTCTGAAGCCACTTTCAATGTCATTCCTTACTTTACTTTGGTTTTGTTCCTTTTCATCCTTCTATGAGTTTTTCCTTCTCGCTTTGTGATTATTTTTTAAAAAAAACTTTTTAAAACAGTCTTCTGCATCTTTAATCCTCTATCTAAGAGCCGAATCCCATGCATGTCTGTTCAGAAGTACATCCCATTATAGTCAATGGGACTTACTCCCAGAGAATTGTGGACAGGACTGCAGCCTGAGGGCCCAATCCTATCCAACTTTCTAGCACTGGTGCAGCTGCAATGCAGCCCTGAAGTAAGGGAACAAATGTTCCCTTACCTTGAGGAGGCCTCTGTGACTGCCTCCCCACCACTTCTTGCCCTTGAAGGTTTCTTCAGCCCAATGCCCACTCCCTCCTTTTTTTCCAGCTGACATTTCCCATTTCTTCTGTAATTCCTGCATGACTCCCCTATCTCAAGAAACAAGGAAACATGCCTTCCTGGCAACAGAGCTGCCATTCTTCCCACATCATGCTCTGTGATGGGCAGAGGCATGACTCTTGTTGACATAGTGACAAGACAACCGGTTTATGCCATACTATCTATTCACTCGAGAGCCAGCCCTGCACATCTCTGGCATTTAACAACCATATTAGCGCAAGACAAACAATGTAGAAATAATACAGCGTTTCCAATGTTTTTCTCTCATAGTTATTTTGTCCTTTACAGCTGTGTGACAATCAGAGTTTTAGCAGGTGCTACTTTTCTAGCCGTACAGATGTCAAAATGTTTCCCTGGCTGAATATCTGCATGTTATGCAATTGGTAACAACAAAGAATCAGTAGAAGAAGAAAAAGGAAAAATAAAACACCTGGTCTCAGAAGGCCTTGTAGAGGCCTAAAATTGGTTTGGTTTTTCCACCAAAACCAGAAGTGAACTTTGAAGGCCTCCTGAATCCAGGACACCTTAGATACAAGGGGCCTGTATCTGCGGATCCTGTATCCATGGTTTCACTTATCCATGGTTCCACAGATGTGGGGGGCCTGTGTAACAATTAGTTAATTTACAGCACAATCCTATCTTGCGCTGGGACAGGCAGGCCAAGAGGCCTGCACTGTTTCCAGCACAAGATTGGGGCCCGAAGTGGCTTAGCAGGAGGCAAGGGGAAACTCTTCCCCTTACCCTCAGGTAAGCCGACACAGCCCCAATGCAACTCCTTGGACTTGCGCCACCTCCGGGGCTGGCATAAGTTCGAGGAGAGCAGAGCGGCTTGCAGCTCCACACTGCCCAGGAACAGGAGCTAGGATCTGGCATACCTGCTGGGTCCCAGCCCCGCCTTCTGCTCTCGCCCACCCTCCCCCACCCCAAAACACCTCCTTCCCGCCTTCTGCTCTCGCCCACCCCAAAACACCTCCCTCCCGCCTCCTCCCCGCCCACCCCAGAGCCTTGTGTCGGCCGACGCAAGCAGCCCTGCCCAAGTCAGTCCAGAGGCTGTATTAAGCCTTCGTGGGCCAGCACACGTCCCTGTGCCGGCCCAGCCGACTCTAGAGGAGGTGCAAACAAGCTTTACGGCATGTTTGCAACCCTCCTGGGCTGGTGCAAGTCCGCCAGCCCAAGGCACACTTAGGATTGCACCCTGAAAGACTTACCCGTGCAGCCACAGATTCTTACCTGGACCCTTCAGAGGGGAGCACAGCTCCCCTTGCCTCTGGAGGCTCTTCTGAACTCCTGACAGTAAGAACGCAGGCCATAACACTCCAGAACTTTCCTAAGGCATAGTATTCCAGTATTCTGAAGAAACACGAATAATAGATATTACAATCATGAAGACATCTCTGTTCTGAAAGGAAACTCACCTTCCTTCCTGTGCTGCATAAGTAGAGCTGCTAGTGGCCTGGCCCTTTGCATTCAGCCATTCACATGCTTCTCCTCCCTCTCTCCTTTAGCAGGCTTCCCAACCGTTCTGGGAAATCTGCTTCTTTTGCCAAGAAGCAGTAATGATTTCCTTTTCTCTTCCAGATCGTACGGCCATCGAACCATGCCACTATCCAGAGCATTGTGAAGGCTGTAGGGATCATTCCAGGCATTCCAGAGCCCTGCTGTGTACCCAACACAATGAACTCCCTGGGTGTTCTGTTCCTAGATGAGAGCAAAAACATTGTGTTGAAGATGTACCCCAATATGTCTGTTAAAAGCTGTGCCTGCCAATAGAGTTGCTTCAATATACAGTTTGTTAATGAAGCCAGTCCATAGCCTGGCTCAACAGAGAATGACCAGACTCCCCATAACGAGTGGGTCTAATCACTCCATCCAGAAGGGGCTCTGAAGAAATGGTACATTTTGCCCTTTGGCACTTTCAAATCCTTAACTTGCATAACTCCGAAGAAATAATGTTGTTTAGTGCAATCTTCTGTATTTAGCAAAGTTCCCAATGATCTGACAACTAAGTGACGCATTTAAAGGAATACTTTTCAAGAAGGATGTGGACATTGTAGTCAAATTTTACACACAGAATTTGTGCTTTTAAGATTTAAGTGTTTTCTTTCAGCAGGAACTTAATCCAGATATTTATACTGAAGAAAAAGTTGTACTCAATGTTAATAGTCAGCTTCATCTATCTCTCTATCTCTCTATATCTCTATCTATTTAATTAATTGTAGTGCACTGTATAAGTACAATTAGATAGATCACCAGTATATTTGCTTTTGGTTACCCTTTCTTATATATTTTGTTTTATCAAGTAAACATTGTGTAACTACCCCACAAAGAGCGTTTTCATTCTGTTAAATGTCAGAAGTATATCCCTGGAACAGAAATTACAAGCAGTATGTTTTTATTTACTAAAAGTAAATATCCAAATTTATATTTTTGTAAATGACATCTTTGGAGTGATTGTTTAATTTTAACAAAAAATAATAAATCAAGAGGTGTACTAATATCTGCAGTAGTGGAAATTCCTTCCAATGTCTCCTGTGCTCTTTTCCATCATGAAGTATGGATTCCTGTTTCCTATGTATGTTATAATTCTCCAGTTCACTTTGTGTATCTTTCCAGTTATCATCCGTTGAGGGGACACCTGATTCTTACGAACAAGCTGGAAGAACATGAAGTCCCATTCCTTCAGGTCTTTCCCAGCCCTTTCTGGAGATGGCTTGATGTCGGGGCAGAGCAGAGAGGGATGAAGTTTTAAGGGCTTTTGTTGTGTGGGTTTTTTTTAGATACACACGTAGGAAAGCTTTACTCACTCTTCCCCTGACTTAGCTTTTGGTTGTGACCACCAGAAATAGACTATTTCCCATTCACAAGCTCCCTGTGCCTCATAATTAGATGGCATATCTATCAGGTGGAGGATGCGAGTGTTTCTGTTTCAGAAAAGATGAATTGTAGAATAATAGGAAGATGTGAGGTCTTTATGCTTTCTGTTCTCTTGGACTTACTGCATTAGGAAGAACACTCAGAAACATTGACAGCTTAATCCTGAGCTGCTGAGTGTGCGGGGCTGCTGTGGCACCAAAATGGCTGCCGTGGCATCCTAAGCATGCCAGTCAGCCAGTGGCAGCTCCTCAGGGAAAGGGGACATTTGTCCCCTTCCCTCAAGTAAGGGAAGCAGCAATGGGGCTACCTGACTCTGTGTCAGCTATTTAGCTGGCACAGAGTAAGGATGCCTTGTGTTGGGCCACAAGGCCCAACATGGGGCTCCAGATCTGGCAGAATTGAGCTCCGTCTGTCCTGCCCCCTCCCACTCTGCTCCCTCCCCCCACCACACCTTCCTCCCACTCTCCGCCTGCCCTGGAATGCCACTTCCCCAACTTAGCACTCCACTGCCCAAGCAAGAACCAGGCAGCAGACCACCGGCCTCCAACTGGTGCTGTCCCACTTGTGTTGGGCCAGCTCTGGTGCTAAAGCCCACAAATGTGCCTTCCAGCATGTTTGTGACAGTGCGCATCGGCAGTAAGCCAGCACGCACTGTTCTGGATTGGGCCCTTAATAAACAAAGTTGGCAGATACTCCATTTGAAATTCATCATGCCTGCTTTCTAGGTCACCTAAACCAACACCTAGTCCTTGGAATAGTTGCAAAGTGTGTACCTAAAAAAACCTGCTACTACACTGCTGTCATGTCATCCCAGCTGATGTCCGTACAGATTCTGGGAACCTATTGCACCTGTATTCTGTCATCAGCACTGGCCATTGCGTCTTGGTCACATTTCAGTAGGCTAATTTTGACTTCTGCATTTTGGGATGTCTTTAGACCCGACACATCTAAGAAGCTTTATGGACTTTATGTGCAAAAGTCTAAAAAATTCTTCAGTGTCCTGAAAAAACCCTGAAAATGCTACCATATCATTCAAAAGTGAAATCAACAATCCTAGAAATAAGTGAACAGAAAGCAGACTTTCCTCTATGTACAAACAAGCATGCTTGGCTGAAAAATAAGAAAATGTTAATGTTATTTAAAGAATTTTATCTTGCAACAGGTCAGAAGTCTCGTGGATGGGTGTATTTTTTATGATAATTTAATGACACTTAAAACCGATATGGGGGTGTTATGCTTACCAAAATTACATTTTGTTTTTCATTTTTCATCTTGGCTTTGTTTACTGTGGGAACTCAGGCAACATTGATCTTTACCCCATACCCCCTTCCATTGCATTTCTGAAATACAAATTGTTGCTGGCAAGGAAATGATAAAGCTACATAATTAAGCAATGATGACCCCTCAAAGAGAAACATAGATTCTTTCCTGGATGCCATGTACTTCCACCAGCCATGTGTGTTTGTCTGGTGTTTATAGAATCTTCATTAGTGGAGAGCTTTAATAGATAAGCGACTCAAATGTAGCATCAATGGCTGAGATAAGACCAAGTGTACAACCAATCTGCTTGACGATTCACAAGGGTCTGGGGCTGGGGGGGAAAAAACCGGCAACACAGTCCCAGAAAGTAGCTGGCCTTTAGTATTCCTTGCTTGTTCAGTTTGTAATCAGACAAGACGTCTAGTCTCCTGGATCAAGGTTGGCTTTTTCTCCTGTGGAAAACGGAACACATGTAAAATGTACTATTTTAGTGCTTTGGTTCTTCTGAATGTTGTCATCATTCATTTGGCAAGTGGAAAGCCCTTAGAAAATCAGGGCAGGTTACTAGTGATGGAAAACTCTCACAAAAACCATGATGACCTTAGAAATGTGGAAACAGAAGCTCATTCCAACCTTAAGGCTTTCCTGGAGAACCTGAAAGCTAATTTCCTGAGGAGCTTGAATTTGACAGAGATACCTTCACAAGAGAAGATGAAAGAGGAGCCACCCCAGTTCATGATTGATTTGTATAACAGATACACGAAGGACAAGTCCTCCAGCCCCATATCCAACATTGTGCGTAGCTTCAGTCCTGAAGGTATGAGTTATTTTAAATATGTAGACTAGCTATTTTCAACCAGTGTGCCATGGTACATTGGTGTGCAGCAAATGGTCCACAGGTGTGCCTTGGGAATTTGGGGGGGGGGGGGTGTGAGCCTCCCACCAGCTGCATTGTGTGACTCATCAATTGTAAAAAAAACTCATGGTGTTCCGTGACAATTTTAGTGCCTTGTCAGTGTTCCATGAGATGAAAAAGATTGAAAATAGCTGATGTAGACTAAGGAAGTGGACATTGCAGTTTCTTGGGCTCCTCAGAAAGTCCTAATTCATGTTTTGTATGTTCTATTAGCCAGCTTTTCTCCATCTGCCTATTTTCTTATATGCTGTAAAAAAAAAATGTGATTACTTAAAAAAAATTATTTTCAGGGTAATCTTGGATTTGCCACCAAAACATTTTTGATACTTCTCCCTGCCTTTTATAAGCAGCAAATTTTGGTGGAGACTAGAGTGCTGTTAAAAATCCTCAGGTTTCTGAGATATGAATAGTCTCTACATATTTATGAAATGTCTGTTCAGGGCTAATTATGCCTCAAGAATATGGTTTCAGCAGCATGAATGTGAGCACCATAAGGTACACTTAATGTTCAGTGGACAATGTGTGGGAGAGCTGAGCCTTAGTAGCCACCAAAATGAATAGAAAAGCCAGCTCTTCTGCATCCATTCCACTTATCTACGGTCTGCGCAGCCAAGAACCCTCTTTTTGACAATGACCAAATCTGGATACTTGAAGAAGTTTAGAATTAGCACTAGTTATCAAGGAAGTGCTCCTGGCTTTTAGCCGTTCTCCTTTCTGTGCTGCAGGTGTGAACTAGAGATGTTTTAATTGTTGCACTTATGTTCAGAGATCTTTGAAGCTTAGTATGTTCTTTTTCAAAACTAAACTATTGATAAAATTGTGTGACTGCATTTGAGGAAGAATACAATCGAATGGAATAGAATTCAGAAGACAAATGAAGATAATGCAATTGTTCAGCAGTTCTATTTACTGATAAGATATATACAAGAGTGCAGCTCCTGTGTGTGTGTGAGAGAGAGAGAGTGGAGTCAAATCCCACTCCCACAAGTACATACAAGTGCATCCATCTTCACTGGATTACTGCCATCACTCCCTGAGATATCACAGCCAAATATATTTATGTGCCTCCTTCCTGATGTGCAACCTGTAGTGGATAACTGGGAGGAGGGCCTGGAGAAACTGGCGTTATCTAGAGCTATGTTTCTCAAACTGTGTGTTGGGACCCACTAGGTGAGTCGTGAGTCAATTTCAGGTGGATCCCCATTCATTTCAATATTTTATTTTTAACATATTAGACTTGATGCTACCATGGTATGTGTCTGCATTTGGGGAAAGGTTCCAGACCTGTACTTTTAACAAGCTACTATGTATATTCTTTTAACAATGATAGTAAATAGAACTTACTCCTGGGTAAGTGTGGGTAGGATTGCAACCTAGGATTCTTAAAAATTTTCCTGCTTGAGGATGTCACTCAGTAGTGTCACTAAGGTTCGTGTCACCTGATGCGGGGTGCCAGAGCATCATCCCCCATGCAGTGGGCGGGGCAAGACCCCAGGTGGTGGGTGTGGTGATGTACTATCACTCCACCCCCACTGTTTTTTTGGCTGTGCTTTTTGATAGAAGAGGGATAGAACACATTCTGTATGAAATTACATATTGATTGATATATAACATGATGGTATTATTCCTCCAAACTGTGATTTTAGTAATTTTGGTCGCTAGTGGTCACACACACACACACACACACACACCCCGGGTTGTCAACTTAGTAACACCTTATTGCAGCAGTTCTCAAACGTTTAGCACTGGAACCCACTTTTTAGAATGACAATCTGTCCAAGACCCACCAGAAGTGATGTCATGGTGGAAGTGACATCATCAGGCTAATTAAAATAAATAAGTAAATAATTAAAGTAAAACAAATAATTAAATAAGCAGAAGCCAGCCCTGGTTCACCAAGTGAATTTCCTCTGAAGCCTGCCTGCAATAACAACCCCCTCCTCCAAAATCAGTAAGGTTTTCAGCCCTAGCCAGTGCCCAGTTCAATTTAAGAACTTCTGTTTAAACCACATCACTGTCAGGATCCACCTGGCTTTGCAAGTCTCAAAAAAGTTCACCTTATCAGCTGAAGCCTCATTTTGATCCTTTTTAGTCGGGGTGGGGGGGGGGGCTGCCTTCTGAAGCATTTGTTGAACTCCAGTTCTATCAGATCAGGACCATTCTGATGGCTTCACATTCCCCTTCGCCTGGCCTGACCACCAGCCAAGGCACGTTTGCTTACTCGCGAGTAAACGTGACCATGAGGCTTAGGGCACAATCCTAACCCCTTATGTCAGTACTTTCCAGCACTGACATAGCAGTGCCAATGGGACGTGTGCTGCATCCTGCAGTTGGGTGTCACTCATGGAGGCCCCTCAAAGTAAGGGAATGTTTGTTCCCTTACTTCAGAGCTGCATTGCGCTTATGTCGGTGCTGGAAAGCACCGACATAAGGGGTTAGGATTGCGCCCTTAGTTCGCTTTCCATAGGGCTGAATACAGTCTGCTTGGAGGGAGAGACTTACTCCTCAGGTGTTTTGGGGGGCTGCATTCATTGGATCAGGACCATTCTAGTGTTGTTGGATTCCTCTCAGCCTGCCCTTTCTGGCAGACTAAGGCAAGTTCACCTACCTGTGAGTAAACGCACGATACAGCTCAATTTCACTTTCCATAGGGCTCCATGCATTTTTGTTCTCCAGGTTTTTGGCCATAACTTTTGATAGAAAGGAGATATTTCACTCTGGTTTTTTGCATTGCATTCTGCTGGACATTCTCCATCCAACGGTATATAACATCATGGCATTACTCCTAATTACCACGATTTTAGCATGTCACCTCCCCAGTGCACGTCACCCCCCCGTGCGTGTCACACAGTGCAGCCCGCACCACCCACACACCCCTAGCAACGCCACTGATGTCACTTCCAGTCATGACATCACTTCCACTGGGTTCTGACAGATTCTCATTCTAAAAAGTGGGTCCTGGTTTTAAATGTGTGAGAACCACTGATCTAGAGGCAGAGGAAGATGTGCAAATGGATCAGCCACCTGAAACTCCTATGTGACTATTTAGTCACATAGAAAGTACACCTCTGTGGGTAAGATCTGTCCCATTACCTACTATACACTAACAACTGGGATTAAGGGTTTGGACTGTATAACATGGATATTTGGAGCATTAAGGCAAACAGCTGATTAAGGCAAGCCCACTAAGGCCCACTAAGGTAAAGGCAATGCATTCCAAATGCAGCAAAACAGGAATCCCAAGATATGAGGCAAAGAGGGAACCTTTCTTATGGGCAAGCATATTCTGCAACTAAACACTATATTACTGAGGGCGCAGTCCTAACTCCTTATGTCAGTGCTTTCCAACACTGACATAAGGGCAATGCAGCTCTGAGGCAAGGGAACAAACATTCCCTGACTTTGAGGAGGCCTCCATGAGTGACACCCAACTGCAGGATGCAGCACATGTCCCATTGGCACTGCTATGCCAGTGCTGGAAAGCACTGGCATAAGGGGTTAGGATTGTGCCCTAAGTAAGCACCGCTTCTCAAGATCCTCAAATTTCTCAGCTTTCAGCTTGGTAGGATACCTGAACAAGGAGGTAAGTATGAACTAGGAGTGTGCACACTGGAGAATGTCTTTTTGTCAATTAGAAAGCTTTCATTCAAGTGCAGGGAGTCTGACAGGCCAGCCAGCTGGAAACTACTGGTGTGGCTGCCTTGACGCTCCAGTTCCCGAGTGGATGTTCTCCTTGGAGGGCCCACTGGGTCATTAGAAATTGAAATGAGGAATATGATGGGTTTATACCAGATGACCAAGAACTTTTTTAAAAATTAGAGATGCTCAATAAATTGCTTCTGTTTCCTGTTCAGGGAACAGGAATCCCTGGAGTCTGGAAGGAATTCCTTGTCCAGGCTGATACTAGGGAAGCTGTCTTTGTGAGGAAGATTTGTTGTTTTTGTTGTTGGAATGGACCCCTCTGACATACAATTGGTGTCCACCTTTGAGCTGAATGATTTTACTGAATTGCTTTGTGTGTGGTTAGAATTCATTCAAGGGTAGGGCATTTTGTACACCCTTTTAGATTTCTGGCAGTTTATAAATTGACTGAGATAACAGAGAGTTGGAACCATCCACTGGCACAAAAGCAGAACCATCCATTCATCAACCAGACTTCCCTCCCAATTCAAGCTATGTAATTCAGAACACTACAGTGTGTCAAGAGACGAGGCTGCCAGATTCAGGATCTGTCAAGGAGAGAAATTTCTCATTTTTCTGGCAGGGAAAACCACCAAACGAGACCAGGGAACATGGCATTGGCTTTGCGGTCAGAAATACCCTGCTGAAATCCATCATCCTACCTTCTGCAGGAAGTGAAAGAATTTTGTCCCTACAGCTCCACTCATCAGCAGGACTCATCAGTGCATATGCACCAACTCTGTCATCTTCAGCAGAAACTAAAGACAAATTCTATGATGACCTGGCCACCACCATCAAGAAAATCCCTGAAAAAGAGCCATTGTTCATCCTCTGCTATTTCAATGCTAGAGTTGGTGCTGATCACAGTTCATGGCCCACTTGCTTAGGCCAGTTCGGCACTGGGAGGATGAATGAAAATGGCCAACGCATGCTAGAGCTTTGCTGTCATCATGCTCTCTGCATCAGCAACACATTCTTCAACACGAAGCCCCAACATAGAGTCTCTTGGAGACACCCAAGATCAAAGCACTGGCACCCAGCTCAACCTGATTCTCACCAGACGATCCAGCCTTCCCAGCATCAAGATCACACGCAGTTATCAGGGTGCTGCCTGCAACACAGACCACTCCCTGGTGTGCAGCAGAGTGAAACTGCAACTTAAGCGACTGTATCACACGAAAAAGGAAAGAAAACCTCACATTCACACCAGCAAGACCCAGGATCAGGGAAAAGTGGAGAAATTTGCACAACCACTTGAGAAATCTCTTCCAGGCCCGGATGCAGATGCATCCAAAAGATGGGAACATTTCAAGAATGCCATTTACAACACCGCCTTGTCCATATTCGGCAAGAAGACCAACAAGACGGCAGACTGGTTTGAAGCCCACTCTGAGGAGTTGACACCAGTCATTGAGGAAAAGAGGAGAGCTCTAGCAGCATACAAGGCCTGTCCCAGTGAGCGCAACCTGCAGGTTCTCCAAGCTGCTCGCAGCAAAGTCCAGCAGACGTGCTAACGGCTATTGGCTCCAACTCTGTTCCCAGATACAGATAGCAGCTGACACGGGCAACATCAAGGGGATGTATGATGGTATCAAGCTGGCCCTAGGTCCAACACAGAAGAAAACTGCCCCTCTGAAGTCTGCCACAGGTCATCCAGGACCAGGTACAGCAGATGGAACGCTGGGTGCAGCACTACTCTGAGCTGTATTCCTGAGAAAATGCAGTAACCGAGGAAGCACTGAACAACATTGAGTGCCTGCCTGTGTTGGAGGAGCTTGACAGTGAACCAACCCTAGCAGAACTTCACGTGGCCCTGGACTCCCTCGCCTCTGGCAAGACACCTGGGAAAGACAGCATCCCTGCTGAAGTCCTAAAGTGCTGCAAAGAGATCATCGCCACTGAGCTGCATGAAATTCTCTGCCTCTGCTGGAGAGAAGGTGGAGTACCACAGGACATGAGGGATGCAAACCGTCACGCTGTACAAGAACAAAGGCGACAGGGATGACTGCAATAACTACCACGGCATCTCTCTCCTTAGTGTTGTAGGAAAACTGTTTGCCCAAGTTGCACTGAAGAGGCTCCAGGTACTTGCAGAGAGTGTCTATCCAGAATCGCACTGCGGATTCTGAGCCAACAGGTCTACCACTGATATGGTATTCTCCCTTAGACAACTGCAGGAGAAATGCAGGGAACAACGACAGCCACTCTTTATAGCCTTCATAGATCTCAGGAAGGCTTTCGACCTGGTCAGCAGGGACAGCCTCTTCAAGATTCTCCCCAAGATCAGATGTCCACCCAGGCTCCTCAGCATCATCAGGTCTTTCCACAAGGACATGAAGGGCACTGTAGTCTTTGATGGCTCAACATCAGACCCCTTTGACATCCGAAGAGAAGTGAAGTAGGGCTGTGTTCTCGCATAGACCTTGTTTCGGATTTTCTTCGCTATCCTGCTATCCTGCTTCGCTGAAGCAGGCCTTTGGAACTGCAACAGAAGGCATCTATCTCCAGACCAGATCAGACGGAAAGCTCTTCAACCTCGCCAGACTGAGAGCAAAGTCCAAAGTCCAGCTGAAATGTCTGCATGACTTCCTCTTTGCCAACGATGCAGCAGTCACCGCCCACTCTGCCAAAGATCTCCAGCAGCTCATGAACTGTTTTAGCAAGGCCTGCCAAGACTTTGGACTGACAATCAGCCTGAAGAAAACACAGGTCCCTGCATTACAATCTCTGCGCATGAACTGGAGGTTGTCCATGACTTTGTGTACCTTGGCTCAACGATCTCCGACACTCTTTCTCTCGATACCGAGCTAAACAGACGCATCGGCAAAGCAGCTACCATGTTTTCCAGACTCACAAAGAGAGTCTGCTCCAACAAGAAGCTGACGGAACATACCAAGATCCAGAGCTTGCGTCTTGAGTACACTTCTGTACTGCAGCGAGTCATGGACTCTTCGCACACAACAGGAGAAGAAACTGAATGCTTGCCACATGCGCTGCCTCCGACACATCCTCGGTATCACCTGGCAGGACAAAGTTCCAAACAACACAGTCCTGGAACAAGCTGGAATCCCCAGTGTGTATACACTGCTTAAACAGAGACGCCTGCATTGGCTTCATTATGTCGTGAGAATGGATGATGGTCGGATCCCAAAGGATCTCCTCTGTGGAGAACTTGTGCAGGGAAAGCGTCCTACAGATAGACCACAGCTGTGCTACAAGGATATCTGCAAGAGGGATCTGAAAGCCTTAGGAATGAACCTCAACAGATGGGAAACCTTGGCCTCTGGGTGTTCTGCTTGGAGGCAGGTTGTGCAGCATGGCTTTTCCCAGTTTGAAAAGACACTTGGCCAACAGACTGAGGCAAAGAGGCAAAGAAGGAAGGCCCATAGCCAGGGAGACAGACCAGGGACAGACTGCACTTGCTCCCACTGTGGAAGGGATTGTCACTCCCGAATCGGCCTTTTCAGTCACACTAGACGCTGTTCCAGAACCACCATTCAGAGCGCAATACCATAGTCTTTCGAGACTGAAGGTTGCCAACAACAGTGTGTCACAAGCAGAAAGTGGATCAATTTAATTTAACGTTTAAATTATTTAATTAATCCATCCAACCATTCATTCACTGGAAATTTAATTTTTTATATATTATTGCTCATCTGTCTGACTGCTTGAAACCAGGGCCAAGCCTTAGTAGCACTGAGAAGGAATGCTAGGCCAATGTTTTAATAGAGACATTGAGCTGAGGAGTGGAATTGCACACACTCCTGGGGCATCTCTTCAGCTCTGTTATTACCATTGAAAAATACCAGTCTGGTGGCAGCATGCTGAAATTCCCCTGGTATTTCAGAAGGTCAAGTTCATAACATGACTGGATGAGAATGAGGGAATTATGTGTGGGTTTGTTTTGGTGACCATGAAATTTATCACCACAGCATGGGTGGGGGCTTTAGGACTTTGCCTCCACAGCAGTTTCATTCTCAGTTGTGCCACCATGTACTTTCAAAGGATGTGTTTCCCTATTTAAAATAGCACATGGCAGGAGGTACAATTCAGAGTGGGGCCACAGCATGAGCAAAGTTTCAAAGCCTCTCAAGTTTCCTTGCCAAAGTTCGGTTCATTTTTATGGATCCTAGTCACTATTTCTTAAAAATAAAACCCAATATGACGTTACATATTTCACATAATATGTATTTTGGCACACAGTGCCTATTTAAAAAAAGAAAAACGAAACCCTTACCTCTTCATTTCATCTTCATCTTGATCTTACACATGTGCTCAAATTGTCTCTATGTCTTAGGGACAACCCCTGTCTTCTGACACTTGCCCTTGCTAAATTACTGTCCCCGTTTTCCCTTTTAGGGAGATGTTGGAGATGCCAGTGGCATAGCTAAGGGGGTGCAGGGGGTAGCAGTTGCACCGGGCATCAAGCTTTAGGGGCGCAACAAGCTGAGCTTGACAATAGTGACCAAAATTGTGAAAATCTTGGTATGTATGAATAATACCATCATGTTATATATCATTTGAAAGGTAATTTAATGCAGAGTGCAATGAAACAAACTGCAGTGGAATATCTATATTCTATCAAAAGTTATGGCCAATTGACCAAAAAATGAAAGCACAACTGTCTTGTGGAACAAAATTCTTGTGGATTTGCTTAACTCCAAACTGACCTATGAGACTGATTGTTCTGAGCACTAAAGAGATGTTGTTATGATACAGCATGGAACCAATAAATTTTTATTTATTTACTTAAATAAATTTGATTTTATCACACGGGGGGTCTACAAAATATTATTTGACCCCAGGTAGCAGATAGATGCCTTAGCTGTGCCACTGACTGGGGGGAGGCAGCAGAGCAAGTGGGTGGTGAGCTGCTGGGGAGAGGAGGTGGGTTCCTCCCAATTTTCACTTTTTAAAAGCTTGGGTGTGATGTCACTTCCGGTTGTGACATCACTTCCGGGGCAACATTTTGAGCTTGGTACCAGTCTACATGATCATTTGCTACGCCACTGGAGATGCCTTTTTAGAATTTTAACGCCCAGTGCTCCTCCCTCAGGGTTTCTAGAAGTGAAATATTTGAGAAGAGAGCAGATGCATCTTGAGTTCAGTACATGTGCATGTATGGACACGTACATGGGCATAGAATGCCAGGATCCCCGTAATTAGAGGTGTGCTTTTTCTGTTTAATTTTTTTTCACATATTTTGTTTTCTGACAAAAATGAGAAGTGGGGGAAAAAAAGGTATTGTATGTTTTTATTCCAAGGGCACATTTTTATACATTAAAATTATAATCACTTTTAAAGTGCACTAGGTAAGTGATATAGGTGGCATATTGTCAGCAGACACAGCCACATGCATCTAAGGTGTTATTGAATATGCAGAGGTGTTGGAAAATGGTTTTGCAGACTGGATTTTTTTTGTTCATTTGTTTGATTTGCTTTGTTTTTGTTTTTTTTACAAAAATGAGAAGTGATGAAAGTGATGTTATGTCTTTTTCAGCGCAATCCTATCTTGTGCTGGAACAGTCAAGCTTGGAGGCTTGTGCTGCATCCAGTGCAAGACAGGGCTACAAAGTGGCTCTGCTGAAGGTAAGGGGAAACTCCTCCCCTAACCCCCAGGTAAGCCACTGCAGCCCCTCTGGGGCTATTTTGTTGAAAGGGAACATATGGGAGGTAGGGGGCTCCTGAGGTGGTGCAGGTCCGAGGAGAGCAGAGCAGCTTGAAGCCCAGGTATGGGGGTTAGGATCCAGTATAACAGCCGGATCCCAGCCCCACCTCCAACTCTCTGCCCACCCCCGGGGTCGCCCTTCGCCCACCCTCCCCCTGCCCCAGAACGCCTCCCTCTCATCTCCTCCCCACCCTCCACAGAGCCTTGCATCTGCTGAGGTCAGCCGACACAAGGCTCACTCCCTCCATCGGCGCAGAAGCTGCATTCAGCCTCTGCGGTCTGGCGTGGCTCCATGCACTGGCCCAGCCAACTCTCAAGGAGGCACAAACGTGCTTTATAGCATGTATGCAACCCTCCTGGGACAATGCAAGGGACTTGTGCAGGCCCAACGGCGAGTCAGAATTGTGCCCTGAATTTCATTATCACCAAAAAAAAACCCACCTCTACCCATAATTGTCTATCCAGGCAGACAAGGATGGCCCAAGGTGACCTGCCACTGATGCACACACCCCAAAAAAACTGTGCAGAAGATGGCACTCTAGCCCCCTACCTCCCATATGTTCCCTTTCAACAAAATAGGAAGTGTGGGACACGCTTGGAGTTCCCAGAGTGTTCTGCACTTCCTGTTTTTCTGAATGAGACTGCTGAAAAAGACAGAGTGAGGTGAGTGGATAGGGAAATGCGTAGGTAGGAGTGGAGATCAGCTTCCCTATCCCTTACCTCATTCCTTCCTTGTGAAGTCCCTTCACATAAATGCACTTCCTGATTTGATAAAGGGTCTGTGCAAGGAAAGATCGAGGTAAGGGAGTAGGGAAGAAGGTTGTCACCTTCTGACCTGCTTCCCAGTCTCTTAGAGAGAGCAGGCCTGTAGGCAGGTGGGAGGGCAACGGGCTGGAAAACACCCACTGTCTTGCCACTCCCTGCAACTACTGGAGTTGTGGATTACATCCTGATATCAGGATGATACTTCAATGTATGTTCCTTTCTTTGCCATAAATACTCACGGTAATAGTAGTTATACATTTTCTCCCACAGATGTTGCTTCTCTCACCTCACTAGAAATGGGTCCTTCTCAGAAACATATTTTGCTCTTCAATATCTCCATCCCGTGGCATGAAGACGTCTCCAGAGCTGAGCTAAGAGTCCACATTGCCTGTCAGAAGGAGACAGGATGTTCCTCTCACCTTCAGGGAAACATGGCAATTTATGATGTCCTTGAAGAAGATCTCTGGGAGAAGCCAAAACATGTGAAATCCTTCCTAGTCTCCAAAGAGATCCAGGAATGTGGTTGGGTGATGTTTGATGTGTCCAACACTGTGAAAAGATGGGTTAAGGTGGAAAAAACAAAGACCACTGGTCAGCTGGAGATTGTTGTGGAGAATCATGTTCAAGATGATCTCACTTGTGGGATGTTGCACATCGGTGTATTGCCTGACTCCAGCCGTTTGCCCTTGTTGGTAGTGTTTTCTAATGATCACAGTAACAGAATCAAGGAGAATCAAATGGAACTGCAGGAAATGATGATGCATGAACAAGAGAGTATGCTTAAGAATGCAGTAAAGAACAATACTGCTCGCAAACAGAATCTTTTGCCCGTCAGTGAAATCCATCACCCTTTATCCAGACGCAAGCGAAGCGCTGAATTGCACTACTGTAGGAGAACCTCACTCCGTGTGCACTTTAAAGAAATTGGCTGGAAATGGATCATTGCACCCGAAGATTATGAGGCATTTGAGTGTAAAGGGGGCTGCTTCTTCCCTTTGACTGACAATGTCACCCCAACAAAACATGCTATTGTCCAGACCTTGGTGCACTATAAGAACCCCAAGAAAGCTGCCAAAGCCTGTTGCGTTCCCACTAAACTGAATGCAATTTCCATACTTTATAAAGATGATGCCGGGACGCCCACTCTGAAATACCAATATGAGGGCATGCAAGTAGCAGAATGTGGCTGCAGGTAGTACCAGGAGGACCTCTCTGAGAAGGGAGGAGAAGGGTCTTTCAGCTTTGCTGTAAATCTGTACATTCATAATATAAATGTGAAGTCTTGTATACTGACTTTTCTCTGTGGACATTTCATGGAATGGCTCTTGTTTGTAAATAAGTGGCCCAGTATGAGTACTGCAGGATTCCAAGCTCAATCAATTCATTCCAAAACTGAGAAATTGCTGACCGTTCCAAAGACAAAGGTGCTGAAGCTTCTCTTGGGTAGATTTCCTTGAACGAGGAATTCAGTTCCCTTCCCTTTGTGGCTCTCTCTCTGTTTCTTAAAGATGATCATGACCTATGGTCAAGACATGAATTCCACAGGGGTTGGCGGTCTTTTAATTGTGGCCAAATGATATGTTCACAGAGATGTCAATTCTGAAAAAAGTATAGTTTCTTCATTTTTTTTCTGGGGTCCAACATGGAAAAATTGGATTTGGGGGAGGAAACTTAACGAATATTTTCCCTTTCTTAATGATCAGCGGCACTGTATTAATAGCACCTAGTTGTACACTCAATTCACTCCGCTATGTGAATTTCTTTAGAGCCCAGTGCACCTGCAAATGTGCCCATGTGCAGAAGAGCTGATGTGGGGCTCAACAGAACTTGGCCTCCTAGCTTACCCCACCTGGTTGAGTCAGGTGAGAGGGAGGGCTGGATTGGGAAAATGGGGAAGGCACATGGGCCTCCCATTCCCATTTAACTCCCAGAGTGCTGTTGTGCACATTCAAGGGTTATGCTGAACTGTATGGCAGTGAAGATGATTTATGAATGTATATCCTGCTTTTCTGCAGCGTATTCAAGGATGCCATTCTTCTATGCTTGGACAGGATGGATGATGCTCTTCCAACAGTATCCAACAGTACTATTTTATGTACTAACGAGTTATACAAAATGTACTGCATGCTTGTAAAGTGATAAATAAAATTTATTTAAAATTTAGGTTTTACGAGTCAGCGGGAAATTACGTCTCTTTCAGCTTTCCCCAGCATTTTCAAAACTGCCAAAATTGGAGGAAAAAAGCTGCTTCGTCCATGACCTCCAAATTTCAAAATTTTTTACAGCTCAATCTTATGCTTTCCCCCTGCTGTGCAGCTGCGCAAAAATGGCTTGCGCTGAGTCCTATGGGGGGGCAGTCCCAGAGGCTTCCTATGGGTAAGGGAATATATGTATTCAGAGAGAGAGAGTGAGAGAGAGTTTGCAAATATTGTACGCTAGGCTCATTTAGGGCTAAAATGCTCTCAGAATTTAAAATGCTCCCCGAATTATCAAACCTCAGTTGTTTCCTACTCATGGCAGCTGGTGCCTCATCTTCTGTTCTTATCCTTTCTGTGTCTATTTTTACCCCTTTATGGCACATACTTAAATGATAAGAAGCAGAGCCCGCTGCATCTAAGACTTGACTTTCTCCAAGAAACAGCATCCTTTGCTACACTACGCTCAGACAAAGCTTTGACCTTCTGTCCATTCTGAGCATTTCCATTCATGAATTTATAGTTGAGCAGTACAGGACCTATTAAAGAGGATAATTTGTACTCGGGCCCAGGGTTAAAAAGAGGACCCAGGAGCCAAAGAAGGGGGCCCAGAAATTTCCTGGGGTCTTATATTTTCCTATGTCACCTGGACTTGCTGCCCCGTGGGATGCTGGGGGCACCGCTGCTATTGCTGCTACCAAAAGCCATATGTGCTGGGCCTAAGAATGCATACATGACCTCCTTAACACAGTGTCAAATATGGGAGGAAACTGACCTGCTGCAGTAGCTCTTTGGTGTGTAGATCTGCTTGCTATGAAGGAGTGTATAGGAGCTCAGGAACACAGCTATGGGGCTACAGCTGCTGAATAAATATGTTTTGGTGCACACAGGACACTTTTCATTCTAATATGAGCCTAAATAAAATGATGCTAATTTTCTCCAATGATTTTCTATATTTAAAAGATTTTAGAGAGACTTAGGAATGTGTTTGGTTTTCCGTATTACTGTATCTCGCTGCTGACACTGCACAGGAAGGTAGACCTGGGCTCTGCATTGAGAAGCCCAGTAGACCTGGCTCCAAGGAGTTTTCTGTCCATTGCCACCCTCCCCTGCCCTGTTTTCCCATCCCTGTTCTGCGCACCTTTGTCACCACCCTCCCCTCCTCTTTTTCATCCCCTCCCCTCCCCATTTGTGAAAGGGCCCAAAAGAAACTTTGCACCTCCTGATAAAATTCATCTCAGAGGCCCTGGAACAGTCTAATTCCAAATTATATCAAGAGATACTATGCACACGCACGTGTCAGTGCCTTTGAACCTGGAGGCAACTTTTAGACATCATGACGAGTAGCCGCTGATAAGTGTGCTCTCCATGAATTTGTCTAATCCCTATTTAAGGCCATTTAAACTCATGGCGATCTCGACATCTCATGGTAGTACATTCCACAGGTAAATCATATGCTGTGTGAAGAGGTACTTCCTTTTGCTGTCCTGCCAGTCAGTTTCATTGGATAACCCCAGGTTCTACTACAGGGATCCTCAAACCACAGCCCACCCTCTACATTGTTAACATTATGTTTCAAACTACTGTAAGTCACATCCAGACCACCAACATATTTTAAATGACCCTCTGAGCTTGTGGCATTATAGACATTTGATCCCTTCACTCCTTCCTCTTCACTCCTGCCACCCCTACCCTCCATAACGCACCTTCTTTCTCTGCAGTTGCAAACACTGCAAATATTTTTCTCTTATCATGAACATTCTTAAAATTCTGTACAAAAGGTGTATAGTACTTTATATCATTGACTCTCTCCAGGCCACCATAATAACAAGACTGAATGGTGTGGGCCGGGCAGCTGAAAGTTTGTGGACCCCTGTTCTAATGTTAGGGAGAAGGAGAAAAATATGTCTCGGTCCACTTACTCCACGCCATATATAATGTTATAAAATTTCCCTCACATCCCCCCTTAGGACCCAATCCTGGACAGTGTGTGCCAGCTCACTGCCGGCACGCATTGTCGCAAACGGGCTGTAAGGCACATTTGCAAGCCCTTACCGCAGGCCCAGTGCCAGAGCTAGCCCAGCGTGAGCCCGAACTGGGTCAGCTCCAATGCCGGGCCTGTGTTCCGTAGACCAGTGGCTGCACAAACCGCCAGGCAGTGGAGAGGTGAGTGAGGGTGTGGGGGCGGGGAGGAGGCGTTCCAGAGTGGGGGAGGTGGGGGGAGCGCGGGGAGGAGGTGTGGTGGAGGGAGGGAGTGGGGAGGAGGACGGCGGGACTGATGTAGCTTAGCTGCACCAGATCCTGAGCACCATGTCAGGCTGTGCAGCCCAACATTGGAGTCATTGATTCTGTGCTGGCTCAAGAGCCACAGCTGAATTGAGTAGCCCCATTGCAGAGCTATTTCCCTTACTTGGGGGAAGGGGACAAAAGTCCCCTTCTCTTGAGGAGCCACCGCAAGCTGCCTGGTTGCCCATTGGATGCCGCGGTAGCTGTTTTGACAAAGTGGCAGCCCCTCACACTGGGCACCTCAGGATTGGGCTGTGAGTTATATATTTTAAACCAAGCCCCTAAATCCTCATCAGAAAGGCCTCAGGACCCCTAATCACTTTCTTAGTCCTTTTCTGCATTTTTTCCTATTGCAGAATATCTGTTTTTGACATGAGGTTACTAGAAATGTATAGAAAATTCCAGGTGTGGTTGTATTGCAATATTGCCAGTCTTATTGTCAACTACTTTCCTAATTGTTCTTAGCATGGAATTTACTGCTCCTTGCACTTCTGGGCACTGGTTCATCTCGTGAACCAAGTCAAGTCAGAGTTTAGGCAGATGTGCAGGTGGGGGCCTGGGGGAGGGGCCACAGATGTACGGGGATGCAACTATGCCAGGAACCACAGTGCCCCTGGAAGCAGGCCAATGATGACTACACCAGCATCTCCCAGCCCAGAATCAGCAGAAGCAGGCCCCATGGAGACCACATGGGGCCTTGGGAAGGTAGAGAGTGGTGAACACTAGCAGGCAGTCACAGGTCAGCCCCACAGGGGTGGAATTGGCAGGTCAGGAGGAAGATGGGGCAGCTTCTGGAGCCTGATGATACCCAAGCTAGAAATAAAATGAGGCCTGCGATGAATGGTAGGCAGACTTCCATCTTGGAAAGAGAACAGACTGCTGAGGAATCTTGTAGGCTTTCAAGGAACTCCTCAAGAGGGGAGGCGTGTCTTCTGTGAAGCTCCCCCCTTTTATGCTGCCATGACTAGGGTCATGATATCCCCCTCCCCGTGGTGACTCTGATGCCTACTGGCAAGGCTTTTTGAGGAGTCTACTAGAAGAGAATTAAGCAAGGCAGGAAGGAAAGAAGACCCACAGAAAAAAGGGCAACCCCACTGGGCTACCTGCCTAGCACTCTGCTTATGTGCCTCGCACTCCGCTTATGTCTGGTGATGGCAAGCAGTTGCCAGGACAGGAAAGAAGCTGCATTCAGGACTGTCTTTACTCAGTCCAACTGCCTTCTATCAGTCATCCCAGGCATCATGGAGACAGAGCTGGCATTGTTCTTCCTTACTTCACACTGTTCTGGAATAGCCTTCTCGGTAGCTGGAATAGTAAGGTCGGGGTCCACACTGCCTGCTGTGGCACTGTCAGGCATGTAGCACAGGACCCCCTTAAGCATGGAGTCTGGAGTATCAACCCAGCCAGCTCTCTCTTAAAGCCAGCCCTGGTTGCCACCTCAACCCCTAATGGAGTGAAAACAAAATCCCTGCTATAATCCATTTGCCCTATAGACCTTTAGTTCCAACCACCTCCAGGAATTTTCAAGAATTCAGGCCCCCGCTTTTCAGAGGTTTCAGATGGTGTCAAAACAGATCTCTCCTGGGTGCAGGAAGCTAGCCTTTGGAAACCAGGAAGTTTGAAAATGTCTCCAGTCCCAGGTGGCCAAAGATCACTCCTGGCCATGTACAGCCAGATTTTTTTGAAGAAATGCTGCTGCTTATTTCTGAGCCAAGTTCATGCAAGTCACAGATTGCTCACTCTTCTCTTCATAGGTTGCTTTTGGCTTTGACTTGAATACTCAAAAGCCCAATTAATGTTCAGGACAAGCTGAAAGTGGATCACCTGTCTCTACTTGGGTGTGATTTTAATGTCATATCTTCAGCATATCAGGACAATGAGACCTGTTTTTAAGGAACTGTTTTTCATGCCACAATTCAGGTTACAGTACCCTGACCTTAGAACAGAAATGAGTCCATATATAGACTTCTTCTGGCTGTCCATTTAACCCTGCTCTGACCTTAAGAACATTAGCTGTAAGGAGCTTGCACCATAAATAGCAATCTGCCATCAGTGTTAGTATGTCTGATGAAGCTTGAACCTTTGTCCTTTCCCAGCTTATAAGATCAAAGCCTCCCATGAGATCCACAAAGGCAAAATAAAATGTGCCTTTGGAGCTGATGTGCCAAAATAAAAGTGACCGGTATTCAATTAACCAGCCCATTCCTCATAAAGATATAATTTAAACACATTTGCAACATAGTGAGAAGCTTTTTAGCATAGTATCTGGATGTCTAAAGTTTGATAAAGAATTAGATTACTGACCTTTTATGAATATGGGCCTCAATACTACTTTCCAGTAACCCCACTAGGAAGAAAGAACAAGTGTGTTTCAGTGGGGAGACTTTGCCCCACATATTAGATTCCTGAAGGAAAACTAACAGTGTATTTCACATTAATGCTGACATCTTAAACTAAACATAATCCTAACCCAGTTACAGTTCTTTATGTATACTGATGCTTTTTGAATAAATATTGATATATCACAATAAAGAAAAGCAGTCCAAAAAGATAAAAAGTGTCATTCCTCAGCTACAACAGGAAACCAACAATGGGGGGGGGGGGTGTGAGGACAGGGAAGTTACTAATCTAGAGTCATTTCCCCATCCCCTTCAGTTATCTCCTATGCTATTTTCTCTACACTGAAGGTAGAAACCAGATTTCTTTTTAATGTAAAGAAATCTAGCCAAAACTGTGACACACGAAGCAGGATGATTTAAACATGGTGACAGGCAAGAAGTCTTCTCCTGGGACATTACTGGTCAAGGTGGAATACAATGGAGGGATGGGGAAAGGGGAAAGAACACACCACACAGTCACAATCTGTCATCTGTTGCCAAGCCCTACAAGACAACCAAATGTGTTCCATCTAGATCATCAGACAAAGACTCAGTCCTGCAGAATTTGCACCGGGCATTCCTAAAATTACCAAAGCTACTGAAGAAAGTGAGAGGACAGATTGCCAAGGACACTGTGATACCCAGGAATAATCTACTACAGAACAAATATAGAAGAGGAAGCCACAGAACACCATTGGTTGTCACCTACAGCTCTCAGCTAAAATCACTCCAATGCATTACACAGGCCAACACACATTTTGCTTCCTTAAACGTTACACCAATTCCTGGGTATACTTGGGGTGCCGATTCCAAAAATGGCATGTGTTTTGCCCTATCACGTCTAGTTTTGGAGACACGGCATAGCCTCTTTAGCGAATGGTTCAAGCAGCTTCCTTATGAGGAAGCCTACACCATGGCTTCCTCATGAGGAAGCTGCTTGAACCATTCACTAATGAGGCTATATCTCCAAAACTAGATGTGATAGGGCAAAACGCATGCCATTTTTGGAATCGGCACCCCAAATTCATATCAAACCACCATAAATTTTGGGAATAACTTTTCTGACCCTCAATTTTGTAGGCCTGTGTTATCAGTGGCCAATTACCCGTTCTGGACTATGAGACTCAGAGGCCTCAGGTAATAGGGCTCTGACCTTGCTTTTAGGCAGCCCCTTTATCTAAAACAGTTACTGGGCAACAAGAGGCCACAGAACAGAAACACTAACACAGGAATGAGATCCTGCAACAAATACTGATGTCAAATCTGTTCTCATGGGCAACATTAGCATAGAACCAAACAACAACAGCCATTCCATCAGGGACTCACCTACTTATTCATCCTCCAATATGATACATGGTATCACATGCCAATATTGCCCCTTTGTCATTAACTGCCCCTCTTGACTCCACTTTTCCCAGATTTTTTTCATTTTTCTCTATACACACACCACATGTACAGGTGCTTCCTACATTAAGATTTCACTTCATGAGTTTGATGAAGTGAGCTGCTGTCCATGAAAGTCTATGTGGAACTATATGGTTTAGACTTGAAGATACTACAAAACTCTTGTTTGTCCTTGATGCAACAGTCCAACACACCTACCTCTTAGGATCTTCAAGGTTTTAATCAATAGTTAAACCAAACACACAAATCAGGCAAAAAATGGAAAGCTTTTTAAGGCATATTAGTATACCCAATACAATAATAAGATGTAGGTAGTATGACTCTGTCAGGCCTCTGCTACTTTGTTTGCACTGGCAGTGCTGATTCAAGGTGCTTGTGGTGACCTTATGTGGCTTAGGGCTAGGGTACCTTAAGGACCATTTCTTCCCATGTGAGAGAGCTGTCTCTTGAGGTCATCTGGCAGATTGGTCCTGCATGGATTGGCAATCCTGGGGGGGGGGCAGGGGGGGCAATGCCCTGGAGTACCAACCCTGTGGTGCATCCCCTGTGGGGATGGAACTGCTGCCCATTCCCCCTCCCCACTGTGCTGCAGCAAACCCTCTAGAGCCCCAGGGGGGCAACGCTCTGGGGTGCCACCCTTGTGGGCATTGCCCCCCCACCCTGTGGGCATTGCCCCTCTACACTGCTGCCTCCCCCACCGTGTTGCTGCCAACCCTCCAGGGCTGGGGAGGCCACATGCAGTGTTCTCTAGCCTTCTGACGTTAAACATCTCTTCCAGTTTTCTGATGAAAACCAGATGTTTGAAGGCCCTCCAGAGTCCTCAGAGGGCTAAAGGGTGCCTCATGACGCTTTGGATGTGACCGGTAAGTGGGGAACAGCAGTCTCGGGGGGGGGGGTGGTAACCTTCTGTGAACCTGGACCCAGGATCAAATTGGCTGCGTGTACCATCATTATCTGAAATTTGGTTGGCAAGAACAAGAGAAAGGACCTTCTCTGTAACAGTAGCACAGTTATGGAGGGAGGGTTCAGTCAATTCAATAGGGTTTTTGTGTTCTGTCTGCTACATTTTTAAAGTTGTTTTCATTTATGTGTTGGTTTATTGAATTGTATTTTATTTTATACTGTTGTTAGCAGCCTATGGACCTTTTTACTGTAGAAGGGAAAGGTAGGATTAAACACATATATATATAATAAATAAGAGGAAATATTCTTTCCACTTCCAATCAAAACCAAACTCATGTTCAAAAGTTTTCTAGCGCTGATGTGAAGTGCTCCCTCAACCTGCTCTGCTGTCTGTGAAGGTGTGTGTGTGTGTCCTTTTGAGAACTAGGAAATGTTTCAGGGACAAAAAGAGGGGCTTATTGATGACCGCAGAAGCAGAAACATTGGTCTGGTCAGTGGCCACCATTTTTTGTTCCAGAATGCCTCTTTGTGCAAAGCTGCGTCATCACATACCATCCCACGGCCTAACACATTTGGTCACATTTATGCTTGGAGCTGGATGCATGCCAGGAAATCATGACCCAGACTAGTCTCATTGTATTTTGTTTGGGCTGATGGCAAGGAAGCATCAGGTCCCACATGACTTTCCCCCATGTGCACTTATTACTTGTCTTACTGCATGCTGGTAACAACGCTTCTGTCACGCATGGAACCCTGGGCTGCCCTGGTAGTAGTGCTTGATGACATCACCAGGAGCTGTAGACTCCAAAGGGCCTGATGGTACTGCTGCTGGAGCAAGGAACACAGCTGATAGCAGTCAGAACTGGATTCAAACATCAGCAGTGATGCTGGGGGGGGGCGAGCAGCAAATGGATGCCTGCTGCCTCCCTCTAGTCCACTACTGATGCTTGAATCCTGTTTTGATTAAAGTGCCTGTACAGAGGAAGAAGTGAGGTAGGGAGACTAGTTCCAGTGGCAGCAGGCTTGAGGGAGATGTCCGGTGTTCATTTTCCACCCTTCAATCTGCTGCTCAATGGGAATGTCATTGTTTGCATCATGGACAGGCGAGTCATGATAAGAGCAAAAGGAGGTCTCTTAATGCTGGATGAGATCATTGATGCTTCCGCTCAGCATTGTCTATATTGACTATCCGCAGTGATCCAGAATTTCTGACCTTGCTCTACCTCAAGAGACTAGAGAAGGAACTTCAGACCTTATATTCGGAAAGCTGTTTTTCTACCACTGAACTCTGGCTCCTTCCATAAATTGGTTAATTTTTTTTCAGTCTTAGCAATGAGAATTAAGCAAGCTTACAAATTAGGGGTGTGCAAGTTTGGCAGGGTCAGGGGTAGCAGATCTACAACAGGAGGAGATCTACAACAAAATAGGTGTATCTCAGACATGACTCTCAGACTCTTGGACACCATATGATTGAGTTTTTAACTGCTTAACTGGTGGTGATCCACTAGGATTTTAAAAAACTTGTTGTTACTGCTGCTGCTGCTACTGTTGTTGTTGTTTTATTGCTTTAAAATGATTGCAAGCTGCCTTGAGTGCCTTATCGAGAGAAAGATGGGGTAAAAATCCATTAAATAAACCAATAAATAGAAATCCTTGGTCCTAAATAAGAGTGCTCCACTTAAGCTGCTGAAGTTGGGACAAGCTCTCAAACTCCACTAGCTCCACACACCAGCAGATGTCACTATTCCCTTACACACCTTTGCCTATACTGTAGGTCCTGCAGGTCTTAATATTTACAGACAGGTGTGTGAGTTTTCCCTGAGTACTCCTGGTCAAAACTGGGTGAGGGGGGGAAGGTGGAATTCTTCATTTTAACTCCAAGAAAAATAATCTGGGGTCATTTGGAAAAGGAGTACTCTTCTAACTCTACATACAGGGATCCTTCTAAATCTCTTGTACATGGGTCTTGACAGATTGTTTTTAAACATTTTTTTTGAAGTCTTACAATCTGGGCTTTGGCAAGAACTAATCTGACAGAAACTACAGCAGGTCTGGGAGCAAAGAGTGAGCACTTATATAATCAGAAATAATAATGTCAAGTGATGGTTGAAGCCACTGGATGGGACAGCGTGCACAGCTCAAGTTACAGCTCATCCATGGTGAAGAGAAACTGGCTTATGGGCCGTGTGGCACTGCCTAGGACTGGAGCAGCCATGTTGGTGGTTTTTATTTCTCTGTCGGGGGCTGTTTCACAGCAGAGGCTGCCCTATCTCCACCCTCTTCTGGCACATCACAAATTTGGCAGACAAAAACTAGTAGCACCACAAACACAAGAAATCTCCTAATCAGTGCAAGTAAAAAGCCAACAACATCACAGAAATCCCAGAATGTTTCAACTGAATGTCACCCCCTTGGCAATGTTATAGATTTAGGGTGCAATCCTAACCCGCGCAGGAGCAGGCAAGCCAGGAGGCTTGCGCTGCATCCAATGCAGGACTGCAGCAAGCAGTAGCTCAGCATGGGCAAGGAGAAGTTCTTCCCCTTACGCGTGGGTAAGGGCTGCGCGCCCCTATGGGTCTCCTTGGACCTGTGCCACCTCCAAGGAGAGCAGAGCGGCTTGAAGCCACTCCACTCGCCCCGGGGACAGGGGTTGGGATCCGGCATAACCGCCAGGGCCCAGCCCCACCCCCGGCTCCCCCCGCGCCCACCACCAGGCCCGCCCCCCGCTCAGTAACACCCCCTCCTGCCCCCTCCCCATACCCCCATGCCTACCTTTGCCGCTTACGTCGGCACACTAACACCAACACAAGCGGCGTCATGGGAGCTGCGGCGGAGGCTTCTGCCTCCGTCCATGTGTCAGCGCATCTGAATGCACCAACGCAGCTCCGTGCTTTATGGCATGTTTGCAACCCTCCATGGCCACCTATAATTACCAGTTAGGATTGCGCCCTTATTCTTATATTCGCTTCCAAAGGAACTACTAACAACATTACCTTAGTTCCCATACTGAGTTCACACTATACCAGGGGTGTCAAACATAAGGCCCAGGGGCCGGATGCAGCCCGGGGAAGCTTTTTATACGGCCCTCAGGCTTTCAGCTGCTGGGTAGTGCTGAGGTGTTACAGCTGAAAGGGCAGCCCACATGAAAATTGAGCTCTCCCATATCCTGAAATATGATCAAGATTCATATTTTTTTTCTATTTTATTTGCAGCTAATGAGTTCCTAAGTGAGAAAAAAGTGTTTATTTTTGGTTATGACCTGTTTAACAACATCACTTCCAGCCCTCAGCAGGCATCATGAATGCTATGTGGCCCTCTGTATGAAATGAGTTTGACACCCCTGCACTATACAATGAACTAGGATAGCAGACATTCTTTTTGGATCAAGCAGATGAGGCATTCTAAAATATAACCCCTGGGGAAGACATTCTGTCAAAGTGTGCTGGGACCTATATAACACATCAGAATATTGGTCCTGATCCAATTCTACTGTTATTCACACTATTTATGGGTTCACCATGAGATAATGGCTCACAAAGTTTGCAATAAGTTTCACTGAACTCACTGAGACTTACCTATAGTATTAAAATTTTTGCCAAGTAATCAAGCTCCAATTATCACTTCGCCTTATCTCTGGGTCAATCAGAGGGCAGAGCCTTTCAACTCTGAAAAGTTTCCTTTCTTTCTTAAGCAGCAGGCAGGTACCCCAGAGATCATTTGTTTCTACAGCAACTGGGAAATTCCAGACAAAGTTAACCTTTTATTCTCCTTCCTTTGTTCCCCTTTGCAAATACTTGCAAAGCAGGTCTGTTTTTTTTTCAACACCAGGATGGGATCCTCCTTTCCATTTGAAACAAAGTCCCAGGCTACAATTAAATAGTGCACCATTATTTAAGAATAACACCCAGGGAAAGCAGTGGGTCTACTTCTGAGTAAAAAGGGTTGCAAATATATGCAGCTGCATCTCTCTGCTGTGAATTGAATTGCACACTCTCAGTTATGTGTTATGGGCTGTATGTTGTAGGTAGAGCTTCTGGCTTAACACACCAGACACCTTAAAGGTGGATTTGATTCATGGATCTCCTGCAGTGGTTCCCAACCTTTTTCTTTTGCATATCCCTTGGCAGCCTATTTCCATAAATTGTACCCTTCATATGAGCAAAATGTATTCATCACATATTTTCTCTTTTCATCTGTTTGAAGAACAGAAGATTCTGCCTTTTCACTGTTTTGCACCAGAAGTGTCCTGGGAAATTCAGGGTGATTGATCACTTTCCATATTATGTTTCAGCTTTCTTACTGTACTGGTTTTCAATCACTGGTTCATACATGAATTGATGACCAAAAACTAGCTATTGGTGGGGCTTTCACAGCCAACTAGCTCCCTCCCTTCCTGCCTTGCTGGTCCTTGCAAGGCATTCTGGAGCATGGCCTGCCTTTTTCTGCCATTATTTCATTCTTTTTCAAGTACCCCTCAAGGTCCTGTTGAGTGTCCCTGGGAGTACGTGAATACCAGGTTGGGAACCACAGTTTTACTGGTATGTTGTTTACAGTGCACTTACTCTGATCGTGTTTACAAAAAGGTGGTGAAGACCAGAATTTAAAAAGAATAAAAATGTATCTTATGATCTTTTACTATGTTCTTAATAAATTAGAGACTACAGTTCTTAGGTAACAATTAGTGGTAGGTTATTTTTCAGGATCTGGCCTCGGGTAAAAAAAGACAAAACTATAGTCAGACACCCCCCTAAGTTTAACCCCCGACTTATCCAAGGGTCATAGAAAATTCCATGATCATTGGCTTAACTTAGTGTTGGCCCTTGATTTATCTGTGGGGTCGACTTATAGGCGAGTGATAGGATCCTGGTGTGCTCTGCCACAGCTGAGATCATACTAGCTCTCAGTTTAGCCCAGTCCCTGCCCTGATCCTCCTCCAAATCATGGGACATACAGCATGGTCTGTGGCTGCTCCCAACTGTGGCTGCACACTCCCAAGTCACCTAGAAAGAGAGTGTTGCACAATGGTTACAGCATTGGACTTTGTCATGGGAAGTTCTGGTTCAAGAAGCCCTCACTCAGTTTTCTGTAAAGCTCACATGGGCTTTGAGCAACTCTCAGAACAATCCGAAGGGAGACTTAAGCTGGTGAAGCCCCCTGCACAGGGTCCTGAGTGTCATAAACAAGTGGGGTAAGTTGTGCCGGCTGTAGTAGGCTGGTGCAGAGTGTGGGAGAGTGTGGTAGGAGGGTGGAATGGAGGTGGGAAGGGGTGTTTTGGGGTGGGAGAGGGCAGAATGGGAGGTAGATCAAACCTGGGAAGGGAATGGATTCAGCCATGGCATCACACACCAAATTCTAGCCCCCACTCTCAGGCCTTGGAGTCCTACAAGGGCTACTAGGATTTGCTCCAGTAAAATCACTGTAGTCCCATAAGGGTGGCTGGAGCCCAACATAGGGTAAGGGGGGAAATATCCCCTTAACCTGAGTTGACCTCCAGTCTGCAACTAACCTGCACTGGATATTGTGGCCTGCCTGATTCAACACAGGTCAGGAGATAGGGGCATGCTTGTATGGCCACCATTCATTTGAAATGGTTGTGGTTGCCACACCAACAGGGTTGCCAGGCTCCCGTCCCTGGTTCTAACTAGGGTAGGTCATCTTGGGTGACCAGCAATCAATTGGCAGGCGCTGCTAATAAACTTGTGGGGAATCTACCTGCTCAGAAGAGGAGGAGCTGAATTTTTGGAGAGGGGTTCTCCCAGGTAGAGAACACTGCATTTTTGGTTAAAGAACAAAATTGAACAGTGAGGGAAAATAATAAAGGGAGGGAAGCTTCTGTGTGAAAGTGGGTGTGGTAAATCACATAGGATGCCTGAACCAAGAAGTTTTCTGACCCCAGAAAAGCAAACCCTCTGGGGAAACTCCTATCCCTTTCAGAAGATAAGTGCTGCTGATACCTGCAGACATAGGAAGTCTACTAGAGGATGACTGACAGCACCTGAGGAGGGACTAGCCCGGCTTTTGCCATGAAGAAACTCCCAGATTGAAGTGAATATGTGCCACAGCACTTCTGTGGGTTGTCACAGAGATGACTAATGGGTACATGGGTGCATATCTGGGGTGGACCATAAACTGGATTGTGTGGGTTGACCTCTGTGTGGGAAGGACTCCTTCTCTAGGGGATTGGTAGAGACATAGAGCCGGATAAACCAAGTAGTGAAAGTAGCATATGCTACAGGGCCCGCATTTTCAAGGGCCCCACACTAAATGCTTGCAAGCTGTCTCTGGTGAGATTGGCATCTCACGATCTGGCAACCCTGTTGTTTACATGTTGGGGAGCTACATGCTGCAAGGTATGTAAACATTATGGTATCTTTAATAATATAGTACAAATAAATAATTTTGTTCAAATTTAACTTTTCTGAGGGCACAATCCTATTGTGCCTCAGCGCTGGTGCTAGAAAGCACATTGCAACAGCAGAAGAGTTTGTGGCACCAGCAGGAAGCCTGCTGGTGCCCACAGAAGACCAGCACACACTGGAGTAGGTAAGCTCCTCCAGGTCTGGTGGAGGGGCAGGGGAAGGGTGGAACAAGAGTAAGGAGGGGGTGTAATGGAGAAGGGGTGGATCCCCTTATAACATATGCTACAGGCCCTGCTTTAGCTTAATCTGGCCCTGTCTTGGCAGTCTTTCACCTCAGCAAGTTGGACTGACTTGTGGACAGCCCAGGGTAAGAAGGCCCTCTCCTGTGCCTTTGGTGAACTATCAGATAGCACAAATGGCTATAAATCTTAGATATGACACTTGAGAACATCAGACTGTTCATGAAGTTCAGTTCATGAACATGAAGTTCATGTTCTGACTGAACCAAAAAAGAGGCTCTGTGTGGGGAGGTGGGGGGGGTGCTGCTTGTTGTAAACTCTCCTTGTTAACTAGATGTTCCATGTAAGTTGTCCCCCAAGCACCTGCCTCCAATTACTAACCATGACAGAAGCTGGAGTTCTGATTAAAGCATACTCCATATTAAGGGGGCCATTAAGCAAGTTGATGGCGACACGTACATCTAAAGGAGATCATTTGTCTTCATCATTTCTGACCATCCTTGAGTGCCTTGACAGGAGTCCCTCATTGGAAGATAATAGGAATTTTTATTGCTAGAGGGGAAAATAATGTATCTGAGGCCCTGGATGGAGCCTTTGGAAGCAATTTGTATTCATTAGCGTTCTCACAAATTATCTCTCTCTGATTAACATGTAAGCGTGACAGGTAGTTGTGCTGCTTGAGTTGGCTTGATGACTCTTGCATCCATCCAGGTTGTCATTAACAGCTAATGAAAGGTAAGCATCCAGCCTTTTGCCCTTTAGAAGTGTCTCTCAACAGCTATTGGGAAGCACAGGATGAATTTAATATTTTTAGCTGTGGAATTAAAAATGTCCCAAAGTTCATTTACTGAAATGTTATCATACAACTTTCTCCTCCAAATGTACAATTTCTAAATATCATCTCAGCACCAACATTGAACTTTTGGTGTACAGAACGCATCTCAGCTTATGTACAAAATGAGTAGAGATGGGAGGTTTTTTTGGGTTCTTTTGTGAAAACAAAATAAAAACACATAACACTGCTTTCTGCACTTCTCATTTTTGTAAAATAAATAAACCCAAAAACTGCAAAATAGGGAAGGGGTCCTTAACATCTCTACATATTCTCTAACATCTCTACATGCAAGTAGCTGCATCTGCTGAAACTATACCACCTATATCACCTACCTAGTACACTTTGAAAGTGATTACAGGTTGAGTCTCTTTATTTGCAAGGCTTTCCTTCCCAGAACCCATGCAGATGGCAAAAATTGTATTAAAGTAAGTCCATTTAAAAAATGTCCTTTTGCTCAGTGATTTTAAAACAGTCTTGCTGACCTTTGTAATGCATCAAGCAGACAATCAGTCTCTCTCCAGGCGATTAGAAAGTCTTACCTCCAAGACAGCAATCCCTCCCTTCACCAGGAGCCGAAGGGCGGGCGGGGGGGGGGGGAATGGATGAGGTGATAATCCTCCACTTAGCCTTTTTCCACATGCTCAGAGGGAAGGGAGGGGTTGCTTGCCTTGAAGTGAAGCTGTTCTAAGTGCCTGGAGAGAGAATGATTGATGGATTGTCAGTTGGCTGCCCTCTCTCATTTTAATGAGGCAATTGTCAAAGAACCTTTTTCCTTTAATTTAAAGGGCGCTTCTCATCGCGTTGAGTTAAATCTGCAGGTGAAAAATTAGGTTATACCTGTATAATTTATAATTATAATTTATAAGAATGAGCCCTTGGAATAAAAACATATAACACCACTTTCTGTACTTCTCATTTTTGTCAAAAAAACAAAATCTGTGGAAAAAAAATAAAATCAGAAAAGCACACCACTATCAATGTGTGTATAAGATCCTCGTAGAAGCACTTGGGCTCTCTCCACTCAAAGCATCTATGTTTTGCATTATTAAGAACTTTTTAATAGAATATTTATAAAGAGAGGTTGCTTACAGACAAAAGTAGTTTTTGAGAATGGTCGTCAGTGCAGCCACTCACAGTGGAGTGAACTGAGCCAAACTCAGAAGTACAGCAGAATGATCTCAGTAAGGAATTGTAGAATGCAAGACATGGGAGACAAGGTTCCATGCATGGTCAACTGTTTTGTCTTCCACTCTGCTAAGAATGTTTGCACACCAGGATCCTATCCCTACTTTCCAGGTCCAACATGCCCCGATAATATAAAGTCTTCTTGGACTTACACCAGCAAAATAGTTGGAAGATTAGCAGATATTAATAGAACAGACTATATTAAAATTGCAGAGATTTGGGAATGCTTTAGAAAAGTGGGAAGTGTGTATTTATTTTTGTTTTGTGTTTCTGACCCCTTCATTCCATGGAAGACAGATCTCTTGAAATGATTGATTTCTGAAAGAGACATTGTAACCTGTTTCAGAAACCTTGGTGGGAAACTGATGCTATTTGTGTCCTCCCAGGCCCCAGCAGGAAAAGGTGCTCGCAATACCACTAATGCAATTGTGTTGTATAAGGGGGAAAAAAGGCTCTACTGCATTTAGGAAAAGAAATATACTGAAAATGTTTTCTGTAGACTGGCATCCCAATCCCAACTGGGCTACCTGCCAGCATAATGAGAATTATGTTGGCCCAACTGCTGGCCTACCAGTAGCACTGACATTCGGCTGATGGGCTAGCACTTCCACTGGTGAGCACAGAGACTGTCAGTGCAATTGCTGTTGGCCTTGCATGCTCACCAGCAGCAACGACCCCATCTGCCAGAGCTGGTAAGGCAGTGGGATGGGGTGGAACAGGGAGGGGATGGGTGGATCAGGACAAAGGTGGGGCCTTAGGAAGTGTGGTGGAGCTGGGCAGAGGGCAGGTACCAGCTGTGATGGCTCCATTGATATCCTCCACTCCATTTTGAGCCCAACACGCTGCCTTGCCTCTTCTCAGGCTTGCGCTAGCTAAAGAGCTGGTACAGGTCCAAGTAGACCCATAGGGGCCCATGCGAGAGTGGAGTCGGATAAGTAAATGAAACATTTTTGTTCCACTACTGTATGGTTTCTGGCCACCAGCAGGATGCAACAGAGCCCTAATGTTGGGCCCTAACAGAGCCCAACAGAGCCCTAACGTGCCTGGGTAGACAGCGTGTTAGGATTGGGCCCAAAGTCTATATGATGCAAATAAATTTGCAAGAGTGATTGTTGTCATTGTTTTTGTCACATTGTCATTGTGATTGTTGTTGTGATTGTTGAAAGTTGTCAGGCTGCAGTACACCAGGGAGGGGCAGAATCTGACCCTTCTGCTGTACAGAGTACTTGCGCCCAATTTGTACAAAGGCAGAATTTAAGAGGAATTTGAATGTACCCTCTTGAGGAATTTTGAAGGAAATGAAAAGTGCTTCATTAAATTTCTCAAGTGTCCATGCTTGCATGCCCCTCTGTGTGAGTCGGTGTTCTGTATCCTGACGAGTAACTGATTTTTCAAACAGTGTCTTCCTTCTAATTAAAAATTGAATTAGGAGCCTGGATCTGGATGCATGGTCCAAATTTTGCTCTTCTTACGATTAAATTCAGGCTGGGAAATTAATTTCAGGTGGAGTAATAGAGAGCCATAAGGCAGTTGGCACCATTTCACATGAGTGATCAGTTCCTAAATGGAGTCCGCAACTGCTCTTCATTCTCCAGGTACCAGCTTGTCCTCTTTCTGCAGGAACAGATACTTACAGCCTGCGACATGCTCCATTGCCATCTGTGCATGCTCATGGACTGCCACCTAATGAACTGAATTTGGAAATCCCAAAAACCTTTTCATAGAGTCTGGGCACTGGGCCAGGGTTGAGATACGTCAGGTGCCAGGATTCTATAATCTTGCCATGGACTTTTCACTCCTTCTCACCCATATTATTACTTCTTTGACAAGGAATTCAGAGGACAAGACTTGTCTCCACTTTATCGAAAACACTTTTTGCTTCCTTCGCACTTCTTGGAGGAAAGACTTCGTTTTGTCTTTCTCTTGGCAAGTGTGTTGCATGCCTAACTCCTGGTGTTGATGATTCCGCTCACCAGGGCCAGCAGCAGACCCATAAGGTGACCCAATGCATCTTGGGTGCATCAGCGGTGGATGTGAAGTGGGCAAGGGGTGGTGGATTCAGAGTACAACTTCACCCCAAGTCTGATGCTGTCTCCCTCCAGCCCGCCACAAACATGAGCCACATTGATCTACTTCCCATGTGCCAATAGCAACTTAGGAACAGATTGTCTGCTCTTTGCCACCCCCACCCTTCATTCCTTCCTCATGCAGTTGGACTGCACAATGAAGGAGCAAGGCAAGTAAACAGGTTCAGTGCTGCCCATGCAAAAAAGAAAAAAAAAACTGCGTGGGCAGTGGCAAGCCACTTCACTACCCCTTCCCCTCATTCCTTCCTTGTGTAGTTCATTTAAACTTAAAGGAACCAGTGAGGAGAAGAAGCTACTTGCCTGGCTCCTTCCTTACCATCCCTTTAACTCAAGTTTGCCCAGCCCTCAGGTGTACAGATTTGATCCCTGTTGCATATACACAACATTGAGGAGAAATGGCTTAAGTAAAACAGAAAGTGAAGAGTTCTCAGCATGACCTGTCCTTCCTGTTTTATCAAGAGGATCTCACAGGAAGGTGCTGAGTTATATAGCTGATTTTTTTCTCTCTCTCTCTCAGGTAGCAGAATTCGTTTGGCCATCCTTGCCCCTGACACACTAAATGGCAAGCAAGGCAAGATGCTGGTAGCTCACTGCATAAAGATGCAGGCTGGGAGCCACACACGACAGGTTTAAGTCCTACCCAAGGAACTTGCCTCATCTAGCAAAACAGCCTCTTTTTGCATGGCTGGCCAGAAACACCCCAGGCAGGGTCAAAAGAAGAGGGGAGGCAAGAACCCACACTGGCCCCTCCGCAAAGCTACTCTATGATCACTAAGCCACAATAGGAGATAAGCAAATATCACTCATCTGGCTTTTCTTGCATCACCACCAACAAGCGTTTCTGGTTAGGAGGCTGTAGCACAGAGACCTATCAGAGGGAGCATTGCATGATGGGCCAATTATTGGGCTGGCATGCAACACGGGCTGCCTGCTGCAAAAGCCCTCCCAGCTGGCCACGCATCCTCGTGCGCGCGCACACACACACACACACACACATTGTTCAATTGCTGGCGTCTGCAAGCATGACTGTCCAGGTGCTGCCCTTCCTGTCCCCCTGCAGCTATCTGCCTCGTCGACCAATGGCAGCAGGAAATAGGGGGCTCATGATAACAGAGGAGCATGTCCTCCATTGGAATTCAAGGAGTAATGGAGTAAGACCCTACAGCAGAGAAGCCCATCATGCAGCAGTAAGCCATGTAAGAGGTGCCAGTGAGGTCTGGTGCCACCATTTGGTTCAGTCTGCCATGGAGTTTGCCAACCCACAGTGGCCTGACTGGAAGGAATAGGACAGCAATCTCAGCAAGCAACTGCTGGGTTCACAATGGCATAGTTTTTTTCCTCCAGTATGCTGCCGTCTGTGGTACATCCACTGGCAAGCAGAGTTTTGCACCAGTGATGCTGGCAGTGCACCAGCACACATGGAGATGCACTGACATACAATGAGGATAGCATTGGGCTTTGAGCTTCTAGAGGTTATATATATATTTAGGTGCTGTTATATTTACCACTATCATGTCTGATTGTTTAGTTTATTGTTATATAATGTAGTAGCTGATGTATCTAAAAAAAACACAACCCTGACAAACCTTGAAAATAAAATACTTTAAAAAGGCCAGATGTTTGGCTTTTAGATCTTAATCCTATTGTCAAAGGATTAATCCTTTGGATTAATCATTGAAAATCATTGGTGGCTATTTTGTGACATCTATGGGATGTTAAGATCTTCTTGCCCTCTTTCCCATTTTTCCTCCATCCAGGATCCTATACATCAGCAATTGTCTTGGGGGAGGGGAGGAAAAGAAAGCTGTAAGACATATGGCAATTATCTCATCAGCAAGAAACAAGAAAGTATACACTTAAAAGGCTGCCCTGTTTCCTTCAGTGGGTGCAAGGGCTGGTTTCTTTCTTTCCTGCTCCTCATCACACTGCTTGAGCAGCCACTGGTCAAAAGCCAAGAAACTGATTCACAAAACTGATTGGCTGTGAAAGGAACTGGGGAAAAGAGAACGCTAATCTCGGTCTCTGAGAATGTGTCAAGACGAATTGCCTCTCCTGTCCTCATGTTCATTTGTAAGCTTTCTCAGAGAAGGCATTTCATCTTCCTATGAAAAATGTGTTTGTACATTGCTTGTAAATGTGTTTGTACAGAGTGTTTGTACATTGCTTACAATGCTGCGTTTCATACCTCTGTGGAACTTAGTAAATAATAATGCAAATTATCCAGAGAAAATGGTGAGCCATCCCAGAACTATACAGTTTGTTGCTAAGGCACAAGAATGTACACCGAAGAGTATATATGTACGGAGAATGTGCATGAACATAACAGTAATCAACACATAGTGCAGGTAGCACTACCAAGTCGTAACAGATGATCAAGGCAAGACAATATTTCTGTTCCTTTAGTATTAGGTACTTAATGGCACAATCCTAACCTTGTGTTAGGCCGGCGTAAGGCGTTCCAGGGGGTGGGGGGGAGTGGGAGGCAGAGCTGGGACCCTGCAGTTATGCCGGATCCCAACCCTGTTCCCCAAGCAGCGCAGAGTGGCTCCAAGCCGCTTTCCTCAGACTTGTGCCACCTCCTGAGATGGCACAGGTCCGAGGAGACCCATTGGGGCTGTGGTGTCTTACCTGGGGGTAAGGGGAAGAGTTTCCCCTTGCCTCCAGCTAAGCTATTTCTGGCCCCAATCTTGTGCTGGATACAGCGCAGACCTCCTGGCCTGTCTGTTCCAGAGCAACATAGGATTGCACTGCACAATAATTAAAAATGATCAGCCATTAATAATAGGACCATTCTATGTTGCTCCACTTTCTCCAAAAAAGGAGACACTTTTCTCTCTTTTTTTTTCTACTGGAAAATCAACAAAAATTATACAATGAAATGAAACATCAAGGACAAGGAACAGAAACTGTTTTTTAAAGCCAGCTCATTTCACACTGCACACAGTTTGTTTCTTTTCCTCCTCCCTTCATGGCAAGATGGTTCCTCAGTCATCCTGGGGTGGCAGTTGGGAGAGGAAGGAGTCACCTCTGCTGGGACAACTGAGGTGTGTTTCTGCGTATTTCTGTGTCACGTGTGTCATGCGTGTTTCTGCATGCATTTGTATGCAACATTTTGCTGCTTGGGTGTGCATATGGTGTACTTCTGTGCATAGTTGTAAAGTGGGGAAAGGCAAGGATGGTGACACTGTTGGAGCTGATCATCTTTCTATCTCTTAGTAGCACAATAGAATTTCAGGTATCGAAGTCCAAGCAATAACATATACACGCTGTTTCCATCTGTCAAATTTAATTTCTGTTTGCTGGGAGTGGTGTCCTGCCAATGCCATATGTTCTGTGGCAGTATTACAAGTAAATCCTAATTGATTGCAAATTATGAAGATTAAAGTCGACTCCCATTTAGCTGCATTCTGGTGAGGCAGATGTAGTTGTGCTGCTCTTATACGGACATTAATAGTCCGCCGTGGTAATAATATTCATGGTCTTCTCGTTGTTTGGTAAATAACAGATTGGTCATAGCTTTTTTGGAGCTGGCGAACTCCACATGTGAAATGAAGTTACTTGGGAAAAGTGGCAGAGCAACACTCGTTACAGTGGCTGACTTAATTTGTCAAAGGCAAAGAAACAGTTCCATGATCTACTTAACTTTACCTAACTTGCCAATTCTGTTTAGTACCAGGCATTTTCTTTAACCTCGTCAGAGCTTATACAGTAGTTTGTTCACATGGCCCTTCAATCCCTGCTCTTCAAACTTGAACCACTTCTCTCTCTCTCTCTCTCTCTCTCTCTCTCTCTCTCTCTCTCTCTCTGTGTTTCCTAGCTCTCATCTATTAATTATTTTTCAGAGCTGCTAAATGATGGACTCAGTAGGATGGGGACAAAGAATTCTTTTGATTTCCAGCCTTGAAGCACTCTCATGATACGTTTTGTATGATCGATTGGACAAAGCTGCCGTCATTCATTTGATTGATCTCAGCATTCTTCACATCTCTGTTATTCAAGGAAGTTTCATAGGCAGACACTGACCATGGTTTCCTTACTTAAAATTTTCATCACAGTCCCAATAACCGGTACATTGGAAAGAATTCTTTGTATAAGTTTGCAGTATGGAGAAATGCATCAGATTGAGGTAGCCAGAGTCATACACAGACGGAGAAATTCTGCAATGCCATTTCCTATTCTTGCATGTATTAATGACACCTCCAGAGCTTCAACTTCACCAGATAATTATTGGACAATATGAGCCTGCTGATCACAGAATACAGTTTTCAAATAACTCAATTGCCAAACCGCTCTTATTCCCTGTTGTACTTTATATATATTTTTACTCATCTTTTATATCTTATAAATGCATACTAACATTTTTCATATGATGGCGATAAAATTTTAATAAAAACCTAATTTTTTAAAAGTATTAACTCATTCTTCTGTTTTTACCATAACTTTACTCTAAATGATTAACTTCAATTATTTCCCCAAGTCTAGCTAAATCTGATTCAGTTTAACTGGCTTTTATTATACATCTCCTAAGCATAACCAGGGAGTCTCAGCCTCTTTGCTGACGTTCTTTAAGTAGGTTTCATAAAAAGGTAGTTACAACACCATGAGAAGCTGCACTTTTTTATTTGGACTCTGGCTGATGCCCCACAGTTTAATTAGATTAAAGGGTTAGAACCAGATTTAAGGGTTAGTGTTAGATTAAAGGGATATTCTGTGCTCTCAGATTTAATGCTTGGCTATCTGGCGCTGAATCACAGACAGAGAGGGTCAGTGGGAAGCTAAGCTCTTTTCAGTCAGCAAGAACTTGGGAGTGTTTTTGTGGCGTATTTCATTCTGCTCTTTCCTGGCTGAATGAAAATGACGAGAAAATGTTGCCTGCTGTTTATGGTCCTGGTGTTTTGTACTGCCCATTCAGATGTTGTCTACCAATCCACCCTGGTGCTGGACATGGCAAAACTTCTGCTGGACAATTATTGCTTTCCTGAAAACCTACTGGGGATGCAAGAAGCCATTGAACAAGCCATCAAGAGTGGTGAGATCTTGGACATCTCAGATCCCAAACTTTTAGCAACTGTTCTAACCGCTGGAGTACAAGGTGCTCTGAATGACCCACGTTTGGTGATCACTTATGAACCGTCGGCTCCTGCTATCTCCAAGCAAGAAGTGGAAGCTTCTCCACCATCAGAGCAGCTCTTAAGTCTTATTGAACATACAGTGAAATCTGATGTACTGGATGGCAACGTGGGCTATTTACGAATTGACTACGTCATTGGCCGAGAAGTTGTGCAGCAGATAGGAGATTTTCTGGTTGAAAAGGTGTGGAAGACCTTGATGGGGACCTCAGCTCTGGTACTAGATCTGCGTTACAGCACTGGCGGGCAAGTCTCAGGCATCCCATTTATTATCTCCTACTTGTACAATGATGACAAGGTACTGCATGTGGATACTGTATACAATCGACCCTCCAACACCACTACAGAAATCTGGACCTTGCCAAAAGTGCTGGGTGTGACGTACAGCAAAGACAAGGATGTCATATTACTGACAAGCCAACACACCGCTGGGGTGGCTGAAGATGTGGCCTATATCCTCAAGCACATGCATAGAGCCATAATTGTGGGAGAGAGATCAGCAGGAGGCTCCTTGGACGTCCAGAAGTTGCAGATTGGTGCCTCTCACTTCTACATGACGGTTCCTGTATCACGTTCTGTGAGCCCCTTGAGTGGCAGTGGGCAAAGCTGGGAAGTTGGTGGGGTGATGCCATGCGTAGCCACCTCAGCAGAGCAAGCTCTGGATAAAGCCCTGGCCATCATTTCACTGCGCAAAGCTATTCCTAACAGTATCAGTTCCCTGATGGACATCTTGAAGAATAATTACTCAGTAGTAGAGCGGGTGCCTGCACTGCTACAACGTCTTTCCACTCTGGACTACTCTTCCATCCTATCAGCAAAAGACCTGGCTTCCAAGCTAAATACTGAACTACAGACCATATCTGAAGACCCACGCCTCTTGTTACGGGTCACCAAGCCAGGTGAGGCTGTCATGACACCAGGTGAGGAACAAGTTGCCATGGCTGCTGACCTCCCTGACAACGAGCAGCTCATGCGGGCCCTGGTAGACACTGTGTTCAAAGTATCAGTGCTTCCGGGTAATGTGGGTTACATGCGCTTTGATGAATTTGCTGATGCTACAGTACTGGTCAAACTAGGGCCCTACATTGTGCATCACGTCTGGGAACCACTGCAAGCAACTGACTATTTGATCATGGACCTGCGCTACAACCCCGGAGGCCCATCTTCAAGTGCTGTGCCAATCTTGCTGTCCTACTTCCAAGATCCTTCTGCTGGCCCTGTGCACCTCTTTACCACCTATGAGAGGCACACAAACCAGACCAAGGATCACAACAGCAGGGCTGAAATGCTCGGTAAGCCCTACGGGGCACGGCGTGGTGTCTACCTACTCACCAGCCATCACACAGCCACAGCAGCTGAGGAGTTTGCCTACCTTATGCAGTCCCTTGGCCGTGCAACCCTCATTGGTGAGATCACTGCAGGCAGTCTGACCCACACACGCACCTTCTGCATCTTGCAGACAGAAGAGGGAAGAGATTGTGTTCTCCTCATCAGTGTGCCAGTTATCACCTTCATGGACAACCATGGAGAGTGTTGGCTGGGTGGTGGGGTGGTGCCTGATGCAATTGTGCTGGCTGATGAAGCTCTGGAGAAGGCCCAAGAAGTGTTGGCATTCCATAAGGACATGGGGGCTCTTATTGAGGGGGTTGGACAATTGCTTGAGGCTCACTATGCCATCCCAGAAATGGCCAGACGGGTCAGTGAGATGCTGAATTTCAAGTTGGTTCAAGGCGGATATCGCACAGCTGTGGACTTTGAGACCCTTGCCTCCCAGTTGACCAGTGACCTTCAAGAGGCCTCTGGGGATCATCAGCTGCACATCTTCCATAGCTACCTGGAGCCCTCCACAGAGGAGCAGCCTGCTGACAAGACTCCCAGCCCTGAAGAGCTCAGTTATATCATTGAGGCACTTTTCAAGGTGGACGTACTACCTGGGAATGTGGGATACTTGCGTTTTGACATGATGGCTGAGGCTGAGACAGTGAGAGCCATTAGGACACAACTGTTGCACATGGTTTGGGACAAGCTAGTGGGAACAGATGCTATGATTGTTGACATGCGCTACAATACAGGCAGCTATTCCACTGCAGTGCCCATCTTTTGCTCCTATTTCTTTGATGCTGAGCCCCAGCAGCATCTCTACACAATTTTTGACCGCAGCACCTCCCATAGTACAGAGGTTTGGACCTTAGCCCAAGTGTCAGGAAAGCGTTACGGCTCAAGCAAAGACATCTATATCCTAATTAGCCATGTGAGTGGCTCTGCTGCTGAAGCTTTTACTCGCTCAATGAAAGACCTGCATCGGGCCACAGTAATTGGGGAGCCTACTGTGGGTGGTTCCCTCTCTGCAAGTATTTACCGTATGGGCAGCAGCCCACTGTATGCCTCCATCCCCAGCCAAGTAGTGCTCAGTCCAGTCACTGGCAAAGTGTGGAGCTTGTCTGGGGTGGAGCCTCATGTCACCACCCAGGCTGCAGAAGCCATGGCTTCTGCCCAGAGCATCATCGCTTTACGTGCCAAACTGCCCACTGTGCTGCAGACAGTGAGCAAACTGGTGGCTGACAACTATGCCTTTGTGGACATTGGGGCTAAGGTGGCAGCCAAGATTGCTGATCTCACCAGCACCTACAGGAAGATCAACTCGGAAGTGGAACTTGCTGAGCGAATAGCAGCTGAACTAAAAGTGCTTTCTGGAGATGCAAACCTGAAGGTAACTCACATCCCTGAACATTCAAGGGACCACATCCCAGGGATTGTCCCCATGCAGGTAAGTCCTTATTAAACCAACTCTTTAGCAACTGCAGAAAATCTGTATTAAACAGAGAGCTCTGCCTGGTTTCTGCTCTCCTGATCAGAAGTTCATACAAGACAGACAGACAGACCAAACGAGGATGGCATAAACTCTGTAGAATGAGTTTGCTTTAGAGATCAGGAACAGGATTCATCTGCTGAAATTTGCTGAGATTTCACACACTGACACAACTTAGAAGTGTAATAAAATCTCTTGTTTGTTTTATTTGTCGCCACCTACATGCAGTCCATAGATCTGTTTTACAGTTGGCCCTCAAAGGTCCATTTCTGGATCCCCCACAGATACTGATTCTGAGGATGCAGAGGGCCCTCAAAGGACCTCCTGGATGCAACTGGAGGTGTCTTCTGGTCACAGTCATGTCTGGGAGGTCCTCAAAGCCCTTCTGATGCAGGGTCAGCACCTGTATTAAGTCAAATTCACCTCAGGAGGTGGTGCAAATCCAAGGAGACCCATAGGGGCTGCAGTGGCTTACCTGGCTGAGCCACTTTGGACACCTATCCTGCGCTGGATACAGCACAAGCCTCTTGGCTTGCCTGTTGCAGCGCAAGATAGGAGTGCGCCCTTAGAGATATAAATAAAATTTATTATAGATTTTCTATCTCTATGATATAAAAAAAAGTAATGACTTTTAAAGAATTCAGAAGAAAATTAAAATCATTGCTGTTCTCTATAAAACCTGTGATGTGGTGTTAGGTGTTTGTTGCAAGGTACTTGACAAGACTAGAGTAGGTTACCTTACCACACCTCTAACTGATCCACATCATATTCCATTCACCTGAAAGAAAGGCCTGCGTTTGAGTTGTAACTTGTTTCAGCTACCCAAGTAGTTTAATGTCACTTGCAGCAATAGCTCCAGCAGTACCTGGAAGAAGAAACAGGACCCAATCCTGCTGTAGTGGGCTCAGATGGGAATGCACATCCTCATAGGATGTATGACCATCTAGTAAGCTAAGGTCACATCCAATGCCACAAGTTCAGTTAACCAATCTTCAGCTTTATTGAAATCACAACTGAAACAGCAAACAATTGTAAAGTCAGAGACTCAGTACTTAGCTATACAGGATGGCGCACTGGAGGCTGAATAGGGCTGGATGAGATGGATGAAGACTGGGTTGGTTGGACGAATTTTCCTCCACACAGAATAGATCCCTGCACAGAGACAATTAGTATGTAACAGGACATGCTCATTTTCTCTGTGGGGATTTGTTTGTTTGTTTTGTTTGTTTTTTAAATGGAGGAGCATTCAGGGATGCTAAAACCTAGACACAGATTTCCCATCTCAGGGAAAATTAGACCTGAGATTGGGATAGTTCCTGCCCCATTTCTAGGAGCCATGTCAGACAGATGTGGGAATTCGGATTTAAGAGTATTTAACAAGACTAAGAAGTGAAAGCTATCATCACGTATATTTATTTTTAATTGATCTATGATAAAATTATATATGTATTGTATAGTGCATCTGCTTATATTATATATCAGGGCCGCTCAAACCCTAGCCCAAGGGCCAGATTCAGCATTCAAGCAGATCCGTCCACCTGGTCAGCAGCCCTGTTCATGCCCATGTGCCACACAATGTGCTCCATGATCAGGGGACAGGGACGTTCTGGGTATTGCATCTTCCTGAATGTTCTGTCCCGCAGCCTTCTGGGATGCTGGGTGGCTGACGCAACTGCCCAGAGTGTCCCTGTTCCCCAGTCCTGGAGGACATCACGCAGCACCTGGGTGGAACAGAAAGAAGTGGTCCGAACTGGCATAGTCAAAGTTCCAAAGGGGGAGTGAGAGGGCCTTGTAGTGTGCCCTACCTCATATCAGCAATCTCTATCTCCTGCATAGCTGCTCTCTTACAAAGGTCACATGCCAGCAGAAGATCCCTTGAGATGCACAAAACAGTTCCCACATGCTCAGCTGCACTTTTGTTTTAGCTTTAGTGCAACCAGAGGAAGTAGCTTCGCACCCACGAAAATGAAAAGAAGACAAAACCAATGGTGCAAAGCAGGTTTATTTCCCCAATTTTCCAATGTGTTTTGAACTTCATGTTCTTCCTCAGGGGAAATGAGTCAATATATCAGATCACAATCCTATCCAACTTCCCAACACTGATGCAGCTGTGCCAACGGGATGTGCACTGCATCCTGTGGGGGGGGGGGGAGTCATGGCAGCCTCCTCAGGACTGCGTTGCTTAAGTTGGATAGAACTGGGCCCTCTGTTGCATACCCCCCCCCATCTCTTTCCAGGGTAAGGGCCCAATCCTATCCAACTTTTCAGCACCAGTGCAGCTGCAATGCAGCCCAGAGGTACGGGAACAAATGTTCACTAACATTGAGGAGGCCTCTGTGACTGCCTGCCCACCACAGGATGCAACACACACCCCATTGGCATGGCTGCACCAGCCCTGGAAAATTGGTTAGTATTGAGCCCTAAATGTGCTATTTTTACCTCTTGTGAGGCTGTAAATACTATCCAAATGTAAAGAAAGCTGCACTCTTGTCTGATTAGTTGAATGAAAGTTGGCAGGTAGTCTGAAGTTCCCACTCTGCCCCTTCTCATGTGCCTGTCATCAGGCTAATTGTTTTTAACCCCTTTGAGCTTTCATTGTTTCACTAGTTCAGAACATTTATACTAGGCCACAATGACGTTTGGGCATAGACAATGTTTTATTTGGATTGAGTTCTCTTTTTCTGTACTATTGCCAGAAATGAAAAGCATATCATGAAAATGACAGGGAATGTAACAGGAAGCCTTGCTAAGCAGTGGTGGGAATATTTATGCAAAAGCAGATTTGTCTGAAAAGAGCCACAATTGTAGGTCTGTGGGCCAGAAAGCCATGTCAGTGCCCCATTCTCCAGATCACATTAGATTCTATGATATTAGAAGGTCTTCCTGGAAATATATTAGTCCAGTTAAAACATGACATACATGATCTGCTTAATGATGGCATTAAAAAAAGAAAAGAGAATAAGGGCCCAATCCTATCCAATTTTCCAGTGCTGGTGCTGCTGTGCCAATGGGGTGTGCACTGCTTCCTGTGTTGGGGAGGCAGTCCCAGAGGCCTTGTCAAGGTATGGGAACATTTGTTACCTTACCTCGGGGCTTCATTGTGGTTGCACCCATGCTGGAAAGTTGGATAGGATTGGGCCCTTAATTGTCAACTGTTCAGAGAGCAGAAGAGGAACTATTATTCTGTATTCAGTATTGTTACTACTTCCCAAACAGATGATGGAAGATAGCTGATTATTACTCATGATCTGCCTCAGCTACTAAATCAGTTAAAGATCTCACTCCCCCAGATCACAGTCCTGATCCTGAACAGCTGCCTCCCACATCTATTTACTGAGTCAAAAACAAGCCCAACAGTCCTAATAACAGGCTTAACCAGGCCCAGCCCAAGCCAATCTGACATTTAAAGAAGCATCAAATTCTTTCACCACCACTACATTCACCCTCATTGCCTCTCTTCAGCTCCTCTGCAGCCACCCTTTAAACTTGCCAGGCAGGGAGAATTCTGGGAACAGAACCAAAGTGTTCTTCATCAGTCAGTTTAAAAGGAAGTGTTGGAGATGGCAGTGGCCTAAAAGCATCAGGGTGGTAGCACCATTAATCTCCTCTTCTAGCATTGTCACAGGTGGAAGAGATGGTGAGCTTCAACCCCTTACTCCTCTCATCACTCCCATGGTAGGAGGATGGGCAAGAAGGAGATGGGATGGTGGTTAGCTGGAGTGGTGGGGCAGGGGAAGTAGTGGCAGGCAGGTATGGCAAGCAGGGCACCCCTCACCAACTTCCTTTGTTCCCAGCCTGCCACTCAAAGCTGCTGTTTTGCTCAGCTTCATGGAGGGGCTGCCCGTGGGCTTCACATGAGGGGCAATTTCTAGAAACACACTATGTATTGCAATGTAAATCAGAACTGGAGAATAACACCCTGTGGGGGTCTGATCTTCATTTTCAGTGTATGTTCTGGATTGGAGGAAGAAGGCTCTCCCATCCCGATTACTATCAGTGAGAGCTGATCACCCTCATTGGAGGAGCAGGGAAATGGGAGATTAGAAACAAAATGGAAGGGACACAGTTATTAAGGAGCACAGGCTGAAGGAAAGGAATGGATAGGTTGTGGATTGTGGATTTAGATTGTAATCAGACAGATTTAAAGGGAATAGAGAAACTAGTATGTTCGCTATTGCTGGAGTTAAGACATTCAAGCACACCCCATGTAGAGAAAAGGAATCGGAACGGCTCAGTATGACTGGGTTGGGTGAGCAAGGGGAAGCAGAAGACCTCAAAGGAAAAAGCATAAATGTCCCAATCTAGCTAGTGACATACAACAAGGTGCTGAGTGCATTGATACTAATTCTTATGAATACCTTACTCTCATGATACATTGTCCTTGAATGTTGAATGTTTAAACTATTTCAGATCCCTTCCCCGGATATGTTTGAAGACCTCATTAAGTTCTCTATCCAAACCAACGTGTTTGAGAACAATGTTGGCTACCTGAGATTTGATATGTTTGGGGATTGCGAGCTTTTATCCCAAGTCTCTGAGCTGCTAGTGGAACATGTCTGGAAGAAGATTGTCAATACTGATGCTTTGATCATAGACATGAGGTAAATACTCATCAAAACAGAATTCACAGGCATATGTCATGAGCCGGGCTGGATGAAAGCAAGGTGGAATAAACTGTCATAATTTGAAAATAGAATTTATAGAATGAGTGCTTCTCAAAGCCAGTTTCATTTCCTTCATTCCTAACCCATGTGTATGAACACAGTGTGCCAAGAGGAATGTTAAGCAATGCTGGTGCCAGGACACTGAGGCACAACCCTGCAGTAGGTCCTCCATGACACTCCCTACCTGACACTTAGACAGGGGTTCCCAAAATGTGTGTTGCAGTGTCTTAGGGCACCCTCACAGGGCACACGCTCATACACTCCCAGGGGTGCCGTGGAATGTCCCTGGTGGCCCCTCCTACCTGTTCCCTTGGGTGCCACCATCTTAGATCTCGCAAAATCTCATGGCATTTGGGTGCTGCTATCTTGGATCTCATGAGATTTCGCGAGATCTGACTGAGCTGGGAAGAAGAGGCTGTAGGGGCGTCATGACCCAGGTAAGTTTGGGAACCACTGCCTTATGATACATTTAGTGCTATCACTGCCACCAGTGTGAAGGGTTGATCTGCCCAGGTGAGCCCTCTGGAGGGCATGAGCCTAAACTGGCCACCCTGGCTCTGCGCAGCTATGGCTGTAAATTTTACAGAGCTAAGGTGGGTTACACGTATTTCTAATGATGGTAGTAAAATCCACCATATTGCCATGTTGCTTCAAGGTGGCTTCCCATATTGCAAGTTTGCACTTGGGTATCAATATCTCCTCAGTTTTTCGTGAGCTGTTGTCAAATTAGAGAAACTGAATTCCTGCTCTTGAAGCTGGCCCTCTTGAAGCAGGTTGAGGCAAAACACCTCAGATTGCAAGTTTGGGGGAGCAGCAGATTTGGAGCCACCCTGCCTGTTTGCCGACCTCTGCTGCAGCCAGCAACAACATCACAGAGCTAGCGGCAGAACCCCAGCCAGCCCAGCTCTGAGAGTAGAAATCCCTTCTCTTCTGCCTGCCTGCCTGTTCTTCTGCCTCTTCTCTCTGGGCACAGGAGTGGCCTCACACACCTCAAGGGTTCACTCGGCACTATTTCAAGCACCAGTGAAGAGAAAGGACAACATAGCAGGAATAACAACAACAGCTGACCCTCATCCAGCTACTAAGCAGCCCCATACAGAGCAGAAGACAATGTGTATGTGTGGGAGGGAATGAGGGGCATCTGGCATCCCAGTTCAGTTGCTAAAATGTCTTGGGCCGCTGTCATTTGCTACTCAACCAATATCATTTGAACAAGTGTTTGCATTTTGCTCCCAGTTTCTCACTTGCACTATGTATGATGTCTTGTCACTGCATTGTCTTCGAGACTGTTTCAGTGGCACTTCTCAGTGCAGTTTTGCTGTTTGGAAAGAGGGTCACAGTTGAGAAGCTGCTAATGTTGTGAGAGCACTAGGAATCTGATGAAGGGTTTAACTCTCTCTCTGCCATCCCAGTGGGAGGAAGGGGGTGCAAAACAGCTGCTGAATGTGGAAAAAGTAGATCAGCATGTTTCCAATGAAGACAGACTTCCTAAAATGCAATGGAAGTGCTTTGAGTGTGTGGTCGCTGCATTCTGAGGCATTAGTTCTCCTGGTGGAAGATAGTCACTCTTCTCATACTTCTCTGGGAACTCATGGAGGGCAACTCAGGATTGCACCCAGTGTCCATGGTCCCAGCCTCCGAGTTGTTTGTAGCGCAATCCTATCTTGTGCTGGAATAGGCAGGCCGGGAGGCCTGCACTGTATCCAGCACAAGGCCCCAAAGTGGCTCAGTCAAAGGTAAGGGGAAACTCCTCCCCTTACCCCTGGGTAAGTCATCTCCGGAGGTGGCATAAGTCCAAGGAGAGCAGAGTGGCTTGAAGCTGCTCCACACTACTCAGGGAACAGGGTTGGGATTTGGCATAATGACCAGGTCCCAGCCCAGCCTCCAACTCCCTGCTCACCCACTCCCGCGACCACCCCCACTCGCCCCCCACCCCAGAACGCCTCCCTGCCCTCCCAATATGGCCGATGAAACCTACCTTCCACAAGACACCATGGAGCCTCCGTGCTCCAGTGTACCTCTGTGCGCTGGTGTAGCTTGCTCCCAAGGAGGTGTGAATGTGCTTTATGGCACATGTGAGGTTAGAGTCTTACAGCTTAGAGTCATACAGCTGTAAGACTCTATTCATCTGTTAGGATATCCTAACAAAAGGCAGGGCTGCCAATCACACATGAACAGGTAGAACAGGTGGAGCCTGAGAATGGGAGCAGCATGCAGAATCCAGACCCCCCTCCCCGCATTCAGTAGATATTTCAAAGAAATTGGTGCATGTTCAAACTCTCACCACACTTTAGAAGATCTGTCTTTACCTTCAAAATGAACTCATCCGATCTGGATTTTCTCTCCTTATCAAAACAGACACAATATAGGGGGCCCTACATCCGCCATACCCATTCTATGCTCCTATTTCTTTGATGAAGGACATCCAATTCTACTGGACAAAGTCTACAGTAGACCAAATGATACAACAAATGAGATCTGGACCCGTTCACAGCTTATAGGTGAGAAAAATTACATTATGAATTTGTGGCTGTCAATATCTTTGTTCATCAAGATCACAGAGAGCATGTTCATCCCTGAAATATTAAAGCTTGGCTGTTGAAAGCAGGGCTCACCAACAGGCAGATCAGAGTAAGAAATGCAGTGAGCCCAAAGAGTAACAATATTCAGTATGTCTGATATTTCATTTTTGGTATTGAGAATGTCAAGAATAACTTGGCACTGTCATGATTAAATGTGTTGGTAAATTAACTCCAGGACTCTTGAGAACTATCACATTTGTTACTTCAAAGGCCATCTCTCAGCTGCTGGTTTACTTTGTAAATGCCAGACCAGATTCAACTGCTAAGCCCACAGCCATGGCCTAGGTGTGTGGCCTTTATGGTGGTGGTGGTGATTATGATGATGAATACTTATATGCTGCTTTTCAAGCGGAGTAGTTACATAAGAACAGCCCCACTGGATCAGGCCATAGGCCCATCTAGTCCAGCTTCCCATATCTCACAGCGGCCCATCAGATGCCCCAGGGAGAACACCAGATAACAAGAGACCTCATTCTGGTGTCCTCCCTTGCATCTGGCATTCTGACATAGCCCATTTCTAAAATCAGGAGGTTGCGCATGCACATCATGGCTTGTAACCCATAATGGATTTTTCCTCCAGAAACTTGTCCACTCCCCTTTTAAAGGCATCCAGGCCAGATGCCATCACCACATCCTGTGGCAAGGAGTTCCACAGACCAACCACACGCTGAGTAAAGAAATATTTTCTTTTGTCTGTTCTAACTCTCCCTACACTCAATTTTAGTGGATGTCCCCTGGTTCTGGTGTTATGTGAGAGTGTAAAGAGCATCTCTCTATCCACTCTGACCATCCCTTGCATAATTTTGTATGTCTCAATCATGTCCCCCCTCAGGCGTCTCTCTTCTAGGCTGAAGAAGCCCAAATGCCGTAGCCTTTCCTCATAAGGAAGGTGCCCCAGCCCAGTAATCATCTTAGTTGCCCTCTTTTGCACCTTTTCCATTTCCACTATGTCTTTTTTGAGATGCGGCAACCAGAACTGGACACAATACTCCAGGTGTTGCCTTAACATCGATTTGTACAACGGCATTATAATATTAGCCGTTTTGTTCTCAATACCTTTTCTAATGATCCCAAGCATAGATCATAATAAAATCAATCAGTAATTGTTCCCTGTCCCCGAAGGGCTCACAATCTTAAAAAATACATTAGAGACACCAGCAACGGCCACTGGAAAAGATGCCAAGCAGGGGCAAAGAGGGACAGTTGTTCTCCCCCTGTTAAATGTAAGAGGAAACCACTTTAAAAGTGCCTCTTTGCCCAGTTAGCAGGCTTTACCAAGTCATTTCTTTTCAGCCTTTATTTTCAATCTGTAAAATGGAAGGAAGAGTCCGCCTGCCATGCAAGATTGAATTGCTATTTAAAATTAAGTATTTGTGAGTAAATAAAGTGTGTGCATTTGTGAGAATACTAAACATTTGTGAGCTGCTCTCTTATCTCATGAGTCCATTTTGTAGCTGTAGAGTGAAAGCAAATGCGTTGACCTGCTGCATCTTCTCTCCTCTCTTGAAGGTACAAGATATGGCTCCAATAAGGGACTGATCATTCTCACCAGCTCTGTGACTGCTGGAGCTGCTGAAGAGTTTGTGTACATCATGAAGAGGCTGGGTAGAGCGTTCATCATTGGACAAAGGACTAGTGGAGGTTGTCACCCACCTCAAACGTATCATGTGGATGGCACCAACCTCTATATCACAATCCCGATTTCCAGATCCACAAGTTCCACTGATGGTAATTGGGAAGGGGTGGGGGTCAGTCCCCATATGGCAGTTCCCGCTGAGGTGGCACTCATCAAAGCAAAAGAAGTGCTCAGGGCACACCTTCACAGTTCCAGCTAGATTAAAGGAACAAAGAAATGGCCCTATAGCAGAGAAAGACAAGAAGAGGAAAACAGGGAGCAAAGATGTCCAGCTATCTACTTGTTTTCATTGGGAAGCGAAGTTTCGTTCCTGCAAACCTGTTCCAGAGGTTTGACATCAGTCTCCAGTTACAGTGTGAAATCTTCAAAGGTAGAAAAGGAAGCAAAAAGAAATCAGGACCCACTTCCCAATTTAGTTGTCTAATCCAGTGACACAGTGGCTTGAGCCTTCAAAATATATGCAACTAGAGGTTAGGATGTAGGGTTAGGACAGCTCAGCCTATGTTAATACAAATAGCTTAGGGTCAAAGCCTATCCAATTTTCCATTACTGGCGCAGCTGTGCCAACAGGACACGTACTGCGTCCTGTGATGGGTAGGCAGTCACAGAGGCCTCCTCAAGGCATGAGAACATTTGTTCCTTTACCCTGGGGCTGCATTGTGGCTGTACCAGTGCTGGAAAGTTGGATAGGATTGGGCTCTTACTCACTTGAATTTGGTTTACAGAATCATCCATTTACACAGCAAGGTTTTTCTGCACTAGTGCAAATTTACAAGTCACATTTACACCAAATATTGCCCTGCCCCTTATGCTTCTTTGCCCATTCAGAATGCGTTCATGTGAACAATCAAATGAATGAAACACTAATTCTATACAGAAGTATATAAAATGTTTTGCCTTTGCAAGAAGTCTTGTACAAAGTAGTTAAAATCCTTGCTCTTGGAGTCCAATGCTTTCTACAAATGCTCAATTGGAGGAGAAGGTCCCCAGGCTTGGGAAGCCCTCAGCAGCTAACAGTGGTAGATCTTCATAAAATGGACTATCATCAATACCCCTGTCTCTTTGTAAAAGTGTTGACCTATAAACTGGGTCAAAATATTATTACCCTCTTCCTTATAGCTTAAAGCAGTGGTTCCCAAACTGTGAGCCGTGACTCCCTGGGGAGCTGCAGAAACCAGCCAGGGGAGCCACGGAATCCTCATGAAAAGCTTGCCACCCTATACAATGTATAGGATTGTAGTCCTAATGGGGAGCCATGGACAGTGGTCTAGTAGGTCAAGAGAGCCACCAGCCAAAAAAATGTTTGGGTACCACTGGCTTAAAGGGTCCTTTTGGGAAGACAGAAACGGGACTGAGAAGACAAGCAAAATAAAATGCTTATCCTTTAAGCCAATTCCCTTCCCCCTTTAAGTCTGAGTCTTTTACTCCTGCCCATTCTGTTGGAGGCAGGACTAAGCAGCATTCTCATTCTATTTCAGTATTGGTAGGCTTTAATGAAAGCAGAAATTCCATACAACCCCTGTTCTCTCTCTCCCCAAGTTAAATTCCAATGTGGTCCATGCATAAATACCCTACTTCTCTAATAGAGGGAGGGTGGAGGCTGCCAGATTTTGTAAGGTTTTTAAAAGATAGTGTTGAGGAAGTGTATTAGAACTACCTACCACAGCAATTCTCGTGGTAGGTCATTCACTAGTTTTAGCACAGACTCAGTCCAGAGTGTTGCTTCTATGTTCTTGAAACCCACTGCTGCGGTGAACTTAGATTCTCTTTTTCTGATTGCTAACTAGATGATATTTCTTGTACCGTAGAATAGAGAGGTCCTTGCAAAGTGGTCAGATCTTGCCTCAGAGATGAAAATTCAGACCTTTCAGGCCAAAATCTGTTTATCAAGATGTAAGGAAGTGAGACGCTAGAAGGGAATGAAACTAAGCAATGGCACTAACACTAGTCCTGTGAAGGTTGATGTCCAAGACTGAAAGCCAGAAACAACAAAGTTAAACCAACATGTATATATACTTTAATATTGATGGCCTACAAATGTCTGCAGTCTGTCAGCATCTCTCTCTCCCATCCTCTCAGGTCTGACCCATTTATTACCATTGCAACACTTCAGCAGTTTGCTTTCTTTGCGTGCGCAAGAAGTGAATTGATCTAATACAGGGGTGTCAAACTCGTTTCAAACAGAGGGCCAAAGTTAGCATTCAGGGCTCCAGCTGAGGGCCGGAAGTGATGTCATTAAGCAGAAAGTGACATCATTAAGCAGCTAATGGCCAGAAATCAGACCTTGTTCTCATATAGAAACTCATTAACTGCAAACGACAGAAGAGAGAGTAAGCAAATCTTGGTAATATTTCAAGATTTGGGAAAGCCCAATTTTCATGTGGGCTGCCATTTCAGCTGTAACACCTCAGCAGCTGAGAGCTTGAGCGCTGGATAAAAAGCTTCCGGGGGCTGCTTCCAGCCTCTGGGCCTTATGTTTGACACCCCTGATCTAACTGATCACTGTGCAACCCCTCCAACGTGTACTTTGCCTTTAGACTCAAATGCACTGATTGCACCATGTTTGTAAAGACAGCCACAGTTACAGATATTACAGTTCCTGTTTCTGCTGTTCAGGAAAAGTGTTATCAGTGACGGCACTTGCTGCCATTTGTATGGGTTCTGCTCCAAATAAATTCAACCGCCAGATTGATACCCCCTTTTTTCGAACTAAAAGGAAATTATGCATACATTTGAAAACCAGGATGTTTTTGAGACTCATGTCATAGATTTAGGGCCCAATCCTATCCAACTTTTCAGAACCAATGTAGCTGTGCTAGTGGGGCATGCACTGCATCCTGGGATGGACGCACAGAGGCCTCCTCAAGATAAAGAAAGTTTGTTCCCTTATCTTGGGGCTGCCTTGGTGCTGGAACGTTGGAAAGGATTGGGCCTATAATGTTTGTTTTTTTAATCTAAGCCTTTTGCAAACATTTTCAGTTAAAAGTCATAACCTTTGCTTTAATTTTGATGTGCACATGATGGTACCTATAAATGGAAAGGGCCCTTCATCTACCAACCCATCCTTGCACATTTGTGCAGCAAGCTTGCTGTGAGTGTATATGTTTTGTCTACTTTCTTTGAGCACCTCATTTTATGGGAGGAAACATAGAATAAGATTTTAAATAAATAATAGGCCTGGGATCTTTAGTATAATGACATGTGGGAGGTGTTATTTCTCAAAACCACCTAACTATGTATGCTGCTAAAATGCACAAAAAAATGTCATCCAAACTGGCCCAAATTCATTCATTTGTTGGAGCAATGTCAGTATAACTGGCTGGGAAGCTGACGTTGCTGCTGTGGCCAAGATCAGTAAATGTGGTCTTCAGAGTGTACATGGCAATTTTGGAGGTTTAGTGTTTTGATTATGTTTCTCCAATATTTTGATAGATCCTGCCGTTTGTATCTAATAATTAATTACCTAGACAGAGTCTAATTGTTGTTTATTTAGTGACTAATAGGGCAATTTTTTCTTTGTTTTGTTCATGCTGCTGTTGTGATTATTAGTATACAAAATAAACATTCTGAGAAATTTTCTCTCACTTATTAAAATACTGGAGGACTGAAAAATATTATGCACAAGTCTTCTTATTGAGATGATCCCACCTTGCAGCTGAATTACTACTATTATTATTATTATTATTATTATTATTATACCGCCCTTCTCCAAATTGCTCAGGGCGTTTTACACAGCTGCTCCTCCCCTCTTTCTTGTCCTCACAACAACCCTGTGAGGTAGGTGAGGCTGAGAGAAAGTGACTGGCCCAAGGTCACCCAGACGGTCTAATGAAACATAGCTCACCCTTCAAACTTGCAGATCCATTAAAATATTCATTACTACAGCCAAAATAAGAACAGAATAGTTATAAAACGGGCAGCCCAATCTTATCCTGTGTTGGAACAGGCAGGCTGGCTGACCTGTGCTATATCCAGCACAGGGATGGAGGTGGCTGCCATACACACACACACAGAGTCTGGCAGCAGCCCTGATTTTTCCACAACAGGCTTTTTAAAGGAGAAGGGAACTCTACTTGAGTTCCGTAGAGTCACTAAAGGGTGACTCGGAAAATGCCCCTGTTATGAGTCGAGTCATGGTGGGCAGTGACTCGGCAACTCAACTAGAGTCAAGCCCCACTGGGTTTTCCTATTCCTGCTTTTTAAAGATAAGATAAAGTAATTGTGGCTTGTACAACAACATGAAACACTACAAAAAGTAGTCAAACAAAGCAGCAAACCTATCCAAATAAACACCAAGTTGGAAATACATTTCACTATTTTTTTATTTCCTTAGACTTTTATCCACAGAGTGCAATTTCTCGGACTGGAGCTGACTTGAGTTCCTATCATCATGGTGGTTGTTTTTCTTCTGAAAAATACAGTAGAAATCACTGCAAATGCCTGTCTCTCAGGAGATACTAGTTTAAATCTGGCAGAAAATGAATGGGAACAATTCAACATACATACACACACAAAAACACACACAATCTCCATTGCCTGTGGGCCTAATTATGTGAAGTCATGTGCCGAGATAAATGGTGTCGTTCCCGAAAGTACTCCTGGCAGACAGGGCAGGTCAGCTTTTCCTCTCGCCTCCTTTTCGCCCCTTGGGATTCTGGCGAAGCACTCTCCTTTTTGTGATGGGAGCGCATGTGGAACACGAGGTCGGAGGTCATGCGAAAGGAGAGGTTGCATTTTGCACACCAGTTCTGGGCTGCCACACCAAAGGAAGTGAAGGTGGGAGGCAACAAGGTCAAGGAAGCAGAAGAAGAGCTGGAGGTGGGTGTGGCATGCCCTTGTTCTCCAGTCTGTCTAGGCCACTGTCCTGAAGTATAAGCAAAGGGACTGCTCTGAAGAAGGCTAGACTGCAGCAACTGAGAGCCACTCAAATCACTCACCAGGAACTTGGAGGTAAAAATGCTGCTGTAGTGCATAATGTCAGTGGTGCTGATGAGCTCAGACAGCTTCCTTGGCCCTTTCACCATGTCAGTCAGATGCTGAGAAGCAGCCACTGGTCTCCTGTCCACCAGGCACTTTGCTGGCTTGCGAAAAGCACTCTTCGGCTCCCCGACAGCTCTGGTTGGCCACACAAAGGAGAATGCACTGCCTGGTGAACTTCGAACTAGATTGCTGTGGACCTGCTCTTTGCCAAAAGCAGCACCTCCACCTCCATGTTCTAACTCTTTGGCTTTCTCAACTTTCAATTTGTCCTTCATCTGCCTCACTTCAGTGAAGGCACTTTCCTTCTGCTCCAGAGCATCTTTGTTAACAAGTGTTTGTTTTCCTGTCGTGAGCATCCAGACGGGTCCCGCCAACATGTGCTGCTCAGTGCCTTCATCCCTGCTCCCATTGCGCTGTTCTTCACGCAAGTAATTTGTTTTCTCCAACAACACCATTTTCCTTCCCGGGCTGTTCTCCATTTCATCACGGTTTATTCTCCTTTCCCCAACAAGGCCATGGGAATAGTCTTTCCGAGCAGCGATTTTAAGCTCCAGGTCCCTCCCCAAACTGTGAAAGTTGGTGGACTGTTCTACCAACCTGCCTTTGACCATCTTTGGGGCACAGAGATTTCTCCAGAGCTGGGTACCCTTCTCTGGGAGGCAGAGGAAACGGGCATGAGAGAGATAGGAGTGCTCACATTTAAAAACTTGCTTGCAGTTGGGACAATCTAGCTCTAGAAAGAAAGAAAAGTGCTGGTTAGCAATCGCTAATCAAAATTCTGGGGGAGAATATTGATATGCCCCAAGAGCTGGTGCCGCCCCCCCAATAATGAGGATTCAGTGGCATACTGCCTTTGCACTTGGAGATTTTCCTTCTCCAGCATGGCTGTTGGCCCTTGATACACCTTTCCTCCTTCATGAATTCATCTAATCCTCTTTTCCAACACAATGAAGCATACTGATTGAAATGAGAATTATACATTCACATATACTTGACTAGTATAACAAAATTAATATTAGAGGTATCTGTCAATCAATTTTATCACCATATATATTAGGTGACTTTTTAAACCACTTTTACATTTTCCCACATTTTCAGAGCAATCCTATACATGTTTGCTCAGAAGTAACCCCCACTCTGTTCAGTGCGGCTTACTGTTGGATTGCAGCCTTTCAGCCCAATCCTAACTAACAGCACATGCCTATACATGCCTACTTGGAAGTAAGACTCACTGAATTCAATGGGACTTACTCCCAGGCAAATGTATACAGAATTGCAGCCAAAATTCCACCCGCTACCAATGCCAGGAGACCATTTGTCAATGAGAGACTCTTTGTCAGGAGACCAATGCCATTTGATCCTGAAATGCTGTGCAGTGCAATGACTTGGATCTTTAAGGTATTAAAATGAAGACTTTGATCTAAGATAGCCTTCAGGGATGGCAACACCTGATGAAGAGATGTTCACTGTGCAGTTACACCTTTCTGTTTATACCAACTATTATTTTATTTAGAATATTTCTATATATAGAGAATATATATATATATATATTTCAACAAAACTATTCTCAAAATAGATTACATGACAAAGGAACTAAAAAGATGGGTTGCTCTCCAGAAGGTTCTCACAATCTAAAAAGACACAAGGGAGACACCAGCAACTGGAAAAGATGCTGGACTAGGATAAATAAAGGTTTATTTAAGGCTGGATTAGGATGAATAAATGCTCTCCCCCTGCTAAATAGAAGAGAACCATCACTTTAAAAAGTGCCTCTCTGTCCAGTTAGCAGAGGCAACATTAAAATGTTAAAGTGTCTTTTAATTAAACAATTAAAATGTCTTCCAGGCAGACTCATAATTGGTGGATGGTTGACTCAAGACTAAAAGCATGTTTGCATCATTGAGGGTACCCCCAACTAAGGAATTGTCTCTGCTCAATCTCCAAGTAGTAAGTGCGGCCAGCCTAGATGTGAATGCCCAATTCATCCTTGGGAGAGAGGATCTGGCACAACTGGAAGGTGGCCATGGTGAAAGAACTACCAGACCCATCTGCTTCAAGAGCCATGGAGCATGAAGCCAACGAAGGGTTGCGCTCCCTTCTCTGTAAATTCCAAAGTAGCCTGGAGATTATCTTCAAGGGTGGGAAGGTGGCTAACAGAGTACATTGGTTCCCTCTGTGCCTCAAAACAGGCACCTTGAGAAAAATCTTATGACCTTGTAGTTGCTTGGAGATGGGAATGGATCCACCGGGGGCACCCTGAACTTGCTTGTTGTCGGGAGAAAAACATGTTACGTGAGACTCTATTCCCATTTGTGCATTGCCATCAGGCTAAGTCTTTGAATTGAGAGCAGCTTCCTCATTATTAACGTTCTGGTGGGGCCTGAAGACTTTTTTACTGCGTGCTTTCAATTTGCTGCTATGTATTTTATCTTGTTTTAATTGTTTTTAAGTGTTTTGTATTTTTAATGTTTATCTGTTGCCTTGTATTTTAACCTGATTGTTAGCCGCCTTGGGTGCCCTTCAGAGAGAAAGACAGAATACAAATCCAATAAATAAATAAGTCGATCAGCATGAAAGTTGAGAAGATCTTGGATATGCTCCATTCTCAAGGAATTCAGCTGTTATTCCACCCTGGCTAGCAAGAGTGTGTGCAATTGGGTCTCCCCACTCCATCGTGCAACTTTGTTGTCCATCCTGACCAAGGTGCAGTAGACCTGTATTGTGGGCAGTAAGGCCATCAAAAGATACCCAATCACTTGACGTTTGAGTTCATTGATGCGGTGGATTGCTTACTCCGATGATCACAAGCATTGCACTGTTAATCTTCCTAGCAGGAAGACCCCATCATGAAGACTTGCATCCTCTATCCTCTCTGTCACAAGGATCTGTTGAAGAGATGTAAATGAAACAACCGGCGCTAGATAGAAGCCCAACAGTCAACACTGCAGGCTGTGACACAATGGTGACAAGTAAAAGCAAAGGCTGCATGGTAAAGAAATAGAAGCCAGGTGGGCGGGACTGGAAATGTCCCCAAGGCATAGTTTATTGTCATAATCATGGGCTAATAAGCCAGACTCAACATTCATCTGCTGGAGTAGCATCTGCTCGTTAGTCCTCCAGATCTTCCTTGTCTTTCTTGTGGAAGCACAAGCTTGGTGTATGAAGACTATCAAAGGAAAAGTGCATGCAAGCCCTCCAAGAACATGATAAACCTAGACAGAGTATACGGAGTAAATGAATTATGAATAAACAACTCGAGTACTTGGCTGTTTGCTGGTGTGTCTTAATTAAGATTGTGAGCCCATCTGAGACAGGGAGCTGTTTTTGGTGCCCCACCCCACACTTCATTTTGTTGAAAAATGGTATATAAATAGTCCTTAAAAATAATACTAAATAAGGAGATTATTGTTTATAGCTATGACCAATGTAATGCAATCCCCACACTTCCAAAATACCCATCACCTCTCTGGGATACCGGAGTACACCTCAAAACTAATGAACTAAACCTACTGGGTTTCTACACTCACCACTCTGGAATCTCCTACTGGCTTCAATCTCATTGAATCCCAGAAGCCTGGAGAGCTCCTCGTCATACCAAACCAGGAGTTCTTCGTTTCTATGTATTTTCCTTGTAGGGCGATAGTACAACTGGCTATGCTTTAAGTAAGCTTCTAGGTTCTGCTCTTTCTTGCTGGCAGCTGCTTGAACCAACCTCATCCAGGGAAATCCACCAGAGTTCTGCACTGAAGTCACATCTACCTGTGGAGACAACACAAAGAAATTCTGGAAGAAGGTTTCAGTCACTTTTTATTTGCAAAGCATGCTCTACATGAGTGATGTCAGGAGGTACGGCCATAATGGTGATGAACATTCTTCTTCCACAAGATTCAGATCCAACATGCCTGCCCAACAGGATCCTTTGAGTAGAATGCTGTATACCCCTGCCTTTTATTTTCATCCTCGTCTATCTTTTTCATACAAAAGATTCTACAAATTTTCAGGGAGGTTTACCAGCTGAACCACTCAAACCTGGAAGTCGTTTTTGTACCTCAGCTTCTCTTGGAGGGAGGTTTGGTGAGTGAGTGGTCACCCAGCTACCTCAGGCTCACAGATACCACCAACCTCCTAGATTCTGACCTCAGGCTTTGGCATGATACAGGAGACGTACATTTCAGGATCTGGTTAATGGTCTCCATCTTGAGATCAAGAGATGCAATTGCCTCCTACCATCTAGTTAGGGCAGGGGTGCCCAAACCCCGGCCCTGGGGCCACTTGCGGCCCTCGAGGCCTCTCAATGCGGCCCTCAGGGAGCCTCCAGTCTCCAATGAGCCTCTGGCCCTCTGGAGATTTGTTGGAGTCCACACTGGCCCGAAGCAGCTGCTCTCAGCGTGAGGACAACTGTTTGACTACTTGCGTGAGCTGTAGGATGAGGGCTCCCTCCACTGCTTGTTGTTTCACATCTGTGATGCAGTAGCGGCAGCAAAGGAAAGGCCAGCCTTGCTTTGTGCAAGGCCTTTTATAGGCCTTGAGCTATTGAAAGACCTTCATTCATTCATATAAGTTCATCTTTAATATATTCATTTATGTAAACGTATGTAAATTTATTCAAATTTTAAATGTAAATTAATTCTTTTTTTCCCCTGGCCCTCGACACAGTGTCAGAGAGACGATGTGGCCCTCCTGCCAAAAACTTTGGACACCCCTGAGTTAGGGTATTGTTGTGGGTATGCTGATGGCAGAAATCAAAGGCATATTATTTACTTGCAATGTTTGCTTGATGCCTAAAAAGTCACTTAGCAATTCAGCTTGTGTCCTGAGTTTAGGACATAGTGTTTTAGTTTGATCTGGACCTTGAGACATTGAGCCACAATGAGTCTTATAAAGTTGATAGGTCAAATTGCAGCTCAGCTAGGAGCTAAGGGCGCAATCCTAACCCCTTCTGTCAGGGCTTTCCAGCAGTGACTTAAGGGCAATGCAGCTCTGAGGTAAGGGAATAAACATTCCCTTACTTTGAGGAGGCCTCCGTGAGTGGCACCCACCTGCAGGATGCAGCACATGCCCCATTGGCACCACTATGCCAGTGCTGGAAAGCACTGACATAAGGGGTTAGGATTGCACCCTAAGTTAAACTTGCTGCAAGACATTTCAGATTTTGGAGGTGATGTTTCGTTCAGAACCAGCAGAAAAAGAAAGCTTAGAGTCACATAACTTTTGTCATGTCACTGGCTCTGGCATGCTTCCTTTTTTCCCCTCCACCCTGGTAAGCAGCACATGTGAAGGGGCTATTCTGTGGTACCAGACTGGATCCTCACACCTGCTTGTGCTATTTGCCCTGGAAGGAAAAGCTCCTGTTGTAAGCTCCCCCCCCCCTCCAGTAAAAAGAACAAGCAGTACAACCTAGTCCTGGCTGGCTCTGTGGCGGGGGGGGGATTAAAGCCCCCTACACACACAAACCCCGTTGCAGTCCTGATCTAGATACCTCCACACATGCTATTTACAGGGAGAAAAGGCAAAGCAAGCACACCAATGTAAATGACACAATTCAAATCATGTCTGCCCCTTAAAATCACAGTTGAATCTTAAACTTGGATCATATGCAACATCTGCATGTTTTGTTTACAGCATACAGGTATACTGTATTGGAGTAGGATTGCAAATATTAAAATATCCATGCTAGTTGTTTTAGAGCGCAATCTTAACCGGTAGTTATGCCGGCATAGGAGGCCCTGGAGGGTCACAAACGTGCCATAAAGCACGTTTGCGCCTCCATGGGAGAAGCTGCATCGGCACATCCAGATGCACTGACACACTGAGGCCTACGGAGACCTCCGCAGTGGCTTCCTCCCCACCACTTGTGCTGCGCTGACACAAGCAGCGAAGGTAGGCGTGGGGGGGTGGGGAGGAGGCAGGAGGGGCGTTTCTGGGCGGGGGGGAGGGTGGGCTATGGGCGGCCCCGGGGGCGGGGGCGCGGGGAGCCAGGCACAGGGCTGGGACCTGGCAGTTATGCCGAATCCCAACCCCCGTCCCCGAGGTGAACAGAGCAACTTTGAGCCTCGCCGCTCTGCTCGGACTTGCGCCACTTCCAGAGGTGGCGCAGGTCCAAGGAGACCCATTGGGGCGCGAAGCCCTTACCCAGGGGTAAGGGGAAGAGCTTCCCCTTGCTCCTGTCTGAGCCGCTGCACCCAACAAACCTGCGTTGGATGCAGCGAAAGCCTCCTGGCGCCCATAGATTAACAGGGCAAGAGGCAAGCAAAGTGTCCAAATACACTTTTCATTTAAATAAGTTCTCAGGTCTGCATTTCAGGGTCACAATTGCTTTGGGCAGGAATCTGAGAGACTTTTCCAATATTCACCTACCTTAATGGCATAATGAATGTTCCTTCTCTCTGAACACTTGAGTGCAATAAAAGCTACGGTGTCCAACTGTGTGTCCTGCAACAGACACGGCCCCAGAATAGCTTCCTTTGGGATTTCTTGAGTGGTGTAAACAGTTGCCAAGACATCTGGGAAATGGTGATGCATAAGTTTGTTGTCATGTGTTTTGAACCCTTTGGGAAAAACTGTAAATTCCATTGCAAGCCTGCAAGGAGCAAAGAATTAAAATGGTTTCAGTGAGTAGGCAGAAATATGCCCCATGCTGTAACTCTCAAGATGTTCTTGCAGGTTTTACAATAATCTTTGCAATGCCCAAGGTTCAAATTCTGTGTGAGATAGGAAGTCAGGCTCTCCCTGGTGTGTTGGTTTACTTCAAGGTACAGTATTTGCATGGAGCTACTAATTCGATCAGGAGAGCTGCCTTGGTGGTAAAAGGGGATACTTAGTCTTTCCCCATGCCATTTCCACAATACTGTATTCCCTGGGCACAAGAGGCCCAGAGAAGTAGTGCTCCTCTTATATTTAGCAGGGAGAGAGTATTTATGTGATGGGGTTTTGCCAAGCTTCATCTTGTCTTCCATGTTACGTGACAACCATATGAAGCTGCTGGGGACGGTCATATGGGGATTTGGAGTGAGGTGCCATCAGCATCATTTGTTCTGAATAAAGTTGCACTCCTCAAAAAACGTTTATTGTTTGGGAGTGTTATTAGTGTCATCCCCACTGATGGATGCCAAAGCATAAACTGTGGCACAAGCAACCATGTTTGGGACATCATCTACAGCCCTTTTCTGGAAAAATGTGATCCGTGCCCTGTGATCATCCAGACTAGATTACTACAATGTATTTTATACCTGTGTATAACTGCACACAGAATCAAAAGCCACAACACAAGCTGACTGGAATAGCAAGGAATGAACCTATTTTCCTAGTTCCTGTACATAAAGGGCTTCAGGTTTGTTTCCAGATAAAATTGTGCTGGTTCAGATCTATGAGACCCTAATTAATACAGGACCAGATTATCTGAAGCACAACTTGCTTTTTCATGAACCTGTTCAGTTGTTAGAGGCCCATCTCTGGTTCCCCCTTGCTGGAGACCCCATCCCCATATCCCTTTGTTTGATGGCTTGTTAGGTGCCAGGCAAAAATTGTGTTGTTCATCCAGACATTTAATGGCAAACTTAATGTGACTGGTAAATTATATTTCAATATCAACGGTTGTACGTTGTGCTGTTTTTAGCATCACTAAATAATGTTTGATGTTGTTTATCTTTAAGCTATACACCACTTTAAGAACTGAAGTTCAAAGGCAGAATAGATGTTTTTTAAGTAATAACTCTTTGGGAAGGGACTTATGTTTTTCTTATGATACTCACAATGAACCAGGTACATTTACTGCACTATATTAATAAATACTTTAATATAGTAATGGAAGGGAAATCATGGGATTTACACTGTTGCTTTTATGCTACCAATATTTCTGTGAGTGATTTATTTACAAGTAGCTGCAATTCTATGCAGAGGAGCATAAGCAACCTTGAATTCAATGGATCAATTTAAGGACAGGATGAAATGTTACACTTCTGAATACAGGTTCCCAATCCTGTGTTTGCTGAATAAGGTGAATGCAAAGGGAGCCTTTTCAGGGGATAAGTGATGAGTTAGATGAGGGTAAACCCTGTTCCACACACTGCATTCCCCTGAACCTCATCCCCAACCATTTTGCCCCTGCTGTCTCTCACAGCTGGACTCCAAGATTCCAAGGGACCATGGTTGAGTAAAACAACCACTGAGAAGGAGGGATTGTAGAGAGAAAGCAGCAGGCATAGGAAGGGTTAAGTGCCCTGCCCCCATCATTACTTCTGCTGTAAAAATGGCCCGTTGCCCAGATTTTCCTGCTATTTGACAAACATGGGGTTTTTCTTGTTTTTCTGTTATTTCACGAATAACAGAAATTTATTAACAGAATAACAGAAATTGTTGTTTCTGTTTGATCTACTATGCAAGGCCCTACTGTGTCAGAGAGGTGTCAAATGTCACATATCAGTTCAGTAAGCCTATGGCCAAGGATGCATATAAACAAACCAAGAATTTTGGGAAAATACATGCTTTATTATAACATGGTCTTTAATTAACAGAAAATGGGGTCAGTCTCATTTTGATATGTTTGTATAAAGATTTCAAAGTCCTCTTTTTTAAACCTTAGCTATACCCATGGCTGAACCAATCTGAATTCCCTAAAAACAGCATGAATTAAGTCTTTTGTCATAAGACTGCTAAGATTTAGTATTGATTTTTGTTTTCTTAACTGGGTAAAGTTAAGCCATTGGCTTACCAAACCAGAATTCTTACGGTGCAATCCAATACATATTTACTCAGAAGTGAATTTCCCAATATTCAGTGGGATATAATCCTAAATTAGTGTGCATCAGATTGCAGCTTGAACCTCACAATCTCTGTATTCCTTGGCAAAATATCTTTATCAGATGTTTGGCAAGACAGTCTTTAGCAGTATCTACGGAAAGAATCAGCAGAGTTTTTTTTCTGAAATGCAGTTTCAAATATACAGTTGCAATAAATTGCTTAACAACACAGACTGACCCAGAAATCTTGTGAAACCAAAAGGTTCAGCCCTTCCATCAGACATCCATCAGCCCTTCCATCCGTTCTTCACAACAAGAACCGTCTTATAATTTTATAGAACATGTTATGCAAATGTTTCAAAAATAACAAGCTGATTTTTTCATGTTACTACTGAGCAGAATCCTGCACACTGAAATAGCAATGCAATATAAACATATCTCTAAAGAACATTTTTTTAAAATTAGATATAAGATTTGTTTTTAGGGAAGTGGATTGTTATTCACGCAAATGTATAAAAAAACACTTCTCAAAGTCTTCCTACTGTAAATGCAGATTTTAAACAAAAAAATGAAAAGGGGCAGGCTCCTTTTATGTCCTTTTAAAATAAATATTTGTTGTAAATTTCTCTTTAAAATCGATTACTGTACCAAACAATTATTAAACAAAACAAAAACTAATGTAACCTATAACAATATTTTACATCATGAAATACTGTATTTGTTTAGGTTGCAATTTGTACTTACCTGAGAGCAAGCTCCCTTCGTCTTGTGGGGAGTGGGGCTCACTTCAGAGTAACTGTTAACACTGAATGACTGGTGGCACTGAATGATTGAAGCAAATTCTTCCAGCATTCAACACACTCACAGCACAAGCCTATGCAGGTCTACTCAGAAGTAAGCCTCACTGTGTTAAGTTGGGCTTACTCCCAGGAAAGTGTGCACAGGATTGCAGCCTCCGAATTTTAGATAAACCCCAACAGAATTACAGCCCAATCCAATGCGTGTCCACTCAGAAGTAATCAATGGGGCTTACTCTCAGGAAAGTGTGGGTAGGATTGGGCTGTCCGGCTGCAATCCCTACACACACTCACCTGAGAATAAGTCCCACTGGATCTAATGGGACTTCTGAGTAAACATGCACACAAAGGATGTCCCTGTTTTCTATTAAAAATGCACACTCAGCTGTCAGCTTGTCGTCTGGCACATGACAAGTGCATTGCTTTCCAAAGAAAATACCTATGGAGGCAGTAGCATAGTTAAGGGGGTGCAGGGCGAAGAAACTGCACCAGGCAACAAGCTTTAGGGGGCCAACAAGCTGTGCTCCACACTAGTGGCCAAAATTGTGAAAACCCATGAACGAATAATACCATCATGTTATATATCATTGGAAAGGAAATTTAATGCAGAGCGCAATGAAACAAACCACACTGGAATATCTGTATTCCATCGAAAGTTATGGCCAAATAACCAGAAAACGTTTTCATGGTGAAAACCTTGGTATGTATGACAAATACCATCATGTTGTATACCATTGGAAAGGGAATTTAACGAAGAATGCAATAAAACAAACCGCGCTGGAATATCTGTATTCTATCAAAAGGTATGACCGATTAACCAGAAAACTTTTTACTTACTTAATGAATTAAATTTGATTTTGTCATGGAGGAGGAGAGCTACAAAATCTTCTTTGACCCCAGGTAGCAGGTGCCTTGCTACGCCACTGTATGGTGGTTTAAACGAGGGTCACACCCAGAGTTAACATTTACTTTAACGTGACCAGATTCAGGGCGGCCATCCTCGACGGGCGTTCAGGAATCCCCTCCGGCCAGCCTCGAAAGCCACGCAGTCGTCCGTCCCCGTCCCCCCGCAAGGAGCCCTCACTGTTCAGCCTGCGCGCGTGTTATTGAGGCTCCTGGGCACGATCCAACCCCCGTTAAGGATGCTGGACGGCGCGCTCGTAGGAGGAAGACGCGGCAGCCCTCCTTCTCCTCCCCGCTGCCCCGGGGGGGGGGGATCCGTGGATCGCGCCCTGCCCTGCGCACACTCACCTGGGCGGAGGGAGTCCCTTGCACTCAGCGGGATCGGCTTCCGCGCAGACACGCGTCCAGGATCCGGCAGCGTCCTGTCATGGTGGAGGCGTCCCAGTTGCTGCCCCCGCCCCGGGGAAGCGCACCTGGCGCGGCTCTGCTGGACGGGCAGGAGTGAGAGCCCAAGCCTATGCGTGTCTACTCAGAAGACCCAATAGAGTCAATGGGGCTTACTCCCAGGAAAGTGTGGATAGGGCTGTAGCCTCAGAGCCCAAGCCTATACATGTCTACTCTGAAGTAAGTTCCATTACAGTCAATGGGACTTACCCCCAAGTAAATGCACCCGAAGCCCCCCTGGCCTCCCAAGCGCCTGGAGGGGGGGTGGAGGAAGCCCCCTTTGCAGCTCCCGCTGCTCCGCCCGTCGCGGCTCGCAGCCCGGCTTGGTATAGCGCAGCGCAGCTCAACACCACCGCAGCGGGGAGGCTCCCTCCGACGGGGCGGGGTAGAGAGGTTGAGCCGCCAGCCAGTGAGGCGGAGAAGGGAGGCGCACGGCCAGTGCCCCGGAGCTCCCTGCCCCCAGGACGACCCCAGCCAGCCTTTGGAGTGGGGCGGGCTTCCAGCCACGTGGAATACTCTACCCCACCCCCATGTAAGCAGAAGCAAAGTCTGACTGGATCCTCCCGAAAGAAGAGCACCGCCGCCAGCTCGTGGCTCCTGTCGTCCTTGTTTGCCCCACAGATGTTTGGGGAGGGAGGTGAGGCTCTCTAAAGACACCCCGTCCCTGCATCCCAATTCCAGCGTTGCGCGATTCCAGGCTGTGGGGCGCAGGGTGCATGACAGTGCAATCCTGTGCGTGTCTACTCAGAAGTAAGTCGCATTCTGTTCAAGGGGGCTTATTCCCAGGAAAGTGTGTACAGGACTGCAGTCTGACAGCCCAGTCCAAGGCAGGTCAACTCAGAAGTCAGTCGCACTATAGTCAATGGTGCTTACTCCCAGGTAAGTGTGGATAGGATTGCAGCCTGCATCAGGCAGCCAGGTGTGCAGAGCCAATCTTGTGGGTTTTCAGGATCCCAGTGGTGGGGACAACCTGCACAATCTGCTTTCGGTGTGCTCTCCCCTGCAGCATGAGATCAGGGCTGCAGTGTGGGGTCATAGCGGGGCTTATATGATGGGCATCAGATTAGTTTAAAACACAGTGGGGAGGGTCTATTCTGATCCAACCTCCCCCCCCCTCCACCTGAGGAGTCTTCAGCAGCAGCCCCTCTCCCCCAGAGAATGCACTTGTGACATCCCCACCACTTTCCTCTCCACAGACCATTCCAGGGCCTGTTCAGTCATGAGTGTGAAAACCAAGCCCTTTATGGCCATATAATCTCTTTATTGCCCTTAGGGTGATCAAGTGGCCATAAACCCCTATGATCGATCACTTGGCACCCTTCGGGCCTCTCCCAGTCCAGTTACCAATAGCTCTGAAACAGTAGAGCTTCCAATTCTGGTAGCCAGGCCAAATTTGGGGAACCCTCCCCTGAGCCCTGCTCCAGCCTGAGCTCCCTCGGGTTCAACTTAAATCTTGGAGCAGGCTCCCAATACTGGGCCTGCAGGGTCCACCCCAGACACACTGGATTGTCTCCCACAATCAGTCCCTTCAACTTCACCAGTCCCAATAATCCAGTCAGTTGTAATAGATAGGATTTATTGAATATATGTTCAAAGAATAGTATCAGTCAAGATTTTAGGAATTTAGAATAGAGCACACCAATACAATACAACCTCAGTACTAATAAAACAATGAAGAAATAACTCCTGTCTCTAACTATCACTCACCAAAGCCTTAGTTTTCCAAAGTCCAGTCTAACCCATCTTGCTGCAGACAAGTTGGGTCACTCTTGCCAGGATGGTCAAGGATCTCGGGCCCCCTTAGCCAGAGGCAAAGCTAGAACAAAGGAAACTCTTTTCCCTCACCTTTATAGGTCTCCTGACCTATCCACCAATCAGAATTCAGTTCCAGCTGAACATTCTAGGGGTGGACCTGCCACAAGCCTTCTTACTCATGGTGGAATCCCCCCTCCCAACCTGAGAAGTTCAAGCTGAACCCTGTTGTTAATCAAGCTGGCCTTGGAGCCCACTTGGTAGCTTGGTAAGATATCTGCATACCCTGTGAAGTGGCCTCCTCCACAGTTCTCCCAGACCTGGTATGCACTAATTAGAAGTTGGTTACAGCTGGGGCCTTGCACTTGGGCCTAACGACATGGCTACAAGCAGAAACTTTCCTTGTTCAGATGTTACCTGGTCATTGATATTCCTTTTTTGGTCACAATGAGGAGAACTGAAACATCCAGTGGCAGGCTACAGGAGATGACCCAATGAAGGGTGCCCTGCAGCCTGCACCTGCCTGCCATTTCCACTGACCTGTGGCATACACAGCCACTGATTCAACCTGCTGTCCAGTCCCTTTGTTGCTCACTGAGAGCAAGCAAGAGGAGAATCAGAGCTGTGGCAACCCACCCTCTAGTGCCACTGCTACCAGGGCCAGCAGTGGCAGTGCTAGAGAAACAGAAGAACAACCCTGCCCTAATTGCTCCTTTCAGGATCACTCCATCATGTCCCCCACCCAAGGTGACCAGATGTCATAACTGCAAAAGAGGACACAGCACCCCAAAATGTAGGACATCTAAGCAAAATGTAGGACATGACAGCATCAAAGCTAAAAACACTCATATATTGATTTCATGTAGTTAAACACTATTTTATTATTAAATTTAAAACTATGTTACATATTACACATAATTTAGTAAATACAAGAAGGCTATGTGCTGACTGCAGGGGCCGCTCACAGGGGAAAAGAGGACATTTAAGTTCTTTTCCAGGACACAAGGCTAAAAAAGAGGACATGTCCTGGAAAAAGAAGACAGCTGGTCATCCTGCCCCCACCGCCTTCTTTCCTGGGCAGGGAAGAAGAAGGTGGGGGCAGAGTGGCCACTCCATTCCCCTTGTCTTGAGATCCCTTGACTGGTGGTTCCCGCCCTGCTGTGACTTCAAATATGACCTGGACTCAGCATTCTGGGAGTGGGCTAAGCATTCTTGAAGCTAACCTAGGCATTCGGAGAGTAGATTCCTCTCTAGCGGCTGGGTGGGAACCAGCAGAGGACACACCTCAAGGTACGAAAACAGCGCAGAGCTCCCCTCCCTCCTTCTTGCCCAACCTGTTGTAAATGGGCAAGATGGTGACAGTGGTAGGGCATGCATTAGAAGACAACAAAAAGGAATAAGTGGGGAAAATGGGGGGAGTGCACTTCAGGCACTAGTTCAACTTTGGCCCAGCCTGCCTCCTTTCCTTTGCCTGTGCTCCTACTGCCACTATTCCCATTCCGCCTCCCATACACTTGCTCTGACTTTTGTAAAGCAAAAGGTGGGGAATAAAACCAGGAAATGAAGAGGTGGGGTAGAATGGAGACTCTCTTGCCTACTGCTCCTCCACACTTCCTGTTCCATTCCTTACTCTCTGTCTTTTCATCAGGCAGAGTGGGTGGGAGAAAGAGTAGTGACAACAGTAGTGGCTGTTGCCACTGTCACAAATCAGTATGGGGGGATGCTGACAAACTCAGGGAGGCAGCCAGCAGAGGCTGCCAACTTGCTGCCTGCGGTGGCCACCTCTCCATGCTTCATTAGCAGGCTGGTCATATGAGGAATCACTGGGAGGGGGGCAACTCTCTCCCCCAGTGCAACAGCACAAGACTGCTGAGCTCTGGAGCTAGTAAGCAGGTTCCTGTTCTAGTCCTGAACTAGTAGCCCTGATTTACTATAGCAGGGTGGCCCTGCTTTTCTATTGCCTGTAGCAGGGGTGGCCAAACTGCAGCTTGGGAGCCACATGCGATTCCTTGACATATAATGTTTGGCTTGTGGAGATCCGCTTGCTGAGCCTCTTTTTGCGTCACAATTAATATAAAAGGCAAATGAAACAATTTTTAAACTGTATAATTATTTACCGCGTATAATCTGAGAGTCCACTGAATTAATGATGAATTAAATCTAATGTTCATGGTTAAATGCTTCATGGTTCATAAAATGCTTCTTAAATACAGTGGCTCTCAAACATCTGAAGTTTATGATATGTGGCTCCTCTGTTAAGCAAGTTTGGCAACCCCTGCCCTATAGCAATGACTGCTGATGGCTGCAGTACCAGCTGGTTGTTCCTTTCCCATTTCTGGTTGACATGCAGAAACTACAACATTCCTTCCAGAATGCTGAAGAATATAGTGTATTTGAGGAAAACCAACCCTCCCCCTTTACCCCTCCCTTTTCTGGTGTTGTCTCCTGCTTGCAAAAGGAAAAAGACAAGACCAAACAGTAGCACTAATAACAGTCTGTACATGTTATTTGTGGGCCCCAATGGGTTTAGAGGTGAACTGAGGTTTGGGCACACATGCTAACCCCTGACACTATTGTTATCCCCGCATTCTCGAATAATATTTGAAGCTATTAGGGCTCTGCTGAAAGAGGCCTTTTAGAGAAGGTGATGAATTAGAACTGGAAGGAACGCTTTTCCTCCTGGTTCTAGTTCTTCAGGTGGACCCTTGGTTTCAAAATGGTAAATGATCTTTAACATTTATTGCATCAAGGATTATAGATAATTAAGATCAGGGAATGCACACAATGAAAGCCAACCCCCCTAACATAGTAAAGCAATGGTTCCCAAACTTTTTAGCACTGGGACCCACTTTTAAAAATGATACTCCATTGGGACCCACTTACCTTTAAGAGACTTTTTTTTTAAAGTTTCATTTTACCAGCTGCTCAAGTCTCTGTCTTTATCCTTTTTACTATGGTGTCGAGGACTGCCTTCTGGAGCATTTGTTGAGCTCCACATTGATCAGATTGGGATCATTCTGGTAGCCTTGCGTTCCTCTTAGCCTCTGGTTCCAATAAGGTGGCTCACAACAGTGGTTAAAAATACAAAAACCAATAGATATGTGTTAATTTAAGAAAAAATCAATCACTAAAAACAAAACACAATAAAACAAATGATGATGAGCAAAACAGAAGGAACAATTAGTAAGAGCAAATCAACAAAAAGCCTGATGGAACAGAAAAGTTTTTACTACTCATTTCAAAGCTGGTAGTGTTGGGTCAGCAGGGCACCTCAGGAAAGCACATTCAGACTTAAGGGCCAATCCTATCCAACTTTCCAGCACTGGTACAGTGGCAATGCAGCCCCAAGGTAAGGGAACGAATATTCCCATACCTTGAGGAGGTCTTTGTGACTGCCTCCCCACCACAGGATGCAATGCCTACCCCATGGGCACAGCTACACCGGCACTGGAAAATTGGATAGGATTTGGCCCTTAGAGGGCTACCACTGTAAATGCCCTAATCTGTGATTCAGCCAACCAAGTCCAAGTTAAGGAAGTAATGCAAAGCTGTGTGTGGGCAGATCAATGTGAAAGGGGGAAGTCCTTCAGGTAGCAAGGACTCAAGCCATCTAGAGATGAGTTAGAGAGGTTGTAAAGAGCAAGGAAGCTTCCTTCCGTAAATGGAAGTCTTGCCCTAATGAGGAGAATAAAAAGGAACATAAACTGTGGCAAAAGAAATTTAAGGTGGTGATATGGGAGGCCAAGCGAGACTATGAGGAACGCATGGCCAGCAACATTAAGGGGAATAATAAAAGCTTCTTCAAATATGTTAGAAGGAGGAAACCCGCCAGAGAAGCAGTTGGCCCTCTGGATGGTGAGGGAGAGAAAGGGGAGATAAAAGGAGACTTAGAGATGGCAGAAAAATTAAATGAGTTCTTTGCATCTGTCTTCATGGCAGAAGACCTCGGGCAGATACCGCTGCCCGATCGGCCCCTCCTGACCGAGGAATTAAGTCAGATAGAGGTTAAAAGAGAAGATGTTTCAGACCTTATTGATAAATTAAAGATCAATAAGTCACCGGGCCCAGATGGCATCCACCCAAGAGTTATTAAGGAATTGAAGAATGAAGTTGCTGATCTCTTGACTAAAATATGCAACTTGTCCCTCAAAACGGCCACGGTGCCAGAAGATTGGAGGATAGCAAATGTCATGCCAATCTTTAAAAAGGGAAAGAAGGGGGACCCAGGAAACTATAGGCCGGTCAGCCTAACATCTATACTGGGTAAGATGGTGGAATGCCTCATCAAAGGTAGGATCTCAAAACACATAGACGAACAGGCCTTGCTGAGGGAGAATCAGCATGGCTTCTGTAAGGGTAAGTCTTGCCTCACGAACTTTATAGAATTCTTTGAAAAGGTCAACAGGCATGTGGATGCGGGATAACCTGTAGACATTATATATCTGGACTTTCAGAAGGCGTTCGACACGGTCCATCACCAAAGGCTATTAAAAAAACTCCATAGTCAGGGAATTAGAGGACAGGTCCTCTCATGGATTGAGAACTGGTTGAAGGCCAGGAAACAGAGAGTGGGTGTCAATGGGCAATTTTCACAATGGAGAGAGGTGAAAAGCAGTGTGCCCCAAGGATCTGTCCTGGGACCGGTGCTTTTCAACCTCTTCATAAATGACCTGGAGACAGGGGTGAGCAGTGAGTTGGCTAAGTTTGCAGATGACACCAAACTTTTCCGAGTGGTGAAGACCAGAAGTGATTGTGAGGAGCTCCAGAAGGATCTCTCCAGACGGGCAGAATGGGCAGCAAAATGGCAGATGCGTTTCAATGTCAGTAAGTGTAAAGTCATGCACATTGGGGCAAAAAATCAAAACTTCACATTAGGCTGATGGGTTCTGAGCTGTCTGTGACAGATCAGGAGAGAGATCTTGGGGTGGTGGTGGACAGGTCGATGAAAGTGTCGACCCAATGTGCGGCGGCAGTGAAGAAGGCCAATTCTATGCTTGGAATCATTAGGAAGGGTATTGAGAACAAAACGGCTAATATTATAATGCCGTTGTACAAATCTATGGTAAGGCCACACCTGGAGTATTGTGTCCAGTTCTGGTCACCGCATCTCAAAAAAGACATAGTGGAAATGGAAAAGGTGCAAAAGAGAGCGATTAAGATGATTACGGGGCTGGGGCACCTTCCTTATGAGGAAAGTCTATGGCGTTTGGGCCTCTTCAGCCTAGAAAAAGGCGCCTGAGGGAGGACATGATTGAGACATACAGAATTATGCAGGGGATGGACAGAGTGGATAGAGAGATGCTCCTTACACTCTCACATAACACCAGAACCAGGGGACATCCACTAAAATTGAGTGTTGGGAGAGTTAGAACAGACAAAAGAAAATATTTCTTTACTCAGCGTGTGGTTGGTCTGTGGAACTCCTTGCCACAGGATGTGGTGATGGCATCTGGCCTGAACGCCTTTAAAACGGGATTGAACAAGTTTCTGGAGGAAAAATCCATTACGGGTTACAAGCCATGATGTGTATGCGCAACCTCCTGATTTTAGAAATGGGCTATGTCAGAATGCCAGATGCAAGGGAGGGCACCAGGATGAGGTCTTTTGTTATCTGGTGTGCTCCCTGGGGCATTTGGTGGGCTGCTGTGAGATACAGGAAGCTGGACTAGATGGGCCTATGGCCTGATCCAGTGGGGCTGTTCTTATGAGTAGACATGCATAGAATTGTGCTGTCGGTTCTCTCTTTCTGATCCTACCGTCTACCTAGCTGTCCAAATCCTATCTCCCCACTGCTATCACCTGTGGGAACATCAATACAGGCAATGCTGTATGCTATGGTGGTGGTGGTGATCAGATGGCTTGGGAGCAGTAAAGGAAAATATTTTCCCTTACTTCCGCCCATAGCAAACGATGCCTGGCACAGCTGGTACATAAAATATAACCATCAAATGTCTTGTCACAATCAAATAGGCCCTGAATTGGGACTTGCTACATTGCTTTTGAAAGATGTCGTTCCATATAAATGCCTTTAACGCCTGGTAGAAAATCCTTATGAGCATGTTGACAAATGAAATAACCAGGGTTATTTGATTAGTGTCCAAGAAATCTGAATATTGGCTTGTATTAGAAAACCAAACATCAACCTTTTAATGGTTTTGAAGGCAGGAGATTTACTACAGTCCACGAGAACTTTGATGCCGAGAGAAGGTGACGGAAGGATTGGAGAAAACGAAGCTGGACATTTTGCTTCCGCAAGATTTCCGACTGGAAGAAAACCAAGCAATCGATCACAGCTTTTTATAAAGCTCTTTCATATTTAGCCATCAACTGAGGATGGTTTGATCTAACCGAATTGGCAGCTCCTGTTTGTTACAGGAGGCTGGGGGTGGGTGGGTGGTGCAATTAAGAACTTGGCTGTTTATTTCCTTTTGCATTTTTGGACAACCCAGCAGGGAAACTGAATCTGAAAGTGGCTCATATCGTTTCTCCATGTTGAGAAATGGCTCTGGCTTTTATTCCCATGAGAGTCCGATAGTTTGATCTTATGTTGAGGATGGAGAGTGAACCAATTAAGCCTGACATCCTCCTTTTAATGCTCAGTTCTGCAGCTGAGCCTCCCTGTTCCTGCAGCTCGCTCCACCCTCTTTGATTAGACATGACTAGACCCATCCACCCAGATCAGGACTTGCCAGGCTTGCATGCCACATAGAGCAGCCAAGCAAGCAGCCTCCTGTAAATGACAAACATTCACTGCAAAGCTGCTCAGTGGGCAATGTCAGGGTTTTGTCAGCAAAACACAAAAGATCGAGTGTAGGGCTTCTCTGCATGTGTTGATTTTGTTGGCGAGTCTTTGTTTTGTGCCAATACATAATTTATAAAATCAATAAAAATAATATATTTTTAAATAAAACTGGTCCAGAATTTGCTGGTAGAAGGTGAAATGCAATCAGTTCCCATTAGCTATGACTTCATGGCTAATGGGCACTAGCTATTTTTTTTTTAAACTCACCAGACACTGGAGTACTGTGTACCTGGCATACTTATCATATTACATTTGAGAAGCTTCCTGTGATTACTTACCTCAGCATGTATTTCCAAACATTTGGACTCTGAAATGAAAAGCAATGATCTTGAAGGCATGGCAAATGGTGGAATATATGTTTTGTCAAGCCTTCCTAGTTGTGATCTCTCAGGGCCAAACGACATATTATGAAGAACGTGTGTATTAGTCAAGTGTTTGCTTGTTTGCATTTTTAACAAGTACTACTGGGGGACATTCAAAACAGGGTACAACTGTAGTGAGGGTAGGGGAATTTAACCCTTTGCCTCTATTGCAGTTCCAATCCCAATAATATGCCTTCTTGCACACTATTTTAATTAGAAAAGTTTCCATTGAAAGCCAATGGAAACTTTTTTCCTAATTTAAATAGTGTGAGGGTGCATAATTGGGATCAGAACCACAGTAGGGGCAAAAATTTAAAGCTCCATACCCCCACTGTGGTTTTACCCCATTTTTAGGCAAAGTTTTTTTAATGCAATTTTTTTTTTAAAGAAGCAAAGCAAACAGGTGAATAAATTTACAACTCCACAACATTTGGGCCCTCAAAGCAATTTTGCAAACCAGCTTGTGCTAGTACTAGTACTCAATGTTTAAAATATTCAAAAGGGGACAGCTTCCATGTTCCATTGCCTATCATTGGCAATAACGTGCAAGACTGTCTTCTTTACATTAGCACTCACCAAATGAAACTCCCTGCCACATGAGGTGCAGGAAATTTCCTGCCTGCCTGAAGATGCTGGTGTTCTCTGACCATGCTTGAGTGTTGGGTTTAGTGCTTCCTGTGATTTTGTTCTAATTTTTTTGCTGTTTTGTTGTTTTTTAAGGCTAGATTTTAAGTTGTGAATCTTTTGGAGTCCTCTGTCTGGATGCAAAACAGGATAGAAGGCTTTTAGCAAAAGTTATCAAAGAAATGCTTGGGGTCAACCTGTACATGAGGCTGGGAAAAGTACATAAAAGCCCTCAAATCTGGTGTTGGAGCCTCTATATAATTGCCACACAAAGCACTGACAAAACGTCAATGTGTGCACCCTGACAAAGAGCCAGGACTCGATTGTGCCCCACAGAAAGAAATGTCCAACATTCCACCAAATCTCCTCATCCAAAGTGATTTTGCCGTGTCCTCCTTCCCTGTGGCCTGATCTATTATGATCTCGTAATTAGGTCAGATGGCCCTTCTCATGCACTGTGACTGGAGGGGATAGAGAGTGGATCTGGGAGGGGACAACAGAAGAGTCATTCATAATTATTACAATAATTTCAGGAGGCTTGGTGATCTTTTGGGGGGGGGGAATGGCATAAGGATTATGCAGTTCTCTCAACTAGTGTAACACTATATTTATACATGAAATACAGTGGGCCTGCAGTACCCATGGGACTTGTATCCATGATTCAACCAACCACAGATTGAAATGTACAAAAAAAAATTCCACATACTCCTTGCAAAAAATTCCACATACCCTGCTGTAGCAGAATCAGTTCTGGAATCAAATCTCTCTGCAGCATCCCTATCTTGTTCACTTTGCTCCCACCATTTCCAGCACTTTAATGTAATTTAGATAATTTTGCACAATATATGCAATTTGCATAACATTATGGAATTTTCACAATTTTACAAGTTAACTTCAGCGTGCATATTTTTGGTATCCACATGGAGTCCCAGAACAAAACCCCAATGGATGCAGCGGACCCACTGTACAAACAAAAGAATGAATGCATTTGTCCACTTTCGGGCTTGCCCCACCATGGACCCCAGCTATCTAATTTCAACCCTGGCAGTGGGGGCAGCCACCGGCACCACACAGTCAATGCATGGCTGTACATCCAGTCTTCCCACTGTCCCCTGGGCCATCAAGATACTGGGTTGGCTGCTTCTTACAGGATGAGGGCTTCCCTACTCTGGGGCAATACTGGTTCTTTAACCCCAAGGTTGGACCAGATACACCTGGGGTGGACATGGGAGAGAGGAAGACTAGGAAGGGGAGGGCCCAGGGCTTCATAAGTCACCCAAGGCTGGTTATCTCTGGACAGGCTACTTGAGTGCTGCTCTGTGTCTGCTCCCCTGGGGTTGGGGCAAGCCCCAGGAAGGAGACAGGTGGAGGGAGAAGAAGGTTGAAGCAACCCTCTCCTGTTGTTGAACTCTGAGGCCTAATTGGGGAATCCCAGTTGTTGTACCAGCAACCCCATTGTTTCTACCCCTCTTTCTGTGGGGCCAAGGACTCAGACACTGAGTATACCCCTCTTGTGGCAACCCTGCTGGGGAAAGAGGACAGAGAAACAGCATTAAAGAGAGTACAAAACAAGACTAGATTAGACATGCACAATGTTATTCTCTCAAAATCTGGCATTGCCACTCAAGATGGATACTTCAGGTATACTTGTGAAGATAATATTTCTTGAAAGCGCTATAACTTCCCTTTGGTGGTATAACATTTCTACTTATATTACTAGAAATAACTCCTTTGAACCTGTGACAATAGTAGCATCCTGGGACACTGGTAAAAAAAGGCACAAAATAGGTAGCAGGTGTCTTGTGCTAATATAAAAGCAAGACAAGCATTCAAATCCATTCAGGAATACCATTCTTGCTCCCCAGCTTGAGAAAAAAAAATAAATAAGAAAAGCTCTACTGGACCCAGTAAAAGGCCCATCTAGTCCAGCATCCTATTTCCCACAGTAGCCCATCAGCTGCTTCTGGGAAGTCAATTAAGCAGGAGAGAAAGCTTGCTTATCTCCTGCCATTGTTCTCCTGCAACTCCTGCCATTGTTCTCTATGCAACCACAGTACATAGACACCACAACCAGTAAAGACTGACAGACTGCTCCTCCATGTCCACTATCCTTTTTAAGCCATCTAAGCCAGCTTTTTTCAAACTGTGGGTCAGGATCCACTTGGTGGGTTCTGACCTGATTTCTGGAGAAGACAGGGGTGATGGAAAGGTCATATAATTAATTGCCTCAAGCCCTGAGGCTATTCAAAAATCAGATAGCAGCTAACTACCCTACAAAGAGCTCAACTCCTACAGTTTGCAAGATAGCTGCTAACTGCCCTGCAGACTGCTGAGTTCCTTCATTTTGCAAGCTTATATGAATACAGGGAGATAAATTAGTGTCTTTTATTGGGTGCATTTTTTTCCAAGTCTGTCAATGACAGGTATTGGGGGCAGGTGAAGGCTGGGTCACATAACTAAGCCCCTCAAGCATTGAAGCTATTCATTAGGGCTGCCTCATTATGAAAAATGGATTTTTTGCATATTAATATTACTTGTAAATAAATAAAAAATAGTATTTCTTTCTAGATCATCTTTTTAAAAATCTTGTAAAGCTAGGTGGGTTCTGACAGTGTCATTTCAAAAAAGTGGGTCCCAGGGGCTAAAATGCTTGAGAACCGCTGATCTAAGCTGTCCCCCATCTTGTGGCAACAAATGCCACAAACTCTGGTGCTATGTGAAGAAGCACCTCCTTTGTCCTTCCTAGATCTCCCACCAGTCAGTGTCAATGAATGACCCCCTGGTTCTAGTGTGGCAGGAGAGGGAGAAAAACCTCTCTGTCCATTCTCTCCACACCATGCGTAACTGCATGTCTTGATTCATGCGCATGAACCCCCCCATTTGCTTTTTTTCCAAGCTATAAAGTTCCAAACGTTAAAGAGCTCAGTCCTATGCATGCCTATTCAGAAGTCCCATTGGAGTCAATTGGGCTTACTCCCAGGAAAGTGTGGACAGGATTGGGCTGGTAGTCTCTCAGAGAGACTCTCTCCTTGCAAGGAAGGTGCTCCAGCCCCCTGGCCATTTTGGTTGTCCCCTTTCCCAGTTCTGCAATATCCTTTTCTGCAAAATATCCAGTTCTGCAAAGTGTGGTTTCAGCTGTATTGAGCTGGCAACAGCTCTCAGCACCACTCTGCAGAAAAAATAGCAGCCTTATAGCAGTATCCCTTCGTAGCAAGACTGGGGAAGGGGGGCGCAATGGGCAGCATCACACTGGGAAACACCTTGCTGCTCCCAATGGAAGCTGCTCCAGTGTCAAGGGGACAGTGGTATGGGATGGGGGGGGCTGGTGTCTGATGCCCAGGGTGACCAGATGTCATAACCACAAAAGAGGACAAGGTACCCCAAAATGTAAGACATCCCAGAAAAATGTAGTACATGACTAAATTATTGCATATAAGTTATTAATTCCAAGAAGGTTGTGTGCTGCCTGCTCACAGGGAAAAGGAGGACATTTAAGGGCACAACCCTAACCAACTTTCCAGCACTGGCATAGCTGTGCCAGTGGGGCATTTGCTGCATCCTGCAGTTGGGGGGCAGTCATGGAGGCCTCCTCAAGGTAGGGCAATGTTTGTTCCCTTACCTCGTTGCATTGTCCTTATGTCGGTATTGGAAAGTGGGTCAGGATTGAGCTCTAAGAGCCCAATCCTATGCATATCTTCTCAGAAGTAAGTCCCATTATAGTCAATGGGCTTTACTCCCTGGAAAATGTAGATAGGATTGTGGCCTCCGTTTTCCAGGACAGGAGACTAAAAAAGAGGACGTGTCCAGGAAAAAGAGGACGCCTGGTCACCCCACTGATGCCGCTGGCCCCAAACTTGAAGAGGGTCACGTCGGTGAGTGCAGAAAGTCAAGAGGGGAGCCTGCAAAAGCCCCAGCCCGGGAGAGACTCCGCTCGCCAAGGCTTCCCTCCCTCCCTCTGCTCAGCCCCAGGGTGGATGCCAGTGGGACCGGTGGCGGGCTGGGCTCCCCTCTCCCCTTACTGAGAGCCAATCCAAGCGTGCCTACTCAGAAGTAAGACCCATAGTAGTCAATGGGGCTTACTCCCGGGCAAGCGTGACCAGGATCGTAGCCTCAGCCGGGACAGCCCTCTTTGTCCAGCCGCAGCCGGCCCTTCTGGCTGCTCCCTTCCCTCCCTCCCCGCCGAGGAGGGCGCGCAGGAAACGGGAGCCGAGCTGCAGACAGCCTCTTCCTCCACCTCCTCCTCCCCCCCTCCCGCCGATGGGGCTTTAGGTAGCGTCTCGCCAGCCCCTGCCCGCCTGGCGCATCCATCGCAGCCCGTGCCGACCGCAGGAGACTCGCCCTGCGCGCCCGCCCGTCCCACACGGGCGCAAGGCTGGCTGGCGGAGCTGCTGCAGCTGCAGCGAGCGGAGACGGCCGAACATGGCGCGTCGGGGGCGCGTTGGGGCTCTGCTGCTCTGCGCCGCCGTCCTCTTGGCCGCGGGCAGCCTGGCGTCGGGCGCCCGGGCGGAGGAGGAGGGCGGCGAGGAGCCAGAGGAGCGGCGTTCCTCCTGCCACGGCGCCTTCGACCTCTACTTCATCCTCGACAAGTAAGTGCCTGCCTGCCTGACAAGCAGGCCCTTCGGGGCCACTGGCCGGGGCGGGACTTGGGTCTCCCACGGGCTGCACACAAAGCGAGCAAGCAACCCCTCCTCTTCCCCCCCCCCGGGGCAGCCAGCCAGGCGGGAGGGTCCAGCCCCGCCACCTGCCTGCAGCCGCGACCCCCTTCGCGCCAGCCCCGCCGCTCTCGCCAAGGCGCGCAGCGCGCACTGCGCAACGAGACCCAGCGGGGCGCAGCGCTGCCTCCAAGGCAGGGCAGATTTCACACTGCTCCTCCGCCTCTTGCCCCTCAGCTCCCCCTGGGACCTTGATCAGCACTTCAATGCTACACATCGGTGCTCCTCAACCAGTGGTACGGGTGCCACCAGTGGGACTGGAGGTGGGGCCTGGTGGTACTCGGAGACCCCCACAACTCAATAGTGCAACGCCGCAAGCAGTGGTCGGAGGCTTGGCAGGCAGAGCTCCAGCATGCGCTTTTCATATGCTCAGAAAAGCCCTCCTGTCCACCCTCAGCCTCTTACTAGTGTTTGCCGTGTTGCATCTGGCCTACCAATCCAGATGTAACTGGTGAAGACATCATCCCCAGTTACTTCCAGTGGTACTTCCAGTAGGTGGACCATGGAAGGTGGTAAAGCAGGGGACAAACACTGAGAAACGCTGCCATACATGGTATCTGGTTTCAACCATGAGTAGTTTTTAATCAAAAGGAAAAACTTCTTTCTGTCTGTTTGTGAGAAACTTGTTTCCAAAGAATGCATAAAAGTCACAAAAACATCATTTTGCTCGGAGCATCTTCCATGGGGTGAGAATGTGCAAGCTTTTGAACTGCACAGGAATGTCCGGTGAAGAAGAGCTGTGTGTTGTGGGAAGAGCCCAAGCTCACACATAACACATACAGTTCATCATCATGCACTGTTGTGCAGCTGGCAAGTTTACCTCTTACTGAAGTTGCTCCAGGATATTTGGCTTTTAAAACCTCACCTCTGTCTGTGTCTCATGGATTGGTTATAACTTCTTGTGTAGCGCAGCCAAAGTCAACCGGATGCAGTTGTTTGCCCCCAAATGTATCACTTGTACAGAGGCTCCTCTGAACACAGTTAGCAGTCAAGTACTAGTTTCATCTTTCTCCAACAAGGGAAAATCCAGGGGGATAAATGTGTGGAGTTGTAATTGTTCTTGACCATGGAGAGATACCACTGGTGATAATCAGACTGGTGGTAGGACATGCTCCTTTACTAGAATCAGTTACAGATGTGCATAATGCTTGGGCTGGCTGCTGTTGGTGTTACTAGAGATGGAAACATTCTTGCACTCATCACTGTACTTATAGCATATGAACTGTTCTACTGTATGGCCATGTGTGCACTTCTGGTGCGAGGCATGAACTTTTGCTGTTAGAACCTGTTAAAATTGTTGTGTGGATGAGTTCTCAATTACAGAGTACGGTATCATCATTGCAATGATTCTTTCAGTTATGAGAGCAAAAACAGGTTTAGTTGTCTCTCTTCGAATTCGTAGGAGGAAGCTGTGCCTAGAGTGTCCCAGATACTTTTTTGTTCCAGAATCTGTCAGACCCCTTGTAGGGTGGAGACAACTTACTTTGGGGCTCATCCTTCACTCCCCAGATGTTTGGCAGGAAAAGAAAAAGATATAAAACAGCCCATCTCTTCCCTTCTGGCTGCACAGAAGAGAAGTGGAGATTACAGCCATTTAATTATGCTGGGAGAGGTGGAAATTAAAACAAAACTGCTCACGTGTAGGAAGGTTTTTGCAATTTAACTTCTCTGAGGAGACCCAGCCCAACCTTCTTTTTAGCCAGTTTGCTGATGACGAAGGCTAACTTGGCTAACAGCTCACTTCCACCTAGGACATAGATGGATGGACACACAAAGGAACCAGAAAATTCCATGTTCAAGCAATTGAATTATCCTTCTAGTCTTTCCCTAACTCTGTTGGTATAATGCAAGATATCACTGATTCCTCTACATGTCACTCATAGTTGTGGCTTCCCTCATTGGCTACAACGGGAAGAGGAATGAGCATGTGGAAGACAATGTGGAAGACGGGAATGAGCTGGCTTCTTACTAATCTGATGTTGCCTCTACTAACAGAGCAAAGAGGCATTTTTTAAAGTGGTGGTTATTTTATATTTGGCAGGGGCAGTGTAACTGTCCCTATTCACCCCAACATCGAGCCTTTTCTAGTGACTGTTTGCTGATTTTTTTTGTGCATCTTGTTAGATTGTGAGGCCTTTTGGGACAGGGAACCATGCTGCTATATGAACTGCTCTCTGTAATTTTTTATTGGGAAGTGGTATACTGTATAAATATTTTTAACAATAATAATTTCTCTCATTTAGCTGCTTATACATGGGCTAGGGATTTTCTCGGGGGGGGGGGGGAATGAAAACTGGAAATCTGGGGTAGCTAATGGCCCAAAGGTACCAGTTTACATGCCCAGAACACAGGCAAAACCTGGGCTTTATGACAACCTTAGCAAGGGTTTTAAAAAAAAGTTTCAAGTGTGTTGATTTTTGGTAACTCAGAGACAAATTAGTATCGTAACAGAACACTGCCCTGTACCAAACCACCCCTTCCCCTATTCTTATAATCTTTTATATAGTCAAATATAAACATTAGACATATTTCTGGCACATGAGAGAACTTTTTAAGCATCTGCTTTCATTACTTATTTCTGTGCCTCTCCTCAAAAAGTTACTGGAGAAGGAATGGGGGGCAGCATCCACATTGTGAAGCCGCCGCCACCCTCCTCCAAACCTAGAAGTGATATCACATTGTCCTGTGACATCACAGCATCATTACCCTGGGAACCTCTTCCTCTAGAGATGCCTCTGCTTGCCATCCATTAAGGGCGCAATCCTAACCCCTTATGTCAGTGTTTTCCAGCACTGACATAGCAGTGCCAATGGGACGTGTGCTGCATCCTGCAGTTTGGTGTCACTCATAGAGGCCTCCTCAAAGTAAGGGAATGTTTGTTCCCTTACCTCAGAGCAGCATTGCCCTTACGTCAGTGCTGGAAAGCACAGGCATAAGGGGTTAGGATTGCGCCCTAATTTGTTCAACTTTTCTTATGCCATCTAAGCCAGTGACCATCACCATGTTACGTGGTCATGCTTTCTACACTTCTTCATGCTTTGTGTGCTTCTTTTTGTCAGTTCTGAACTCATTCTCCATCGGTTTCACTGAGTGCCCTTAGCACTTTTCAGACTTTTCATGCACATATGTGGAGTGAGTGAGATCATCCCCACTAGACACACACCTGACTGACACAGCAATGCATTTGACAGTTTTCTGCAAGGGGCCCCTGCATAGAGCTGTATGTGCAGAAAAGTCTTCCTTGGAATTTTGAACCCTGATTAGCCCTGGTTCCAAATAACAGGAAAGTCAAGTGCTGAATGTGAGGTCACCAGGGATGTGGTCAGTGGGCACATTAGCATTGCAGGCATGGCTGGTGGTTTGATTCCATTCCCTTCTTCACTCTTGAGTTCTAGTACTGAGAGCATCATAGCAAATCATTGTCTTGTAACACTGATAAACAGATACTCAAAATTAATAAGTTGGCTCTTATGGAATGCTGTGCCATGCAGCTCTGTTGTTTCCTTGTGCATTCTGCTTGTTTAGTTCCTCTCTGGTTTCTGGGAAACCATAGTTTTGACTATGTGCAGTTCTGGATTTTACAATGGCCAAAAAGTGTGTTTTCCCCATGGAATGCTGGTTTCAGTGGGAGAGCCCATCAACAGAATTGGGCTGCAAAGCACCTTAAATTGCACCCAGAATTTGAACTGACAACCAGTGTAGATGGAATAGGAGTGGAATGGCATGCTTTCTAAAATTGCTCTGGTTTGAAGCCTTGAAGCAGCAAGAAGTGTGAGGGGCTGGTACTAGCATGGGAAGCTGAAAGGGAAGTACCTGTAGCTTCATCTGCCTAGTTTCATCTGTCATTTTGGGTGGCCTTTAACAGCTGGATGTCATGCAGAAATAAATAGTACAGCATTTCCCAGCATGAAGATACAGTGATGGGGAAATATTCACCCACTGTATTTTCCCTCTTGTTTAGCTGATAAAGGCGCCAGAGCCATGCCTAAATTGAAATGTGGTAACTCTAAGGCTGCAGTCATATGCAGAAGCAACATGCTGTGATGCTTCCAGTGTTGGACTTGGACCAGAGGGAGTGGGGCCAGTCATGAAGCTCACTCAGTTTAACCTACCCCACATGGTTGTTGTGAGGGTCAAAGAGGGTGTCCCATGGATGTAGCTCTGAGCCAGTTGGATGAGAGTTGGAATATAAATGTAAGAGTAGTATAGTACTTGGGAGTAAAGTCCATTGTAGTCAATTTGAATGACTTCTGTGCAAGCATGTATAGGATTGGGCTGTAAGAGGATAAGATTAGCAGTGCATGTGTTGGGACATGCCACAGAGCAATGGATAATATGCCTCATGCAAAGAAGTATGGTAGTTCTGTGCAGCCTTAGGCAGTGCAATTTAACACCAGCTTAAGAGTGCATGTCTTCTCTTGCAATTTGCTCAGCAGTTCTTTGTGGGCAGGGTGTGGTGAGTGCCATAGACAATGATTATAAATACTATACTTGTTCTGATTAAGCATACTTGTGCTTTTCTTGTTATCCAAAAATATTGGCCACACAGAAATACTTAAGGCTTGTAGGTTGTTCTGAAGCCATATCACAACTCTTGAGGTGTTGTTGCAATGGAGATTCAGGTGGTGTCACCTCTACCTTGCCCTTTTCTTGATAAGCTAGTCAGAACTCAAGAAAGAGGGCCAAATACGTAGATTCCTTGCTGCAATGTCACTAGCACAGGAGGTTTCCTAGTATGGCCCCAGCCTGGTTCTGATATGTTTGAGAGAAGTCACAACTTGTGGCACTTCCTCGCTGAGACCTAATCAATACATGCACCAGAATGCAATGGTAGGGACCTAAGATGATCAAATGGAACATGCCATTTCAGACTGTTAGAGTGGGGTAGAGTTTTGAATGCTCCCCATGTTTAAAAAGAAAAAAATCCTACCAAACACCCTAAATTTAGAAAACTAGCATGTTACAAGAAAAGTTTTAGTCCAGACTGCTCCCAACCATGTCAGTTTACTATGTGGAGGAAGTTTTGGAACTAGGGTTTTTTTAAAATAGATGTTGGCAACCTTCAGTCTTGAAAGACTATGGTATCGCACTCTGGATTTTTTTAAAGGTTGCTATCAAAAATTTGATCACCTACCTGCAGTTTGAATGCTGCCCTTCTACATATAATGTTTTCCCTATGCCTGTGTTGGAAGGCACAAAGCTCTGGGCAAAAGGCCCAAGAAAGCATTGGAGGTGCATTCAGGACAGCATTGGGCCTGTTTATGTAATTGGGTTGCAGTTTGGGAGAGATGCATAGTCCCCATGAGATTAGCTTGCAAATTTATGGCTGAGTAGAATTTTTTGCCCCCATACTGCTCCATGCTGATGGATTAGTTCAGGAGATCGGTTTATTGACTGACAGGGCAGCCAACAAATGTGGGGAAGGTTCACTGACTAGACCCTTGAAACTGAATGGTACATTGGAGAGATCTTTTTGGGAGACTGAGCAGCTTTGTCGCCTCAAAAGCTGCATAGTTTGGGGATAGGCACTCCTGCTATAGGCTTCATAGACAAAGGAGGCTACAGGACAAGAGGGACTGGCTAAGGTTAAATGCCCTCTCCTGGCCAAGGTGCAACACTTGAGGGATGAAAGCTGGGATGACTTGTCCTGGCTCCTCAAAGATAAGGCCTGCACAGCTGAAGGGGTTGTAGTGTCATTTAGCGAGTGTAGGTTAATACCACTGCAGATTCTTGACTGTGAAGTTGTAGCCAATTTGACCCCAAAAGGCAACCTTATGTCCTTATTGTGCATGGTGGCAAATGCTACATCCATCAGACATGGCCACTACTTCATTCTCACCTGTTTCTGAAGTAGAACTAGGCAACTTCAGAATGCCAGGTGCAAGGGAATGGCAACAGGATGGGGGTCTCTTGCCTTGTGTGCTCCCTGAAGCATTAGGTGGACCGCTATGAGGTACAGGAAACTGGACTAGATGGGCCTTTGGCCTGATCCAGTGGCGCTCTTCTTATGTCTTTGTTTTGCATGTGCAAGCTAAGCCAGGAGACACAGGGCACAAGCCTAACCAGGTCTACTGGTAAGTCCTATTTTGTTCAGTGGGGCTTACTCTCAGGAAAGTGTGGTTAGTATTGCAGCCACAAACTCTGACCACAGAATATTTGGTGGGTGGGGCACATTTAACTGGCAGATGAATCATTGCTGAGGTAACTGATTATCATTCATCTTTAGGTCTGGAAGTGTCAAGCACCACTGGATAGAAATTTTCTCATTTGTTGAAAGTCTGGCTGAAAAGTTCATAAGGTGAGGTGTAAACATAGGAAGGCTTCAGAGCCAATTACTGCAGGTTTTAAAATTCCCTTCTCCTTAGTATACTGTGAATTTTATCTATTGTTGTGATCCTCATTATGCTTTATCCTGCCTTTGCCTCACAGTCCCATGCTTCGTATGTCCTTCATTGTCTTTTCCTCACGAGGGACCACTGTTATGAAGTTGACTGAGGACAGGTAAGTGTTTTCTTTAATAAAGAATGCAGGGAGGAATGGGACACAGAGATGTTCAGAGCTTTGGAATTTGACAGAATTGGCAATTTCCTGAAGGATAAAAACTTACTTTTGAGGAGGGCATTAGCTTTGTATTGCTTTCCCCAAATTCTTTTCTACAGGGCAAAAGGGGAAAAAACAAAATGATTCATACCCCTTGAAAAATACTGAAATGTATTTTGCAATTTGAGAGTGCTTGCACCAATTCTGCTTGACAGTCAGTCATAGTATACAGTGGAGCCCTGTAATCCTGTTAGGCACTGCACAAGGAAGAAGGGTGTAGGGCTGGCAATGGTGATCGAAGAGCATTAGACACCCTGAAGCCACAGTCCACAGCGAAGCATCATCCTGTCTCCTGAGTCTTGATCCACTGGGCGAACAGTCATGGGCAAGAGCCCTTTGGCCCTTGCCAAAGGCTCATGCCTCTGGCACACCCAGAGGCTGATGTAGCTTGAAAGGAGGGGGGGAGAAACCAGTCAGAATCTCCCAGCCAACCCACAGCAGTTCCTCCTTCTCCTGCTTCTTCTCCCAGCTGTCTCTACTCATACCCAGCTGTATATACTATTATACATGTATGTATAATATTTTACAGCATGTGTTTGCATGGTGCAATGTGCTTTAGTGTGTAATGTGTGCCACTGCATGTTTGCATGTACTCATTTGCATAGTGCATGGCATGCGGCCTGTTACAATACATGTTTGCTTTGCTAGTGGTTTCTGGTTATCGGTCCCTCCTCCTGCAGCCTCCCATGCTGTAGCCCATGAAGTTGCCAAGGGTCTCTTAACAGATAATTCTTATAGGAAGAATGGGCAGGGAAGATGTGTTGTGCTGGCCTTTGCTGTATCAGAAACAGTGTGGATGCTACAGAAAGAGTCCAGTGATGTGCACAGTTGCTTGGAAGGAAGCCCCATTGTATATTTCTCCACTCTACTCTCATTGATAAGACTTTGCAGCTGTGCATAAGCCTGTAAGGCAAGCAGACCACAATGCTATTGTCTTGTGATCAAATACTCTGGGGACTTGCTGTTTTAATAAACTGGTACATACCAGCAAAACAATAACTGAGAAGTTTGTCTTTTTCCCAAGGGAAGCCATCCGACGTGGTCTTGCAATTCTTCAGAGAGAAGTGCCTGGAGGAGACACGTTCATGCATGAAGGCTTTAAAAGGGTAGATGCTACAGTACTCTTGTGCTTTGATTTACACTTATCAAGTGCTGCTTGTCCTGTTTCCACTTGCTATACAGAAATAACATTTGTGCCCTTTCTTGCAGGCAAATGAACAGATTCAACAGGAAAATCGTGGAGGTAGGGATATTTCTTATCACCAGCTCTTTGTTCCTCCTGCAGATATCTTGGAGAAGGAGATATTAGGAGGAGGAGGTTTGGGTATGGCTTTGCCATTAGACTACATGGGGAAAGAACTATGTCAAAAAGAAAGAGCATGTAGCAATTGAGGGACTGCCATTGTGCAAATGTTGCATTCAGTTTAGATTCCTCCTCATTTTTAAACATTCATTGGTTTTTAAGTATGGAGAGCCTCGGGTCAAAATCTTCCAGATGTTTTTTCTTGCATGGAATTTAGTAAATACTAAGGTGCGCTGTAGCATTACTGAAGCGGCTTTTCCTGTCCTGTCCTGTTCCTGAGTGCTCCAATTTCTCGGTTCTGTGCAACAACATAAAGTTGCCCTAATTGTGGGTAATTACAAACGATCATGATGTGCACTTAAGCAGGTTGTCTGTGTCATCCTACCAGGTGGTGAGGAGAATTTTCCCATTCTGCTGCTTCCCTGAGTGAAGGTTGCTAAAATTACCTCGCTGCTTGGCAGAATTACACAAGCAACTGTTTGTCAAGTAGTAAATGACATGCAAGTGTTGTGCAAATGTTCATCTGCATTGGCTTTGTGCTTTAGAGCTATGTACTCAGGGTAACTCTATGGAAGTATTTGGCATAGGAACCCATTCATTGACTTATTTTGTGTCAGGTCTTCTCTGATTTGAAAGTGAAAATTATATCTAAAAGGCAATCCCTGCCTTTTTATTTGTTCTTTTGTGTAAAAAAAGCACAACTTTTTCAAACAAAAGACCACTTTTTCATACCCACATTTATTCATTATTTCCTTTTTTGCCATATTCTGTCCAGATTTTTTTTTCCAAACTCCTTAATAGTGAAGGGTAAACTGTCTCAGAGCACAATCCTGAGCTCTTACCGCTGGTCCTCCACCGGCGCTGAGTGTCGTAAGGCTGCAACCCCCAGTACCGGAGTTAGTCCAGCACCAGCTGGCGCTAGGCTATCGCCTGTGGAACACCGGTGCTCCGCTGCGCAGTGATCACGTGGAGAGGTAGTGAGGATGTGGGGGAGGCAGGGATGAGGCATTCCAGGGTGGGGGGAGGTGGGGAGAGGGCAGGAAGGAAGTGCACTGGGGGAGGGACAGGGGTGGGAGGGAGGCGGGATTCTTGGAGCTCAGCTCCACCAGATTCTGAGCTCCATGTTGGGCTGCGCGGCCCGACACAGAGGCTCTGAATTCTACAGCGGCCCAAGAATCGCTGCCACAGAAACGAGTATCCCCATTGCGGGGCTACTTCTCTTACGCAGGGGAAGGGGACGAAAGACCCCTTCCCCTGAGTAGCCGCTGGTGGCTGCCCTGTTGTGTACAGGATGCTGTGGCAGCCATTTTGGCATCACAGCAGTCCCGGTGATAGATAGATAGATATATATATATATATATATATATATATATATATATATATATATATATTACATCTAATTATCCATGAGTGTCAAGTTTGGAGATAATAAGCCTATTGCTCATTTTCTAATGTTTGCATCTGTGAACTCCTCTAATAGGAAAAAAATGCATTAAATTGCTTTTTTTCTTCCATCAATCTCAGTTATAAGAAAATGCATGTTTAAGTCTACTATTTCAGATAAAATAAAAGGAAGGAAAACTTTTGAAACCAGATAATCAATACTGATTTATCAAAAGCAAAACACACATGCCCCTATTTTTTTTTTTGCTCCCTTTTCAAGGTCACCTTGAAGATCTTGTGTTTCTGTCACATGAATAAGAAAAGAATGTTTGGCATAAGAAACCTGTCAACAGTTATCAGTGTCTTTAATTTCAGGCTACACTGAGAGAGACATTTGAAACTATGATGAATTATTTCAAAAACACATCTAGGAATACAACAGCATTTTATGGTCTGCTCCTATCTGGTGGTTATGCTGTTGTAATGCATATTTCAGTGGTGTAATGCACTTTCCAGCTGTCACAAATGCAACAGTGCTGGAGAGTGCAGCCTGACCACTGGCAGAAGTGGCAAGCAGCTATGTCCACATGACAACAAAATGGGCACCTGCTGCTGCAGGTAGGGGGTTCAGAGGGAGTTGGATGGAGGGTAAAATGGAGAGGGTGAAATGGAGCATGGGTAGGGTAGGGGAGAGGACAAATTGGGCCCAAGAAGGGAACTGGTTCAGTGGCAGTGGCACCCACTGAATCCTAACCTCTTTCCTGGGCCTGATCTGCCTTCATGAGTCAACTTGGACCTGCACCAGCAATATCAGATGCCAGGTTGGCTCCACAGTATCACTGCTTGGGGTGTCAACAAGGATATGGCTGCCCATAGCTATATTTAAGTTCCTTCAGACTGATGTAACAATGATTTTGATTTGTCAGAAGTGTCTTTGTTAGGATTTTCATTAAGCTAGCTATTACATATGTCCTAGTTGGGCAGCCAGAGTTCCCAAGTGATTCAGTGGAAGTGCTTGTTGCCTAAGAAATCTGTGTTCACGTCCTACAGAAAGAAGTCTAAAATTCTCCACCAAATCATGAAATAAGAACAAACAATATGATCCAGCCAAAGCTGAGCACTGTTAGGCCCAATGGGAAGAAATTTAAGCATGTTATTAGCACTTCCAATGGAATCTAGGCACATTTAATGTTGCCTGGATCATGGTCAAAGTATGCAAAGTAGGTGAGTTGGGAGGTTTTTATGATGCATTTTTGAATTTACAACCTGCCATTTCTAATATGTTTTTAGGATATTAAAAAAAAATCTAAAAGTGTGCTACATGTTGCACAAAACACAGAACGGACTACTATAGATGGTACATGACCACAGTGCTCAGTGCAATTTTATCCTGTTTGCAAGGTCAGGAGTTTGAGTGTGGTTTAGATGATGGAGGAAGACAGCATTAGAGTAAGCAACAGTTGACAAGAAAAAAGCACATGGAACCATAGAGAGGAAAAGGGAATTGCATGAATACAGAAATTGGTCTCCATTGGCTCTAAAAGAACCAATCAGTTTCTTTTCAAGTTTCATTTATATACACAATTTATCTTAGATATATACAGTATTTGTGTTGTTGTATTGGTCATCAATAACCCTATTGCTAATGTTGCAGGACTCCAGACAGCTAGTGTGATCATTGCACTCACTGATGGGGAGCTGCAAGAGGCTCAGTTTTATTATGCAGAGAAAGAAGTAAGTGGTGTCTGGATTTTATCAAAGTTTATGGAAACTTGCAAGTGTTCATGCCTGGCTCTTCAAGAGTGTATATGACTTGTAATCCTGACTTTATTTAGGCTGACAAAGCGAGGAGCCTCGGAGCAATTGTCTATTGTGTTGGTGTGAAAGACTTTAACGAAACCCAGGTAATTTTGACCGGTTTTATATGTTATTGGATGAGACCTGATTCTTGCATCACACATGAAGACTCTAGATCGGTGTTTCTCAAATTGTGGGTCGGGACCCACTAGGTGGGTCGCGAGCCAATTTCAGGTGGGTCCCCATTCATTTCAATATTTTATTTTTAATAGATTAGACTTGATACTACCATGGTATGTGACTTCATTTGGGGAAATGTTATAGACCTTTACTTTTAACAAGTATATTTTTCTTTAACAATGATAGTAAATGGGACTTACTCCTGGGTAAGTGTGAGCAGGATCGCAGCCTAGGATTGCTAAAAATTTTCCTGCTTGATGATGTCACTTCCGGTGGGTCCTGACAGATTCTCATTGTAAAAAGTGGGTCCCGATGCTAAATGTGTGAGAACCACTGCTCTAGATGATTTCTGCAACCTGCTTCTGTGCCTATAGAAAACAGCAAATATCTTGCTTGAATACAATAATACGCATGATCAGGTTCCTTTTAAAAACATCTGAACTGCAGAAGCTTCTGGATTTCAGAAGTCAGTCTTATCTCCTTCTGTGCTACTAATTACTGGGTATTTCAGATTCATGGTTATCCTGTATTGTTTATATCATTTCTTGCCACGTGGCTCCATGATCCTTGTATCCTCCATTACTGTCTTCTGTTTATTTTCCTAAACCATTCTGAACCCTCCCCTCCCTCCTCCCCCTTGGTAACACCCCTGTTCCTCCCCTCCCTGCTCCCACCGCGATTACATCTATCTTTGTGGGTCTAGCAGTGGACCTCCTCCACTGCCACTCATTGCGGCTATGCACTCAGAATGGTCACTGCTGGTGCACTGCATGTGCTTCCAGAAGCAATTTACTTCTGTCATAAAGTCCAGCAAGCACCTAACCAATCCTCAATATGAATAGGCCATTAATGCATTAGGCTGCATATCTACTGTAGTGCACACTAGAGTGGGACTATCTCGTACTTTGGACTGAACTTGTAGAAATAGGAGGAGGCAATGTAGGAGGCAGAAGAGATTTTTTTCTCCTCCACTTCTGGAATACTGTCCATCAAAAAGCCCTTCATCACTATGCTTTTTAGCACCAGTTAAAGAACTGGTTCTTTAAAAAGGCCTTTGGGGAATGATTGATTCATTTTTTAAATTGTATTATTTTGCTTTAATTATTATATTGTATCCCTCTTATATTCGATGCTTTGGGCTCACTGAAATTTGGGGGAGGGGATGAGGCAGGAGCAGCAGGACAGAAATTTAAAATTATAATATTGTGTGTGTGAGATGTTTTGAACATTCAAAAAAGTCTATATAAATGGTAATCCTTTTTAATTTTTAATTAAAAATCTGCATGTCTTTTAAGGATTTATGTGAATGTATTCCAAATTTGCAACTTAAGTCTCTTGTTTCCTGGAGCGCTGTGTCTCCCAAGCCCAGACAGAGCTTTACTAGACATTTTTTTTCCTCTGTCACACATTTACAATTGTTTGTCTTTGCAGCTGTCAACCATTGCAGATAGCATTGATCATGTGTTCCCTGTGACTGGAGGTTTTTATGCTCTCAGAGGCACCATTGATTCAGTAAGTGGGGCATTCAGGAAGCCCAACAAATGCACCCATTCTTGATTTGTTAAATCGATGTAGACCTTCCTTCTTTAAAAACAGTACCATGCTTTGAATCCTATAGATTCTGAAGAAATCCTGTATTGAGATCCTGGCAGCTGAACCATCAAGCATCTGTGCAGGAGGTGAGTTTATATCGGAGCAAGATACTGCTCCATGAAGCACAATCCATCGAATAGTTACTCTCCCAACAAAGATTCTTGATAACTCTCTGGATGATGGTGTGAATGAACATGTTCTTTTTAATTTTCCAACTTGGATTGTCCACACGGTACTATTTTTTTTAACAGTTGTGACTTGTTTGTTATTATTTACTTAGTAGACTTTCATTTTCCTTCTCATGTTCAAAGCGGCTAACAAAAGTATTATATTTATACCCCATCCTATCCTTTAGTTTCAGGGTAGCTTATAGCACGCATCTCAGAAGATTCAAGTTGTAAGTATTTAAGTCCGAATGACTTGAAATGTAGCTACTTTTAATTCAGGGAGAGTAATGTTTAACCAGAATCTGGCAGCACAATTTATGCATGTCTACATAGAAGTAAGCCTACTCACTTCCATTGGGTTTACATTCTGGTAAATGTGCATAGGAGTAAAATCCAGATTGGCTGTTTGAGCCTCACTGCATGATCCAATACGTGTCTCCTCAGAAGTAAGCCCCTTTTAATTCAATAGGACTTACACCCAGGTAACTGTGTATAGGATTGCATCCTCAGGGCACAGGAGTGTTGTGAGCGTGATGTAAAGCACATTTGTGGCTACTCAAGAGCTGTCTGGGCCGGTGCAAGGATGTGCACCAGCCTGCCAGGCCTGGAAGGGGTACGCTTATGCCAGCCCAGCACAGGGAGTAGGAAAGGGTGGCAGGAGGGTGTTACAAGGTGAGAAGGGGCATTTTTGGGTGGGGGATGGCGAACCAGGAGACAGGTAGGGCCCAGGTTGGGAAGACTGACTTCGGCAGCCTGTGTTAAATTGTAATCCCACTCAGTTTTACACAGGCTGCTCAGATTTGCACTGGCAATTTCACTGGAATAGATCTGAGTAGCCCTATAGGGCTGACTAGGGCATTAGGGTAATGGAAGAAATATCTCTTTACTCCAAGTTGCCCTCTAGCCAGCACCTATCTTGTTTTGGATACAGTGTAAGCCATTTGGCCTGGCTTTTCCAGTGCAAGTTAAGATTGAACTTCCAATCTTTTATATTGATTTGGGGACCTACTACACTTTCAGTAGTTTTAATTTAAGGTAGAATCTGGGCCAAGGGTGAAAGAGCTGACTGCTGGTGAGAAACTAGTTGTGCCACATCAGATTCTAAAGAGCTGACAGTGAAAATACCATAAATTTATACTACAGGTGGAGCCTCTGTATCTGTGGATTTTGTAACCGCGGATCTGACTCAATGTGGGTCTCCCGGACCTACGTTCAGCCATACTTGGCCCAACCTGAGGCCTCTGGCGGTGACCAGTATTGAGCCCTGGTTGCCTTCAGGGGGCTTTCTTAAGCCTGCAGAGCCCACGCATGTCCGCCCGCAGCCTCTGTGGGCTTCAGAATGGCTGTTCCAGCCAAAAAAACACAACTTCTGGTTTCTGGAGGGAAACCGGAAGTGATGTTTTTACCCATATAGGGCATTTGGAGACCCAGGGAAGTCCCTGGAGGCTTCCAGCTATATATTATATAATAACCTTTGGAGGGTTGAAAGGGGCCGAAACCGTGGATTTCATTATCTGTGGTTTTCAGTATCCATGGGGGTCTGAGAATAGTCCCCCATGGATACTGAGGCCCCACCTGTTTTCCAATTTATAACATTTTAGAGTGAATAGAAAGTGGGCTTGGACCTCTGACATTTTGAATTGGCATAAGATTTTAGCAGTATCATATCAGCAATCCTTTGTTGAAGAATGTCATTGTATTTGGCTTTTTTTCTGGTACAACCATTTCCACATGATTCTAGTGAGCAGTAAATACTAGTGAATGGTAAATACCGGGCTGGATTTTTGCTATCTAGAAAAATGAATGCTGGTTGAGTCAGGGACAGATTGATTAGTCTGTCTGAATTATGACAGTTCTCTTGTACTTAATGTTTTGTGACCCTGCCGATTTGTAGTCCCCAGTCTATAGCCTCTTTGCAAATGTGGATCTTTCTTTTTGCCTTGATCGAAAGTGACTGAGATGCACAGCCTGTAAAGAGGCTATCAGTCCAGAGTCAGAGGTTCCCAGCAGCTTCATTGCTTTGATTATGCTCACAGTGCGCTGACTTGATTGAAAGGTTGTGCTGGATGTGGCATCCAACTGGCTGTGTCAACTCCCAGGTGTGGATGCAAACAGTCAGGTCCTCATCAGAGTCACAGAAGCAAAGCCGACAGCCCAGCCAGTGCGCACCAGCTTGAACCCACCATCTCGCTGCCAGCACCGCCTGCTTAGTTCTCTGCTGACCTTTTTCCCTCCGTTGTCTTGTCAAAATCAGCAATTTTGAATCTGACAGTAACTAAGAAAGAAAAGGACGCAGGCAGAGCCACGGCCCCAAATTAAATAGAATTAGCCATTTCAGTAGAGTTGTGTTCTCCAGAACTGAGCCGTGCTGCATGGCATTAGGCACCAGGGAGGTGGGCTTGGGGACACAAGCCAGGGACCCAAGTTTCCATTGCTCTCCTAGCAGTAATGGAAACAGGTAGTTTTTCTCTTTTGCTTATGCACCTGTTAATGGGAGAGGAAGCTGCAAAGCCTTGATTCCTGTAGACAGCAGTGACAACCCAGGCAGAAGGAAGAGATTGGTGGGGGAGGGGGATGGCCAAAGGGAACAAAGGAGAAATAGTCCTGAGAAGGCTGAGTTCACAGATCTTTGTGTTGCCAACTTTTTCTGTTTGCTACCCTTTCTACTTATGGCTTTTGAAAACCTTTAAAATAATGAGAACCAGTACTCCTTTCTAATAAGCCTAATTTAATGAAAAGAAAATCTATATACCTTTGTAGTAAAGTGAATAATTCTGTTTGTTAAATATATTGATCTTCTTTATCCTCACAACTCCTTTGTACAGTGGTACTTTCAGAAATGGTGTCCGGAGACTTGTTCAGGACCATTCCATGGAATCCAGCTATATATTTAAATAATATATATTGCAGGGTCACACCAGCTGTGATGGAACAGTTTGTTCACACCTGTTTTATTGGTGAAGGAATTCAAGACATATTGAAATCAGCAAGTAGAACTTTCTCCCCTTCTCCTTGTTAGTTTCTTCACTAATTCAAACAAACCCCAGTATTCTCTGACAGTATGACAATAACTAAAATGTAATGCTGATTAAATGCCCTTCCACATTCAACATCTTATTTAAGACTCTGATATCTCCTTCTAGCCCTTGTGTTAGGATATTTCCCCATGCGACTGTGGCTTCCACATTTCAACCCTTAGTAGTTTTCTTCCAGGCAGAAATAATTACAACATTGAAGAATTTTCTTTCATTCACTGGAGGTTACACGGCCAGCTTATGTGGTTATTTAGTAGATATCTAGAAAAATAAAACTGGAGGTCTGTGTGGAAAATTTTTACTTCAGGAATCTCATTCATTTTGGGGGCTCCCTTTTGGAATTTCTTACAGGACCCATCACTTGGTACCCAACTGTGCCAGTTTTGCCCCCAGCCTGTACATTTACAGAACGGATATGACTAGAACCAATGAGTTTCATTTGTCCTGGATTCCACTCATTCCAAGAATGAATTCACATTCCACTCAGGGTCATGTTGTTGTTGGCAACCTTCAGTCTCGAAAGACTATGGTATTGCGCTCTGAAAGGTGGTTCTGGAACAGTGTCTAGTGTGGCTGAAAAGGCCGATTCGGGAGTGACAATCCCTTCCACAACGGGAGCAAGTGCAGTCTGTCCCTGGCCTGTCTCCCTGGCTATGGGCCTTCCTTCTTTGCCTCTTAGCCTCAGACTGTTGGCCAAGTGTCTCTTCAAACTGGGAAAGGCCATGCTGCACAGCCTGCCTCCAAGCAGGCCGCACAGAGGCCAGGGTTTCCCACTTGTTGAGGTCCACCTAAGGCCTTCAGATCCCTCTTGCAGATGTCCTTGTATCACAGCTGTGGTCTACCTGTAGGGCGCTTTCCTTGCACGAGTTCTCCATAGAGAAGATCCTTTGGGATTCGGCCATCATCCATTCTCACGACATGGCCAAGCCAACGCAGGCGTCTCTGTTTCAGCAGTGCATACATGCGGGGTCATGTATGTTTATACTAAAACTGCAAAACAAAAAGCAGATGGGTTGTTTTACAAGCTCATAAACCAAAGATGAGGGGAAATAAGGAATAAATGCTTCACCTTTCCCTAATCTTCCATACTTCCATGTATTAAAATTGTATTTCATTATTTAAGGCACATCTAGGCTTTTGGGACTGAGACTTAGCCAGGAACATCCTTTTATTTCTGGTTTCCTCCAATGTTTCCAGGAGATGAAGTGGATAAAAAAAAAGGAAAGAGAAAGAGACCTAAGAAAATATCTTCCCCTCCTGTATCCTCCTCTGCTGATTTAAATCCTGGAAAATGTCTTTCTTCCAGGGATTTCTGACTGGAGTTGGGCATTACTTACAGTCATGGTATATAGGGTACTTATAGTAACAATGGTCAAGGTGTTTGCATTTGAAGAGGTACTCTGTGCTCTACTCAGGCTAACATTGCTGAAATTAAGCTTGAAATGTGGTTTCAGGGAAACTAGCTCCAGAACTTAAACAGAGTGTAAATCCAAAGTTTGTAAGCAAGAATAAGAAAATCTTCCATGATTACCTGGGTTGAAATACATTTTGTCATACTGTCTGCTCATCTCAACATTTGTATCCTTACAGAATCCTACCAAGTGGTGGTGAAAGGCAATGGCTTTTATTATGCAAGGAATATTGACCAAGTACTCTGCAGTTTCAAGATCAATAACACCATGACCCTCAGTAAGTAGGCAGGTTGATGGATATTGCTGTTTTGCCACCTGCAAAGTGAAAAGTGGACTTTCACTACTGAGTGTGGTGGTGAAAATTGGTAATGTATAAAGGACATCTATGTCCATGACTACTTAAGACTGGCAGCCCAATCCTATGCATGCCTACTCAGAAGTAAGTCCCATTAGAGTCAATGGGGCTTACTCCCAGGAAAGTGTGGATAGGATTGGGCCGTCAGTCATGGGCAATCCCAGAACCCCTAGGCCTGTCTCTATGCAGAGTAAATTTCCACAGTAAATTTTTCATCATAACGTAGCTTGCAGCAGTTCTCTTGTCCTGACAGTGAAAGGTATAGTGTTGGGGATGGCCTTTGAAGGCCACACATGCAAAGTGTCAAGGCATAGGATGTACAAGGAATGTCAAGAGACTTTTGGTCCAATCCTAACTCCCTGCACATTGATGTAGAAGCAGTGGCACAGGCTCCACTGTATCACGATGGGGGAGTTTTGGCTGCTAGTGATCTCCTTCAGGTAAGTCCCAGAAGCCATTATGGGTCAACTCAGACTTGCACCAGCAATGTTGTTGGCACAGGTCCGTGTTGATCCATGAAGGCAGATCAGGTCTGGGAAGAGGGTTAGGGTTCGGCAAGGTGCTGTTGCTACCGAACCTGTCCCCCTCACAGGCCTGGTCCACCCTCCTTTCTGCCCCATCTCCTCCCCTTTGAAATGGAGTTCCTGGAGGATTTTTTTTGTCTTACTTCAGAAACTTTCTTGGCCTTCTGAGATAAACTCCCTGCAACTGCTTTGAGTACTGTTCTTTGGGTTTAGTGCTGCTGTAGCACGAAAGCTTCAGATTCTGTTGTTTATGTTCAAAGAAGGTGATTTTTGTTTCTTTACTTCAGATGAAAAACCAACAGTTGTTCAAGACACATACTTACTTTGCCCTGCTCCCGTTATAGAAGATGCTGGACAGTGAGTAGCTTATGTTTCTACATATGGGGCGGAGGGAGTTATATATGAGCAAGACTGGAGGTTCAGTTCTTTGCCCCAAAGAGCCCAATTAAGGGGGACTCGTTACTTTACATTGTGAACCAGGGGCTATTTAGTTTTTTCCAAACATTGTTGCTAGGGATAATATTTATTGTTTCTTAAGCACCCAAAAGACAAGGCACTTTGAAAAAAAAAAAATTGAAAGGGAAACATACAAATTTTCCCCATCCACATTTCTTCTCAAAGGGTTGCAGATTATCTTATCTTTATTATTAAGTAGTAGCAGCACATTAGCATTGTATTGTTCTTACACACACACACACACACACACACACACACACACACACACACACACACACATATCCCAAAACCCCTGTGAACCAAGATCAATACAGCTTGGATCTCTTGCTCTCTTTCTCTCATTCCATTGCAATTTGTCCATACAGAAGTGAAAGAATAAGCCTGATTTCTTCTCTCAAGTCAGGGTCAGGGTCATTCACTTACCTCACATCAGGCTGGGACAAGCCAAAAAGCAACAAAAAGGAGTTCTTGCTTCTCAGTGATTCTCTGTCTAGCATGAAGCCAGGGACTGATCTTTTTCCGCTCAAAATGAGAAAGTGTGTGAAGTTGGGAGCTGAGCAAAACAACATAGGTACAATCAATTCCCTAGGGCAGTGGTTCTCACACATTTAGTACTGGGACCCATTTTTCAGAATGAGGATTTGTCAGGACCCACCAGAAGTGATGTCATGACTGGAAGTGACATCATCAAGCAGGAAAATTTTTAATAATCCTAGGCTCAAATCCTACCCACACTTACTCAGGAGTAAGTCCCATTTACTATCATTGTTAAAAGAATATACATAGTAGCTTGTTAAAAGTACAGGTCTGTAACATTTCCCCAAATGCAGTCACATACCATGGTAGCATCAGGTCTAATATATTTTTTAAAATATTGAAATGAATGGGAACTCTCCTGAAATTGGCCCGCGACCCACCTAGTGGGTTCCGACCCACAGTCTGAGAAACACTGCCCTAGGGAATGAGTCATCCAGCAGACCCAGCAGTGTCTCTCCTTTGCCTTGGCCTGTCATGAGGCTTAAATTAAACAAGTTTAGAACTGCAAACATAAAGAAATATTGTTTCCTTCTTGGTTTAGACTCCACAGGGCAAACCCTAGTTTGACCCTGTGAATATAGTGGGCCCTTTGCATCTGTGAACTTTGCAACTTTGCTTTGGTGAATCAGCTGGACAGTATTGGGTACTCCTGGAAGCCACTTTTCCAAAGCACTTTACCCATTGGAGCATGTGTTTGGAGCAAAGCAGTCAACAGTCTCAATACATGTCATTGCATAGGCCACTTTACTGACATCTGGGCCGGGAAGTTGGGTCTTTTTGTAGCAATGCCATTCTGAGCTTCCGTGTTGCCTCCAACTTTCATAAAAAGAAGACTTTGGAAAGTATTTGCAGACAGAGACAATACGTTTCAGGCAGGTTTAGTATGAAAAATTAGTGTGCAAGTAGAACGTGTCTACTGCTTATAAGGTGCAGACATTATTATAGAAGATAATTTTCATTGTTTTTGGAGCATGAGTGATTTGTAATAGCCTTCCATTCTTCAAGAAGCTTTTTTTTAACCCTAGAATTCTAAACTTACAGACCAATCAGCCTGAATGAACGGGGGGGGGGGTGGTTTGAGAACCTTTGCACTCCCATTTACAGCAAGGAAAGGGCATACTTTCCATAGCAGCTGGATGCCCAGCACACAGCTGGAAAAGCTATTGTGAACAGTGGATGGAAAGACCACAGCGTTAATAAATGTCTCTGTTTGCGCTCCAGGGTGGTTTACCTTCAAGTCAGCATGAACAGTGGGTTGACGTTCGTCACCAGCTCAGTCAGCATCACCAGCACACACTGTGTGAGTATGTGCCATGAGACTAGTCACAAAAATGGGGTGAAGAAAGGCCCCTCAAAGCAAAGGAAAGGTCTCATGGTGGTTAAGGGGAGTCCTTTGGTCCTTGACCACTGGAAATATCCAAAGATCATGGCAACAGGAGTGCTCCTGCCCTCAACAGGAATTATGTATGCCCTTCCAGACTATTGTAAAGATGTATTTATACGCTATAATATAATCAACATGTCATAGTATCACCATGATCTTGAGACATTGGTGGTCAAGACATTGCCTGGGAGAATCTGGTCAGATGCAGGTCCATGGAGCAAGTTATCAGTATTCAAATGTTATTTAAAAAAATGAACATAAAAAATTGCCTTCTACGGAGTGCACTGCGCTATCAAGTCCAATGAAGTCTACCTCAGGCTGACAGTGGCTCTCCAGGTTCTCAGGCAAAAGACTTCCCAAGCCCATGTTACCTGGAGATGCTGGAGGCTGAACTTGGGACCTTCTGCATGCAAAGCACATGCACCTCCACTAAGCTGTGACCCTTTTCTTTATCAGCTAATCTGTATCCAGCCAGGGCTCTGCATTTCTGTAACCACTTTTGGAGGAGCTAGAACATGGCTGCAATTTTACTGCAAGCCCACTTTAAAAGCATCTGTCGTAATGCAAGAACTGTGGCCCTTCATCTCCGTACACCGATATGTACATTGACAAGGATAGCACTCCTTGCTGACATTATCATAATTGAATGGGTAGCTTAAACCTGGTTTAATAATCACTTGTTCATCAGTGATAGGAGCCCTACCAGAAATGAGATGGAATTTTATTGCTTCAAGCTGCTTTGCTGGATGAAGTTGTCACTTTCTGACCTTAAAGATTTCTTTAATCGTTATTGCCATGAAAAATGTTGTTGTACCACCCACATCACAACCACTATAAGGCAATGGAGGAAGGAGAGAGGGTAACAAACAAGATGGTCTGGTAGTCAGTAGGTATAAACCTATTTCTACCATAAATTAAGTATCTCTCTCCCGATAGCCAAAACAGAGCAGTGGACAGAGTCTGTGTTCACTGGATCGCACCTGGGAAATAATTCTTACAACCTCAAAGTCTTGTTGTGAAAATAAGGAAATGGGAAAATAAGGATTATAAAGTGCTTTTACTTATTAAAAGTGTTGAATAAAAGGTTAGCTCTCTATTAGAGAATTTACATATGAACACAAGCAAAATCAGTTGTCTTGCCTGTGTCTGCTTTAGCAGATAGAATTGTCCCCTTTGTAGAATATGTGATGATGGGCCCCAAAATTTGTATTTACATGCGCATGAATGATGTCAGCTATACCTGTACATGTCATTTTGGGTCTCAAAACATCTGATAATACGCCATTGGGCTCTTCATCGCCCGAGCTCTTAACTCTATAAAATTATGCAGCATCTCCATGGGCAAATGTTTTGGTGGACCTCAGATAAGAGTTCTAAATATATTGATCACCCCAGAGCAAACCTCTGTAAAGATGCATTTTCTTCTTGTCCGGTATCTCTTACTCTTGTGGGCTAAATTGTTTCCGTATCGTTTTGCAGCCTCCTTCAGTTTCCTTTTTCCACTTTTTCTTGCCTGGGAATGGCCTCCTTGACTCTCTTCCACTGACCCCATCTTTTTTTCCTACACAGTAAGTGTCTTGCTTTGCTCTTTTCCTGTTCTGGTATTCTCTCCATCTCTGAATCCATTTCTCAAATGTTAGTTTGTGTATAGAAAGCCAACTATTTTATTTCAGAAATGGACAACCCGGTTTCACCCAACGTCCCCCATACCAATGCAGTGGCACCAGTGCATGCTCTGCTGCATCCTATGGGGGCTGTTGGAATGCTGGCGGGCTCCATGAGGTAAAGAGACATTCATCCCCTTGCCCCACGGTAAGCCCCAGCTGCCTGTAATGGGGAAACTCAGACCTGCACCTGTTAAATCGCTGGTGCAAGTCTGCATTGCCTTGTATCAGCAGATCTGGCCCAGGAAGGCAGCTAGAATATGGTGCATCCCGCTGCCGCAAAACGCATTTATACTTAGTAAAACTTGCATTCAAAAATGGCACCCACCACCTGCAGTCCTACCATTGTCATTGTCACATGTCTGGTCTGTGCAGTGCTTGCCTTGTGGAGGTGGTAAGGATATCACTTAAACTGCTTTATAATGCAGTCAACTCAGAGAAAATGGCTTGGTATTGTACAAGGACACATTTGCATGACCATGACCAAGAACCAGGATTTGGAAGATCCAGGTTCAAATCCCTACTGCGCCATGAAGGCTCCTAGGTGACCCTAGGCCAGTCACTATCTCTGTCTCACTTCGCAGGGTTATTGTGAAGACTAAAGAAAGGGAGAAACTATGTATGACACCCTGAGCATGTGTTTAAAAAATAGATACGTAAGTAATACGGGTCTTAGGCATGCAGAGGAGAAGTGGACAAGCTGCAGTCAGCTCAAGTAAAGCACATAGTAATCAAGGCAATGTGACTTGGCCCTGTTCTAGTGTAACCAACTCTCCATTTCCTATTTTGTTCTGTAGTCAGGCTGAGGCGTAAACTATGGCTGTATCTGCTTGCACTGCTGCTGTTCTTTTGCAAAAGCTCTCTGAAGACTGACCTTCCTTACTCCATTAAATTCTTTTGGGTGGGTGCAGGCATGTGCAAAAAATGGCAGAGAAATTCCATGTTCTTAAAAGTGTCCTGTTGGGAAGCTTATTTACAAGTTGATCTCTAGCAAGGATTGACTCCAGTTTGCCACTGTTGTGCACAGGAAGTGCAGTGCGCTATCCAGTGAAATGGCAAACTGGAGCAGATATTTCCTGTACTCTGTGAAGAACCTTCACAGGAAGGGATTGCAATTTTTTTTGCTGCCAGCAGGACCAATGACAAGAGGGCTGCCACTTGTAATAAAGCAACCTACTTATTTAGCGCATTTATTTGGGAGATTTTTATCTCACCTTTTGACCTCAGGCCCCCAAAGTAGCTCACATTATAAGTCTACAAATACAATGATAATGTAAATCATTGCCTCTTTTCCCCTTTCCTCCTCACCGTCTGTTGCTTTTTAAAGAGGAGGCAGCTATGATGATTCTTCACTTGCTGGCCTCTTTTCTCAATTTCTTTGCCTTTAGCAATAGCCTGATAAGCAGAAATTTAGAAGTCCAGCTTCCTGGCATGAAGATACCTGTCCGGGAAAGCTTCATCTGTTTCATTTTTGGTGTATCAGGCTGCTGATGCAGGAACAAGATGGCAGGACCAGAAAAAGAAGGTAGCAACACTAAGGGATTCAACCAAGGTTGAGGGGTGAACTGCACCATCTGTTCCTGGGATTTTTTGAGACTTCTTTCAAGAAAATCCAGTGGGACCAACACTCTTCTGCATCCTAGAATTTAGTACCCATGTAACCGACTTGGAATAACACACTTCATTGCAACTGTTTGGTATATTCAAGGTTGTTGTCTCTCTTCCTAATAGAGGGTCAGCTATTCACTGCCACAGGGTAGGGTGATGGCCATCACCTTAGATGACTTTAAAAGGGGTGTTAGACAAATTCACAGAGGATATGCTACTCTTCAGTAGCTATTAGTCATGATGGCTGCATGCTGGCTCCAGGTTCAGAGGCAGTGTGACTTTCTGTTGCAGGGAGCAAAGGAAGGAGAGGAGTATGCCTTTCTCTCCTGTTGTGGGCTCAGCAGCAAAGCTGGGGGGGGAGTAAGTGCTGCAGGCACTGCAACACGCCATGTAAGCAGCCCCTCCCGCTCGCTGGCAGAGCCATTCTGGGCAGCTACAGCAACTTGCAGGTTGCTGAACCAAATGGCATCTCCTGTGCATTGATGTCACTGCCCAGAATAGGCAGGGGTGGGAATGGGAGGGGCTAATTTCACAGCACTTTGCAGCGCCCGCAGTACTTACTGTTTTGCGCCCTTCTAGCTACTCTACTGTGTGGACTTCTCAGAAGCGACTCTGAATCAGTCCCTGTGGGAAACAGGATGTTGGATTCAGTTGGTCTTTGTCCTGATCCAACTGTTCTTAGGATCAACTCTTAACCGGATTACATTCTTAGGGTCTTTCCCTACTATAGCACTGACAGACAGAAATCTAGCAGGCGCAGCTTTCACCGGAGATTTGGTGATGAGGAAGATCAATCCTTTGAACTTCTGCCTGCCTTGCAACTGTAAAAGGTGCTGGGGACTTATTGGAGAGAAAGGCAACAACCCTACAGATCCCTCATCATTTCAGCAAACTTGAAGATGCACTCATGTTTCTAATAATTTCACAGCTGTGCTGGCATCCTTCAGTCTCAGAAGACTATGGTATTGCACTCTGAATGGTGGTTCTGGAACAGAGTGTCCTCTCCAGTGCGCAAAGCCTGGGTAGATATGGAGGATAGGCTGTTACCCATGCAGCAAATCCCCCCTCTCCACGTCGCTGAAATGGTCCAATGGAAAGGCAGAGGCCAATACAGTTGGTTCCAGCGGCGTTGCAGGAGTTGCCAGAATGTGACTGTGTTCAGCCATGAACTGCCTCAGGGACTCCGGCTCCGGATTTTGCCTCGAGGTTGACTCCTGAAGCCTTTTCCATAACTGGATGTAGCCACAAAGCAGTGGAGGTTTGGGATCAGAGTTTTCCTTCTCTCAGATGAGCTGCCTTCCCAGGCTGACAAGTCCCATCTACCCGGTGGGTGTTTAGTCGCCTCTTAAGACAAGTACAGCCAAACTGAGGGCCTATTCTTATCCCCACCCCCAGGGGAAAAATAATTTCACAGTAGCCCAGAAAACGCTATAGTTGGCCCACCAAATGTATTAACCCCCCGCCCCCGCCCCCCAGACTGTCAGAACGTGTTGCTGCTTTCCTGTAGCAACCTGGATTCCAAACTCTCAGGGGAAATGGCACCACCGTTCGCATAAATCCATTTGGGTTCCTTCACTCACTGTAGGCTCAACATGGTCAAACAGTCAAATAGTGTTCACTTCTCTGGTCCTGATCCTGCAGGGGGTCTTTATACTATGCCATGAGGCTTTATTGTTTCACTGTGCTGTGTGTAATTCTTAGAGGTGTCTTTGAAATTGGTTGTCACAATATTGAGTTAACTTGGGAATATCTGTCTTGCTTGCAGATTCGTGGGACAATTCTTTTCATTGCACTTTTAATTCTGTTCCTGCTCCTGGCCTTAGCCCTTCTCTGGTGGTTTTGGCCTCTTTGCTGCACAGTGGTATGTATCTGGGTTGTGTTTAAGGCTCTTTATGACTGATGGTGTGGATTAAAGCCCAAGAGAGGAAGCAACAAATGAAGTGGTGGGTCTAGGGTTGGAAATAGGAAATTATCATCTGTCTTAAAAGCCTCATTCCTGCACCTTTAAAGGCAACCTGACACAGTGATTTTATCTCCATGCCAGTGGGTCTCAAACTTTGAGGGAGCTTTACTCCCTCAGGAAGTTCTTGTGGCAGAGGGACTAGGGCAGCAACGCGATCCCCAGGACCGCGCCGCTAAGGGGGGGGGGTTTGAGGAGGGTACTTGTGACTTACATTATGTAGACAGGGCTGCAGTAGGCTACAGGAGGTGTGGGGAGCCCTGTGAAGTGCTCCCTGAGGCTTGGAATGTTCAGAAACAGCACACGCAGACCGCCTCCTGCAAAACAGAAGTACTTTGCGCCCGCTTTTTCCTATCGTTCCAAGCCTTGGGGAGCACTGTAAAGGGCTGCACAGGGCTCCCCACACCTCCTGCAGCCTGCTGCAGCCCTGCCTACATAATGTAAATCACTAGCACCCCCCTCGCTCCCCCATACAGACGGGATCCTGGGGATTGCTTCCCTGCCTCTCCCCTTCCCCCGCCCCTTAAAGGGACGGGGGAACATTTACACAAACTGGTGGTTACAACCCACCAGTTTGAGAACTACTGCTTTAGACTGCTGTTAAATAGACTTGCTGATTTTTGAACTACCCCTTTAAGCTACCTATTTAGCCGCAGTGACATACACAACTAGCAGGTGATATTTATCACCATATTGTTAAAATTTCACCTACTAATCCCTGCATGTGTATCAAGCTGCTATTAAAGACCCAAAAGCAGACCAGATAATTTCTTCTATTCAGCTGGCATCCTTACTGTTGAAGGAACAGAAGCTGAGCCATTAAAATGTTGACATCGCTATAGTGAGATCCAGTTTTAGATCAGCTGTGGACAAAGTGGATAAGTTTGGCCCACTTTACAATCTGTCCATTTCACATTTCCATTTGTAAATGGGAAAGCAATGACCTTCTTCCTGAGGATTAATAAGGAAATGTAGTTTCCTACCCTTAGTCTTCTTGACTATCAGGAAGCAGAACATCTGGTTAAAGAATGGACAGTGTTTAGGAATGGAGAGATAAATGACCAAGATGTTTCTAGAGCTTTAAGGTTCCTGCTTAACAAAAGGGGAATTTAACTATGAGCTTATTTGAAATGTCATTTGCTGAGATTTACTGAGTCTTCAGCAGAATCAACAGCAGCAAAGTCATTATAGATTCAGGCTAAATGCTAGCATCTCATCTCCAGAACTTGCACTTGCTTGTAAGTTCAGATGATGACTCACTTCCCTGCTCAGTTCTACTTTTGTAAAATGTGCCCAGCAGGACTTCCATCTGGAGTGCTCTGCTTGCTTCTGGGCGCTCTGGAAAAGATGGCACAAAAGCTAGGGGAATGATAAAATACCTAGAAACCAAGTTGTAGGCAAAGAGAGAGAATTTGGGAAACTAGTACAAAAAAAAAATGAGTCGTAGCATATGCTGTGCATATGGACAGCTAGCAAACATCTGAAAATGAACCAAGAAGATGGTTCATCAGAAAGAGACCAGTTAATCTTGGTTCAGTAGCAGCTGTTCCACACATTATGCAGAAACAAACCTGGACTTGCCACACAGTATACATTTAATAAAGTGCCACAGTTAGTCACAGACCTTGGAAGGATGTAACTGTATAATATGCCTATTAGCTATGTTCATACAAATCTTTAAGGATTACTCAGGTACAAGAAATATAATGTGTGAAGCAGCCAAGAAAAGTAGTGGATTTAAGTTACAGGAAGGTAGATTTGGGTTAAACTTCAAGATGCTTCCTAATTTGAGCTGTATACCTACATTTATGTTCTTCTGTTAAACCGAATGGATCTTGTGCATGAAGAGAGTGCATGGATCTGTCTTTCACAGGCGCACTGAATGAGCATCTGTGGCCTTTGCCTGAACCCATCTGTGGTCCCTAGACTTGGGCTGCAGACTGCCTACTAGGACTGCCAGGTCCCTGTCCAAAACTGGAAGAATAATAATAATAATAACTCGGTATTTATATATCACCTTCCTGGTCATTGGATTACTCCTCCGACTTTATTCAAGGCGGTTTACATAGGCAGGCATTTCTAAATCCTTCAAGGGGATTTTTACAATTATAGAGGTTCTCTCTTTCAAGAACCAACAACATTTCAGAATGGATCTTCCTGCCTTGGTCTCACTTCTGGCCTCCAGTTCTCCCACGCAGGCTGACAAGTAGCTCCATCTCTCATATGGAGGGCAGCCAAGACACTTCTTGCTCACACCAAGAGCAGGTGGAATCACTCAGCTGGGCTTGTCAGCTGCTTCAAGTTCTCGCCATTCTCAGCCGTTCAGGGGGCTGCCGGTGTCCTCGAACTGGCGACCTTCTGATGTTATCTTCGGGCTAACGGAGGCTCTACCCTCTAGACCAGACCTCCTGCCCGAGGCAGAATCCAAGGCATTTACTGCCTCCACCCATTTCCTCTGTCACCCCTTCTGTGTGAAAGAGGGGCATAGCAGTAGACTGAGGGAGGATGACAAATTGTCCAAAGATACCTCATATTCTGATTCAGTTGTGAATTAAAAAGTTGTGGGGAAATCTCTGGGTAGCAACATGTTGCTGTAGCCATTGCCACTGCAATGGTAACAGAGGTAAGACTCAGGGCCCAATCCTATCCAACTTCCTACTGCCAATACAGCTGCAGTGCAGCCCAGAAGTAAGGGAACATTTGTTGAGGAGACTTCTGTGCCTGGCCCCACACTACAGGATGTAGCACATGCCCCATTGGTGCTGGAAAGTTGTAAAGGATTGGGCCCTTAATATCATCTATCAACACAAAGCAGTGAACATGATGTGAGTCATTTACTAAATACTTGCAGCATAAGCAAGGTGTGTAGCATAACTGGTCAGATTCTCAGTATCCTTGGTTCAGATCTCCCCTTAGCCTTGTGCTCAGTCATCTCTCTTTGCCTCAGCTGCCTACTCTACAGAATGCACTGATAATACCATTGCAAGGATTACTGGGATAGTGAATGTGAAGTGCTTTGATCCCTCTAAAGCAGTGTTTCTCAAACTGTGGGTCAGGACCCACTAGGTGGGTCACGAACCAATTTCAGGTGGGTCCCCATTCATTTCAATATTTTATTTTTAATATATTAGATTTGGTGTTACCATGGTATGTGACTGCATTTGGGGAAAAGTTACAGACCTGTTCTTTTAACAAGCTACTATATATATTCTTTTAACAATGATACTCAATGGCACTTACTCCTGGGTAAGTGTGGGTAGGATTGCAGCCTAGGATGGTTAAAAATTTTCCTGCTTCATTATGTCACTTTCAGTCATGATATCACTTCTGGTGGGCCCTGACAGATTCTCATTCTAAAAAAGTGGGTCCCGATGCTAAATGTGTGAGAACCACTGCTCTAAAGCATAATATAAATGCTGCCATTATTATTATGAAATATAATATTCCTTAGTAGGGGAGAACACTGAGCACACTAAAATGTGGAAAGGATAATTGAATGATTACTGGCTGATTCATTATGATGATAATAATAATAATCATAATCATAATCATAATACAGGTATTTCTATACCGCCTTTCTTGGTCCTCAGATTTCTCCTTGGACTTTATTCAAGGCGGTTTACATAGGCAGGCAATTTAAATCCCCGTAGGGATTTTTACAATTTGAAAGAAGGTTCTATCTTTCAAGAAACCACAACATTCAGATGTTTCTTTCTTGAGCTGGTCGCACTTCTGGCCTCCATTCTCCCACGCTCAGAGCAGATGGAATAGCTCGGCTTCAGCTTGTCAGCTGCTTCAAGGTCGCACGGTGCCGGTGGCCTCGAACTGGCAACCTTCTGATGTTATCTTCAGGCAAATGGAGGCTCAACCCTCTAGACCAGACCTCCTGCCCAGTTAGTTCTGCTTCATCTCAGTATTAAGGCAGAGTACTGCCTCAAAGCTGAGGCAATACACTAGTGCAAATCACACTACTGTAGCTCACAGCATTTGCATTTTGCCCAAATATTCTTGGTTTGCAAAGGTGTGAATCAGAACATTATACCCACACCAGTTCCACCAGCAGAAGGATCTGTAGAGGGATGGCTAAGCAGACTTGCCGGCTGTATAGCTGCCTTAATGAATCCATTTCCCATGGAATGGCCAAGTATTCCTAACACTAGAAACCTGGGGGAATCTTACATACAATAGATTAATTTTCCATATTTTAACAACTGCAACTTGAGCAGTCTAGCAGCATTAAGGGAGGCATAAAAACCTGGCCCTAGCATCCCTCGTTTTGAAGGATTGAAGGCAATGTCTTCAACTATTTTAATGAGTGGGGCTACAGTCTTGTACACACTTTCTTGGGAGTAAGCCCCATTGAAACTGTGGAACTTTCTTCTAAGTAGACATGTGTAGGTTTGCACTATGAGAAGATTGTGGTTTGTGGGGAATGTGCAGTAAGTGACAAATGTATGTGTTTCAGGTCATCAAGGAGCCACCACCTCCACCACCCCTGGATCCAGTAAGTATTTTGTCGCTCAAACCCTTCAGTTGTGTACACCCTGTGGAACAAGAGTTTTACTGCTGGTTTGGTGGGAGATGCTTCCATCTGCAAAAATAAAATGAATGCTCCATTATCACACTGTTTAGTTATTCTCCATGGACAAACCCTAACATTCAATCTATTTGAAGATGTGTTACTATTTCCTTAGTAATGGGATTCATAAGAAAACCTTAAGTGATGTTTTTTAGAAGCATGACAGTCAAGTGTGGGCTACATCCTTGAGAGTTTTTCTGTAGGTCAGTCTGGATAATTCATTGGGGCAACAGAGAAAGCGAAAAGTGCACACATGGTGAAGATCACTGCTTCACAGTCACTGTCAGGCAAAAAAAAAAAAGAAAAAGATGAGCTTTCACTGTAGAAATCTGATGAGCCCATATGCCTATGATGGTTTTTGTAGTATTGTCGCTATTATGTTTCATGTGTGGTGGCGACTGCAATGTATCAGCTGTCTCTTTAAGTTGCCTCCCCCATTACTAGAGTTTACTTGCTCATGAATGAATGGGTTCAGTCCAAAGGGATAGTTTATCTATGCACTGAGGTTCCGCTGTATCATTTTGTTAGGATGAATCTGCTGCCTCTGTATGACACTATTGCTGTCTGCCCTGCTGCCTGCTCTTGTCCTTCCATGAATATGTGCATGAAACTGATCTCTGGGAAAACACTGGCATAACCTCCAGAGGAAGTTTGTGATTTGCTGTACATGGCTTCTCTGAGGTTGCCAAAAAAGCTACCATTTGAAGTTCCTGAGAACCGATTTACCCTCAGTAGTGGTTTTGCTCTGGAGCAGGCTGAAAATTGCTGTTTGGTTAGGATAGATGCCTCATGATTCAGCGTGGATGGCATTTCAGCTGTTTCTTTAACATCTGGCACAGGATTCATAGCATGAGAAGCCAACATAACTCAAAACAGATTTATGCAACTACTTCTGAATGAGTCTCTTTCCTTTGTTATTACCTATAAAAACAACACTCCTTGATGGTCATTAAGTACTTTGAAAATAGTTTTACTGGTACTTGAACTACCATCTAAAAAGTAGTCTTCGCTACTAGTTAAGTACATTTTAATAAAAGTAATTGGAACAACTCTTGTACCAGTTAGTTTCAAAAATTTTATAACTACTATTCAGTTTCTCAAGATTAAATTTTATTTATCTCAGTTTAATGTTATTAATTTCCATCCACCTTTTAAGTTACAATTTCTCAAGGAAGCTGCCAAATTTAAAAAAAAAAAATTCAAATCAATAATGATTTAAAAACACGATCATACTAAAACAGCATAGAAAAGCATTAGTATCAAAACATTAAGCCAAGAAAGATTAATAATGTTCATCAAAGCTGCATATGCAGTTACCACTTAAAACAATAGCAAAGAGCGGGCTTGACAGATATCCTTGAGGAGAAAGTGCTATAAACATAGTGCTGCCACCAAGAAGGCCCTGTCCTGCAACCTACAAACAGTGGTGGACCTCCCAAGCTCTGTGCCTGGGGCAAAGGTCTGTGATGGCGCCCCCATGTGGGCTATCGCCGCTGCCCCCCCCACAAAAATCCACCGCCCCTTACTCACCTTGCGCGACCCAGGACTGCATGGGGAAGCCTCTCTGAAGTTCCCCGACACTATAAACTGTGCGTCCAGAAAACCAGAAGCACAGTTTCCACCCCCATCAGGCGCCTCAGAGAAGCTTAGAGACTCACGCCTGGGGCTTTTGTCCCATAGAGTTCAATAGTAGGTCAGCAACTGTCTACAAAACACAACCCATTTAAATGGCAGTCCAGAGAGCAGGGCCTTTGAGGCTGATTTTAGGGTTCTGGAAAGTGCACATGGTTTGAAGTTAGTCCTTAAAATAAACCAGTTCCAAGTTGTTTAGGCCTTTAAAAGTCAACAGTAACACTTTGTTTCTGGTCAGACAGCTAACTAGTGTAGCTGGCACAGGATTGGTGTAATATGTACAGTGTATTGTAAACCTGCCAACATTCTGGCAGCTTTATGTTGAATCAGCTGCAACTTCTGAATTACCTGCAAGCACAGCCCCATGTGAAGCACATAGCAGTAATCTAACCTGAAAGTAATTTGGGCAGAGGTAGCCAGATCCACCTTCTAGGGCTACAAGAAGTTAATAAAAGGTGCTCCTGGCAACCAAGACCTGGGCATCCATGGGCAATGCCTGAATCAGCAACATCCTCAGAATATAATACTTTAGGGGGAGTTCAGCTGCATTAGGGGGAGTTCAACCCTGTCCAGAAAAAGTTGCAGTCCTCTATTCAGATTAGTAGAATTGCCCACCAACAGCATTTGCATCTTGACTGTATTGAGTTTTAATTTATTCAGCCTCATCAAGGCTAGAATAGCCTTCAGATCTTCTACCACCTCCCTGGAATTTTCAGGTAAAAATGAGAGGTAGAGCTATATGTTGCATATTGATAACACTTCAACCCAAACCTCTGGAAGTCCCTCTATTTTGTATAGATGTTAAAAACATGGGAGAGAAGATAGAAGCTTAGGTACCTTGTAGACCAAGAAGTGGAACTGTTTTGCCAGCACTAGGATAACATTAATAAATGTCATTCTACATCAGCAGTGGTGTCCCACCATTTGCATTCCAGTCATCAGCCCTAGGTGCTTCATCTCAGTATACCAAGAAGCAGAACAGTCTTGACCCATAGACAAAAGTTGTTTGGAAGTGATGGCTAGGAAATGATGAATGGGAAGTCATCTCTCCATTCTAGAGAAAAATCAAGACCTGCAGGACTGCCAGCCATTTTTAGAGGAAATTTCCCTAAAAACATCAGGAATTCATCAGTATCCATAAACTTCTGAAGGTGGACCATCTTAACGCCCCCCCCCCCCAACTCCTGAACAGGTCTGGAGTGATCCTTAGTCCATCCCTTACCAAAAATGATCTGACCATGACAAGGAAGTCACTACTAGCTCCACCCCATCCTCCTTATATATTCTGTTTCCATCGTATACAGAATATCAAATACAACATTTATAGATCCAGATATAGTTTGAGACAGGCTGTGGTTGTCATCACAGCCATGAAATTCCAAGCTGCATCTGACAATGTGGCATCAGCATGGAGACTGAAGAGTGTCGTCGTCCCCCGTCCCCGTCCCCCCCGCCTAAGACAAACAACCTTGGAGTCCTCAATGCCACTCCCAAAATCACCTCTACCAGCTTGGGCAGGAAGACCTTTGGGCAGTCAGATTGGCAGTACTCCAACAGAACGTTGATCTTGTTTCATAAATTCACACTTTGTACAGATATTTAAAGTTGGCCAACTGCTGGACAGGGCACCAGGAATGGGAGATGAAATCCTTATTAACCAAGGCCATTCCTCCTCCCCACTCATCTGGTTGGTGCTGTTAGTGTAATCAGAAACTTGGTGAGTGCAACCAGGAGAGATTTACCCTTTCTCTTCCAATCAGACTTCTGCAATGTGTGCTCACACAGCTACATAATTAATCCCATTGGCTGTGGTGACCCATGTTTTGTCATTTGTGTCACAGAGCTACATCTGACATGACTTTGCAGACACTTGACACTTGTCAGTTAAATTAAGTTTAAGCCAATTAAATTAAAAGGCTATGTGGGCAAATAAGACTAAGGATTATTTTCTCTAAGGTGCTGTGAAACTTGATCATGACCTGAGTGTCTGTTGAAAATGTTCTGCTCCAAATTCTGATGGAGCCATGGGGGGGGGGGGAGAGAGAATGATTAAAACAGTAATAATAAGAGCTTTTTAAAAAAGTTATAAAGCACAGATAGTTTCAATATGTAATAAATGTTTTCAGTTTGTGTATTACTATGTTGCATTTTGGTTAGTGCAGCAGAACATCTGGTAATGTAATGCATAATGCATCTCAGTTTTGCTCCTCAGAATCTAGATGGGATTTTGCAGCTCCATATGTATTTGGTGGCAGTTAAATAACCTTAACTAAAAGACAGTCTTTTTTTAGCTTCCCTAAGAGATGGTTCAGCTAGGAAGACAAGAGGCTTTTGTTTGCTGCTAGGCTATGAATGCAAACATGCAAAGCCATGAATAGAGATTTCACATGTCAGCTTGTTGATCAAGCCTCAAGTTGTTTGCCTTCAAAAACAGCTGTCTCTCTCTATATCTTTCCCACAGGAGTCAGATGACGAAGATGGGCTGCCAAAGAAAAAGTGGCCAACAGTGGATGCATCTTATTATGGAGGAAGAGGTGTTGGTGGAATCAAGAGAATGGAGGTATTAAAGTTGTTCTCATTTCTCACCTTGTTTAACAATCAGTGGTCTTTTTTCAACACCTAAACTGCAAAAAAAAATTTTTTTTAAAAGACCAATTTTCTATTGAGATTAGTAGTGTGGAATACCTATATGTATGAAGTTCTAGGAGAGGGTGAGATTCTGAGATGGGTATTGCCTTCATCTCTCACCTGTCAGGGCCTCTTCTCAGAATGTCCTCTCACGGAAAGTGCCTGTTGTTATAATACTTCATTGGGGGTAGTTTAAACCTGTTAACCGTTAACAAGCCTGTGCCTGTTTACTCAGAAAGAAGTCCTATTGAGTTCAGTGTATGTATGTGATTGCAGCCCAAATGTTAAGGATAGTTTTTGAAAAGCCTGTAAGTGGTATTGGCGTCCCAACAGTAGGATGGAGCATTTCTTGTATCTCATTGTAATCAGGTGAGATGGGGTGACAAAGGATCCACAGAGGAAGGAGCAAAACTAGAGAAGCCAAAGAATGCAGTCATCAAGTTGCCCGAACAAGAATATGAGCCATGGGAACCCAAACCAAAGAAACATCATGTGCGGAGGTTGCCATCTGAGAGGAAGTGGTATACTCCTATAAAGGTAATGTGTTTTGTGGTAACTGTAGAAAATTTTTAAATAGCTATATCTAGAACTGAACAGCTCAACCCCTTTGCCATGGCCTTCTTAAGGGTCTGTTCTTTTGTGAATTTCAGACTAGAGTGATACAATGCTCATACGATAATCTCGATATGTTCTTGTGTTATTGAGATTTATAAAAATTTTGTTTCCAATTTGTTGGAGAATGGTAAGGGAGAATTGGAACTTGTAGAGAATTCATAGCATACGTCCATGTGCTTACAGGGGAACATATTAGGCTTCCCTTATGGCCTTTGTCTCCATCTTGCCCCCGTCACTCTGTTGCATCCCTCTGATTATAAAACTATAGATGACATATAAAACTATAAATGCCTTGGGGCAGGAGCCAAGATTTTTGCTTGCTTGTTCATTTGCTTCTCTGTTAAGTACCATGCACATGGATGGTGCTATAAAAAATGAAATAATTCTTGGAAGGAACAAGAGCTGGTGGAAGAAGCCCACCCACTGACTTGTGAAAGCCCTAATTCTTTTCTCATTTGTAACAAACAAATTTTTCCCATGATCATGAAGGCTAGGGACATCGTCATCATTGGCATCCTTCAGTCTCGAAAGACTATGGTATTGCGCTCTAAAAAGTGGTTCTGGAACAGCGTGTAGTGTGGCTGAAAAGGCCAATTCAGGAATGACAATCCCTTCCACACTGGGAGCAAATGTAGTCTGTCCCTAGTGTGTCTCCCTGGCTACGGGCCTTCCTTCTTTGCCTCTTTGCCTCAGTCTCTTGGGCAAGTGTCTCCTCAAACTGGGAGAGGCCATGCTGCACAGCCTGCCTCCAAGTGGAACGTTCAGAGGTCAAGGTTTCCCACCTGTTGAGGTCCATTCCTAAGACCTTCAGATCCTTCTTGCAGATATCTTTGTATCGCAGCTGTGGTCTACCTGTAGGGCGCTTTCCCTGCACGAGTTCTCCATAGAGGAGATCCTTTGGGATCCGGCCATCGCCCATTCTCACGACATGACCAAGCCAACGCAGGCGTCTCTGTTTCAGCAGTGCATACATGCTAGGGATTCCAGCTCGTTCCAGGACTGTGTTGTTTGGAACTTTGTCCTGCCAGGTGATGCCGAGGATGCATCGGAGGCAGCACATTTGGAAAGCACTCAGTTTCCTCTCCTGTTGGGAGCGAAGAGTCCATGACTCGCTGCAGTACAGAAGTACTAGGGACATACTCTCTATGAAAATGAATGTTTAAGCCACTTCTCAGGATTCCGCAGAAACAAAAACAGTCAGTATTGGAAGTCCTGCTCCATGATGTATGGGCCTGATCTTGGGCAAGTCTACACCCAGTGTAGATTTATGTACAGGAAAGAATGTCCACTGGGCACAAGAGCAAGCAGGGCATCTCTCTCTTAGTCCGTTGGTGTCTTCTCCACAAGACCTGTAAAGCTGCTACTCTGTATCATATCCTCACTAGGGAAGTCAGTTTGAAGAAATGTACCATCATTTATTGTACTGGATATATCAGAAGTCACACTGTTATTCGAAATTTTTCATGCTTTTCTGTTTGAAATCTCAGAGACTTTGGTGTGCTTTCATTTTTTTACCAGCTTTCTAATTATCATAATTGGAGAGAACTGATTGTTTATTTATTGCATTTTTACAGTATTGAAACAAAGAAAAAGGGTACATAGCAAACAGAATTGTTTTAGCCCCTTGATGGTTTTTCAGGAGCTCCCTGAACTAGACTTCTCCTTCCTTGTCTTCCCCCAGGGCAGTAGCGTAGCCAGAGGGGGGCAAAATGGAAAGTACTACAAACACTGCAATGCACAATGTAACGTCCCCTCCCACTTGCCACCAGAGCCATTCTGGGCAGCAATAGCAATGCACAGGCACTCACCAAACCAAATGATGTCTCCTGCACATTGCCATCACTGCCTGGAATGGCTCTGATGGCAACTGTGAGGGGCCACTTACACAGCGCATTGCTGCACTTGCAGTACTTACTGTTTTGCCTCCCTTCTGGCTACACTGCTGCCCAGGGGCGTGGATTTTTCAGTAGCTTTCAGTAGTTTCTAGAAAAGTGAGGAAGGACCTGCATTATGTGCAATATTGGTAATATTTTGTCATTTCTAACTAGAGTTAACAGCACTAGCAAACAGATATAAACACACATGATCTAGAACAGGAGTTCCCAAGCTCCATACCTTGGTGACCGACTGTTGCAGCATGACCCACACTTTTGGTAATACGGTGCGACATAGCCAGGGACGTGGGGAGTGCCATGTGGGGAGTGTCTGTTATTTTTCCCTACAGCGTCCTGGCATTGGTGTCCTACAATCCACCATTGGTGTCCTACAATCCACCACTTGTCAAAAATGGCCTCTTATGTGAATCACTTGGGAGTAGATTTACCAATCTAAACTGTCTATAATAACCAAACAATCTAGACCATGTGACGGGCACAGGAAATAAAAAGCAAATTTCCTAACAGTTCAGATTGGTGTTGAAAAATGGCAGATAAGAAAAGCTAGTCAACCAGTTATAGTTTACCACCCTGTCTCTGGATATTTTGGTTATGTCAAATATTTGTCATTTTAGGGCAAGCTGGATGCCTTATGGGCCCTTATCCGGCGAGGTTATGATCAAGTCTCTCTTATGAGACCACAGCCAGGGGATAAGGTAAGATGTTACCAGTGTTCGTTCGTTCGTTCGTTCGTTCGTTCGTTCGTTCGTTCGTTCGTTCTTTCTTTCTTTCTTTCTTTCTTTCTTTCTTTCTTTCTTTCTTTCTTTCTTTCTTTCTTTCTTTCTTTCTTTCTTTCTGTATTTTTTACTATTCATTCTCATTTTCCTTTCCATCTTCCTATTGGAAAAATTCTAGAGTGAGGGTATGCTTATCGAGCGAGGGAGGGTTTCCTCTAGCTGCTTGTGCAGTGGGGGTGGGGGTGGGGAAGCTTAAAATAAACCCTTACATACCTTTCCTATTCAGATTCTCTCCCCCTCTAGTAATCTAAGAATGTACTACTAAGGACTTGTGTGTTGGAATGGAACATTGTGACCAATGGCCCATTTGGGAATATGGAGAGGGAAACATTCTGCTGCCCTGCTTTGTGTTTTTGATCTTATTCTCCCCATTATTCTCAACTGCAGAGCCCAAGTTCCGCCTAGTTCTTAAATATTTCTGTGTGTATCTCTCCTTCATCCTTTCTGGGCCTCCAGCTCTGCACCCCTCACCTTTACTGTCCTTTCCACTGTGAACATAAGATGAGCCCTACCGGATCAGAACAAAGATTGGTCTAGTCCAGCCTCCTGTTTCAAACAGTGGCCAACCAAGTGTTTCCTGGGAGTCAACAAACAGGAAACAAAGGCAGTTGCTTCTCTCTGCTCACCCAGCAACTGATACTTAATGGGTAGTAGTAGTAGCTAGCTGTGTTCTCTGTCTATGGCTCTTTTAAAGTCAACTCAGCCAAGGGGCCATCTTATGGCGGCAAATTCCATGTTTATTGTGTGAAGAAGTACTTTCTCTGTCCTGTATCTACTACTAATCGGTTTTATTTGGAGAGAGAAAAAAGATCTATCTTTATTCATAATTTTATAATTGTATGTCCCTCTTTAGTCACAATTTGTCTAAACTGAAAAAGCTCCAAACATTTCAGTCTTTCCTTGAAGGAAAGGGGCTTTTGCTCTTTCCCTTTGGATCAATTTGATTGCTCTTTATGTCACTGTCCTTCAGTTTTTGGAGAGGGGTGACCAGCACTGCACACACTATTTTAGATGCTATTGCGCCAAAAATTTCTATGGAGGCATTGCATTTTATTTTGGGGTTTTTTTAGTTTTTTTTGCTGGGAATTTCATTTTGCATCTCTTTCCTAATAACCCCTACAATGGAATCTGCCTTTTTCCCTGTTGCCACCCACTGAGTTGATGTTTTCATTGAGGTCTTTACCACAATCCCAAGATCACTTTCCTAGAGAGTCATAGACAGTTCATATTCCATCTCTGTGTGTGTAGGTGTAGCTGAGACTTATTTATTTTTTGCTTAAATGTGCATAACTTTACACTTTTTAACACTAAATCTCATCTCTTGTTTCTTTAGCCATTTCTCAGTTTGGAGAGAGCTTTTGGAACCCCTTTACAGGTTCTTCAGATACCCTACCTGAAAATAACCTATCTTGTATTTGCTGGTAATTTGCAAACCACCACATTTTCTTACGATATGTCTCCTGTGACTCACAGACATGAGTATACCTACGTTAGAGCACAGAAGATGTAAATTTTTAAGCCAGGGTCACTATTTGCTCTGATAAAGGTCCTCAGCAATTTTTCTCTTATCAAAGCCCTCCCTAGTATCACAGATTACATGAAAGCTCTACAGTGTGTAAGAATCAGTGGTGTAGATAGAAGATCTGTCTGAGTGACTTCCAAATCTGTGACTAAAGAACTAATTTCAGCCCTTATTTCACTTTTTGTTGATTATTACTGTACTGTGTTTACTTAAAGCTCTTGGACTAAACACTAAACTATGCCCTGTGCTGCTGAATAGTCCATTTGTATCCAGCTGTATGTTTGATAGTACTAACATTGTATGGTTGGTGCTGACCCCTTCCTTTCTTAGAGGTGGCTAGCTGGCAGGCAGAGCACAATCTTGCCACTGTTTCAGAATGTAGTGAAGTGATTTCAGTCGGGCAACTGGGACAGGAGCTCAGTCTCTGACTTGCCTGACACTCTCCAGTGTGATGAAATGAAAGGAAAACATATAGAGGCTGTTGGAAGAGTAATAAGAAGGAGAATTGTTGGGTTGAGGGGATATTAAGAACCAAATGGAATCTAATAAATGAACAAAAGAGAATTACATTCAGGAGAAAAGAAAGGGATGCCTTTTTTTCCTCCTGAATCTGTAAGGTGAGCCAGGTCTGAAGAGTATTGAAAGGAAAGCATCAGCAAAAATAAGTAGTGCTCTATTTTTAAAAATAGAGATATTGGAGAAGGCTGGCTCCTTATCCTTGACTTGCAGTGGTATGGGTACTGCTCTTATTGCTGTTTATATATGGTACAGCTGTATATGGCCCACGTGCACAGAGAAGCATGCAGTGCTGCCCCATAGGAATCAATACAGAACTTATCTCCTGTCAGATCTCTTCCAATGTGGCAGTGTTGCAGCCAGCATTTGCACTTTAGGGCAGGACTTTCCATGCTTCCCCCACAAGCACGCACAAGCTGATTGTCCTCAAGACTCTCATGCGCAAGCAACTTCTATGCATAGAGGCCTGAAGGAGAAGCTGAAGTGACAGGACCATTGCATCCTGGACAACTGTCCTGGTCAAAGGCATTGGACATTTGTGTCCCTTTTTTTTGTGCCCCGGACATTTGTGCCCCAATATGTGTATATTTATATTAGGTCTACATATTTATATTAGGTCTACAACTTTTTAATTTTTTAATGCAAGGATTAGGGCTTGGATAAGAGGCTTAGAATATATAACATGGGGTTTGTTGTTCAATTATAGTAGGATACAAATGACCAGGATGCATAAAAAAACCAGTTGTGAATGTCCAGGGATGACAATGACCAGAATGTGTTTAACCAGGACACAATCATCCAGAATACAAATATCCTAGTACCAGAAGCTGATGACCTATCTGGGATGTGGAGCACATTGTACTGTGGCAGCAGCCCAGTGGAGGAGAGGAGGGCTCTCTTGACTTCTTTTGGAGTCAAGCTCCCTACACTGCTTTACCGGATTGCAACTTTAGAAATGTGTGGGTTGTCCCAAGGCCAGCTGCTAGGCAACTGCTAAGTCTTCTACTGCTGGCATGTGAAGGAGTTCAGTAGTTGCTTTGGTCATATGTAAAGTTGATTCCATGCATGGTTCAGGTCAAAGACAGCAGGAGAAGCAGCAGCTATACAAAGGGCGCAGGCAAAAGGACATCAGGATTGCCTAATCTGATCGGTCTTTGTCCTCCTGGTAACCCTAGGCCTTGGAGTTTATGCATATGTTCCAATTTTGTTATTTGTGGCTGTTGCTCCAAGGAATTTGAACTTGCCAACAGCTAATGAAGTGGTGAAATTGTAATAATGCCAAGTTCTTTAAGATTATTCAGCAGCAATTGAGACCAGATGGAATGTTACTGTATGCATTTTTTTAGAGTATTCCAAACCATTAAGAGTTTTGCTCAATAGTCAGTTTTGCTAGGTTTTCCAGAATTACACAGCATCAATTTTAAACTGAAATTATTTCTCTTTGTTTGCATTTCTCTTCTACCCAATCCTGAGTCCTCAGCTAACAGCAGTTGAGAACAATGTCTATGTCATTTAAAAGGCTCATAATATAAATATAACACAGAAATGAGCACAGAGAAAGGTGAAGAAAAGTGGGGAGGGACAGGGCAATAACCAGACTTTTAACATTGTAAATTCAGAAAATAAGCTGTCCCACACATGGAAAACATTTGCACTGTTTCTCCGCTGCAGATTGTCCACTACATAGCTTTGCCTAGAAATGGCCATCTTGGTTTCATTTCATAAGGTATGCATGTGTTTGCCCATAACTGATCATGTGACATAGCAGGATTATTATCGTTAATCAGTGGAGTCTTCAATTTGACAGTCAGTCATCTAAGGGCCCAATCCTATCCAACTTTCCAGCTCCAGTGTAGCTACAATGCAGCCCTGTAGTAAGGGAATACATGTTCCCATACCTTGAGAAGCCCCCCAGTGACTGCCCCTCCACCACAGGATTTAGCGCACACCCCACTGACGCACCAGCACTGGAAAACTGGATAGGATTGGGCCCTAATTCAGCAAAGTTATGTGGCTGAAACCTCCTGAAATTCATTCATTTTTAGACCAATTAAAAGTAATCTTGGAGCTGAATCCTATCTATTCCCCTCCCCGCCAATGCAGCAACGCCAAAACGGCTACTGCTGCATCCCGCGGGGGGGGGGGCAGTTGCAGAGGTCTCTGGATAAGCGGACTGAGGTAAGCCTCCTTAGCATGGGGGGGTGTCTACTTGCAAATTTGCTGGCACAGGTCCACATTGTGAGATCTGGCCAGGGAAGGGAGCTAGTATTCAACAGCTGCCACAGCCACCAAACCCACCCACTTCTGGGACCCAATGCACCCCCACTCTAGTCACCACCTCATTCTACCCCCCCACCCTGTCCTGCTGTCTTATCTGCTCAACTGGTGGCTGGTGATCCCCAATGTGTGCAGAAACGCTCCAGCCTTTCTGCTGGCATTCCATTCCACCACTTGTTCCACCAGCTCTATGAGTCCATAGAATTGGGCTGTTGGGGTTTTCACTTTCTAAAGCAAGGATGGATGCAAGCACTAAAGGACTAACTTTCAGTTGACTAGGTCCTGCAAGCTCTTTTTATGTCTCTGAGATGCCGAGAGCTGAATATTCATCTCAGACCCATCCTTCCTTCTCATTTCGCCTGGTGGCTTTTTTCCTCTCAGTTGAGTGCACTGTTTGCCACTGTTCATGTGACCGCCAACATCTGTGAGGCCCAAGGCAATTGCTCTACTCCCACAAAAGTCTCAGCCCCTGCCTGATGATTGTTGGAATTCTTATAAAGACTTCTGGATGAGTTGGAAACTCACAGCCCAGTCTTATCTGGACCTTGCACTGCTGGAACTCCCATTCCAACAGTACAAGGCCTGTAATGGCAGCGCGAAAGCTGGGCCATTGTCTTGCTCTTCTCATCCTCTGCCACAAATGGCAAGAGGCGTGCACAGGCAGCAGCTCCCAGAGGCTCCGGGGGTGCCAGTAAGATGGTGGTGGTGGCATATCATGGGCAGGGAGGGGGCAGGGGGAAATTTGGGGGGAGGAAGGGGGAGAGAGAGCAGATCTTGGGGAAAGCAGCACGCTCCACAAACCTATCACTTCTTTTTTCTACCTGCCTCGTCCCTTTTCTCTCCTCAGACTTGATGCCAGTTTTATAGCTGGCATGAGTCTGAGGAGAATTATAGGCTACTAGGAAGCCTGTGTAGATGTAAATAGAAAATATTTTTACTTAACTCTAGGAGGCCTCCTGATTGCCCCCCCCCCAACGCATTGATGCAGTGCGGCTACATCTTCGATAATGATTTGAGATAGGTTTGGCAGTTAGTCTAATCCAGTTTTGAAATAGTCCTGGGCATGCATTCCTGCTCAACGTAAATTAATTGTGTCCTGATGTATGGACTCTTGCTTTGTAAACCTAAACAGTACTGGTGAAGCATAAGAATTCTAATAAAAATGCAAGAGTGAAGTCAGCCCACCCCAGGGACTCTGGAAACAACTATTTACTGTTCTAGTGACCACAAAAAAAGCAAACAGAATTTAGGAGTTCAGAAGAGATAGTCCAAATATATTATTATGCCACAATATAAGTATGTACTATGTGTCCATGCACTTCCCCTTCCCCCAGAATTGTGTATAGTGGTGGTCATCCAGTCTATGCCACAATGCATTATGGCAGGGGTTCCCAAACTTTGCAGTGCCGCAGCCCACCTCGTCTTCATGCAGTGAGTCATGACACTCTTGGTGGTTCTGGAGGCCACCCCGGCCTGGCAACCCACTCAGGAGAATGGCCCTCAGGAGCCTTTGTAAGCCAATTCAGGTTTTCAGAAGCAAATAGGAAGTGGCTTCCAAAAACCAGAAGTGGCTTATGGAGGCAGGATTCTGAGGGCCATTCTGAGGCCTGCAGAGGCCTGTGGAGTGGGTTGCCAGGTAGGGAGAGGCCTTGGTAAATACAGGTGTGTGTCACTTAACAACAGGATACATTCTCCTATACCTGTAGTGAACAACCAGCCCAATCTTTTGCTTTGTTGTATAAACAGGCACTCCCTGCCAGATACTAGCTGGCTACACAGGCTTCTGGAGATAGACTGCCTCTTCTTTGCATTAAGAGTCTCTCTGCTGCAGACTACAGGAGACCTGACTGCCTCATTTAAGAGCCTCTTTGTTGTGCTTTGACCACCGTCATATATGTTGTCTGTCGTTTAAACAGAAGGTTGTTAAGTGGCGCATGCCTGTAATGGGAGTCTGGAATGGCTCCTATTTGAAGCCAACTCAGTGCAAGGGAGAGTGGGAGGGCCCAGATCACAACCCACATTTTGGGAAGTGCTGCATTATGGGATTTTGTGACAGAGGAAGCAATGAAGCTTCTTGCACCCAGTGGGTGAGCTTCAGTGTCATTATCCTCCTTAAACCTTATGGAATGTGAGGACGTTCCCCCAATAACTTCCCAAGTTGGCTAAATCTGTGTCTGATGAGTTAGGAAGTTTGTCTGGTGTGCCTCCTCCACCCTCCTCCTCTTCAGATTCCACTTTGATGCTGTTTTCAGAAATTCTGCTTAGTTTTGCTTTTCAGCGTGTACACACACAGGAAATTCCCAAAGCCCTGGCTGACCAAAAACCTCAGCTGAAAAATCAGCATTCTTTTCCCTAAATTCCTGTTTACTTCAGTCTTCTTGAAGTCTTTTTCAAGTTGATCATTTGCATCTGAAAAATACCTGTCCTTAGGTACAGAACAGCATTATAGGCATAAAAATTGAAGGACAAGTAGGCAGAAGAAAGGGTTGTATTAAAAGTGCTGAGTGTAATCCTGGTATTTCTGGTTTTCCATAAGAAGGGAGAAGGCAGAAGGAATATTTGCAACTAAAACCACAAACTCCAGCGCGCACCAGGACTGGACAGAAGCATGGTCTGACCTAAATGCACAGAGTCTGGTGTTCTATTCAGAATGCCATACCAATCCTTTGTTAGATCCTAAACCAGTTGTTGACGCAAAAGAAAAAAAATATCCCATAGTAGGTTCAGATGTTGTCACAACTATGCCTGTGGTTAGCTCGCAGCTCATTTTGCATTAAATTTCTTGATACATTCTTCATGCTGGTATACAATGTGATTGCCGCAGATGGTCATCCACAGCTACATTTGAGAAGTCATTACTGAACTATATTGTGCATATAACAACATCCTTATCTGGTTATTAGAGGTGATGGGCCCAGCTATATTTTTTATTCATGTCTCCCCACCCACCTTCATGCACACCCATGTACTAGGCTGTATTGAGGCTGCATTGGCACTGGAAAGTTGGATAGGATTGGGCCCACAGTCATGTCCCCAAATACTCAGGGGTTCTGTTCTTAGACTCTGAAACTGTGCAAGTCTCAAACTGTGTTACTTAACATGTTCCTGGAAAGATGCTGTCTGAGAGAGATGGGTCCACAGAAAGCCATATTTGTACAAGCCAAAGATGGTAGCCAGGCAGGCTCACAGTGGTGCTTGAGGCTGCACAAGTGTGATGTTGTGCACTTTCGGTCAGCATGGGGTGCAGATTATTGTACTGTTTGTGCACTGACTAACATTTCCCAGTATAAATTCTAATTCACATTTTGCAGCATTATGTGAAGATCGTTTGGGTGATTGTCAACATACAATAATTAAGCTTTGTAATAAAAAGCCTCTCAATTTGTTCTTAATCTGATAAATTTTACAGTGTAAATTGAGGTTTGCAGTTGGCACAGCAAGAACACTACTGTTATTCATGTAACTGACTTACTGATAATGAGGGCATTTTCATCGCCTTTCACAAGGAATTTCTTTTCTACGATTTTTGGCAGTAAGCTTGGGCTGGGGAAAGAATTCCATATTTACCTGCTCATGTCTCTGATGGTTTGTGGAAGAACGGCTGAGAATACACTCCTAAGCCAAATAGCTAGCAGCTATTTTTAATAATGCCAAAACACAAACTGATTTATGAATATAAGGCTTTGGATCTTTAAACATGAATGCTAAGCCATAAACTGGAATAAGAGAAGCCAGCTTTTAAGTGACCAACTGTGCCAGTGCCCTGCTAATTTCTGCCCCTGTGCTCCAGGGTAATAATCAGTGCAATTCCACAGAAAGCTGAAGAATTTTTAATAAGCTGTGACATGCCCAGCTCACAGGCAGTGCAGAAGAGACTTTCAGTAAGCATACATTTTCGCAGAGCACTTCGTCTTGTACAGGCAGGCAACATAACATGAACTGCCAGTGATCAGCTCTATTTCAAATCAGCACAATCATCTATACACAACAATAAATGCCATTCCGGGCCTTTTCACTGAACATCAATTGTTCACTCGTGTGAACTGTTCAGTCACTATTTACATTGTTCACATGATGTCAAAGAATTGCATTCCGGTATTTTCTGTTTCAGTTTCAGCCTGTTTTATTGCTTTCCATGTCATCATATCTAGCGGTCTTGAACAGCCTCCAATCCTATTTAAAGGCTCCTGCTACCAGAATGCATGTTCCACCAGTGGAAGTGCCAAGATTTAGGCAGAAGTGCCTGGATCCAGTCCATGTCGCACAAGCCGAAACTGCTGGTGAGGACAGTTAGGCTGCCTGCACAATTGCTGGTAGCTGTGCAGGCTGGCAGCAAGGCCACCATCCATCCGTGCCAGGTAAATCGGTGGTAGGAGCAGCTGGTAGGATGGAGGAACAGGGTGTTTTAGGTGGGGAGGGACACAGGGAGGAAGAGAGGCAGAACAGGGGTGGGAAGGGGCGGGATCAACAGCACTTGCATGCGGCTGTATCCTATCCCCCCTTCTCTCTCCCTTTCCCTCTTCCTTAATCAGTTCTGTGCAAGCAAAATAGTGCTGTAGAATCAAGGAGACTCAAAGGGAACGCAGAGGCTTTCCCTAGGATAAGGGAACAAAAGTTCCCTAACCCTGAGGAAGCCTCTGCAACTTCCCTCCCATCTGTATGATGCACCTCCTAGCTCGCATGAATCAGCAAGGGGATTGGATAGAACTGGGACCCTAATTCCCCTTTATTTTAGTTGACATTTTCCCCATGTGGGGTGTGTGTGTGTGTGTGTATGTAATTTTTATAAGAGCGGTTTTTAAGCTTTTTGGTGAGTCTGATTCTTCTCACAGTTTCCTTTTAATGAATCGCCTCGTTTTATTTTCTTTTTTTGAGAAATTCTCCCATCAAAATTAAATACGATAGCATTGCAACTCACATATCTCTTCGATTGGATAGAGTTGTGCTCACTGTTTCCCAGCAGTTCAACATACTGGATTACTTAATTTTTAATATTCTATTTCTTTTGCACTCAGTAGCTGTGCTCTTCCCTGATTATCTACCGCAGTGCTAGAAGAAACGTGCAGCCCTAGTTGTTTGTTTTCCAGCAGGAGGGCTGCTGCCGCTACTCTTCCACTGCCTGCTTGAACTGTTATTCAATTTTAAAAGGGGGGGGGTTAACATTTCCTTGTTGACTCGACTGTCCAAACCCAAAACTAACGTATTCATCCAGCATTCTTTACATAAGGGGAAAAACTGAGAGCAGTTGTAGTTTAACCAGTGCAGGATAAAGCAGTTCTACTCCATTGTTTTTCATATGGTGCTTTAATTCACTGATCCCCAAGTAACACTGGCCATCTTTGCAAAAACAAAACAAAAAACAGTGCTGACTCATAGTTAGGTTGTGCAACTAAATTCCTTATTGTTTGCCATGCATACTGGTAAATGTGAGATGATTATGGTGTCTAAATTTTAAACACAATCGGTTGTTTGTTGCTACAAGTGGGTTACTGTATCTGGCTTCTAGTCAGATTACAAGGCTGTGGCTTGGCTTTGATTGTTTGACAGCTCATCTGCCGTGAGTGTTCCAGTATCAACCAGATGAGATTCAGGCTCAGCCCAACAATGTTTTCTATGGAAATGTCACACTGTATATGTTGTTCATGCAGCTGGTTGTGCTTGTCAGGCATTCCAAGCCATGTGTATTTTCCATGACAAATGCAGTGCTTGGCCTTTAAATTACCCATCTGTCTGACAGATCAAGTGGTGTGGTAGAAACTGGCAGTAGTTTGACAGTGCCCACCACTTTAATTGAAGTGGAAGTAATGCAAAGTGATCTACAGGATCCCCTCTGATTACAGAGTAGGAATACATTTGCACTGATGCTTTGAGGATGGCAAAATAAAAAAGCCAGGCAGCAAATGCTTTTAAACTGAAAAATGCGTTTATGTGTTCCTAGCTTTGAAACTGCAACAAATAAGATGTTAATTATTTTAAATATCTGGGCAGTAGCAGAGGTCAAGAAACACATGTTTCCTAACAGAGCAGTCTGAATCACCACTGCTGTGCTTTTGTTGTATCCTGAAGCTAGAATCCTCTCTTAAGCACCATGCCTTTCATCCCTTGTTGCTCTCATGTGCCGTGGGCTGGTGGGTCCATTCTACTTGAGGTAAAGCAACTGTAATATTTCATAGCAGTGCTAAGATGTTTAGGTCAAAATGAATTACAGAGATCAAGTCCAGTCCTGTCCGATGAAGCATGGGTCAATTAAATTTGCACAGGTTAGAAAACCAAAGCAAGATGGCCCACTAGCTTTCACTGCTGCCCACCAGGCATCCCTGAGGTCTGGATACTACATGGTCTACAGTAGCCTCTGAATTTCTGTGATGGTTGAGAGTGATTACAGCTGCTATCAGGCAGGAATTAGGAGCCTATGGCAGCCTCTTTATGGCTAGAAGCCATTGCAATTTACTTGCAATCGGTCAATTGCAAGTAAAAGACTACTCAAAGACTATGGGTCTGTGGTGCCCAGGCATGCCCAGGGTTTCAAGGGCTTAGGTGTGTTGGAGGGAGTAGCTTTAGTGCAGCAGAATTGTGTGTCACACCCTGTATTAAAATAGCACACACTGGGGAAGTAAAATTTATCTGTTGAGTCCTAGTATTTGATCACTCAAAGGACGCAATCCTAACCAGCAGTTATGTTGGCATAGGAGGCCCTGGAGGCCCCATGGGAGGCCGTAAAGCATGTTTGCGCCTCTGTGGGAGGAAGCTGCGTCGGCACATCCAGATGCGCAGATGCATGGAGGCCGACGGTGGCCTCCGCAGCGGCTTCCTCCCTGCCGCTTGTGCCAGCGCACCTGCACCGACACAAGCAGCAAAGGTAGGCGTGGGGGGTAGGTAGGAGGCAGGAGGGGGCGTTTCTGGGCGGGGGAGGGTGGGCGATGGGCGGTCCCGGGGGCGGGCACGCGAGGAGCTGGGGGCGGGGCTGGGACCTGGCGGTTATGCTGGATCCCAACCCCTATCCCCAGGGAGAATGGAGTGACTTCAAGCCTCTCCGCTTTCCTTGGACTTGTGCCACCTCCAAAGGTGGTGCAGGTCCGAGGAGACCCATTGGGGCGCGCAGCCCTTACCCAGGGTAAGGGGAAGAGCTTCTCTTTGCCCCTGGCTGAGCCACTGCACCCAACGAACCTACATTGGATGCAGCGCAAGCCTCGTGGCTTGCCTGCTCCAGCACAGGTTTGGATTGCGCCCAAAGTAAGTTAAGGATAACTTGAAAAAAACAAACTCTTCTTTTCAGAATGAGTCAATTCATGTCCAGAAGATTATACTTCTGAACAATTGAAACATACGTTTTACTGAACAATTAAAACATTCTTCACCTCAATAGGTTAGGCTGGTCTTCATTCATTTTACTATATGCGTTATGATGCAAAAAGCAAGCAGAAGGATTCTCTTTGGCAAGACCATTATGTGAAGAACATTACCTCTGTGTTAGGATTTGGATTTCAGGGCCTCCTGATCTACAATGCTTTGATCCAGGCATAAGTGGCTTGCTTCAGTGGTTTGCATACTGGCTATAAATATTTGCATAAACATATCTGTCATAAAATCCGTGCAATGCCAGTGCAATACATTTGATAAGGTTGCATCATTGGTGATTCAGCAAATCTTTTGGTTAGGCAATTCATTGCAGACAAATTGATGATGGTCCCTTGACTTCATATCTTTATAGGCAAAGGGGTCCACTAGCTTTCATTGTACATTGAAAGTGCTGTATAAATAACAATAATTGCTAAAAAAATAATCAGCAGGGAGTATTATATCATGATTTTAGATAGTGAATCTACTGGGACAGGAAACCATTAAGATTTCTTGGGCTATGTAAACTGCTTTGTGAATTTCTTTGATTAAAAGTGGTTCATTATTGTTATTTGCAAGGAATAATTTTCTGTTCATTTGCTTATACAGGGAAGATGCATAAATTTCAGCAGAGTGAAATCAGATGGGAGTGTCATTTCCTACAGCCCACCTCCGAGGCCACCAGAGCACGACACCAACTTCCTCAACAACGCTGCCAGAAATCCATCTTCTCCAGTGCCAAAGCAGCCTCCTCCCAATAGGCAGCTCCCCGCCAGGCCTCCTCCTTCAAGACTCCCACCAGGACCACCTCCATCACGCCCTCTGCCTCAGCTTGCGGCTTAAAGCACAGGAGACCAAGATTGCTCTAACCCAGTTCTTAGCAGAGCTTGGTGTATTTATTGAGTCTTGGTTTTTAATCATAATTTGTTGCTGGTCAACAAAAACAAATTTGTCAAATTGCCAGGTGTCAATTTATACTGTTTTACTATATTTATACTACCTGTGCCATATAAAAATTCCATGATTCTGACGATTTTGAAACTACTGGGTATATGACAAAAGAACATAAAGGTAGACAGTAGGGAAGGTAGTTAGATTGTGCATTAATGATTCACACACATGACCTCAGTATGTATTGTAAGAGTCCAGTCCTACCCAGTTTTCCAATACTGGTGCAACTGTGCTAGTGGGGCATGTACTGCATCTTGTGGTGGGGCAGTAGTCACAGAGGCATCCTTTTGTCCCTTTGCCTTGGGGCTGTATTGCAGCTGCACCGGTGCTGGAAATTTGGATGGGATTGGGCCCATAGTCATTAGATGAAAGTGGCTGTCAGCAAATAGGCTGATTAATGATGTCACTTCTTTCCTGCAAATTGAAACAGGGTCATCTAGACTAGCAGGAGATCCAGTACGGTGGAGGCAGAATGTCATGAATTATCTGCCTCTGTTTGCAGTTACAGGCTGGATGTACAGGAGGTGGCATTCAGATCATCTTTTCCAGATTCTCTTTATTTTCAAAAAAGACCCCTTTCCCTTTCTAACTCCAATAATTATAGAGAACCCTTTGGAAAAACATGGACACTGCCTGGTGAAAGCTCATACATAAGAGATTGTCTTGATATACAATTTTTTTCAGCACCCACAAGTGGTCTTTTCGCAAGGAACTTTAAGATCTCCTATTTGCAAGTGGGTGGTTACCAGTCTACTCCCATGCAGCCTTTCCTCTTTGTAGATACCAGTTTTTTATATCATCACATCAAAAGGTACTGCCGCCCTCCACTTCGAGGCTTATATTAATTAACCCATCTAAAAATTCACGTTAGCACAGCAATAAATCAACCAGTCTCAGAAGCTCATTTTTGCTTGTGCTAATCAGACACCCGTATAACACTAGTGATGCCTGCTGACTGGGAAAACAGTAACTGAGACTGTCACATTGAAATGTGTTTACCAAGTCAAATGGAGAACAAAAAGACAGAACAGAAACACACTGACAGCATAAAGCACATGTGTAGCTCTCAGATCATTGAAGCTTTCGCCATCTCAGGACCTATCAGTGCCACTGGGAGTTTTCTGTTATTTTAAATCTGACTAGACCTTTAAGTGACAGCTCAGTATACTGTGATATTGTGATGATGCATTACATTTGCTAATTTGGGATTAGGTTTCGAGGGACATTCTTCTTGAGTCCCACTGCTTTGCAGCTCATTGCTTCATTTGCACCTGCATAAATGCATAGCTAAAAAAAACCTTATTAAAGATTTCAGGCCAAAGACTAATGGTGCAGTCCTCGTACACAGACAGTTTAAATCCAATTCAAAATTAATGGGGCATAAGCAGCCAACTGCAAGCCGATTTGCAGCCTAAATTAAGTGCACATCATGCAGTGTGGGAAACGCATCTATCTTGCAGTCCTGTGATCCTGGTGAATTATAAGAATTGAGCAACTATGTTAGTGGAGTTGATTTTGTCAGTTTTTCCCACCCAGTTGGCTTCTTCTCTCCTGGAGTTGTGCCAATTTGGGAGAAAATCAGGCTGCATGTGAATGTTCCCAAGGGCTGCTTTTGGGCTCCAAGGTAGTTATTGGGGGTATGGGGGAGGGTTATCCCCCCCCCCCCATGAAAGACCCATTAATCATACCTTTCTTTGGGATTGACTGCTACTGTTCACAGCCAGTTAACACCCTTTGCTATTGCTTTGGTGGCTTTGTTTCTCCTCAGTCAGTCTGGGATCATGTAAAGGACATACTACTCAATCTTAACTGGTCTTAGCATGGGTGATAATAGCCAACAGGGGATCACAAAATGAGCCCTTCATAGTGCTTTCTCAATGATGCCTGAAAATTTGGTTTAAGTAGCATGCTTTTTTGGATTCTAAAAACGATTTATACACACACTTATACATTTGGCACAGGCCTCCTACGAAAGAAATGCACAGTTAGTTTCACCTGTGTGGTTGTAGTGTTAAAATATCAGAGCTATGGACTTCCAACATAAAAAAACAGTACTCCATGTTGCTGAGTATGTGATAGGGGCCTGAATTAGATTGCGGTCCAGGTAGGTTGCTTGTATTCCATTGATTCGTGCTGAATTTAAACAGTTCTTCTTTGTCCAGGGTTGCCTTCTTAGCTGCTGGGCATGAACTCAAGAGGACCTCAGTTTTTTAACAAAGCAAACTAGCAACATCTTACCAATATAGCATTTTCTAAAAATTCACAGAGAAAACAGCCCTGCTTCTGTAAATAGAATGAGTTACACATGAAAGAATTAGTAATTGTCTGCTTTACTGCTGGACGGTCAAAATAACTTATTAACTGGTGCTGAAGTTAATATATGCTGAAGGCCCCATACACTATCCATGCAGGTGCAATACTGCAGCTTGTACTAATATCAAATGACACTCTAGCTTTGAGCTGGGTTGGGAAAAATATTTTGGTACTTTTTTGTGTATTTAGGAGCTTCATGCTAGTGAATCAAGCAAAATGTATACAAAATATATCGCAGAGAGAGACAGGGAATTGTGAACATATAACAATGGAAAAGAGACAAAGGGCGCAATCCCAACCAACTTTCCAGCACTGACATAGCTGTACCAATGTGGTGCGCACTGCATCCTGCAGTGGGGAGGTAGTCAAGGGGGCCTCATCAAGCTAAGGGCAAGTTTGTTGCCTTACCTTGGGGGTTGCATTGCAGCTAAGTCAGTGCTGGAAAGTTGGTTAGGATTGAGCCCATAGATGACAGTCTTGGTATCAAACAAATGATGATGAAAAACAAAGTGTGGTGGTCGGATGAGAGGGGTTAAAAACAAACACTAGAGAAGATTGTTGGAGATGGCTGGGATGTGTCTGAGAATGTGTTGTCGGAGAATATACAGAGGATTTGTATTGGAACAGGGTCCTAGCCACTGACCAATCTTGTATACAACTTTATGTAACTAACAAACGGCTTCCATGTTATAGTTGTGTAAAATGTATGCATTGTGTGCATCTCTGCGTCATTGGCCATGTCTGCGACATTATGAGGGCTATGCAGCGAAGATCTCATAATCCAACTTCATGTAATCCTGATGGATTTGAAAACAGCAGTAAAAGTCCTAAATGAGTCACAGATCATCATGGTCCATTATTTCTACTTCAGAGGCACTTGAAGCACATACAGGAGCATACTCAGGGAGAAGTAAGGCTTCCATCCCGAATACAGTCACTTGGCGAGTTGTGTCTAGAAATAGCCTCTGGCAGAAGCCTTTCCCAAATCCTTCTCTCCTTACTGCTGAGTCAAGTTTTCCTCTCCAAGTCTCAGTCCTCTGTCTTTTATGCGGCTCGAAGAGCAACACAAAACAACGAGGAATCATTTCCTCAACAGCTTATGGCAGGCCCGTCTGCTCTCAGCAACCGGCTGAGTAGGTAGGCTGCTGCATGACATCCACATAGGGATCTGCTTCTACCTCCCACGTTAGAGCCTCTTTCATGTTTCCTTATCTTTCAGCTGGAGGCCTGACCTCAAGGCAATGGGATTACGCAACAGGCACATTTCCGTGGGCTGAGGCCAGACCTCAAAACTGCAGTGATTTCAGGCTTTAGCTATTTCCCTGATGCTGTTTTTCTGATGGGCGAAAGCTGGAGAAGAAGGACTGAAAACAAAGATGAGGAATTAATACGAGAGGGGGAAATAGACAGAGAAGCGGTGGCCTCAGGTTACGGGGAGGCACAGAGGCCAAGTCCAGCTCTGGCCTCCCAATTGGTGCCCGCTTGCCTCCTAATGGTGCAGTGGGTATGATCAGTGTGTGGGAGGTGTGAACTGCTTCCTTTATTTCGGAGTCCTGGGATGGGAAACTGGTCACAAGATACCAAATGTGCTGTTCCAGCAGGATTTGGAGCAGGAAGGCTTCATCTGTATTTTGGAGGCGTAGAAACTGTATTTAAGGAGTAAACAGATATCCATTCAAATTAGAAGCCATAGTCTCCATTGATTAATTAAGAAGCAGGGAGAGGGTGTTTGTTACATGGTTCAATGAAAAATGTGGGCTTCCTGGCCTGAGGAACTGTGGCCTCTTGTCATCAGTTCTGAAAGAGACCATGTTACTGGTCTGACCCTGTGCTCCTAGCACCAAACACCTAGCGTGCTTGAATGTGTGTCTCCTGCATGCTTTGAATTAATAGGAACAAATAGATATATAATATCTGTTATACATATAGTATTTTAATATATTAGACTTGATGCTGCCATGATATGTGACTGCCTTTGGGAAATGTTACAGCTCTGTACTTTTAACAGGCTACTATTTATATGCTTTTAACAATGATGGTAAATGGGACTTATTCCTGGGTAGGATTGCAGCCTAGGATTGTTAAAAATTTTCCTGCTTGATGATGACACTTCTGGTCATGACATCACTTCCGGTGGGTCCTGACAGATTCTCATTCTAAAAAGTGGGTCCCACTGAGAAACGTTTGAGAACTACTGTACTATTCTGTACATTCACTGATACTGTACTATTCACTGTACATTCACTGTACTACGTACTGATCATTCAGCCAGAAGTTCCCCTTTTTACATTGTTTATGGATTTTATCTTTTGTGTTTAATCATTGTTGTCTATATACAAACATATATGGTATACACACACACACACACACATGTATATACACACCAATGTTGTTGTTGGCAACCTTCAGTCTCGAGAGACTATGGTATCGTGCTCTGAAAGGTGGTTTTGGAACATCGTCTAGTGTGGCTGAAAAGGCCAATTCGGGAGTGACAATCCCTTCCACAACGGGAGCAAGTGCAGTCTGTCCCTGGTCTGTCTCCCTGGCTATGGGCCTTCCTTCTTTGCCTCTTAGCCTCAGACTGTTGGCCAAGTGTTTCTTCAAACTGGGAAAGGCCATGCTGCACAGCCTGCCTCCAAGCGGGCCGCTCAGAGGCCAGGGTTTCCCACCTGTTGAGGTCCACTCCTAAGGCCTTCAGATCCCTCTTGCAGATGTCCTTGTATCGCAGCTGTGGTCTACCTGTAGGGAGCTTTCCTTGCACGAGTTCTCCATAGAGGAGATCCTTTGGGATCCAGCCATCACCCATTCTCACGACATGACCGAGCCAACGCAGGCGTCTCTGTTTCAGCAGTGCATAATGCTAGGGATTCCAGCATGTTCCAGGACTGTGTTGTTAGGAACTTTGTCCTGCCAGGTGATGCTGAGAATGCGTTGGAGGCAGCGCACACACACATTCATTTAAAATATTTCTGCCCCATCTTTTCCAGGCTTGAGACAATTTGCATAAAATACAATCAATATTGTCAGTTAAATAAAATAATAACTAAGGCAAAACAATATACTCAGATATATAACCATGATTTTCCTTTGCTTTTATCATTACTGTATTAACCATTTTAACACAGCATCTCTTGCTGTTTTAATATTTGCCACTAGAGGACAGTAACCAACTTTACATTTCCCCCATTAATGTCAGAGCCAAATCCAATGGTAAGTACAGTACACTGGTGGATTAGGCATTTGATGAAGATGACAACACATGGATTGTGCTGTTGGTAAACCTATCTAGATGTTACTACTACTATTATCTGTTTCTGTCTGTGCTTGCCTGCAATCTCGCAGTGTTGCACTCAGGGGGTGAACCGATACAGGTTTCCAGTTTGCATATGTTCACATACAGGATGTACGGAATCATTTAACATGTGCCTTGAATATTTGTCTCTAGAATATTCAGTGTATCTTAAAAAAAAATGCACACACATTTTATTAATGAGTTCTAACTCATCTATACATCCTTGTAAAAAACTGCAACACTTGAACAACTAAGGAGGCAGCTGAAGAGATGTGTAGAACCATCCCAGCACACATGTTGGTGGATATCTGTAGATCCCTTAGACCGGGGTGCCCAAACCCCAGCCCTTGGGCCACTCATGGCCCTTGAGGCCTCTCAATGCGGCCCTCAGGCAGCCCCCAGTCTCCAATGAGCCTCTGGCCCTCTGGAGATTTGTTGGAGCCCACAATGGCCTGACACAACTGCTCTCAGTGTGAGGGCGACTGTTTGACTTCTCACGTTAGCTGTGGGATGAGGACTCCCTCCTCTGCTTGTTGTTTCATGTCTGTGATGCAGTAGCAGCAGCAAAGGAAAGGCCAGCCTTGCTTTGTGCAAGGCCTTTTATAAGCCTTGAGCTATTGCAAGACCTTCATTTATTCATATAAGTTCATCTTTAATATATTCATTTATGTAAACTTATGTAAATTTATTCAAATTTTAAATGTAAATTAATTCTTTTTTCACCAGCCCCTGACACAGTGTCAGAGAGCTGATGTGGCCCTCCTGCCAAAAACTTTGGACACTCCTGCCTTAGACAACCATGAAAGTGTTGTGCAGACACCAATGGGGAACATTGCAAGCACTTTATCTATCTATCTATCTATCTATCTATCTATCTATCTATCTATCTATCTATCTATCTATCTATCTATCTATCTATCTATCTATCTCACTTGCTAAGGGCACAATCCTACCAGTAAGGTAGGCTGGCACAAGTCCCTTGCACTGGCCTCCAGGTGTCACAAAAGTGCAATAAGCCACTTCTGCACCACTGGAATCCGGCCTCCGCGGCACCAGCCCAAGGTGCGTGCTGGTGGCAGGCCACCAGCGTGGGAGTTTGGAAAGGGTGGGGGTAGGGCATTTCAGGGGCATTCTACAGTGGGGAGAGGGTGAGTGGCAGGCAGAACAGTGGGAAGACTGGGCCCAGGAGTGCGGCAGGACCAGGATACAGCACTTAAGCCAGATCCTAACCCCCCCTCCCAAGCAGCCTGGCCATATACCAAAATAATCGGATCTGCATCACTGATTTAAGTGGCGCACATCTGAGTAGCCCCCATAGCGGTGGCTGCCATGCAACATGGGGTAAGGAGAATGAATTCCCCTTACTCCGAGTTGTGCTGCAATCTGGTCCAAGCCTGCTCTGGATGCAACACAGGCCAGTCGGCCTGCCTGCTCCAAGGCAGGTTAGGATTGGGCTGTAACTAGCAAAATTGGGTGCCCAGTCCTATACAAGCTTCCAGCATTTATGCAGCCATGTAAATGGGGGGGTGGGGTGCACTGCATCCTGCAGTGGGAGGTGGGACATCACAGAGGTCTCCAAAAAAATATTTGTTACATTGTGGCTGCATCAGAGCTGGAAAGTTGGTTAGGATTGGGCCCTGGGTCAAGCAATTACTGCTATCCATCATATGCATTATATTAATTCATCACATGTGAATTATAATATAGTATCTAATATGCCAGAGTATACCTTGACCAAGTGCCAGCCAACAAGTGAGCCATCACCTCCAAACTATCACCAGGACCCACTGGATCCAAAACCCCACCTTCAGACCTCCCAGCCCAATCCAGGACTTCTCAACTCTGTGCTGGCAAAATAGCTGGTGCAGACTTGAGTAACCCCATTGCAGGGCCCACGCCCTTAACCTGGGGGAAGGGGATGAATGTCTGCTGCTTGGCGCTCTTAGGATTCAGTGGTACCCATTTTAGCGCCACTGCTCCTCTGGGCACGAGGCAGCTCAGGACTGGGCTGCCCTTCTCTAAAGAGCAGCTAGAGGATTTCTCTCTGCTACATCTCCCTTCATCTGTCTGCTTTGTAATCTCAGCTTGTGCTTTGAGCTGTCGTCCTACCTTTGCTTATTCCAACTTCTTTCCCAAGTCAAGTGAATTCCCTTGATTGCTCTACCTTAGTTTCTGTCTCACTCTGAGTAACCCTTACCTGAGGGCACGCTGGCAACAAAACTAACAGCCCAATCCAGATGCCGGACAGCACCTGCCCCAGCAATGGCTGTCACAAACGTGCCATAAGGAGGGGAAAGGTATCAACGGGGGAGTTGAAACTGTGCCTCTGTGCCAGTTGGTGATCTGCCAAGACCCAGGAGCGGTAAGTTTCCCACTCAGCAGCAGGGAGGCATTCCTGGGTGGGCGAGAGGGTGGGAACGGGGTGGAATCCAAATAGGTGGCGCAGATCCAAGTAGACCCACTGCCAGGGCCCGACAGAGTAAGGCACCCTTACCTTGAGGAGATCTCTAGCTGTTTCCCTGGCCCCACAGGTACAGTGGTGGCCATTTTGGCACTGCTGTACCGCAGGGTGGGTGAATAGCATAGGACTGGGCTGCTCACCCTGCATTCATTTGATCGGGAATTAGAACTGACTTTCAGAAGAATCATCCAGTTCAGCTACAAAGAGGCTGCAACGATAGTAAAAGGCCTAGGCATGTCACAAAAAAGATTGTGTGCAGGACATCTGTGTTGTTCAATTCAAAAGCCCATGCCACATTAACAAGCTATTTCTGCCCAATGTTGCATATATGTAACAGGGACCAAAGTCTACACCTGTGGGCTGGGTAAAAATGGGTTAATCGTGTGAGCCTAACAATTTGTGTTCTCTCTCTCTCTCTCTCCTGCATCTACAATTTGCCTTTATTCTGAGGAGATACTCCACATCAACAGAGAGGGTGCCAGAGATTTGCATTCTCAAAGTTCTTGGCTAAATTAAATTCCCCCTGTAGTTAAAGAGGTTCAGGGGAAGAGCTGGCATCAAGACAGTCTACCGACATACACACAGCGGACAGCAACTTTCAGAACCAGCAAGGACTCAGGCTGATGCTCTGCTGTCGTGTGGCACCATTTGATTCTACCTGTGAAGGTCCCCGGTTGGTACTTGCGTAAATGATGCCAAAGGCTGCAAAAAGGTAAGTCCTTTATGAATACATTTTTCCAGCATTCACCAAGATAGGTGAAAAAAGATGATTCTGCTGCAGGTAGTTAGTTTTGTACTTAGGTGGCCTTTTATCTCTTGAAATCAAAACTTGGAAGTTGGCGGGGGGGGGGGTGAGGAGATGAGCCAGAAAACTAAATGCTGTCTTGAGCCAAATTAAGTCCTCAGAAGATGCTGTCATTATCTGGATGCATTTCACTCTGAAGAAGACAGGTTCCTTTGAAAGTCTCAGGGTGGCAATACCCTCATAAACAAGTAGGAAACACCCTGATCTCCATTGCAGGAAAATGGAAGATGCTGGAAGTTCAGTTTCTAGAAGAAATTGTTTGTCTTTCCAGCTGCCGTGAATGAGGGATGCACAGGGGAGTCCTCAGAGCACACCCAGCTCTGTACTGAAATGCTGGCGGTGGGATAATGTGGGTTATGGTCCCATGAAAGGGGACATTCCCTGAACCATATGATCCAGCACAGTGACGCCACTGCCTTTAATGTGGCCCTGGGCAAGCAAGACATAGTGAACTCACAAGGACAGTGCAATTTGATAGTTTTCTGTGTGATTTTAAGGAGCGGGTGCCATGAAAGTGTGCAACAATACTGATTAATCAATTTTTACTACGTGTGGCCCTCTTCATGTCTTCAGCATGGTTTGAAGACTAGCTGAAAGGGTGATGGTGCTATTTTTAGGTGTCAGCTGGCAACTGGCACCATTCACATGATTTCCTCTCTGCAACATTCATTTTTTTTTAAAAATGCAAGTAAAGAAATTAACTTCAAATTAATTTCCTGAATCAACAGGGAGTAGTGTTTAATGCAAGCATAAATGTCTGGATGTTTGCTTAAATGCGTAAGATTTAGCTGAGTGTAGAAAATGTACAAATGTATGGATACCAACTTCCCAGAAGTACAGAGCATAGCCCAGCCTACAAGTGTCCTACAAGGAAGATTTGACTTCATTAAGCTATAAGTCCAGTTCTAAATGAAAGGCTGATACAAAAGTGAACATGGAGTGCTAAAAGTTGCTTTGTGTCCCATAATGGAGAAAAAAGTGGGGCAAATATCCAGTAAATAAATAATAACATCATGGAAACATGGTCTTGCAAAATTGTGGACATGAAAAATTACCATCAGCTCCTCCTGCAATGGGCCTCAGTAGTCAAACCCTGTGGGAAGATTCTTGGGAGCTGGGGGTTGGGATAACACTGAGCCAATGCTATAGTTCATCCAAGAGGATGAAGTTCACCTTATAATGAAGAAAGCAGCACACCCTCAAAAGCACAAAACACAGTTGAAGATTTAGTATTTTTACATAAATTAATAAAAAGGTTCAATTTGTTAACAAATATATTTCATTTATGTCTAAGTTCACTTTCACAGTTTCCTTCAGATTTTAGTCAATCGGGCTCCATTGCGAAACATACTGAGGCGCAAACCTGATAAATACAGCGAGACTTTCGTCTGTGTAAACGTGTGCAGGAATGTGTTTTCAAGCTTTCGTTAACATTTACATAATTTTGCACATTAAGGAAATAAAAATGTCAACAGCAAATTATTTTTGTGCTTGGAAGGAAAAAGATTTTTTCAAAGGTTTTGAAAGCACCAGAAAAGACAGGTAATGGAAACAAACAAAACCAAAGGGGGAAACTGCGACATAAACATTTAGCTTTTCTTCTACAAGTAGGGATTTCAGAGTACTTGGGATTTTTTCCCAGTTACAGGGAGGAGTGATATTATTAGTAATGATAATATTCACCTTTATACATGCATGTATACAAGAGTGTTCACAAAGTAATTTACCTAGCAAATCAATAAATGGTTCTGTGTCCCGAAAGGACTCACAATCTATCAAATGGTCAATAGAAACACCAGCAAATTCACTAGAAAGATGCTGTACGGAGTGAATAGGGACAGCTGCTCTTGGCCTGCTATGTATAAGAGGACAATCATTTTAAAAGATGCCCCTTAGCCCAGTTAGCAGGGCTATGCACACCCCTAACTGCTGCCCCAATCAAGGGGCAGATGCACACATTCCAAATGAAAAAAAACATGGGAGACACTCCATATGTCTCCTGAGCTACATCAGGTTTTACTCTTAGCCACTGTTTTCTCCAAGCATGAAGGTTGTCTTAAAACTGTCTCTTTATTTTGCAGATCATTCTGACAGTCGTGTGGGACTCAGCTTGTGACAACATCAAAGAAGGTTTCTAATCCATCATCGAGCATCTATTTAGTTTCATCATGAACAGGACCATCACTTTTCACGGCATATTTCCACCCCATAGCAACCATACCCTTCAGTTCTGTGGGAATACCACAGATATTACTGCCTTTCTAGTCACATCATACAGCTTGGAGACTATTCTAGGTGTGCTAGGAAATACCTGCTTTCTTTCCATCCTGGCCAAACAGAAGGAGAAAGCCATTGTCACCAATGTCTTTATCACCAATCTGATTGCTTCAGGCTTGATCATGTGCATCTTTTGCCTGCCATTCACCATTGTCACTGTTCTGTTGAACTACTGGGTATTTGGTGAGGCTATGTGCAGAATGACCTCATTCATCCAGTGCACTTCTATGACTGTGTCCATCCTGTCACTTGTCCTCATTGCTTTGGAAAGACACCAGCTCATTATAAATCCAATGGGGTGGAGGCCCAGCCTCTACCAAGCCTACCTGGGTATTGCAATCATTTGGATTCTTGCTTCTCTCTTGTCCCTTCCATTCATGACTAACTCCACCCTGAGCGATGCGGGCTTCAAGAAGTTCTACCTAACAGGTTCCTATACAAGCAAAGCTATTTGTATATCTTCATGGTCTTCAGATGAGTCCAGACTCATCTATCTCACTGCCTTGATGCTGCTGCAATACTGTCTCCCCCTGGTCTTTATCTTGGTGTGTTATCTGCGCATCTACCTTCGCCTCCGGAAAAGAAAGTGCATGTTTGAGAAGAACAGTTGCCGGACGGTTCCCTTGAAGAGGATAAATGTCCTGCTGGCATCCATGGTGGTTGCCTTTGCAGTCTGCTGGTTGCCGCTGCATGTTTTCAACAGCATTGATGACTGGAACTACAAAATCATGCCCCACTGCCTCCATGATTTGATCTTCTCATTGTGCCATCTTATTGCAATGGCATCTGCCTGTGTTAACCCTATAATCTATGGTTTCCTAAACAGTAACTTCAGAAAAGATGTGAAGACCCTGATTCTGAGTTGCCAGCATCAGTCTTCGGTTCAAGAATATGAGCATCTCTCCTTGTCAACCATGCAGACAGATGTCTCTAAGGATTCCCTTAGATTAAGCAGGCAGCAGAATCCCATCTAGCATCTATGATAACTCTTCAAAATCCTGAGGCTTAGGGCACAGTCCTAACCAACTTTCCAGCACTGGCATAGCTGTGCCAGTGGGGTGTGTGCTGCATCCTGCAGTTGGGAGGCAGTCATGGGGGCCTCCTCAAGGTAAGGCAATGTTTGTTTCCTTACCTCGAAGTTGCATCTGCCTTATGTTGGTGCTGGAAAGTGGGTTAGGATTGCGCCCTTAATTTGTTTTCACATCTGAAGCTTAAAACAGTGTGTTTTAAGTAACTCTGGTCTGAAGACAACATATTGACTGGAACATATGTTTGATGTCTTTTTTTCCATATTCTCTCCCACTTCCATGGCATGTATACATGACACAAGAAGCAAGAGTCTTTCTTTGTGGCAGGTATGAATGTATGCTTGGACATACAGGTGGTGTGATGCTCAAAACTTTTTAAGGCAAAGGCACTGGCTGCTTCAAAAGACAACAGGAGATTCAGAGCACTGATCCTTGCACAACATACTCAACATTCCGTCACGCAAAAGACCCAGTTTACGTATATGATGATGATGACTCTCTTTAGAGCAGAGATGTTGCTCAGGGCGAATGCACTGCTATGGGGCCATTACTAAACTGTACAGTCATGATTCTAACTCAGCCTCACAAAAACCTGAGTTGCTCTGAATTTTCTTCAATTGACAGCACTTGCAGAACCTTACTAAGCCAAGCATAGCATAGCAGACTTCTAGAGGGTGTATAATGAAGTTATAATTGCCTGCTGCACTGATCATACAGAAAAGGCATCCTTTTGCACAAACATACATTCCTGCATTCTTTTCCCTGGGCGTATACTCGGTCAAATCATGGAGGGATACCCAAGTGTTCTCAGCTTTGCTTTACAGGGAATAGAGAAGTATCCCTTCTCTCCAGGTGGTCTTCATCACCCTGGAAGTGGACTCCCTGCTTGTAAGCGTCTTATGAACAGATGCTTAAACTGGGGGTGTTATGCGGATTGAAAGTACTTGACAGAAATCAACAGGATGGGAGATGCTGGGATGATCTGACTCTGCCGAGAGCAGCTACTAGCCCAGCAATTTTCAACCCTTTTCATCTCATGGCACACTGATAAAACCCTAAAATTGTCTGCACCCCATCAGTTTTTTGACAATTGACAAGGCACACCCCACTGACAGCAGGAGCTTGCATCTCCCAGTGGCCCTACTAACAAATGGTGCTCCCCCAAACCCCTGCGACACACCTGCAGACCACCCGCGGCACACCAGTGTGCTGCGGCACAGTGGTTGAAAATGGCTGTACTTAGCCTAACAGGAGTTACTAAGAACTGGAGCTTAAGTCATAGACAAAGCTGACAGAAATTAATCCACCCGTGGTCTTCCAGAAATGGTGCCATCCCCATTGCAGCCGCGGTTCTGTTGTTGTTCCATTGCATTTTTAGAAGAAATATTTAGCATTCCCTACTAAGCCCATCAGAACCTAGGTACTGTGCAGTCGGGGCAGCGAGCTACAACAAACACTGGTGATATGGCCAATGGCCACGTTTCAATAAGATGACTTGCCTCCTCCCTTGTAGCAACAGTCCCTTCCCTCTCTGCTTAGTGGCCTTGCCCCCTCCATAAGTGCGGGGGTTTCCCCCCTGCTTCAAAAGGCACACTGAATGCCATTTCCTCACTGGGGCTGCTGGGACATTTAACTCCAGCAGGGAAAACACACTCTCCTCCGCACCTACCACTGTCTCCGCCACTCCCACCCTTCCCATTGTCTTCCCTTCTTCTTGCCTCAAGGTCTTGCTCTCTGTCCTGTGGCAGAGAGAAAGGGAGGTGGATAGAGGCAGAGCTTTCAGGATCAGTTCAACTGCAGCTTACAAGCTCTCAGGAAGGGGCATCACCCCTATCCAAAAGTCTGCAACATCTTCCGTCTCAGCTGGTACCAGGACCAGGTAATCAAGAGGCTTCTGGAATAGGTGGGCAAGTTTAATGCTTGGCGTTCCTCTTCTCCCATCTACTCTGATGTTGCCAGGCAAGGCTCTCCTCCCACCCCCGGTTCAGATGTACGCACCAGAGAGAAAACACAAGAGCAAAGAAGCTAATAAAATGCCTTTGTAGGAAGCCAAACTTAACTGAGTAGCAAGATTTTTCCTATGGATGAGTTCATGTGAACGTCTCAAAGCTGCTGTAAAAGAAATTGGGGTTTGCACAGCTTCGTTTTCACCCTCCAAAAGTGGGGGGAAGCCAGTTCTTGAACCCATCTTCACCACGTTGTCTTTCCAAGAAGAGGAAGAAAGCCCACAGGACAGAATTGCTGTCAGAAATGTGGGTTGGCAAGAAAACCTGGAGCTGACTAATTTTTTGAGGGAAAGATTTGCTTACTAGCTTTTTTAGCCTAGTGATGAAAAACAGATTCCTGCTGGACTGTGCTATGGCACAAATGAAGCATTTCCTGATTGACCTTCGGTTCAGAAACTCTTGGTCTTAGTATACTCCATCTGTAAAATGGGTACATATTTGTTTTCCAGAATGTTGTCATATTTAATTCCTTAATACTATGCTATACATGTGTTGGTTTTACATCACAGTGGGGAAACTACATCTGCACTTAGCTGCCAGTTTTGTTATTCTGGCTCTAGCTTTCTTTGTGTTGGGATTGTGTAAGAATGATAGATGTCAGGCCTTATGTGAATGTGTGGATGTATTACTTGGTAGCAAGCACTTGTAACCATGTAAAATAGCTGTACATTTGACATTTTCTATGTGTGTGAGCTTTGCCCTTTCATAGCTTGGTTCCACCCATAAGTGCACAGATTTTATCCCTTTACCAAGGCTTTGTCCATAGGTGTGCTGACTCTTGGAAGTGGGTCCTGTGTTGCAGATTGTAGTGGGCCCCATCTCTTGAGTGTTGAAGCCCATCTCTGTCAGGTTTCCAGCCTTGTATAACGTACCAATTCCTGTTCCAATAACTTTAACTTTGCTGCACCTTCCTTATGAGGAAAGGCTACAGCATTGGGGTCTCTTCAGCCTAGAAAAGAGATGCCTGAGGGGGGGACATGATTCAGACATACAAAATTATGCACGGGAAGGATAAAGTGGATAGAGAGATGCTCTTTACACTCTCACATAACACCAGAACCAGCGGACATCCACTAAAAATGAGTGTTGGGAGGGTTAGGACAGTCAACAGTCAACAAAACCTTTATTAGGCATAAACATTTGATGGGTGAAGACTCTGTACAGAAACCGTAGAGAGAACAGAAACCTAAGTAGTACACAAATATATGTATATGTGTGCACCTACATGTACACACAGAAACAAACATACATTACATTTTACATACACACATGAATTATTTAAAAGACAGAAAACAATCAGAAAACTCTACAGATATTGCCAAGATATATTCTACTCAGTGATTGCTTGGTAGAGAAAGCTTGGTTCGATTCAGATTACTCAAATTTAGGAACTGTGTGACTGAGAGGGTTGCATGCTCTATGTCATCTGCTAGAAGAAATTGAATTATAGCGTTATCAGAATGCCCTGTTTCAGTATTGAGAAAGGGAAAGAGAAATTGCTGTCTTAGCACTTGATATCCGGGACAGTGCAACATAATGTGTATGGATGTTTCTACTTCACCTAAATTGCAGCTACATAAACGATCTTCCCAGGAGGCGTTTCTAAAACTGCCATGTAAGACATTAGAGGGGGTCACATTACAACGTGCCAAGGTAAAGGCCCTTCTCTCCAGGGGGTGCATTAGGAGGGACAGATATTTTGGTTGTTGACCACTTGCAATTTTAAGTTGAAAATTCAAAGGCGAACATTTTTCCCGTGCTGCGCCTAGAATCTCTTGCCTTTCTATATAATATAGTCAGATTTTCAAAAGCCTGGTGATAACCTCAGGAGAGGGGGCCCCTCAGGAGAGGGTTAGGACAGACAAAAGAAGCTATTTCTTTACTCAGTGTGTGGTTGGTCTGTGGAACTCTTTGCCACAGGATGTGGTGATGGCATTTAAAGGCCTAGATGCCTTTAAAAGCGGATTGGACACGTTTCTGGAGGAAAAATCCATTACGGGTTACAAGCCATGATGTGTACGTGCAACCTCCTGATTTTAGAAATGGCCTATGTCAGAATGCCAGACGCAAGGGAATGAGGTCTCTTGTTATCTGGTGTGCTCCCTGGGGCATTTGGTGGGCCACTGTGAGATACAGGAAGCTGGACTAGATGGGCCTATGGCCTGATCCAGTGGGGCTGTTCTTATGTTCTTAACAATAGCCTGAACTACAGGCATTAGCGAGAGCGCTCATCATCACACCATGAGAAGCTTCTCCTGCTCATTTCTGCAAATTAAGCTGTTGTTAAAGTCACAGGATAGGACTAGATCACTTTCTTTCCAACTCAATTGGCAACTCTGATACAACCTGCCAACTTGAATTAGGCTTCCTACTTACGGACAGTTGGGCAACCCAATCTTAGCACCAGCAGAAAGCACATTCTGCCAGCCTGGCTGTTGTAAAGCAGATTGAAGCAAGCTCCAGCAGGAGCACCAGTGGGAAGGCTGGCGCCTTCCCGTGCATGTCAGCAGATCTATGGAGGAGGTGAGCCAATTCAGGAGGTTGGAGGGAGATGGGGAGGAGGCTGAATAGGGTGGGAAGGTGGACAGAACAGAGGAGGGGTGGGTGGAATGGTGCAGTGGCAGGGGTGTGGAGGAGGACGGATCGGACCTGGGAGGGGGTGCGCATGGCAAATCCCAACCCTCTTCCCAGGCCTGATCTGCCTGCATGGATTAACTCAGACTTGCACCAGCGATTGAGCTGGCACAGGTCCGAGTAGACCCATAGTAGCTGCTGGGACTAACACTAGGGCAAGGGGGCAAATTCCCCTTCCCCCCAAGGAGACCTCCAGTAGCAGAAACTCCCCTGTGGGATGAAGCAGAAGCTACACCAGTGCGGCTGCATCAATGCGTGGGCAGTTGGATAGGACTGGGCCACCAATTTTCAAAACCCAATCTTGAAAATGCCAAGTTGTTAATGTATTGTTGAACAGAACTCTGCTTGCAACAAAGATCGGTTTCTAGAATTTCCTTTAACAACCTGATCACAGAAATTTGGCCAGTGGAACTTTTCCCTAGGTGGATATAGATCGACAGGAAAATGTTACCAGTTTAATTTCTGCTGTTCAGGCTGCTTTTGAAGGCACAGGAGTGCTCAGTAAAAACCAGGACTTTCTGCCCGTTTCGGTCTGAAATGAAAACAGATTAAAAAAAATACCGTGATGTTGATTGTAAAAAGTCTGAGGGCCCCACGTGGAAGGGCTCTCAGAGTTATTTGCCAAATAAGTGATATTGATTTGTCCAGCTTATCAACATTTTCTCTGGTACTGTCGGAGGGAATTTACTTTTGGATTATTGCTGTAGTAAGTAAATATCCTTTTGTACACAGAAACTAATACAAAAGCATCAGGAGTAAAGAAGAAATTAAAACATTCTGCTTCATTTTTCTTCAGGTGCAGTGAAGTGTAAGAAACAGATTTAAGACGCTTGGTTGAGTTTCACTGTATCTAGGTGATTCCGCAGGGCTGAGGTGCAATGATTAGCTTTTTAGACATGAAAACAAATTAATTGTTGTTGTTGCTATGATTTAGCCAAAAGCTTTGCTAAGTATATTTGTGTGGATCTCAGTGATCTCTTATTAATGATGTGATGTGGGCCTTTAAACTAAATACATTATTCCAGTAGCCTAGTAATCTATTCAGGATGGTGTGATCACTGACCAGAGTGTCAGGCTTGTGTGTTCATGTCTTGGGTTCAGATCCTCCGTGGCCTTGGCCAAATGTACAACAACCCTGTCAGATCAAGCAAATAAAGTCACATATGCTTCCTTCCGAACAGGAATGGAGGAGCAATGCAACGACAAATAATGAACAGTATATTTCTATATTCCTCTCTTTTCTGTGCAAATATTATAATTGTGTGTGTTGCTGAGATCGGTTTCAGCTGGTATTATCCTGTAAAGTGTGAGAGGTGTTGGGAGCATAGCTGGACCTTTCTGGCTGGAGAGCAGAAACTCTTGAAATCAGGAATTAATGACTGTATGGATCAGACCTTTCTATGTTGAGCATAGAGTCCTTTGGCTCTACAAACCTTGCCTACATGAGAACATGTTAAGTCATAATAACGACTTTAAAATTCACTGTAAAACATGAGCCTAGCAACAAGACATTACCATCAGCACATGATCCATTTGGAGTCCTTTCAAATGATATTTTCTTCCTGCAAATGGCTGGAAATGATGCTAACCAAACATTTTCAGTTAGCACACTGATGTGATTATGGCTCTGGAAAGGTTATTGTTAAGGATGGCTATTATGCCTGCTTGTGACTATTTCTGTTTGTTATTTTTCAGATTTGATTCCTTTTGGGGGGGTTATTATTCAATTACCCCTGACAAAGAATAGGCATGTTTTTCTCAAAAGCTAAGGCTGTATTTGTAGCTTTGAGTAAGTCCTACAACTAGACAACTTTGGTTTCGTGTCTCAGCATCTGAAATTGCACATAAAACACACTTCAAGTATCAAAAGATACATTTTTTAAAAAACAGGAGGGAGCAATGGTTTAGAGCAGGGGTGCCCAAACCCCGGCCCTGGGGCCACTTGCGGCCCTTGGGGACTCCCAATCCGGCCCACAGGGAGACCCCAGTCTCCAATGAGCCTCTGGCCCTCCGGAGGCTTGCTGGAGTCTGTGCTGGCCCTACACAACTGCTCTCAGCATGAAGGCTACTGTTCAACCACTTGCATGAGCTGAGGGATGAGGGCTCCCTCCACAGCTTGCTGTTTCACATCTCTGATGTCGCAGTGGCAGCGATGGAAAGGCCAACCTTGCTTTGTGCAAGGCCTTGAACTATTGCAAGATCTTCATGCATTCATATAAGTTCCATAGCTAATATATTCATTTATGTAAATTTATTCAAATTTGAAATGTAAATTAACTCTTTTTTCCCTGGCCCACAACACAGTGTCAGAGAGATGATGTGGCCCTCCTTTCAAAAAGTTTGGACACCCCTGGTTTAGAGAAGTGGTTCTCAAACTTTCCTGCCCCGCAACCCACCTTAGCACAGAGCTTGGCAACTTGAATGTTTTGGCAGTGACATGATGACATGATGATGCCATGACATCATCACATCATGCCAAAACTTCCAGGTTGCCAAGCTTTTGCATTTTTTTAACACAAAAATCCTAATGCCGAAGCCTCTGTTTTCAGCTCATTCCAGGTCTTGTCATGTCATGTTCTCTATGACAACAGTGTTTTAAAAAGTGAAAGTTTGGCAACCTAGAAATTTTGGTGGAGTGGCAGGTGGTATTAACGCGATTCACCAAAAGGGAGGAAAGAGTAGCAGAGAATTGTGCAGCAGTGTTTGGACTTGAGGAAATAGATGGATGGGTCAACATCTAGCACAGTGCTTGAATTATGGGAAGGAAACTAGGAGGGCACTTAATTACCTTCCAAAGTCCCCTGACTCCCCCCTCCCATTTTAGCCAAATGATGCCCCCCATGACCTCCTAAAACAGTAGTTAAGTCAAAGGGAGCAGTCACAAAAGGGAAGAAGACCAGGCCCCTTCTAGCTCCTCTGTAGTTGATAGCCACATATTGTCTGAACACTTCACGTTTTCATATGCCAATATCTTTTACCAGGGACAGTCTCAGTTTTTGTAACTGCTTGACAAAACAAGCTCCCTGTCTTGACCTTACTTGTTTTTGAAGGAAGACTGGACGTATTCTTTAAATTGTGCTAGTGAGCACACATACATACTGCAGTTCTTCCAGCTTCCACTCCCACCCTCCAGGCCTCTCAAAATTCACTCTCTGAATGGACTCATGACTCTTGTACACGTATGTGTAAATGTACACATATGCACACTATACAAGCACCACCTGTGTACTGTTGCTGTTCCTCTCTTAGGCCGCAACCCTAAACACACTTTCCTGAGAGTAAGCCCCATTGAATATCATGGGACTTATTTCTGAATAGACAGGCGTAGGACTGGGCTGTTAGTTGCCTGTCCTGACCAGGATAAATGCTACTGAAGGAGTCTGCTGCAGTTCTGTAATACTGTGTATGCATACTATATACAATGCGAGTGCACATGTATAATAATAAATAAACAGGTATACCTTCAATAACAAGGCCTCATTTAGCACTGATTCATTATAGCACCCTTTTCCTGAAAGTTTGACAGCCATAATTGACAGTGAGCAGTGAATTAGTGGGTGTCCGCAGGTATCGTCCTCCCAACTGGCTTGCTCTTTAGCAGTGACCCTACCACCAGAGAGCAGGTCGGCCTGGCAACACAGTGACTGCTAGTGACAGAGACTGACTGTACAGGCACTTCCCTCTGCTCCCCAGCAGCCAATGAGGTACTAGCCCAGCATGAACCCTCACAGCAGGACTATCAGGACTACTGATCAGAGATCAGTAGACAGCAGGACTGTCAGTAGCCAGGCCATTGATCACTGCAAAGAACAGAGTTGAAGAAGCAACACAAAACATGAACACTTCCTCCTCCCTCCCTTCCCCAGCAGCCAATAGAATTGCTCCCAAGCGCCCTAGAGCAGTTTATCTCAGCCAGTGGTATTTGAAGTGGTATCCAGTAGTACTCGTAGAACCCCCAAACACCCACCGACTGGCAGCAAGACCAGCAATGCAACCCAACAAACAGCAATAGGAGGTTTGGCTCAACAGGCAGAGCTCCAGCGTGCACTTTTGGCAAGCTCAAAAAAGCCCTCCCATCTGCCCTAACAGCCCAATCCTGAGCTACTTGGGGGCGCAACAGCTGTGGTGACACAGAAAATGGCTACTGCCACATCCAGCACACCCAAGGTAACCACCGGGGGCATCTCAGACTTTTGTCCCCTTCCCCTGGGTAACGGGAGTAGCCCCGCAATAGAGCTACTCCATTCACCACCGACCAAAAGGTCCCGCCTCCCTCCCTCTCCACTCCCTCCCCCCGGCACAGCTCCCCCCTGCCCTCCCAATCCAGAAGTAATTGGTGATGACATCATCCACAGTTACTTCCAGTGGTTTTTCCAATAGGTGGACCATGGTACAGCATGCACCAACATTGAGAAATGCTGCCCTAGAGAGATCTTGGGAGAACCTCATTGGTTGCCATGTGACTTGCAAGAATTAAGGACTTGAGCTTGACGACTCTAGAATTTCAGACTCAGTTATTTGGCCGCTGCAGATCGCATGGCAGTCAATGTTGGGGCAGATCAGCATTGAGAGTGATCGCCAGGAGGCTGTGCGTTCTCCTGATGTGACGGTAAGTCTACCCTTTGACATCGCTCTGGCGCTAGCTGTAATTCTGCTTCATTGCCTTCAGCTCTGTGGAACAGCAAGGTACTACATGAGGACTGTGAGCCAGGAGAGAACACTTAAGAAAGACTGTGTGTACAGCTCAGTTCATCTTCACATTCCAGAGACTGACCAGGGATTGATAGAATCTTCAGACATGCTGTCAAGAAGGTCTCACAAAGCTGTCAGAAAACCCCTAGTTAAGCAGACTACTGCCCAGCCAGCCTTTTCAGTGCCTGTTGGATTTGTGCAAGGAGCTTAGTACATCCCAGCCATTCCCCCCTCCAAATCTTACTATGTCCACAGAATTATAAAAGAGATAGATAGATAGATAGATAGATAGATAGATAGATAGATAGATAGATAGATAGATAGATAGATAGATAGATAGACAGATAGACAGATAGACAGATAGATAGATAGGCCATTTTAAACCACTGTGCCGTGGCACACTGTTGTGCCGTGAGTGGTCTCCAGGTGTGCTGTGGGAGTTTGGGGGAGGGTCATTTAATAGTAGGGCCATTTGGGGATGTAAGCCCCTGCAAAGCAGTACAGTGTGCCTTGTCAATTGTCAAAAAACTGATGGTGTGCCTTGACAATTTTAGTACCTTGTCAGTGTGCTGCGAGATGAAAAGGGTTGAAAATCACTGAGATAGAAAGATAGCAGCATTCTAGGCTATCCATTACCAGATTGAAGAACAAGGGTTTGTATTAGAGTTAGACTATCTCTACTGATAGGAAGGCTTTGATATCAATCGTTCCCCACCAATAATAGTTGCTTGTTCTTAAATCCAGTAAGTTTCAGTAGGCTTTGGGAGATGAGTCCATTGTCCTGCATTGGACAATGTCCAATGTCCTTTCGCGGTTTTATTCTAGATAATGACACTTTTCCCTACTGATATCCAGCCTATTTTCAGGCTGAATTATTAATCAATTGTTACTTTTAATAATTAACTTGAACGAAGGAATTCAATTTTCACTTCAGTTGTGACAGGCCTATAGGCCATGTTGTGCTACAATTGCTCTTAATATCCATCTTCCCTCACCCATCAACCCCCGACTGTTACCTATCAGCACTATCTCTAGTAATAGCATTGGGGAAAGGACTTTCTGGCATCAGGAAAGAGAGAAGCTTTGACTTGTATCATCAGAGAAACTTATGACCATGTTGGTCATTTGGGGAGCAGTCAAAAGCTATTCTGTTGGAGGCTGTTGGGGAAATGGTGAAGTTGCAGCCCATGAGTCAGCTCAAATTTGCCTGGTTCTATTAAATTGTCATTCAACTTTTTCCCCCTCCATTTTTCTACCGGGGGCAGACAACTATGGTCCAAACTAGTTACAGAAATGGTTAAAGATACAAGTGGGTGAGCTGCTGCTGCTGCTGCTGCTGCTGCTGCTTCTACTATTCTACTATTCTTGTATTCTATTCTACTAGAATATTTTATTAGTAATAAGTGGGAAACCCTCATCAGGAATTCCATAGTCATGATTCAATATCCCAGGAAGATTTGGATAATTGGTCTGCCACTGCCTAGGTCCACCAACACATTCATCTCACACCGTCCCAGATATTGAGTGATGACCATTGTGACTCAGGAGGACTGAGTAGAGAGTGTTTGGAGAGTCATTTAGATTTGGTTCTCCTCATTATGAGACTGAGGCAGTTCAGGATATAATGCTGCCTTTATTAGATCTGTCTAGATCTAGTCTAGTCCAGTTAAATGACCTGCCAAAATTCCTCAGTCTGCTTTGCAGACTGTGAAACAAGGGCCATTTGGCTTGGGGGACATAAAAAAATTGAAAATGAGCAGGGTGTTACCATTAAAGTTGTGACAGCCATGCATTATTTTTCTTCCTTTATACGTTTGTTTGGTTTTTTTAAAAAACACCTCATTTAGCAGTGAATACTGCTGGATTCTGACCACTGTCATTCCCCCCCCCCCAATTCTGGTGGTAGCCAGGAGCTGGAAGGAACATTGAAGATCTAAATATAAAGGGTTATGTCAATGTTTAAAGAAAAAAAATTCTGCTGCAGCTACTGTAATGAAAAACCCTCCTCCCAAATTACTTAGGTGTTTTTACGCCCCACCCCCACACCAAATGACTCTCATTTCCGGAACCCACCAACTTGGAGCTAAATGAGAATTTAGCCCACTAGAGCCCACTAGAATTTAGCCCACTAGAGAATTCTTGGGCTAGCATGAAGTCAACCAGAAGTTGTAAATCTGAATCAAAGACAAGGTGAGGAAAGATTGTATTTTTAAGATCCGCACTGAAGAAGCCCATCGCAAGAAATACTGATAATACACAAGAAATGTTATCAGCTCCTTGACAATTGTCTGTTAACTTCCAAAGCGAGAAAGCTTTTCCTGGGGATTATGTGCACAAAGCACATAAGTGCTTGAGTATTAACACACAATATTTATTGCTAGCTTTCCTAACTGAATTTGAGGTTCTGGCAGTAAGATGGATAATGTGACACAGAAGCAGATGGATGGAGGAAATAGTGGAGAAGCAGACAGCCTTATTGAATAAACCATCCTTTTATCTACAAGGCTGCTCTAGTTAAATCAGATGCATATAATGAGGATGATTAACTTGCCCCAGGAGTTGGAAAACTAGGTAGAAGGAAAAAAAAATTTGCAACTATTGAAGGGAGACCAGGGTGTGGACGAGAAATTTTGTAGTGAGGACAGACAGCAAAGGCTGCAATTTTCTAAAAGAGAGAAGTGACATGATTTAGCAACAGACTGAATATCAGGGGCAAAGGAGAGAACAGTCAAAGAGAAAACCCAACCTGGTGTCCTTGGATTCCTCTCAGCCTTCCCTTTCCGATGGACTAAGGCACGTCCGCCTACTCACGAGTAAATGTGCGATATGGCTCAGTTTCACTTTCCATAGGGCTCCATGCATTTTTGGTTTTCCGGTTTTTTGGCCATAACTTTTCATGGAAAGGAGATATTTCACTCTAGATTTTTGCATTGCATTCTGCTGGAAATTCCACATCCAACGGTATATAGCATGATGGGGTTAGTCATAACCTCCACGATGTTGGGTCATTTGTGGTGTCACTCCCCCCAAGGCTGGTACCCAGGACAGACCACCCCCTTGCCCTCACTATCTACACCACTGAACCCAGGTTTCATGCCTGATCAGCAGAGTGCATGGTGGCATTATATATGGATAAGGGAAGTGTGCAAGGCCTGGGAAGAAAGATGAGGAATTTGGTAGGCTATTTTGTGTCTGAGATAGTGATGAAGAACTCATGTAAAAATATCAGAGAAGCACTTTCAGTTGTTGGGCTGGGTGGAGGGGAAATGTTCTGGGGTAGACAGGTAGAGCTGGGCGTCATCATTATATGTTGTACTGAAACACATGGGATTTGTGTGTTGGAAATAGCAAATAGGCAAGAACCCCAACAAAGGGACATCAACACTGAGATGGAAAGCAGAGACAGAGCCTTCCCCCCTTGGAAATATTGAAAGGATGATTAAACAGGTAAGAGGAGTACAAATTGATGACAAAACCATAGAGATGGAGGGCAAGAACAGATTCATGCAAAAGAAAGCAGAAGAGGGGTCAAGGTAGATGAGACCCCTTGGGAAGGGGTAAAGACCTTGGGAATTGGCAGGAGGAGCTCATTAGCAGTGGCGTCACTAGGGTTTGCGTCACCCAGTGCAGGATGCCAGTGCATCACCCCCATGTAGTGGGCGGGGCAACACCCCAGGTGGTGGGTGTGGTGATGTACCATCACTCCACCCCCACTGGTTTTTTGGGTGTACCTTTTGACAGAACGAAGATAGAACACATTCTGCATGAAATTACGCATTGTTTGATATATAACCTGTTGGTATTATTCCTCCAAACTGTGATTTTAGTTATTTAGGTCACTAGTGGTGTCACACACCCCTCCCAGAGTGTTAACTTACTAATACCTTATTGCAGCAGTTCTCAAACTTTTAGCACTGGGACCCACTTATTAGAATGACAATCTGTCCAAGACCCACCAGAAGTGATGTCATGGTGGAAGTGACATCATCAGCCTAATTAAATAAGTATAAATAATCAAAGTAAAACAAATAATTAAATAAGCAGAAGCCAGCCCTGGTCCACCAAATGAATTTCCTCTGTAGCCTGCCTACAATAACACCCCTCTACAAAATCAGTAAGGTTTTCAGCCCTACCCAGTGCCCAGTTCAAATTGAGAACTTCTGTTTAAACCAGATCACTGTCAGGATCCACCTGGCTTTGTAAGTCTCAAAAAGGTTCACCTTATCAGCTGAAGCCTCTGTTTTGATCCTTTTTAGTGGGGTTGGGGGGGGGCTGCCTTCTGGAGCATTTGTTGAGTCCAGTTCCATCAGATCAGGACCATTCCGGTGGCTTCACATTCCCCTTTGCCTGGCCTGACCACTAGCCAAGGCACATTTGCTTACTTGTGAGTAAACACGCCCGTGAGGCTTACTTTTGCTTTCCATAGGGCTCAAAGGATTCGTCTGCTTGGAGGGAGGGACTTCCTTCTCAGGTGTTTTTGGGGGCTGCATTCATTGGATCAGAACCATTCTGGTGTCATTGGATTCCGCTCAGCCTGCTCTTTCCGATGGACTAAGGCAAGGTTGCCTACTCACGAGTAAACACGCGCTACAGCTCACTTTCACTTTCCATAGGGCTTCATGCATTTTTTGTTCTCTGGTTTTTTGGCCATAACCTTTGATAGAAAGGAGATATTTCACTCTGGTTTTCTGCATTGCATTGTGCTGGAAATTCCACATCCAACGGTATATAACATGATGGTGTTACTCCTAACCACCACCATTTTAGAGTATCACCCCCGCAGTGTGCATCACTTGTGCGCGTCATCCTGTGCGACCCGCACCACCTGCACCCCCTAGCTACACCACTGTCATTAGTGATTTGGGGTGAGAAGAGTTTCAGTGGAGTGCTGCGTGAAAAAGTCAGATTTCAGGGAGATTGTTATGTAAGCAAGTTATGCAGGATCAAAATCTTGCATAACCAATTGGCCCAGTCTTATGGCTGGCCAATCAGCTGGTGGATTGAAATCCTACCATTCGATTGGCCCTCTAGTTTAAAGTTTCAATTGTGGGGAATCTGGACAGAGCTAAGGGGTATAAAGCCAGGGGGGTGTTTGCCTTGTGTTTTCATTGCCAGGTTCTGATGCGAAGATGAAATAAATGAGTTGAGCTGTTATCTCTATGCCTTCTTTTATTCACATGGACCAACTATTTAACAGAGACAAAACCAGCAATGGAGAGAAGGTTGTGCCAGCAAAACTTTCCAGGAGTCTGGAGATCAAAGACAAAAGAACACTGGACAGTAGCTGGAGAAGGAGGAAAGCTCAAATACATTTTTAAATAGGAAAAACAGTAGGCTATCTGACCTCAGGGCCACCCCAAGGCAACCTGACACATTAAACAGCAGGCCAAATGCTGCCCCTCCATCACCCCATGATGGGCCAGCTTCTGCTCTTCCCACCCTCCAGTGTTCTAGCGGATCACTCCAGTCTCCTCTGCATTTCTTCTTCCTCTCTGTTCCCCTGTTCTGTTTCCAATCCAGGGAGAGGAAAGAGCAGTAGAGGCAAGTCGGTAGACAGAGATGGATACCCGCCCCCCCCCCTCCAACAATCTGCTGCCTGAGGTGACAGATTCAGTTAGTTTCGTGGATTGGCTGGCACTGTCTGACTCCAAATGCAGTGGGAAAGGAGCAAGAGGGAACTGAGAGACAGGTCATTTTTATTTTTCAGCCTGATATAATGTCGTTATATCAAGCAAGCCGTTTCAGTAGCCATTTAAAGATCAATATGATTCTTGGAATCTCCAGGCTAGACCTAGAAGATTGGCAACTGTAAATGTTAGGGGAGATGGGAACCCCAGCTGAAGGGCATATGGAAGCCTTAAATGAAGATAATAGGCTACCAAAACAGCTAGGGGGCAAATAAGAAAGCATTGTGGGAGAGAGAAGAGGGCTGGAAGAGGGCAGGAAAGGCAGAAAAGAGAGTTAGTTAAGAGTAGGTTTCAATTTGATCCGTGAAGAAAGAGGCAAAGTTGAGCGGTGGGGAAGGAGAGGGGAAGGGTGAATGAGTGCATCAAAGGTAGCAAAAAGCAGGGATGGGGACTTAAGTCAGGTGACTCAAGTCGCAAAAACACGTGTTTTTTGCTGACTCGTGCAGACTTGAATCACCTGCACTGATGACTTGGGCATTGACTCTGAGGCCAGTGACTTGGCATTTTGTCCCCACGCATGCAGACCCGAGTCTATCTGTGTCTGGTATGCTTTCTTATTTTTTTTGCAATGTGAAAGACCTTGTGGGGCCATCATTCAGACCGAGCGAGCAGCAGGGAAGTTTCAGCCAGGAGGCAGGGAAGGGTTAATGTTTTATTTTTTCATCAAGCAGGAGGAGGCAGGAGCAGGCTCTCTGGTCCATCTCTGAAGAAACTGATGGTCACTGGATGAAGGATGAGCAGTCTGATTTGTTTCTTTAGATGAGATAGGGCAGAAGGAGGAGCCCAAGGGGGTTCTTACCTTAGAATTGGTTGGAGAAGCCCAGGGAGGAGGAGGCAGTTTGTAGCAATCACACTTTCCAACTATATGACTCCAGTGCACTCCATTGTTACTTGGGAGGAGGAAGCCTCATTGAACAACTGGCGGAAAGGATTGGGTTGTACTGGTAAGCTTCCCACCTGCTGTGCATGACTCTCCTACCTCTTGCCATTTCTGTCCCCCATCTCATGCAGCCCATCGCACCCCTTCCCACCTTGTTTACAGATGGGATGGGGACAGCTGGGGAGTAGTTAAAGAGAACTCTGACACACACAAACAAGGTAGCTGCTCTTTTTTTCTGCAGAACTGTGCCCGACACTTGTATCCAAAAGACTCCTGACTCGAGACTTTTTGAGTTGTGAAAACGCTCTGGGCGACTCAGAAAGTCTGCCCATTAGCACTCATTTTTGAGTCGAGTCGCAGGGAGGAGGAGACTTGTGACAACTCCAGTCAAGCTGTGCTGAACTCACTCATCACTGGCAAAAAGACAGTGAGTATTTGTAGAATGTAACAGTTAGTTGGGCCTTAACAAGCTGTATGGGAATAATTAGATTAGAAGGACAAGTAATGGAATTGTGAGATGACAATTATGGTTGTGTCTATCTAGCAATTGTGCTCCATCACCAGTATGCCTATATACAATGGTATATGGGTGTGAATACAATAAACAAACAAAAAGCCTATCCTTCACTAAGCTCTGTAAACTAATATTCAGCTTCTGGGAACTCTTCTACAATCTCCTAGCTTGCTTCCAAGTTCCATATTTATAAACCAGCATTTTACAATTTTCCCACAATCTGTATCCTGCCTGGATGATATTGGTAGTGCAGATTTAATTACAGCTATTAGCATCGAATGTTAGCCATTTATCACCATCTCTGGCTCTAATGAATAGAATGATTTCATTCTTGCCCAGTTAGTTTGCTGCCAAATTAAATCGTAAAAAAGACCATCTTGTATCATTAGTAGCAGTAGTAGTAGTTTATTTAACGGTCTCAGACCAGTATAAAAGTAGCAATACAGCTTTGCAAACATATCATATCATAACAGTCATAACCTATCTCAAGGGTAATTTAAAAAGAAAAAAGATTAGATATTTCATCAGAATAATACTTAAAAATGAGCTAAGACTTGCTATTGATTAGTAAAACCCTATAATGCTAAATTAATAAACTAAAACTATAAACATTATAAGACATTCATCCCACTTATCAAATCTGATAGGTAAAGAATTCTCACATGCCAATAACTCCTGGGCTAAATAAGGGAGGCCTTAACCATCATTCTACAGATATTTATTGCTGCCACAAGGAATTTCGCAACCATGTATGTAGTAGTTTGATTGGTATCTGATAGAAGCAATGAGGTATAGTATTGACTCGTGTGGCCTGGTAATCTGTTCAATAGTGGGGAGATAAGCTCAGCGCGGATGTCTTTATAAAAAGAGCATCTCAATAAGACATGTTCGATAGTCTCTATTTGTTCTGCACATGGACAGAATCGCTCAGAATATAGAATTTTCTTATAGCGGCCCTCCAATACGGCTGAGGGTAACCCCCAACAGCGAGCTAATGTAAAAGCTCGTTTGTATTTTGGTATTTCTAATGATGTAAGATAGGATACTGGAACAGCAAGGTACCTGAGGTTCTCAGAAATATCAAATCCTGTTACCCTAGTCAGGTCACTTTGGCGTTCATTATCTATAACCCTTTGACTAATAATTATTTTAGCCTGCACTATACCCAGGCTAAGTAAGGACATCTGAGAGAGTCCTAAGGAGGTCAGTTTTGACTCAATTAATTGAATCCATCTAGATTGAAAACTATCCTCGAGAATTAGTCAGGCAAGTCCATTGGATATCGAACGAAACCTTAACCAGTATGAAAAGATTGTTATCCATACTCTGGCCTCTATCTTAATTTGTCCTGTCTCAAGTCACAACATAGAGTTTGAGATATCCCCAATGTTGCCCAAAGAAACTTAGATTGAACACATTCTAGGCTTCTAATATTAGGTAGAGGCCCCAGTTGTGCACCATATAATAACTGGGGAAACACTTTAGCTTGAAAAAGCTTGAGGGCTGCAGGAAAATATTGTCCTCCTTTGGTATACATAAATTGTAGAATTGCTGAGGAACTTCTCTGTGCACTTAATGCTACCGGTTCCCCATGAGCTCTCCTCAAGCTATTCGATTGGAATATTACACCCAAATATTTGAAATGAGTTACTTGCTCTATTTTGTGTTTATTAATCCACCAAGAGTGGGTCTTTGGTCTTTTAGAAAAGGCCATAATTTTGTTTTATGGAAATTATCAGAGAGTTCTCTTTACAGTATAAAGCCAAGGCCCTCAGAGCTCGTCTGAGGCCAATTGGGGTTCTAGAAAGTAGTGTAGCATCATCGGCATATAGAAAGGAAGCTATATGCCTCCCTGCCATTTTAGGGGAATGAAAGTCGCTGTTATTTAGATAGCTCACCATAGAGTTGATGTAATAATTAAATAACAGTGGAGTCAAGATACACTCCTGTTTAACTCCCTTCTGAGTAAGTATACTCTTTGTAAGGTGATCCTGCAGACTGCATCTATCCTTTAGGGAAGTGCCTCTGTAAAGAGCCTGAATGAGAAATAGCAGGCACCAATCTATATTGAAATTTCCGAGCTTCTCCCACAATTTCTTTCGTGAAATGGCATCAAAGACAAGGAGCTTGTCTTATGTGTGGTGTATTTCTCGATAAGGTGTTGAAGGATTGAACATTGATCAATGGTAGAACTTCCTTCCCTAAAACCTGCTTGTTGTTCAGCTAATACATTACCTTCCTCAAGCCAATCTTTAAGTTTTCCACAGTGATGTCCTGCATACAGCTTACAGATGATGTTAAGAAGGCTAATGGGCCTATAATTAAAAGGGTCATCTCTTTTGCCTCTTTTAAAAATAGGGATAACAATTGTGCTCTTTTTGTGCTCCAAAAGTGCTCTTTTCTCTGTCGTGGAATAAATTGGTGGTGGATTATAATTACAACTATAACTTTGGTGTGATCCAGAATTATTCTTTGACATAACTGGATATAAATATAAATATAATTCTCATTAGATTTGAAAGAGCTTTGTTTTCTCTGCACCAGAGACGGTGAGACTGTTTTCTTTTGTTTTGTTTTTCTCTCCATTAACCACACTGGACTGTTATCTGCAAGAGGTATGTAAGGAATGCAAATGGCAGAGTAGTAATGACATGGTGGAAGTGAGGAGAATAATATGTTGTGGACATCAAGTGGAGAGAAATTGCAAAATGGACTCTGTTCCAGAAATGTGGATACAGAAAATCTTGATTAATACGGAGAGATTGCTTGTTATGGAGTGGCAACAGCTGAATTGGTCTTCGCAGATTCAAGCCAGTCTGGATACTCTTTGCCAACAGATAGATGTCCATAAGGAACAATTGGAAGATGTGAAGAAACAAGCAGAAGATAAACTAGAGAGTGAAAAATCGGACAAGGAGGAAAATCAACAGGATGATCAACAGGACGAAGAAGAGGTGCTGATGGAGATTAAGAAAGATTAGATGGACAGAGTAACAGGAGTGCACAAATCACAAAATTTGTTGGAACAAGAAAATATATCCCAGTTCACTGGAAGAATGAACACACCCTACATAAGAAAGTGTGGATTTATCATATTCTGTTATAGAGATAAATTATTAAAGATATTACAGGAGAAAAAATGGAAAGTAAGAAAGAAAAAGAACGCTGAGGGGTAATCTGAGGGCTAAAGAAAATTGGAGGATTTATTCAGCTAATAACAATGGTCCAAATTTATTTGAAGAAAAAAAAAAGAATACATATGAAATTGATAAATATGAATTAGAATGTATTAAAAAAATACAGCTGGAAATGTAAACGTGTTTTGTTTACAGAATATAAAACAATATAAATATACAAAATAAACAAAATATAAAACAATAAAGAATTGTTTTTATATGTGGTTATTATGTCAAAGAAAAGAGTATAAGATTGGCGAATTAGATTGGAGTTGAAATAGCTGAGATGATAATTTTGGTAATTAGATTATTTTGTTTTAATATTAATGAGCAATTGAAGTTAGTTTACGCTTGGTAGAAAGTGAGTATTTAGAAAATATAGTATAGGGCATTAGGGAAAATTTATTGTATATTATATAAATAAATGGATAAATCAATAAGAGGTAGAAATAGATGAGTAAGTAGATTAGGCGATATAGTATGATTAATTAGTAATGGTAAATGGTATTTAGCACTCCTAAATGTATGTTATATGTTTGTATGTTTGTGTGCGCTAATAAAAAAAATTTTTTTTTAATGTTGAGCAGGTCTTTTTTGGCACCAGCACGTTCCTGATCAAACCAATGCTTAGAGGAGAGGCATTGGGGGCGGGGATCTAGTAATGCTTCTAGTAAAAAGTTGCTTCAGCTTGCTAACTAAATCTTGGTAAAAGTCTAATCTTGAATCATTGGAATGGCTTAATTCCAGATGTATTACTCCTAAACTCCTAAATTATTTTTCGTATTTGTCACAGTGTAATAAATTAGAGCAACAGTGCCATCAAATTAATATCAAGAAAAAAGAAATCAGTCCACCATAACTTCCCCCATATGGTGATGCAGTAGTGTCAGTGGAGTACTCACTCCATCATACGGGGGAGCTTTGACCTCCAGGAGCTTCCTTGGGGCAAGGGAGGTTTAATCAAGTAGGTCTACACAGACCTGACGGAACTGTCAGAAGAAGCTGACGGAACATACCAAGATCCAGGTCTACAGAGCTTGCATCCTGAGTACACTTCTGTACTGCAGCGAGTCATGGACTCTTCGCTCACAACAGGAGAGGAAACTGAGCGCTTTCCACATGCGCTGCCTCCGACGCATCCTCGGCATCACCTGGCAGGACAAAGTTCCAAACAACACAGTCCTGGAACGTGCTGGAATCCCTAGCATGTATTCACTGCTGAAACAGAGACGCCTGCGTTGGCTTGGTCATGTCGTGAGAATGGATGATGGCCGGATCCCAAAGGATCTCCTCTATGGAGAACTCGTGCAAGGAAAGCGCCCTACAGGTAGACCACAGCTGCGATACAAGGACATCTGCAAGAGGGATCTGAAGGCCTTAGGGATGGACCTCAACAAGTGGGAAACCCTGGCCTCTGAGCGGCCCGCTTGGAGGCAGGCTGTGCAGCATGGCCTTTCCCAGTTTGAAGAGACACTTTGCCAACAGTCTGAGGCTAAGAGGCAAAGAAGGAAGGCCCATAGCCAGGGAGACAGACCAGGGACAGACTGCACTTGCTCCCGGTGTGGAAGGGATTGTCACTCCCGGATTGGCCTTTTCAGCCACACTAGACGCTGTGCAATACCATAGTCTTTCGAGACTGAAGGTTGCCAATACAACAATACAAATACACAGACCTGTGACAGTGATATCTCAGTCTTGATCCATGATCCTCCCTGACTCCATCACCCCCGATTCCATCTACCCCCTGCCTCACTCCCACCCCCTGTGCAATCCTATCTGGGACAGGGGGCATCTGGAGTGCTCTGCTGTGTGGAGTCAGCTGCTCACCACTTCCAACAGTGGCCAGCCTGCACACTCCAGTATGTCGTACTTTGCAACTGCCAAAAAGCACCTAGCACCACCAGAACACTCATTCTGACGGTGCTTGGTGCTCTTAGGATTGGGCCCAAAGCAACATATGAAATAGATATGGAGAGAAAGATTCCAAGAAGTCACCAAAGAGACATTACATAGGAAGTCTATCTTGTGAAAACTGAAGTTTGGCTTTGACAAAACAGTTGTGTGAACAGATTTCTTTGCAATAATTGGAGACTGGTTGGCAACCTTCAGTCTTGAAAGACTATGGTATAAGCCTACAGCACCCAGTATTCCCAAGTGGTCTCCCATCCAAGTACTAACCAGGCCTGACCCTGCTTAGCTTCCAAGATCAGACAACATCAGGCATGTGCAGGGTAACAGTTTGAGACTAGTTTTCAGTGAAAGAAACCGAACTCCTTCATTCCTGAGTTCTGATTTAATTATGTTTTTAAAAGATACTTCAATTAACCCAACTAAGTGAAAAATGGGGACTTTTTGTCTGTCTGAAATTCAGCAGGTCTGTTCCTCTGCAACTATGAAAATACCTGAAAATGTCTCGGTAATTTAATGAAAAACACAAATATGATAGGTGGTAAAAGGTTGAATCCTTCATTGAAATCAATTGGAAATAAAAATGAATGGGACTAATGTAAATGGAAGAAATGTGTTACCAAATGAAGATGATTTTAATGATTCAATAACTAACCAAATGAGATGAATAAGAAAAATGATGGGGGGGAAACAAAAGAAAACCCTGTACACTTAGAGGAGCATCATCTCCTGCATTTTCCCCCAATGCCACTATACAGGAAGAACATGTGGATGACCAGAATGGCTTTTGGAAGAAATGTGAACAAAAATAGTAATATCAAATTAAACATGTGCAAAGTGAAAACAGCCTTTTAAAACTTTTTTGTAGGTTGTTCTTGGGCAAGGATTATCTATTTTTCTCTACTCCCTGCATTGCGAGAGCACACCATACATGAGAATGCCTCTGCTGCTCTAGTTACTCTGCTGGTGAGATAAATCATGAGGTAGGTATATTATTCATCCCTATGGATTGGTGTTTGTCCTGTTCCCCTTAGCATGGCATCTGTTGAATTGGCATCTGTTGAATCAAGTTCTGGAGACTGAATGAAAGTTCTTACCCTTCTTGCTGGATGGTTCGATGAAGCATTGTGCATTGGACCAAGTCGTTGTGAGGACCAGGATCAAGACAAAAAGCACCAGGAGTTTCTGGAAAAAGGAAAAAAAGGAAAGAGAAAAAGGGAATATGTTTCTGGTTGTTATATCAAATTGTTAGCATGGTCATCTGAAAGCATGTGCTGTGCTCCTAAGCACAAGAAAACTCTGATCACATGGGGTGCTAGGTATGCTTAGTGCCTTAAGGAGAAGACTCACATAGAACTTTGGTCTTCCCCAGAAGTACATTGTATTGAAATCTATGTGAGTTAGAATAGATAAGATCAGCTGTTAGTCTCATGGGAATTAATGCATGTCCATGAAATAGCTAGAGAAACCCAACAGACACTCACCATCGCAGAATCCCCTCACACTTTCACAAGCCTCTCAGGTTCACAGACACTGACTGGTGAATTTATACTGTGAGTGCAAACAATAGTTTGCAAGTTCCATGAGAACAGATTCTGCCAATGGGCAGCTTCTCTAATTTGTCCTGGTCACTGCCTAGAAGGTGTGTTATTCAAGACAATTTCTGGAACCAAAGTTATATAACAACAGAACACATGCATTCCTTTGTAAACTGCCAAATACTATACTGCAGATAGCTGCAGGAGTCTTAGAGCCAGGGTATCTGTAGGCAGAATTTGGTTCAAGTGGCCTTTGGTCTGGCAGGTCATCAAAGAGCTAGCCAAATAAGCACTTACTTTAAACACCGGACGCAATGTGCTATTGTTCCTCTGACCTCCTCTAAATAAGCCCTTCGGTGTTTCTTGGAACAGGTCATGTGGAATGAGCACAAATGGCCCCTTAGTTGATGTATATGCAGGAAGCTGTGGGGAAAGCAGGATGCTTCCAGGAATTAATCGGGATTTGCACATCACTCATTCAAAAACACATGAGATTAACAGAAAGTTATTGCTTTTAAGTAAATTTATAAGTGCATTTTGATTACAGTGGCTCTATTTTCAGAAATACTTTAAATGTTTCATCATGATCATTATATATCCTCCGAGTTCACCCAGCTGCTGAGGAAAACAGCCAGGTGGGCAGGGAGAAGCTGAGCACAGCAACCTGTTGCCTGCCCCACTCCCTTACTTTGAACCCGAGTGCCACCTCGTTCCTCCACACTAGCTTGTTTGAAATAGGCAAGAGCCAGTGGAACATGCAGGGAACAAACAAGATTAAATAAACATATGGAGGAAGGAGTTAGATGCTAAAAGTGGCAGGCTCCAGATGGCCCTGCTCCATTGCGCTTTGCCTCACCTCACCCCCTTTGCCACTCGGGCAAAAAACTGGGCATTTGGATGTGTACAATCTATGAGCCCTATTGCACTGTATTGACAGTGACCACCCATTGTACTCCCATGGACTGCTACTCTGTCTCTGGTGGCATCTTCACTCAATTACAGGGAGCAGAGGAAGAAGGGCAGTATGAATAATGTGATAGATAAATAATGTGAGAATTTCATCGTACCATATTTGGAAGCAAGACACAAGTCTCATTTTTCTAACTACTTCTTTAGGGCTAGTTCTCTTAACATTCCTAAAACTTTGGATGCCCAGATTTTTTGTTTGATTGAAACTGCCCAGTCTTAACAATTGCGACCAGAAGCTGAATGAAGATTCAGAAGATCCCTCATACTTTGTAGGAGCTGAATTTTAAAATGACGGACTAGTTGGACTGCTCTTGTGCTACGTATGGAGCTTACCAATAACAATGTCTTCAACTTCTGGCGCAGTAGGTCATGTGTGAGTCACCCTCATGTGCTTAATTTAAACTCAATAAATATAAAGTGAATGGGACTTTTGCTAGCCTTTGTTTAAAGCACACAGAGTTGGAAATGAAATGGGACCCCACCCAGCTCTCACCTTTCCAAGAACAATGACCTCTGTTTGCTATGTGATGGTCTCTGTTTGATGTATTGCATTGCGTTTTTTGCTCACTTCCATGCGTGAGCATATGGTCATTGACTTTCCCACCTGCAAAATGGAATGTAACATAATGGCTTCTGGCTTACATTCTGCTGTGCCCCAGAACCATTTGACTTAGCCTTTGAAGGTTCCTTCTCCGTGGATACAATACAACTCATAAGAACATAAGAACAGCCCCACTGGATCAGGCCATAGGCCCATCTAGTCCAGCTTCCTGTATCTCACAGCGGCCCACCAAATGCCCCAGGGAGCACACCAGATAACAAGAGACCTCATCCTGGTGCCCTCCCTTGCATCTGGCCTTCTGACATAGCCCATTTCTAAAATCAGGAGGTTGCACATACACATCATGGCTTGTAACCCATAATGGATTTTTCCTCCAGAAACTTGTTCAATCCCCTTTTAAAGGCGTCCAGATGCCATCACCACATCCTGTGGCAAGGAGTTCCACAGACCAACCACATGCTGAGTAAAGAAATACTACTTTCTTTTGTCTGTTCTAACTCTCCCAACACTCAATTTTAGTGGATGTCCCCTGGTTCTGGTGTTATGTGAGAGTGTAAAGAGCATCTCTCTATCCATCCCCTGCATAATTTTGTATGTCTCAATCATACAAAACCCCCCTCACCCCCCTCAGGTGCCTCTTTTCTAGGCTGAAGAGGCCCAAACGCTGTAGCCTTTCCTCATAAGGAAGGTGCCCCAGCCCAGTAATCATCTTAGTCGCTTTCTTTTGCACCTTTTCCATTTCCACTATGTCTTTTTTGAGATGCGGCGACTAGAACTGGACACAATACTCCAGGTGTGGCCTTACCATCGATTTGTACAACGGCATTATAATATTAGCCGTTTTGTTCTCAATACCTTTTCTAATGATCCCAAGCATAGAATTGGCCTTCTTCACTGCCGCCGCACACTGGATCGACACTCATCTCATAGGATCACAGAATATAGAGCTGGAGGGAATCTTGTAAGCCATCTAATCTCTCCCTACTTAGAACAGGAAATTTAAAGTGAGCTTCCCCAACAGATGGCTGTCCAGCCTGCAATTGAAGACCTCTAGCAAGGAACAGCCCACTACCCCCCCCCCAAGTAATTAGTTCCATTGTTTAATTGCTCTTGACATTAAGTTGTTTCTCCTAATGTCCAACTGAAATCTACCCTCCTGTAACTGAAGCTCATTAGATCTAATCCTGCCATCTGGGGCACTAGAAAACAAGACTATACCCTCTTCTGTGCAACAACTCTGCAGATGTTTGAAAAGTGCTACCATACCCTTCCAAGTCTTCTCCAGGCTAAACATATCTGTGTCTTGCTTGCCAGAACCCAGATCATCTTCATTCCCTTCAACTGCAGTCCTGAGATCCTCTTCACATGCTTTACTGTTAAGGGATTGCCAACTTTTCTGTTCTTAATGGGTCTTGATACATCAGAAAGTGCATCACAGAAAGGAGTAAAAGGTCCAGCTTTTGAATGTCCATATTGAGTACTACTGCACTTGTCATGAAGTCTGAAAAGGAACAGGAGTCCTGGGTGGTAGACCCACAAAGAAACTGCTGGGTTTCCAAAAGATATACCTGTTGCATAGTCTGCAAGCTACTCAAAGAACATCCTTTGCCACTCTGTGTGGTGCAGGGACACCCGTTTGTCTGAGAAGAGTGAAGTAGCAACTTCAACGAATTGTGCTTGTAACGACCTTAGGGTCTGATATCAAGTTCTTGAGAAAAGTTACTGTCTCCCATGTTCCAGTCTTCACCCCCAGCCCCACTCCACCTATCCCATTTGGAGTCTCCTCTGACAGTACTTCATCTATTGGGACTAACAATGTAACCATTGCAACGTCAGGTAACAATAGTCACCCATCCATTTCATTCCCCTGAAATGCTGGCTGTGGTATTTGTTCATTCTGTTCCATGACCTTGGCAAAGAACAAGGCTTGCAAGGAACAAGAGGTCATACAGCAGAGGAAATGGGAGGAGCATCTTAGATGTTTGGCAGCAAAAAGAGCTGTGCTCCCCCGTTGCCCTAACTGGTGTATAATGAGAGTTCACCAAGCTTTCATAGCCAACAGGGCTCCAAATCAGCACAGTGCAGTTACACTGTGCCTCATAATGAGAGGATTATTATCAGTTTTACTATATATTTACTACAATGTTTATATACCACCTTTCTCAACATACTCAAGGTAATTTATATAGGTAGGCTGAACATAAATTCATTTTTCAAGGAGATTTTTACAAGTATTATTCCATGAGACAATCTCATAGATCCACCAATTCTCCAGATGTTTCCCTTCATAGTGCAGCCATCATCCTGGCTGCCAGCTCTTGCACTTTCCAAGCTCTTGCAGGCCGCTGAAAACCAAGCTTCAGACCAGCTTCTTGAGGATGTTATCTGTTTAGTTTGCTTTTTCCCAGCTGATCCTCCACAGGGACAGCACCCTCGGCCTCCCAACCAAGCAACGGATCCTCCTTAACTTTATCAGACAAGGTAACAATTCAACCTCCAGACCACACCTCCTACCTGTTAATCTTATTAAGAAGGGATTGTTATCAACACTGTACAGTAATTCTCAGTACAGGAATACAGTAATATCTCCAACAATGCAGGGAATTCATTCTTGGAAAGCCAAGCACTGTCTAAAATGGTGCTACAGGAGATAAAGCTGATGCTTGATTGACCAGAATACACTGCCCTCATTAGTCATAACAGCTGTCAATTAGCCAGGACAAAGAGCACTGAAGCAAAACAGGCTAAAGGAAGCAGCATAATTTGAGTAGAATGGTGAGCCTCATATCTTGATATACAAGCTCCTTATTCCCTTGGGTAATTATATATATTTCTGTTGTGCTCCTAGGTTAGGGAAACTCCTATTGTCCTTTTTTAGCTATTGGCAGTGCCAGTCTTTAGCTGCTGGGGGCCCTTGGGCAATGACCTGCAAAGGACCTTCTATGGTGCCACTTCCCCTCCCTGATGCTGTATTGGGTGCTATGACGATTAGTTCAGAAGTTGAGGAGGGCCCTCAAATGAGTGTGGACCCTTGGCCAGTGCTCAACAAGGCTGATCTCTGATATTACCCCAGGTCTTTGGGGGATGGGAGGAGAAGGCAATCACTGGAAATTTTCTATTAACATCAGGGGGAATCTTTACCTATGCCACCTCATTTAACACCTCATGTAACTGTTGCTGGATGCCAGCCATCTACAAGCAGAGGCTTCTAGTTAACTTTCATTCAACCCATACCATGTCCCCAGCTCCAACCAGTTTTCCCCTTGCACAAACGGAGTTCCATCATCTTACAGATAATGCTATTTTGGAGTAATTTTTTTTCTTTGTATGACACCAAAGCAAGGACATTTAAGAGCAACACTTTTCTGGCAAGTGGGAATGTCAGGGATAGGACTGTGTTGTCAAAAGCATGGGCAAATGTCTTTCAATTGGGAAATGCAAAAAAAAGGAATAATTAAAAGGTGAATTCCATAATGTGCCAAGAAAGATATATGGCAAGATAGCAAACAGCAATTTCCAAATCCCAAATGGAAGCTCATTTCCACATTTTAGAACAAGAACACACAGGATTCCTCCCCATTAAATCCCACTAAGTTCAAATGGCTAGAGACTTTCTTTTTAAGAATAGAGGATCAAATCAGATAAGAGGCCAGAGATCCATAACTGATAGTTTTCTCCCTTTAAATTTTAGGAAATAGTGAGGGGGGAGGCAGATCTGGATCTACATCATGGTACTGAAGCATCAATTTCTTCCCCCAGCACCATTTATTCAATTAACACCCCCCCCCCATTTCTCTTATAGAGGAAATTGCAGCTTGAGGTTGAGAGTGAAAAGGTTCAATCTACCCAGAGCACCACAGACCTAATTCAACTTTCCTCACAACCGGCAGCTATTTGCTAAAATTTAGACAGGTTCCATTCATGAATCTCTGAGAGATCATTCTCATTTCTTCTAGTCTAAGAATGCATTTTTTGATGGAAGTAATTGATTCATTGTTTAAATTCACATTTAAAATGTTTTTTTTTTTTTTCAACAGAAATGGAATCACCTTTAATGAAACTACAGTACACACTTCATGGAATTCTGGTAATCTCAGGGTCGGCTCCAAATCTGTGCACATATAGCTGCATGTGCTACTGACAATCCAGACACTTATTTTGAGTGGGGGGGATTAGGCCTGTTTTTAATGGGACTGCATTCACAGCTCCTCCATCGGTATGCATTGGTATGCTGATGGTATGCACTGATTTGCACCAGGCTTCCCCCTCCTGCACTACAGACATGAAAACTGGTGACAACCATCCAAACGTTCTCAGATGTGGAGCAAGCACATGAATGGGGACTCACCCGAAATTGGCTTGCGACCCACCTAGTGGGTCCTGACCCATAGTATGAGAAACACTGATCTAGACAGACTAGGTTGTCAAATGTGGTGTCAAGATGCAGTTGTTCAGCTTGGAGAGTAGAGGAATAGGCTGGGTCTCATGAATAAAAAATTCATTAGTATTACCTTTTGGTGACTGGCACACAGTGACTGCTGAATAAAGTGCAATTAAGCCATTAAACTGTTCGCGTGTACTAAATATTACTTAATGTGCTGCTAGAGATCAGTAACATAGTAAAAATTTATTTCTCTGAATGGGATCATATACTCTTCCAGTCTTTTTCTGATGAAGGGGTTGTATTGTCCTGTCTGCACCCCCCTCACCCAAGTCCTCAGTCTGCCACATAATAACAGATATTGGAACAATGTCTCATGTTAAGGACCAGGAGCCCATAGTGGCCCAATCACTGGATGAGCAATTCACAAGTACAGAGTTCTGAAGTGACAGTAGCAACACCAAGGTCCACCTTCACAAGAAGGCATTACAACTAATTACAGGGCAGGTTCTGCTATTTTTAGAGCCTGCCCTCGAGATAGTATGTTCAAGTAACTGGAAATCTGCACTTCCTTAATATTATTGTACTGATACATTTGCCTGCTCTAATATCATATCCTCCAAAACATTGTTGCTAACACGAGACTATAATTGTATCCCCACGATGAAATGCTTATGTGAATAACATGTGGAAAAGTGATAGTATGGATGTGTGCTTATTATTCCACTATATCCTATTTCATGGGCTTAAACATCATGACTAAGCCTTTGTTACATCAAATCGCAGTCATGTCTCAACTCTGCTAAAAATGGGAAAAAAGAGGAATTGAGTCCTCACCTTAAAGACTCTAAGTATTTTCAGAAAGAAATGCAGCAGCAGATTAGCAGAAGTTAGCAAACATAGAGCACCTATTAACTGTTGGATAATTCTGCAAGTGTTTGTTTTTTTCCAGGATGTTGCAGAGCCATGAGAAACTCAATATTAACATTCGATAACACTGTGCAGTAAGAGTGCACTGAAAGGGGAGTCTGGTCACATTTGCTATTCCCACCTCTGCCTCCTACTGCTGTTCAACAGAAAGTCTGGAAGACAACGAACTGTATAAGCTTTATGTGACTATTACCCGAAGAGAAAGACTTGAGAAGATTCTGAGAACTGCAGCCCATTTGGGATGTTCCCCCAAAGTACTGTCCACTTCAAAAACCTCACAACATCATGGAGGCCTGAGCATAGAACCAGTTGAGCATGGTCTGCAATTTCCCAGCCTTCACTGGTTTTAACTGGACAATAAATTGAAGAATTTCTTTGTGCTGTGACTATTTGGCCAGAGCCTGTAAAAATAGGAGCACTGTCAGTTGCTCTCTTTATAACTACATGAAAATGTAATATTTATTAGATTTTTTTTCTGGTAATAGCACTCAACATTTTTAACAAACCAAATTCTAAATTCTTAGAAAAGCTTGGGGTTACAAAAGGCAAAATAAGCTGTGTCTTCCATTTAATGACAAGAGCAATTCTCTCTTTTGTAAAAATATCTGCCACATAAGAAATAGTGTAACAAACATGATATGTTCTTTCCAGACTGGGTACACAGCATATGGCTCCCATAGAACACATTATAGCAGATATAATGCTCCCTACATTCTGAAAGGTAGGCTTGATGGAAAGGGAAAGTTGTCACTGAAATAACTTAAGATACCACACAGTGGACAAACACAAGGCAGAATACAGGAGACATGACATGACATCCTCGTTACAGAATCCCCTCAAGTTTCATTACAAAATATATATAAAAACTAAGTAAAGTGCATCTTTTAAAGAGTTGTCTAGTGAAGGGGCATTTTCAAATATAAAACACTTAACGCAAGACATAACACTTAAATCAGAATGTACATTTTCAAAAACTACTTTTAAAATTTTTGATTCACTAGAGAATAAAGGTGTTGGCCACAGTATTGCTCACATTATTCATCAATAATATGCAGCCTTGTATGATTTTGTTAGTTGGCAAATCTTTCGATTTGGAGTGCAGCAAAAGAAAAGCAGTCCAAACCACTGCTGCTTCTCTCAGTGTAATAGGATTCCTTGGGTAGACAGGTGTGTATCATACAACCATGCCTAGATTTTGGGAAGTTTTGGTGCACTGACAACAGGATTGGACTCCTGCAAGAATCTTCGCCCAGCATTCTTGTAGTCATAAGTACAGGTATGAGTCTCTGCATAGCGGTGAGTTGCACAAAAATTATTTCCGCATCTGAAGGCAGAATAGAGAAAGGTGTGTTAGAGATCTTCTTCTAAAATATCTGGTTCTGTGACAAAAGTTCTATACAAATGCAAAGGTATTGCCCTGGGAATAAGATCTATGAAAAGCACATGGCTGTACTCCAATCCTCACTATGAGCTCTCTTTTTCTATGCAAGTGGATCTTATTATCTCAGAAAACAGGAGCAAGCAAGAGACACCAATTCTGAGGCTCAATTGTCAACTAGTCAGAATCAAAACAAGCCATAAAGCTGCTTCACAATAACAGCCTTTCCCCGATACAGTACAAGGGGCTAACTATTATACTTGTGCCCAGAAATTCTCGATAACCTCAGATCTGTTGGCACTGCCTGTGAAGATTATGCTGCTCCAAAAGCCAAGAACTTGCATAGTCGGAAAGGGCCAAACTACATCTTAGGATGCATGAGGCACTAAGAGATGCACCTAAATCCAAAAAATGTTCTTGTTTAACAAAAATCAAATGACAGTGGCTGGTGGGAGGGCAATCTAGATTTGGACTGCAGCACACAAACAGGGGTTACTCTTCCCATCTCTGCCAGTTTCCTATTAAAACACACACACAGAGCGCACAAGTGTCCCCAGGATACATACCACTTCCGTTCTAGCTGTATGCCCAGAAATTTGGATATATGCAAATCAGATCGGCCTGTTGCAATATAAACCTATTTGTTGCAAATGATTGCTTAGAAGCAAACAGAAGCTTCACACACACTTTTCAGTAGGAAAACGGTGTAAGGGAAAGGGGTTAATTCCCTATCCTAATCTAGGCCCCCCCGCCACTTTTTGTTTAAAAAAAAGCTTCAATGTCTATTGTTCAGACAACAACACTGTCTCCACATACTCAAACCGACATTGCTGGTATTTACATATCGAACATTTTACAAACAGGATTATACAAGTTACTCAAATCAATGTCATTTATTCAAGAAAAAAACATATTTCAGAATCTACAGACTACTACAGTATTGGGATGGCTCACATTAATTTGGGTAATCAGCAATCATGTGAACAATGTATCTTTAAAAATGGGAATTTTGCATAGAAAAAAATATGGAATGTTTTCTGGAAAAGTTTATACAAAATATTTTCTCTCCCAAACTGCTACCTGGGGCTGAAAATACAAGGTGCCTTGCATAGGTTGGGGGGGGGGGGGGAGAGAGAAACCCACCAGAGAGAAGAACCCATAATACAAGCATGACTCATTCACAGTTCATCCCTGCATATCTGCCAAGCATTGTGTACTAGCTCCATAATATACCCTTCAATTCATCCTAGCTCAAAAGAGTGGCAGCACTGTTTGCCATACAGAGTAAATATCCCTATTGTTTATGAATCCTCCAAACAAAGTAAGCTCCCATTACACACTGGTGAGACAATATGGCTACAATAAACCACCTTCGCGGTTCCACTGGTTGCCCAAACATGGTTTCCCTTTTCTTTGCAGAATGAGAGCAGGCAATTTTAAGTAACTGGAGACTGAAATCCAGTGCAATTCCCTACACTGGATGGATTCATATTATCTTAATTACATTATCTGCCACAACAGGTGACTCTCCATTCATTTACATCAGCAGCAGCACCACGGAACATCTAGGCAAAGGCATTATCTGCTGATCCTAACTCAGTTCTGTCTCTGTGTCTCACTTGACTGCACAAGCAACCAAGCAGCCCTCCAGTAGATGGCAAGGGCGTTCTCTACCCAAAGTGTAATGCGCAAAAGTGAATCCTATAGCAGACCTGTAGCAGCAATAACTTGCCAAACTACTGCTTCTGTGAAGGTTGCTACCCATTTATCCTCCCAGGACCCCTGTGTCTCTCAAAAAGAGAATGACAGGATAAATGTTAACATTCAGTAGCTAAACCCGGCAGGGAGGTGCAGTAACGTGGATTACTATAACTGTTGCTACTTTGTTATGCAAATAATTGCAGCTTTGAAACCCACAGGGTTTTACACAGAACTGGCAGCCCATCTCTTTCTGAAGCAATCAGATTCCTGAACTATTTATGCTAGTTGATAAAACATGTCATTGTTCCAAGCGTGTAAATGTTGTCATTACAGTTAGTGAGCAATTGCCCTCCCAGGTATTGAACTCACTTGCTTGGAAGGAAGGCAGCTGGAGTCCTCCATCTTTCCTGAGCGGAGGGTATGCAACCTGGTTTGAGTCATACCACTAGAGTATGATCATGGTTGATAATGAGACCCAAGAGCTCACTGTCTGTTTGCTATTTCTTCCTTATTATTTGTGGGATAACGTGGGATTATTTGTGGGATAACGCGATTTGTTTCTCACATATTTACAGGTAGGCCCTCCTTATCAGCAGATTCAGGCCCTGTGGATTTGACTCAACATGGGCCTCACTTAACCTCCCAGACTCTTCTGAGAGGCACTTCCAGTTTTTTGTCAAACTGGAAGTGCCTTTCAGAAGGCCTTCTGAAACACAGGGAGTCTGCACACAGCCTTCCCATGCCTCAAACCTCTGGACATGACGGAAGTTCACTTCTAGTCCTCTGAGGGAGCCCCACAGATCTTAGTATCCATGGGTGGTCTGGAAACAGATCCCCATGGATGCTGAGGACCTACCTGTATGCATCACCCATTTCCCAAAGAGCTCAGGATAGTGTACATGACCCACCCCCCTCCTCTGATACCATATTAACCTTATGAGATGATAGTTACTAGGCCAAGGTCACCCAGCAAGCCTCCTGAATAAAAGAGTACCTGAACCAGGGTCTTCACGGTAGAAGTCTAACAGTCTAATCACTACACTACACTAGGTACTACTAGATTCTAACTATAAGGTCAGTATCTGTTGGAAGCATACCCACCTGAATATGATTCCTAACAGCTTCTAATAGTTCCTGAAGCCTTTCCCATTGCTTTGTTATACTTCTGTATAATGATAAACAGAAGATGCAAATTAACCTACCTACATTCATAGCTAGTTGCTAATCCAGTTTTCTTTCCACAGAAGAAGCAGTGCTTTACAATTTTCTTTTTGGTCTGAACTGAACCATGCACAGGTGGAAGATGAGTTGCATCCCCTGCTGTCAAAAAGTAAAATATTCTTAACTACATTTGCTATTAAACAAATAATGGAAAAGAAAAGTAGCACATAGAAAAAGACTTCCTTGAGGTATAAAGAACAGTGCGTAACAGTGACCACAGAAGATTACATAATGTAGATTTAGCACAGACATTTGTAAAAATTAAGTTTTTCATAGACATCATTACAAAATGTTAAACAAGTGTTACCATAAATCGATGATTAGCAATTTTACTGGCAAGATAAAAACTACAGAAAAAAGCAGAACAGTCATTTTTTGTTCTCCAGACATAAAAGGTACCTGCCGCTCTTCTGTAACAACATGGAGACAAGTATCTTCACAGGATATTTACCTATAGCATTCAAGAGCTGGTCCACAAATTAGGATAGGGTCACAAATTACCCATGTGTTACAGTGTACAAAATTCACTGATAAGAGAATATGGACCTGAGAGTCATAGTGCTCCAATGGTGGGAACTCCTACACCACAATATTTCATCTAGTAGTGGGATGGGGTGGAAGAAGAGAGGCCAGAATCCACCCAGCCTTAATCTGCATAAGAATGGCTCATACACAAATACTTCCATGAAAGAGGCACAAATCAACAGGGCACATAATACAGGCATTCCATCTTGTCTGTTTCCCTGAATCAAAACAACACTTTTCTTGTATTTGTCACAAACTTGCTTTGACTACTTTGTGCTCTCAAACTGCCTGGGAGCAGGTATAAATGTAGATTCCTTAATATTTAAAAAGAGTGGCCTTGAGAAAGCATGTATTCAACATTAAAATAAAATTAAGTACAACCCAATCCTATTCTATACAAACACAAATTACTGATTGCATTTGTGCTATCATCCTTGCTGTGACTTTGATTAAATAGAAAATTGAAGAATTCTGGTTTTATTACTCACCCATTCTTTTCCCTGTAGCTGCAATATTTCCATTCAATCCAAGCCCAGGAGACTAACAATTAAAACAAATGGCATTTGTTGTAAAACAAAATAATAGAAACAGAGAGTATTTTGATATCGGCTTGTTTAAGAGTTTAACCTTATATACAGATGCCCACCCGCTAGTCTCAGGTACCCTGGTAGAAAGACTTTACAGGGCCAGGAAAGCCATGACCAGGCCAGCCACCATCTTGGGGCAAAGAAACTCTTGGTGATTAATGCCCAAGTTGAGAGTGATGCAAGCAACACAGAAGGGGAGTATCCAGAACCCTCAACTTTGGAACATTTGTGAAGCTGACTGAATAAACAAAGTGTAAGCAGCACCTTCAATTCCATCTTTCATTGGCTAGGACTGCTTCAGGTAATAGGGTGGAACATCTTTCCCCAAGCTATACGACATAGAGAGGGGTGTCAAACATAAAGCCAGCAGGTTGAATGCTGTCCCTGGAAGCAATTTATCTAGCCCCCATTATAACTGGGCTCTCTCATACCTTGAAAATATGAACAAGATTTGAACATTTTCTCTTCTTGTCAATTGCAGCTAAAGAGTTTCCTTTGAAAACAAAGTGCTGATTTCTGGTTATCATTTGCTTAATGATGTCACTTCCAGCCCTCCACAGGCACCATGAATACTAATTTTAGCCCTCAGTATGAAACAAGCCTGACATCTCTAACAAAGAGCTTCTCCCATGGGATGAGAATGAGGGGGTAGTGGTCACCACACACCCTTGAACTGACGATTTGCTAAAAGCAACCATTTCATCAAATGTTTGATTCAGTAGCATAGCTGGGAGAGGCAAAATAGTAAGTACTGCAGATGGTGCAACTTGCCATGGAAGTAGCCACTCCCACTTGCCATTGGAGCCATAACTGTAGTTCCTGAGCTCCACTGAAAGCACTGCTTTCGTGAAATGGAAAGCACTGCTTTTGGGCTGTGATGCTTGCTGTTGTTGAATATTTAATTACATTACCGCAAAGGTGCCATCAGGTTTCTGAACTCAAACCATTTGGATTTTATTTTTACTGGAGAGGCAGCTCTGCTATACCAGTTCCCCACACACCATTTACAGTAGTAATACAGAAACCTTTTTATACTATAAAAAGAAGGTGGGGGGTAGTGTGCATCAAAACCATGACATGGAGATTGTACTGAAGCTCCTTAGCCACTCACCATGATTTTGCTCTTGTTTGTCACCCACCCAGTTACACATAACTCTTAAAGGGCCAGCATTTATCATAACACATAGCCTGGCCCTTAGAATAAAAGTTAGGGCATTGTTAGTGTTCCAGGATGGAACTGAACCTCTATGCATGCCAATGCATGTGCACGTACACACAGTCACCAGACTGTAAGGCTGGAGAACCACACCTGCACTCCATAACTAAAGAATAAATCATAATGCCTCTCCATGCCTGTTGACTAAACAGCCTGACCTTGTCTATGTATATTGTTCTTTTCTTTACAGTTCCAGGTAAGTTTCTACAAGTCCACTTTGGCTTAATTTTGACTTACTGCTGAGTAAACATGCATAGAATCACACTGTTAAGAATACATGCTTTAAGTCAGGGGTGTCAAACATTACGCCTGCAAAAAGCCCTTTATCCAGCTCACATGTTCATTGGTCTCTAACTGCACTACACTGTCAGCAGCACCACTTCTGCCAAGGCTCAGGGAGGGAGATAAGGAAGGAGGCCTCAGAAGGAACGCTATGGGGGGCAGACCAAAAGGGGTGAGAGATGTACGTCTCGCTTCCAGCTTTTGACTCTTCGCAGGAAAGGAAAAACACAGAACAAAGCCCTCCAGAAACGGCAGAGGAATTTTATCTACTTAGAAAGCATTAATACTTACTAGAAAGTATCCAGGCATATCATTGTGAGGAGAGGCTAGTCTAAAGCTTTCTTCTTGAAAATGTTCGAGGTTTGTACTTAACGCAATACCAGAAGTCCGGAATCTGCTGGCCCCACATGAATTCTGAAAACTATCTCTGCTAGTGCTTCGGGCTAGTGAAGTTAGAAATCCTAAATTATTTACAGAAACAACAGGTTCTTTGGATGCCTTGATAGCCACTTTCGTAATCTCCCTTGTCTCCATTTTAGAATGGATATCAGGTCTTTTCCCAGGTGAGTCCACCCTGATGCCATGAAATCGAGAAGTCCTTGAATAAGTGGAGTCTCCTAAATTGTGGACCTCCAGTGATCGGAGCACAGTTGGGGAGGCAGCAGACCTTAAGTTCCCAACCTCGAAGCACTTAGACTGAGCCTGGGGTTTCCGAGGGCTCAAACATGCCATCTGTGCTGAACAATTAAGTGCAGATAAGTGTGTGTTCTTCTGAAGACTGGATTCATGAGTATTAAGAATACTAGTATCTGCTGTTGCAGAGGCCATTTGTTTTATAATGCTCTTGCTAGGATTCTCTGCAGCAATATAGCTTGCATCCCCCTCAGGTAATCCAACCTCTGAATTTACTTTTCCTATTCCATTTAATTCAGTGCCTGGCTTGGAGACATTTGCTTTTGCTAACAAGGCAAAGGCATCTGTATTTGGTGAAAGCTTTTCTTCTGTTACTCGTAGATCTCCATTTGTGAGATTTGGATGCAAGACAGGACCTCTCTCATTTTCTGCTTCTTTTTCAGAATTTGCAAGTGGACCTGGGACTAGAGGAATGTTGTTGTTCGTGGACAGTTTTGCATCTTCTTTTTCCACATGAGACAACTTAGATGGCAGCCTAATGCCACTAATGGGCTGAGACTGTAACGCATTCTCCCATTTGTCATTTTCCTTCAGAAAGTCACTAGAAATGGATGGAATCCTTCTCCCACCGGCTGTCAAAACTGAAAATGCACAATTCTGAGACCATTCTGAAAGATATGAATTCCCAGGGGAGGACTGTCCAATGTGAGGGAGTGCTCGTAAAAACCTGTGACGAGCAGCTGCCACTGAGCCACTAGATGGACGAGGAGCCACTGGAGGATGGGGGTTCACCTTGATAGTTTTGTTGAGCTGTAAAAATGGGGGGAAAAAATCTCAATTTCTATATGTACTGTAGCATTTATAGAATTCCATGACCGTTAATTTTGGAAATGAAAATTAAATATCTACGAAGAAACACCAGCTGGTTGTATTTCAGAGAGTACAATTTGCCTAAGCAGTATAAAATATGAATGGAAAGAAATGCTAGTCATCCCATTTTCCAGATTGGGTAAAGAATGTGCACCAAATTAAATGTTAATCTCCAGTAGAATTCAATACCATAACCCATCACCTTTGATTTCTTTAACTTGCTTGTGAAGCAAGGCATCTATCATGAGGATGCTTTTTATAACAGTTTTACTGTAAACAAAGTTGGGAAATGGAGCAATAATGAACACTTACAGTCAAGCGAAGCTTAAGGCACTCTATCACCTCTTTAAATGAACTGGAATGTGAAGGTACAAACTGATCTGTATGGGGCAGAAAAATCAATGGCTTCACCTTCTTACTGAGATTCATGTTCTCCATCTTTGCCTTGAGCAGTTTCATTTTAGTCATCGTAACAGAGTTCTCAATAATCTGTTGACCAGAAGGGGATGCCTCTGTATCTTCGTCATCATCAGCATACAAATTATAAATTGAACCACCACTGGCAAGAAGAGAGTGCAATTGTGTTTTAATGTCTACTCAGAAGCAAAGAATAAGGTTATCAATGTAAACATATATATGAAATTGAAAGCCATGAATCAAAAAGTTGACAAAAAGTTGCAAATACGGTAATAAAAAATTTAACAAGGTCCTCCATTCATGAACTATTATTGCTGAAATTTATACCATTTGCAACAAAATTAAGTTTCATTATACTAGCATTCTACTTTTTCAGATCCAGGGCCAATCTTTAATTCAAACCTTCACCTGTGGACTGGTTCCTACTTTTCTCCTCCTCTCCCCAATTTCTGCTGCTTGCTTGTACACCAACCACTGATGGGAAGTGCTCAGCAAAAGCCATTTTAACTTTCTTCCAACACCCACCTCCCTGTGCATACCTTTTCTCCCCTGTGTATCTTCACTTCCCTAAAAAAGAGAACAGAAAAGAAAATGGTGGCAGCACCACTGAAGGCCAATGAGGGCCTTAGAGAGCTGGCTATGAGACTGAGCTGTGACCATGAATCCCTAATTCAAATCTTGCCTTTGACATAAATCCACTAGGCAGCCTCAACCTCATCATGCTTCTCAACCCCCTCATCTCCCATTTGAAACACAAGGATAGTAATACAGTGGACCCACATGATAAACCCTTTCAGATAACCTACCTCATAGTGAAAATATTGTAATGTGAGACCAAATAAAGTCTCTGGTAATTCATCCTACAACCTTGAGAATTGAAGCTTCCACCACAGAACTATTTTCCTCTATAAAAGACGATTTTAAAAGGTGTCTACTGCGCTCTTTGGGGAACATGGCTACCAGTTTACCCAATTTATAATTATAAAACACACATTTCAAGGCTGTAACCTTTCTCTTTATAAACACAGCCAAAATGTTAAAAATGCTACTATTGGCAGAAACTCACACTTGCTTTGGTATCACTGACTAGCTTATTACTACCCACTCAGTTCTGTTGGCAGGAATCATAAAACCATCATAAGGTGCATAACTTATCATATAGTGAATTTTATTTAATACTGAGAGTCCATCATGAAGTGATTTGATTATATGCTGAACTCATTGTAAAGCAGGGGTCCACTGTACTGACATACAATACAGGGCTAAGACTTCAGGATAATGTATATGTAGCACTTTGAACAATGGAAAGCTATAGATAAAAAATGAAGTATACAATTACTATGTATTTCTCAACAGCCATGAGTATTTAGCAATAGCCTATATAGTCAGCCAGCATCGTTCATGCAATAGACTCACACAAATTCAAGTATATGAGTTCAGCCGCGCCGCCCCGCCCCTCCCCCCGGTAGTTTTTCTTGTTATGATTTGTTGAGTTGGCAGGAGCAGAATGTCATTTTGTGATCTTTGCTCATTCCATATGGACAGCATTCAGTTAATTGTCTCAGGATGTTTTATCTCCTGCTTGCATTTTAATCTCTGCCAGCCTTTTGCCAACCAAGTCACCTTTCTGTCCTGTATTGATCCTTCAAGCCTGTTAAACTCCTTATATTTTTACAGAGCTACATGCAAGTTCATTGGTGATGAAGAACACTTACCAGATCACTTTAGTTCTACTACTGTTTCAATGAGAGCCCCTGAGATTTTAGCAGCCCTTTGCTACCCTGTGGACAAGGGCTTTCCCAAAGTGGCCTCTCTCTGTCTGAGCTTCCCAATTATAGATGATGACAGCAGGAAGATTATCAATTTCCCAGTAACCCAATAAAAACAGTGAAGCAGAGTGCAAGGGAGAAAGGTCCATTGCTAACCAGTAAACATTATGTTCATTTTGCCCTCTGTTTCTCCTCTTCTTTTTCTTTCATAAGTTCTAAATCGCATTTTAGAAAGAAAACTTCCTTTAGGTACAATTCTGTTATGTGCAGTGTTTCCTTTTCATAAAAGGATATATAACGGGCTCTTGGTATCTGTGAGGGATCTGTATCAGGACCCACTGCAGATACCAAATTCCAAAGATAATGAAATCTGTTGGGAGGGTCTGTGTGGTACCACAGCTGCTTACCTGTGGGCCACACCTGGCCCACCAGAGGTCAAACATGGCCTCCCAGCCTCTTCAAAAGCCTCCTGACTGTGACTGGAAGGCACACCCTGTTCGCACTGGCGAACCAGAAGTGCCAGTCTTGTCCATGAGGCCTTCTGAGGCTCTCCAGCCACAGGCTTGGCATCTGTGGATTTGAATATCCAAAAATACAGAGGGTTCACTCTATTCAACTGCTCTCCCAGAGGCAAATCTCTGAATCTCCTTTTATACCAAGAAATAAAGAATAAGTAAATCTAATTGAAATCTCTGCACATACCACTGGGGCATTTTAGCAACATTTTAGGAACCACAAGAAAGAGAAACTTGTACTAGCTTAAGACCACAGTCCTAAACATGCTTACCTGGGAGTAGGTTTCCGTGGAACTCACTTTTGAATAGAAATGCATAAGATTCTCCTGTAAAGATTATTTGATGAAAGCAATAATATTTTTAAATGCTTTGAAAAAAAATAAAACCCAATATACCTTAAAGATTCAGACAAGGGTGTTAGAGTTCCATCACCTCTGTCTACAACACGAAAGAAATTCAACTGGTCTCCTTCCCGGTATACCAAGAAGGTAACCTGTTTGCTGGGTGCACTCTTCTCCCAGGTGTCATCTCGACTGGGATCCATGTATTCTGCTATGTCTCTAATTGGGTCTTCCACAGGAACTATATAGAGAAGAAACAGCAAGAAATGCTTTAATATTTGAAAGTTTCAGTCAAAGAAAATGGGAAATGTACTTTTTGACCTAAATGTTGCATTTAAAGGCACATCTACAAAGAACATCCTAAAGTGTGTCTGATGGGCCAAGTTAAGTGAATATAAATAATTAAGTGGTAACCTGATAATAGCTAAAACAATTTAAAAACAGTTGACTAAAATGGTAACATTCCAGCAAACTTGAATGCTGGTTAGGAGAACCAGGGTCTAATCCATGCCTTCTAAAAGATGACTAGAGTCACTTTCCTTTCCTGGGCAAAATTATTCATAAAGGGGCCAGGTTACATTTGTACAAAGGGCTGAAGTGCTAAAGTGGGCCAATTATAAATTCAGCCCATGCTAGAGGTATTACCAAGGCAGTCAGACCTGTAGTACCCTATGGAGAAGTCATTAGTGTTATAATAACAACTTCCAATTATGAGAAGTCTTCACACACATTAGAACAGCCCTCCCCACTCCTGGCACCTACCACAAACAGCAGATTTCATCTCAGTAGATAGCTTTTCCATGTAAATTTTGCCTGCTGGTTTGAGACATCCATAAAATGTTTCTTTCACACAAACCTTAAAATTTGACCACTAACTTTATAACAATTGAAATTTCCAAGCACAACATATTAGCAAGTATAAAACAGTCTAGTTTCAAAAGTGCAGAAACCTTGCTAAATTCAAAGTCAATTTTTTAAAATGAAAAGCAGTAGCTATCCCTGGAAGGTCAACTGGAATTGTGAAGATCCAAGATGCCCAAGCACTGAGACCTTATTCTATTGAAATGTCATATTTTCAGAAAACAATGTTATTAAAAAGAAGCAAAATTGCAAATCAAATCAATTACAAGAAACCCAAATATCTACAAACTTCTATACTATAGAAATAATATAATTTAATGTGTGCCCCCCCATCTACATGCGTTTCTTGGTACATTCTAGCATTTCAGGGTTCTGGGCAAGTATACGATTTTTGTCAGGATCATTGTCTTTTGAACTGTTTCAAGGCTTCAGCAACTTGCCCTTTTAAAATGATTTATTCAAATTTTTTCTATTTAATACAGCATGATGATAAGAATCATAGCTCCACTAAAGCCCAAAACTCATGGGCATTTATTCTGTGGGAAAATGCAACCATGGGTTTTGGCTAACATGGGATTTGCAACCACACCACAATCACCTCAATCCAGGGCTTTCTCCATGGCACAAACCACACTAGTCCCTCCTCCCACACAGCCAATAATCCCTCAGCAGACTTCTTGACTCTACAGAAATCCTAGCAGCACTTGCCTGCTTAAAGGGACAGGAGTTTCCCTCTGAGGCTTTGCTCTTCTCAGGGCAGGATACTTTCTGGTTTAGTCATACACTGTACTGCGACTCCCCAACCCTACTGTCACAGTGGACATGTATTCCCACACTGCATTCCTGCTCTTCAACCAAGGCAACCGGGTTCTGCAAAAGGGAAATTCCCTTTGAAAAAAATGGGTTCTTTCCCATACTTTCAAGAAGGAAAATTCCCCCCAAATTAACAAAATATTTTTTGATGACTGACAGGGTGGTTTCCCAGGACAACCTTCCCATTCAAAACCAGCAAAAGAAGCTTTCAGGATCCATGCAATCAATCAATCAATCAATCAATCAATCAATCAATCAATCAATCAATCAATCAATCAATCAATGGGGCAATCAATGGTCTTCATACATATGTATATTCTTTTGAACTATATTCCAACTTTATGGAAAGTCTCAAAGATGTTAGAGATGTCACCCCTGCGCCCTGACAACTGCAAAAAGACTAATACTTAAAACCTGGAAGGAACATGCCCATCCACTATCACTAACATCCTGGCACTACCTATATTTGAATCTATGGAATACAGAAGACAATTCTGAACTGATAAATTTCTTGACATTTGGAAATCTCTCTTAGATATTTCTATATAGATTTTTTTTAACCTTGCTTTTCTCTCATTTGTACACTTTTCACTTTTTCACTTCTTTCTTTATAGATATTATGTATTAGAACAGCATCCCTTGTATCATGTCATTCACTAATTCAAAAAAAATCAGAATAAAAAAAGCAAGCAATCACCCAATCACAATTCATTTGCACCAATTCAAGCAGGTCAAAAGTGCCTCTACCTTACCCCCCCCCCCACTACAACATCTGGAGGCCACAAAAAAAAAAAAAAAAGAATGGAAGACTTCTCAATTGGGAACATGCCCCATGAAAAGTAGTGTCACAAAAACAGCACCTTCCATATGTACCATTTCAAAATATTTTCTTTGTGCATGAGAAATGGAGCCTTTGTGCATGAGACTTTTGGAGCCTCTTATTCATTTCTGCTCTTTACCAACAAAGCAGTAAGGGGATCCCCCTCTAAAAATTTCATGAAGCACTTTCTTTAGTGTTTGTAAAATCTGCATAGAAAATAAGATGACTGAAGATGTGCTTAACTGAAATATTGCTTCCCTAAACCAAAGGCGAAAATCAATGGCAAAGGTCAAAGTTCTCAGATCAGCAATCCAAACTAAGTCTGCTTTCACATCTCCTCCTCTTCCCAAGCAAGAAGGCAGAAATGGTTGCCTTTGAAAGCCACAAGCAGCAAGAGTAGGCGCTGTGACAAAGGTCTCAGGAGGGTGATCCAGGATGCCATCTCACCAAACACACAGATTTCAAAATCCACATAGGTTTTGCAACCACTTGTTCAGAAAACCACACAGAAAAATCAATCACAGATTAGGAAGGCAATGAAAGAGATCCTTAAATATTTTGTGGCATGAAACCCATGAGATAAGGGTTTCTACAGTCTATGTAAACAGTTCCAAAAGATGATGGTATACCTGTCCATTACAAAATGCATATTCTTCATGTTGGGGAATCTACTGCATTATACAGCACAAGCCCCAAAAACTCCCTGACTGAGCTAAATGAAGCGGTCTCAGAATCAGGTTTTACAATCTCCAATCTAATGAAAGGAAGAAATTTCAACATCTATGTAGATATTCTTAGAAATAAGGGCAAGCTGAGTTGGTTTCTGGTCAGCAGCATCCAGGCATGCATCTTTGGAGGAAAATAGGCTATCTTCTTAAGGAAGCAACAACATGAACTTTGCTCAAGAAGCAAACAGTTGTGCTCAAACAAACAGGCCAGGTACATCATGATATATACCATAACTTGCCTATAAGGCAAGAAATTTCTACCAATAAATCAAGCTTAGATAATCTTCTCGTCTTATCTGCAAGGTCACTGAACATCCAGGGTCAGCATTGTTCAGGCAAGTTGCAGCCAGGGAAGCAAGAGGACAGTGCAGAGATAATTAGAGAGTTATTAGCCTAAAGGGGAGGCTGCAGCCAAAGTTAACCTTCTATTCGCCTCCTAAGGAAAAAAGTAAGCCATGGCTCAAGGCTTCCATTTAAATCAAGTAAGCCTTGTTCTCTTTAGCAGAAACTTCTGCACCCTCCTTCCATTTTGCAAATGTTTGGCAGAGGTCTGGTTTTTTTAAACACCATGATGTAACTCTCAATTCCATTTGAAACAGTTCAAGGTTACAATTCGGTGCATCACAAATTAAGAATAACACCTTAAAGAAGAATTTGATTAATTATTCTACTGGTATATTGTTTACAGCGCACTTACTCTGATACTGTTTATCAAAAAGGTTGTGAAGACCAGAATTTAAAAGTTAATAAATAAAAATGTATCTTATGACCTTTTACTATATTTTTAATAAATTAGAGACTGTACAGTTCTTAGGTAACAATTACTGGTAGGTTATTTTTCAGGACCTGGCCTCCGGTAAAATCAGACAAAACTATAGTCAGATACTCCCCTAAGTTTAACCCCCAACTTATCCAAGGGTCATAGAAAATTCCATCATTTTTTCTCAAAACCTGCCCTCGACTTATCTGTGATATCAACTTATGCTCAGGTATCTGCGGTGCATTCCCTTTCGGTGGAAGCTGATTTAGATTTGGTGACAGAACTGGAACACCTTCTGAATAAGAAAGGAGATGTGGTTTGGAGGTTGAGCTGTTGCCCTGCCTGAAGATGTGAAGCAGGATCAGACTTGGGTCAGCCTTGGATAGGAGATCATAGTTACTGATGGAACTCACAGAGGAATGTATGGAATGTGGTGGAGTCAGTTGGCAAGAATCAAATAAAATCCTGGGAACTGGTCAAAGTGTGACTGTGAAAGCTTGGAAGATGTTGGAGTACAGCCAAGTTGATGACCACACATTGAAAGCGAAACATCTGGAAGACTGGAATTGTATATATAACAAGAACTGTAAAAACCCCATTTGAAAAAATGGGGTTTATGAGCAGTCTGCCAATTTGTAAACTGCCTTGTGTCTATAACTCTAAAGTTATAAATATCCATTAAATAAACACACACACCCCTACCTTCCCCCATTTTGTTTTACTGTGACTTCCTTTTCAGGTGAAGGATGGAAAAGAAGTTAGTAGGCTCTCACCATGGCAGCCCCTAGAATTTGGAATGCACTCACTGGTAATAGCAGTAAATGCTTGTCCATTTAACTTTTGAATCTACTAACCAATCACTGTGGACTGGAAATACACTACTTTACTTTATTACTGCTAGCTAAAAGAAAGAACGATTATGAAACTATAGTGGTATCTAATGCACTAGTGCTTGCAATCTATTCCTCACAGGTCTTCCATAGCAACAGTATTTTGCAATAACCTAACATTATAGTAAGGCTCTCTAATGCAGTTACTGAGGAACGTTGTTACTCATAGTGATTTTCTTCCATTTTATTATTTGTATTGCTTTTAATATAATGCATATAACAACCATGATTTGTATACACTCTGATGCAAGGCAGCACCACTCAAGCCAAACGGCTTTCTTATGCCAACCCAGCATTACATTCGGAACTAGTTGAATCAATGGACACAGTTTGTTTTGAAACATGAGGTCAAATGTTCAAGGCCCCAACGTCTGATCCTGCAAGTTTTATATCCTGGGAAGGAATGCGTGGCAGGTACCATTACAGTTATGTAGGACAATGCTGAAAAGCACACCAAATATGATAGCTATATTATTGAATAAGAGCACAATCAAGCCAAAGGTTAAATATTGGGACCCACTGATTTAATTTGAGCATATAATTTTTCAATTAAATTAATCATGTGTTCAGTTATCTCTCACAGAAATCAATGAAAAATAATAGTGTTTAATTTTTGGTTTGATTGCACTAACTTCGTAAAAATACTTCAGAGAAAATGTAATATGCACCTACCTCTTCTAGTATTAATAGGTCCACCTCGCATTGCCAGTATCAACTTCAAAGTGCAACCTTCTGAAATGCTGTAAATAATCAATCAAAAACGTTTTGTAGCCTTTTCCCTCAATGGAAGTAGTCAGAAATGTTGTATAATAGCATTTAAATACTGTACTCACTTGTAATCATTCAAGCAACAGTCATCCTCCAGCTCCACATTATTCCAGATTAAATGCTGTTGAGATACAGGGATACCTACAAATGATAGTAAAATTTAAACTGGTTTATTTGTTCAGCTTTTGCCCAGATCACTAAAAAAGGCACTATAAATAAAAATTTTAAAAAATCAAATTTCATACAAATATTTTGGTTTAGGACACACAAGTTTCTTATAAGGCAGGGTATATCTGACACCAGCTCCATAATCTTCTTTCAGAGGCATGACTAAGCCTTACAAAATGTGAAAAATAAAGAAAGAAGTGCACAACACCCTTCCATTACTATTAAGTAACCACAAAGTCTATTCCGACCTCTGAGATGAAGCTGTAAGAGCATAAGGATGCTAGAACAGCCCAAGACCAACCCAATTCAATAGTCTGCTTCCAACAGTAGGCAAACAAATGTCACTAAAAGCTTACAAGAAGGGTATAAAGGTAATAGCTACCTCACATTTATTCCCAGCACCCAGAGCTATACTGCCTCCATAAACAGTGCTTCTGTTTAACATTTATTACACTTAGATCCCGCCTTCCACTAAGGAGCCCTGGGTAGCATATGCTGTTCTTCTCCCCCTATGCCTTTTATCCTCACAACCACCATGAGAAGTAGGCTAGACTGAGTGACATTAACTGGGCCAAGGTCATGCAATGTGCTTCATAGCTAAGCAGGGATCTGAATTTGTGTCTCTCTGGTCCTAGTTCAACACTGACTACTGCACCATACTGGCTCTCAAGACCCTTTCAACAGCCAGCAGGGTTAATGGCTACTGACTCTTTTCCTTTTCAAAGCAAGAAACAACATGTAGCAATTGACAAAGCACGGTGTACTAATGCATTGTGTGCATTATTACAATAATGCAATAAGGCACTGTGCAAAGTACTTATTCTTTGTCTTTTATCAATTTACCAACTTCGTTGAATAACACTAAGTACTACAATTATGACTGAGAAAAGTTTCTTTCCCTGTCCCTGTATCTTCACATTATTAACGCAAGAACAACTTGTCCAGAGAAATCTATTTACTATAAGCTTGACAGTCGCTAACTGTTAATTTCTAGACCAGGGGTGCCCAAACCCCGGCCCGGGGGCCACTTGCGGCCCTCGGGGACTCCCAATGCGGCCCGCGGGGAGCCCCCAGTCTCCAATGAGACTCTGGCCCTCCAGAGACTTGCTGGAGCCCATGCTTGCCCAACGCGAGTGCTTACAGCATGAGGGTGACTGTTCAACCTCTCACATGAGCTGTGGGATGAGGGCTCCCTCCACTACTTGCTGTTTCACATTTGTGATGCAGCAGTGGCAACAAAAGAAAGACCAGCCTCGCTTTGTGCAAGGCCTTTTATAGGCCTTGAGCTATTGCAAGACCTTCATTCATTCATAGAAGTTCGATCTCTAATATATTAATTTATGTAAATTTATTCAAATTGGAAATGTAAATTAATTCTTTTTTCCCGGCCCCCAACACAGTGCTAGAGAGATGATATGGCCCTCTTGCCAAAAAGTTTGGACACCCCTGTTCTAGACAGTAAGATTTTCCAATATTAGGTGCAAAATATAGATACGTGGATAATTAAACAAACTTCCTTTCTCAAACATGGATAAGAAGCAGCAATAAAAGTTGACAGAATTCTAAGATATGTGATTTAACATTAAAAAGTAACAGAAATCTCAAGGCTTTTCTACCTGTCAACCCAAAAATCTGTGTTTCAGAAACTCTTTCAGAGCATAACAGTAAAATAAGCCCTTTCTTTCAACTGTCCCATGTGCATTTGATACTTCATATATTTAGGTTTTGACAAACGACTAACTTGGTCTTTGCAAATAAGGCCATAGGGATGTGATGATCATTTGAAAGCACTACGTAACCATGGCTGTGTTAAGAGAATGCATTTTTTTTCTTAAAGGAAAAAACCCAAACCAAGTTTTAAAATATGATGAAACTTAATTATGGTATTAGAAGGTATGAATGGGACATTTTATCAAAATTTCCAAAAAGGCAGAATCAGCAAAGCTCATCTCTACAAATAAAAGGTAAAAGTCTACCTGCTTCCAGCAAAGCCCCTCCCTGCCACCCAGTTGGAAGGAATATGGTAGATGACCAGTCTTGCCTCTCTCCACATGCTATTAAAAGTTTATTGTGCGGGGTTCATAGAACTAAGCTGCAACTTCTCATTCCCTGGTGGCTTGCCAGTAAAGAGTGTTTCTCAAACTCACATGAGCAAACATCCAGTTCTCAAGAATTATGCGGAGAGGCAGTTAATATTACACTCCCCAAATTTCAAAAATTGGACAGGATACCACTTTAAATAAATATAAATAGTTCACTATTCAAGAATTACAAGTACCTGCACCTTCAAGCAGTTATATAAAATAGTGTGCCAGCCAAATGACAAATACAATGGTTCCATGGGGGAATACCCACTGATGGATGATCTTTTGCAAGTAAGTTGTCCTTATGAGTATTGTATTGGCAACCTTCAGTCTCGAAAGACTATGGTATCGCGCTCTGAAAGGTGGTTCTGGCACAGCGTCTAGTGTGGCTGAAAAGGCCAATCCGGGAGTGACAATCCCTTCCACACCGGGAGCAAGTGCAGTCTGTCCCTGGTCTGTCTCCCTGGCTATGGGCCTTCCTTCTTTGCCTCTTAGCCTCAGACTGTTGGCAAAGTGTCTTCCCCTAAAATTCCTACAATGAATTAGGAGTTGCAGGTGGACCAGGTCACTATTAAAAAATTAAAAATCCATATTCTCTTTAAATATGGCATCTAGTTTTCAAGGACAAAGAACTGAATATTGTGCTATATTGTTTTATATAACTTTTGTATGAAGCAGAGCATGCATGGTTAACACATCATTTATGAATTTATATTTATGACTTTGTCCCAATGTAACTCAACAATTTTTCACAAGTTTTTTCCATGATAGTTGACCTTCAGGTGTATTTTTAAGGAGCATAAGCAAAGCAACCAGTTTTTATTTTTCATGTTTTACAGGACACAGTTTTCTAACAATGATGCATGAAAATATAAAGGAGATCACAAATGATTTAAGGACAGAGAACAGTGTTAATGAACAGAACTCATTTAAAACAATTCCCACTGAAACCGCTCTGGTTTAATCCTATTAAATTACCTCACCAGCAGTGGATAAGAAGAAACATGTGATATGTTCCTTTTAATACAAAGGAGAGTGTTGTAATGAAGCCAACGGATCAAGGTTACCCATTAGGACAGGCAGTCATGGTAGATCAGGTAAAAAATATATCCACAACAGGAAAAACGCTCAAATTTCAGTGAAAGCGATTGTATAGTGCTTGGTAAGGAATGCAGAGATGAACCTGAGGTTGAACCACTTGCAAATATATAATTCATTTAAATATATACTTGAATCAGGCAATTCAAAAATGTGCCAGAACACTTTATAAACTATTTTACAAGAACGTTTGTATATACTACATTAAATAATGTTGGAAATCAGATTTGAAATTACTTTTTGTTCAAGCCCTGAAATAAAAAAATGAAAGCTTTCAAAATTTCATAATTACAGTACAATACAAATACTAAGCATCTTAGAACTGGAGCTGCTGCTATCATGTATGATTGTGTGATTACCAGAACAAAAAGTATGTTTTCTACCTAAGTACTCTGAAATTATGGAATAAGAAAGGGTGACATAAACACTAAATATTACCTGTTGCTGACAGTTATATTATTAACTCAGGGCCCAACCCTATCCAATTTTCCAGTGCCGGTGCAACCATGCCAATGGGGCGTGCACTGCATCCTGTGGTGGGGAGGCTGTTTACAGAGGCCTCCTCAAGGCACGGGAATATTTGTTCCCTTATCTCAGAACTGCATTGCAGTTGCAGTGGTGCTGGAAAGTTGGATAGGATTGGGCCCTCAGTTGCTTCACCTAGCATCAGATCAGATCTCAGTTATGTAAAGAGAACTGACACTGCACTCATGAGAGCTGGCATGAAGAGTATAAAAACAGAAGGATTACAACATTTACACAATTTGCTAGAATTAAAACAATTGACTGTGCTGTATTAGTGCAAAAAAATGTCACATATGTTCAAAGGGATTAAGATGTCTGTTGATCTTTATCTGTCCAGCAAGACTGTACTTTATCCCACTGTAAAGATTCCGCATGAAGTGTAACTGAAGGAAGCACTGGTATTACAGTGGGTGAAATGAATTTGGTTCCCAATACTCTTGAAGCTATTAAAGAAACACTACCTAGTAATACCTAGTTGCCTTCCTTACTTGGTTGTAAAGTAGGAGAATAAAGTAAAGTAGGACCCCATGGGTCTGGCACAGATGACCAACTGTTAAGTTTAACCCCAAACAACATCCATGCAGCAACTAAAGCTCACATAATGACAGTAAGATGCAGAAATTCTGTATTTACATTACAGGTTGAGACTAATTATTCCAATGGGTTCTGTTCCAAAAAAAAAAACCAACTATAGCACTATAGTGCTATAGCAAATCACTATAAGCACTATAAGCACATAAAAGCACTATAGCAAATCAATTTAAAAAACAAAGTTTCTTTGCTCCAGTGATTGAAAAACAGCCTTGCGGACCTTTTGACTCTAAGATAAGAGTCATTAAGAAGACAATCCATCAGCACTTCACTCAGCCCCTCCCTTCACCAATGCAAAATGATCCCTTTCTTTGTGCTGGGGGAAGGGAGGGGTCCGAAGGAGAGAGAAGGATTAATGGATTGTTAGCCTGCTGCCCCCCCCCTCTCTCTCATTAAGGAGGCTGTTGTTAAAGGACTGACAACAGGAGAGGAAACTGAAAGCTTTCCACATGCGCTGCCTCCGATGCATCCTCGGCATCACCTGGCAGGACAAAGTTCCAAACAACACAGTCCTGGAACGAGCTGGAATCCCTAGCATGTATGCACTGCTGAAACAGAGACGCCTGCGTTGGCTCGGTCATGTTGTGAGAATGGATGAAGGCCGGATCCCAAAGGATCTCCTCTATGGTGAACTCGTGCAAGGAAAGCGCCCTACAGGTAGACCACAGCTGCGATACAAGGACATCTGCAAGAGGGATCTGAAGGCCTTAGGAGTGGACCTCAACAGGTGGGAAACCCTGGCCTCTGAGCGGCCCGCTTGGAGGCAGGCTGTGCAGCATGGCCTTTCCCAGTTTGAAGAGACACTTGGCCAACAGACTGAGTCAAAGAGGCAAAGAAGGAAGGCCCATAGCCAGGGAGACAGACCAGGGACAGACTGCACTTGCTCCCGGTGTGGAAGGGACTGTCACTCCCGAATCGGCCTTTTCAGCCACACTAGACGCTGTTCCAGAACCACCTTTCAGAGTGTGATACCATAGTCTTTCAAGACTGAAGGTAGCCAACATGATGTTAAAGGACTGTTCAGTTTTTAAAACTGATTTTAAAGGGATGCATTTTTCCCCTTCTCCAGGGATCAGCACATTCTCTCTCATTTGCAGGGGCCATTCGTGGTGAGTCAAATCCGTGCATAAAAAATCCGTGTATAAATGTAAACCACTTTGAATCTCTGAGAAAAGTGGGGTATGTACTTTCAAAATACTGATACTAATAAGTAACTGGAGAACGTATATATTGGACAAGGCACTGTCAAACACCCATATCTACATGACACTCTGGACAAGGCTAACTCATTAATTTCTTCATATGTACAGTGCATCTAAGCCTCTAAGTAATCACGCTTTAAAGCTCATGAAAGGTTCTGACATTGCTGTGAATGTTGTTACAGCAATATCTACCACCAAGCTCAGTTGTGGCTAACTATTAACAAACACCCATCTTGCTACATCAAATTACCATCAACTTTGGCGGAAAGAAATGTAGCTTTCGATGGCATAACAGGCTGCAGCACAAGTGATCTTTCAGGTCTAAAGTCAAAAGAATCTTTATGAAAGACTGGGAATAAGACCATCACACATGGCCTTCAAATTTTTGGACGTGGTATCAATAGTTCAAATCTGTTCTTACATCACTTCTAAATATCACATAAGGCATAGCTGTAGAAACACAAAAAAATGAACAAACACAACCCAATCTCATACAAGGAGGACAACAAAGTTAAAGGTATTGGTGGGTATTGGTGGAATGCTGTGAGATACAGGAAGCTGGACTAGATGGGCCTATGGCCTGATCCAGTGGGGTTGTTCTTATGTTCTTATTGTCATTCAGAATCACTGACAAATGCCTTCTGTCTACATCTAGTCTAGAAACATCTTACCAAATATTTCCACAATGACAGACATGCACAGTATCACCAGCTGTTTCACCATCTGCTAATTTTGATTGGGAGACTAGCAGTATATAGTTTGTGAACAGGAAAATTAAACCAGAGGAATACGGACAATTTTCTGAAAACACTTGTCACTATCACATGTACAGTTGGTTATGCTACAGCACAGACAGCAGTCACATCAGAGGACTAAATATGGGGATATATTTCTACTGTATAACTGCATTCTATAGTTATGTATGAAAGATAGAAATGAAGCATAAACCCGATAAACCATGTCTGCTCATTTCTTACAATCTGACAATCACAATAATGTTGATTAGTTTCATTGACCTTGAAAGCATGGGATTGAACACCGTGGTCACTCTCCTTGTGCCCTTATTTTCTGATACAGAACACTTAAAATGGTGTCATACAAGCCTCTACAACTCCAATTCACTGGGGGGGGGGGGAGAAGAGAGGGAGTAACTATTCAATAAGGAAAATTTTCTTACTAAAGACCATCCACTCTCACACCAAATTGTAATTCACTATACTTACCTTGAATGAATAGATGATTAATGCAAGGTAAAAATCATCATTCATTTCAATAATTGAGTTTGGAGACTGCTAAAAATACAAAAAGTTAACCAAAAGCTTGTATCACTGGCAGTATTCTAATCAAGTTCACAACTAACAAAATTATGCTCAAACAGATTTCTTAGGGACAATAGTTTTGGGATTGGGTATTGAGAACAAAACGGCTAGTATTATAATGCCGTTGTACAAATCTATGGTAAGGCCACACCTGGAGTATTGTGTCCAGTTCTGGTCGCCGCATCTCAAAAAAGACATAGTGGAAATGGAAAAGGTGCAAAAGAGAGCGACTAAGATGATTACGGGGCTGGGGCACCTTCCTTATGAGGAAAGGCTACGGCGTTTGGGCCTCTTCAGCCTAGAAAAGAGACGCCTGAGGGGACACATGATTGAGACATACAAAATTATGCAGGGAATGGACAGAGTGGATAGGGAGATGCTCTTTACACTCTCACATAATACCAGAACCAGGTGACATCCACTAAAATTGAGTGTTGGGCGGGTTAGGACAGACAAAAGAAAATATTTCTTTACTCAGCGTGTGGTCAGTCTGTGGAACTCCTTGCCATAGGATGTGGTTATGGCGTCTAGCCTAGACGCCTTTAAAAGGGGATTGGACAAGTTTCTGGAGGAAAAATCCATTATGGGGTACAAGCCATGATGTGTATGCGCAACCTCCTGATTTTAGAAATGGGTTATGTCAGAATGCCAGATGCAAGGGAGGGCACCAGGATGAGGTCTCTTGTTATCTGGTGCGCTCCCTGGGGCATTTGGTGGGCCGCTGTGAGATACAGGAAGCTGGACTAGATGGGCCTATGGCCTGATCCAGTGGGGCTGTTCTTATGTTCTTATGATTCTAACCAACCCAGGTATTTCACTTTGCTTATATGCAAATCTAGCTTCAATTAATCATAATTTTTCTAGGGATCACATATATCTGTAAAAGAAATGGCTATGCAGGAGTTAAAACCCACTCAAGATTTTATAATATGAAAAGGACATGTACCTTCCAATCTCTGGATTTTAGCTTTCACAGAAATAACTGTTTCAAAAGGAGACACCCATAACTCAAAGCACGTTCCTGTGAGAGTTTCAATGAAGAGCTCTATAGTCTCATAGAAAGGAAGTTTGTAATGAAATGGGCCCATGTTGTCCTCATTAAAAAAAGGTGGTTCTTTCTTGCTTGCCATTCTTGATACTTTAAAAACACCTTGTGGGAAAGTCAGATGGGAAGCACTGGGCACTACAGAGTTCCACTTCAAGCCAAGTCAGCTCCAAACCCAGAAAATCTGTGCTACCGTTCATGTTTCAAGATTTGCACCTAAGATAAACACAAGCATTAAGGACTTGCAAGATGACAGCTGTTTAAAAAAGCCAGAGAACAAAGTCTGCAGGGGTGCCCTGAACTTCACTTGTGACACAACAGATTTACTCAACAATAGGATGCACATCAGAAAAGATCCTATTCATATGAGGGACTTCTTTGGGGAGGACCCACACACACATATGTATGTATGTGTTTGGAGGCTCTCTTGCAAGCTTCACAATCTTTAAAGTTTGGTTGACAGTGATAAATAAGGGCTTTTCTGTAGCAGTCCCTAGGATGTGCAACTCCCTGCCCTCAGATGTGTACATGTATCTTCCTTGCCAGGGTTACATTGGCAATAGAAGATGTGGATCTTCTCACAAGTGTATCCTGAGTTTTTATAATCTGCTATACTCTCTGATGTTTCTTGCTTCTGCCCTTGGGATTAATTGCTGAATTTTTTTACTGGCTTGTTTGTATCATGTTGTAAGCCACACTGAATCCCTAGAGGGAGAAAGGCAAGACAGACTTAAAATAATATGCAATACACACATGAAGCAGTTAACCAAGTCAGATTGCTGTACAACTCAGCTCTAATAGCCCAATCCTATGGATTCAAAAGTACTCAGAAGTATGAGACATTGTGCTTAGATTGGGTTCAGTGACTATCTCAGTCAACAAAGATGGCCCTGTGAGAAAGTGGCAAGAGTGCACCCTGGAAAGAGCTATGCGCACTTATGAAAACACAGCCAAGGAAATGCTTTGCTGTAAGGACAATTCAACACACATAACAAATCTAGCAAAGCATCCCTTGGGAAATGAGGCTCTGACATGAAAATTGTACTTGTGCACAGTTGCTTTACTAGCAGTGCAATCTACAGCCTCACCATTACCAATCTGGTACTGTTGGGCAGCCCCTAAGAAAACAGGAGCTTGGACAACTGTAGTCTTAGGCTTTGAAGGCAGAGGAACAAAACTACTACTGCTCACCCTTGGTGCCTCAGAATTGCCTTGACGGGGAGCTTCGGGCTTCAAATTACCTTAGGCAACCTGTGGCAATTCATCAGTTAGTGCGATGTGCCAAAACAATACTGCCTGCTGCACCCTCAGATCAGGCAGCACCACCAAACCTGTGCAGCGCAATGAAAAATTTTCAGTATCAGTAGTTTATTAAGCTTGTTCGCTTTCTTCAGCAATCGTGAGAAACAAATACCAAAATTAGAACAAGAAAGGACAGAAATTTTTAAAGGGGGGGAGGGGACACAGCAGCCTGGGAAGCTACAAAACGACCAGAAAGAATTAAAAGCTTACAAGGCTGGCCTTTGACATGTTATGCCTTAGCCTCCACTCCCTGCTCTGCAAAAGGGAGTAATAGCATTCAGGTTGTTGCAAGGATTTGGCTACAATTGGATTTGGATGTATGAATGTTGCAAGGATTTGGGCTACAATCAGAGGGCCACTGATCCAGGGATGTGTGGTGGGTGGGGAGGCAGCAGAGCCTCCCCACTGGGGTCCTTCGAAAAGCGCCGCTGCCATGTGAGGTGCCCAAGCACCCACAACCCACGTGCACAGCTCACACGGCAGCGCAAGTGTTGTGGGTGCTTGGGCACCTCACACGGCGGCAGCGCTTTTTGAAGGACCCCAGTGGGGAGGCTCTGCCTCACCTGCCTCTCCACCCACCACACATTCCTGCACTCACCTGAGTGTAAACTTACTCCTACTTTACTACATGGAATTTACTCCACGGATACAAGCATAGTAGCCAGTAGTGAATAAAAGGCAGCCTAAGTCGTATGATTAGGTCCCAGCTGTCAAAAGCACACCCCTGCCACTGGCTGATTCAGGTCCCCAGTGGGGTCAGTGAGCAAACCCACCAAGAGTCCCACTGAGCGCAGGGCAGGCTATGAAGGCAGCAGCCACAACCAGCCCCTGGAGGAGGAGGAGGGCGGATGGAGAAGCCCACAGCCGCAGGCTCCCAGCCCACACCCCCTGAGCAGAGGACGGTGGGGTAGCCTAGTGGTGGGAGCCGCTTCCCTGGCCACAGCCCTGGGGGGGGCGAGCTCCACCTGTCCACCACCTCCCCCTCCCCTCACAGAGGCGCACGAGCCCCCATGCGGCGCGCGGCCATCACGAGACAGCCGAGGGACCAGAAGCGGGCGGGGCCGTTAACTACATAGCAAACCCAACCCAGAACCGCTCGACCTCCTTCTTCCTCCAGCGCGCATCTACGAACTCTTTGTGACGTTGGGGGGAGGGGGAGCGGGAGAGAGGCCCGGCCCAACCACTCAGAAGTTCCCTCCGAAGCGAGGTCCAATCATGGGCTCCCTTCAGGCGATGAAGGCGGGAGGAGCTTCTTCCAGCTCAAGCAGGAGTGGCTGAGCCCCGCGTTTGTTGTTGGTCGTTACTGGGGGAGGGGCGAGAAGGGATCCCGGATGTTGTTTCCGCGTCGTTGCTAATGGTAACGCTTAGTGCGCGCACGACGTGTGAGGCCGCAAGCGCTGCTGGAAAATGTAGTTCAGAGGGTGGCACAAGTGCTCTCTTAAGAACCAAGACCTTATATGTGCTGGACCAAGGAATACATACATGACACTCCTTAGTACAAAAATGTTGTGCTCCTGGTGCCTGCCAGCCAGCCAGCCAGCCAGCCAGCCACACGAACTTGCTCTCTAGCCTGCCACTTGTTAGCAGAGCTGAAGCATTAAACAGCCCATATACAGCAAAAATGTCTTTAGTTAAGAGCTTCACTTGCGCAAGGGAAGCAAACTGCAGCCACTGGCACTCAAGCAGAAGACCAAAAGACAGAGGAAGAAGCACTGAAAGAGAAGTCCAGCCATGTAGGCGAGAGCAACCCACAAGCCCTTAAAGATCAAGTCCCCCTACTGCTGGAGACCATCTTTAGCCACTTGCATGTGGCAGGTAGGCAGGCACTAGACTTTTCATGGGTGTGGGACCAAGCACATGCCTATATTAAGTGCCATCTGCAGTGCCACCCCTGCAACACATCTACACTTTGACACACCAATATAGGTTGGTAACCAATTCATCTAGTTTCATCAGAAAGAGTCATCTAATAAATGAAAGGGGCAATCCCAACCCCCGGGCTAGGCCAGTGTAAGCCACTTGTGCTGATCGGGGGGTGTCAAAATGTGCCATAAGGCATGTTTGTATTGACTTAAGAGTCGGGGAGGCCAGCGCAAGGTGCTGACCTTCCCATGCTGGATTCAGGCCCAGTATGGTAAGATTGTGTCAGCCTAGTTCAGCTGACAAAGAGATCTGGGGGGGGGGGGACATGGGGAGTGCAGGGAGGAGGCAGGAGGGGGCATTCGGGGGGTGGGTGAAGAGCAGAAGGCAGGGCCAGGACCTGGCAGTTATGCTGGATCCTAGCCCCGTTCCCTGGGCAGCGTGGAGCAGCTCCAGGCCGCTATGCTTGGATCTGTGCCACATTTAGATCCAGTAGACCCATTGGGGCCACTTTGGCTCTCCCTGGGGTACAAGGAAAAGTTTCCCCTTGCCTCAGGCTGCACCACAATCCGCTGGCCTACCTTCTCCAGCACAAATTAGGATTGGGCTACAAATGTCACAAGCTGTAGGGGGCAGGAGGAAAATGACTGCTAAGTGGTGATGTTTCTGTTGTCCTGAAAAAACACTGCAACACAGCTTTAAAAAGGTGTCCATTAGGCAGAGATAGGATACTAAAAAAGAGGCAGTATAGCTGGCTGAACCATACTACTGAACCTAACTACAGCTAAAACAGTAAAAGAAAATATTTTTACTTGGCATCACAACATAATGGGAACAGGTAATAAGGCAGACAACACCCCAACAGTGAAAGAGTTCTTTCTACATTCAGAACAAAACTACATTATTCCTATTAATAAAGCAAGGGATAACTTATAGCCAGAAATAGCTCATAGGTAACCCAATCACAAAATTTACTTCTAAAAGATGAATGCTTAGGTTTGCTTCCCCATATGCAATCTTGGAACACAACAGATGAAGAAGCTAAGAACAAGATAAAATTGGTTTCACAAATGCCATTTATTAATATCATAATTCTTTTTGTAGCTCTAAATAATAAAATCTAAATCCTGTACAATAGATTACATCAGCCAGGGACTGGACAAGCGAATTAACTGGAATGGATTGCTAAATGGTATTGAGATGGTAAAAACAATGTTATATCCAATTAGCTGTCATGCAGGAAAATATTTAGACATGTGAATGAGGGGACAGTCAAGGAACATTTCCAGCCCTGACATCAGTTTAATTAGGAAGCGAGAATATTAGTACTGGACAAGATAGAGAATTATGGAATCGCCACGTTTTCATTGGCCTTCAAATGCATTCAGTGGGTCTTCAAAAGAACTTGATCTTCTGAACTCAGGTTTAGTTCCTGAAGCTGGCTGGAAGGATTGAGACTTTTTGGTCGATATCTTGGACTGACTACTAGGTGAGAAGATATCATCTATAGAAAACAAAACAAAAACAAAAAAATTGAAAGTGAAAATGGCACACCCTCACCAAGGACAAAAAAAAAGACTACATTTTATTAAAAACACGGACTGCAAGTGTGACAAAACCAAATTCTACTAGCCACGGATTTGTAAGGTTTTGGCCAGCTTGACACTATTGATTTCCGTCTTAAAAAGGAGATAGTCATTCCTTGTCTTCCACCACCAGAACAAAAGCCCAGTTCTTCCTCCCCTTTCCACCCACTGCCCAGTCCTCCCCTTTAGTGCCCATAAATAGGGAAACATCCCAATTTCTGATCAGATTTGCCCAGAGAGCTGAAAAGTAGATGACCTGTAACTTGCATTTTTGTTCTACATGCCAATGTGTGCTTGAGGAAATCAAGGGGTAACACTGGCTCTGACATAATTGTGAAATTGGCCCCAGTATTCTTGTTTTTTGTTGGAGAAATAGCAACTGATGGGGGCATATTGATCAAGATTGGGACTGAGGTGAGATAAGCAGGACCCTTTGCTCCACTGAAGTTTCATCACACACATCCCTCCACAGCTGCTATTATCAAACACAGCTAATCACAAGATGATGCAACTAATATAGCATGTAGTTTGGCCTTTGGAAATGGATTTAACTTGTAGAACAATAAACTTACTATAAGTAAGCATACACTCTGCCCTTCAAAAGAGGCTTTTTTTTTTTTTAACAGCCCTCACTTTTTTCAGAGTGTCTGTTTTATGCTTTAAATCCTATGCTTTAAGCCTCAAACTCCAGAGAGAGAGGGAGGAGAGAGAGAGAGAGTATTCTGAGCCCCTTTAAAACAAGAAACCATCTTGAAAATTTCATCTGTTTTGTAAAATGCTTTGTGAACATCTTCAGTGAAAAAGTTGAAAATAAATATTTTTGGTATAATGGGACTTAAAAGCGATTAAGCACCCAATCCTAACTTGGTGGACCCTACACCAGCCGAAGGTGACGCAAACGTACCGTAAAGCACATTCACAACACCATGCAAGTTGTGAAGCAAGTTGTGAAGCTTCCCACCAAGCAACGCCAATGGGAAGGCCTCCACCACCTCAGCAGTGCTGCATTCAGACCCTGGGCCACTGGAGCAGACAGGTAAGACTTTGAGTGGTGAAAGGCCTGGGAGAGGGTGGCGGAAGGGTGTTCAGAAGCGGGGAGAGGCATTTTGGAGGCAGGGAGGGCAGAACAGGGAGGTGGGATTGGCAGAAGCCTTCTCCGCCATAGTCTAAATCCCCTCCTGGGCCAGCCTGTGTTAAACCAGGGTACTCAAATTTCCTCCAGCTATATAAATCTGAGTAGCCCCATAGGGCTGACTGGGGCATTACTTGGGATACAGGGAAAAATATTCCCTTACCCCAAGGAGACTTACAGCCCAATCCTATCCAATTTTCCAGTGCCGGTGCTGCTGTGCCTATGGGGTTTGCACTACTTCCTGTGTTGGGGGTACAGTCACAGAGGCCTCCTTAAGGTTTGGGAACATTTGTTCCCTTACCCCGGTGCTGCATTGCGGTTGCACCGGTGCTGGAAAGTTGGATAGGATTGGGCTGTTACACCTTCCACCTAACCTGCACTGAACCAGCACAGGTTAGGATTGGGCTGCCTCTCATTTTGGACTGGGACCCTGTAGTTCAAAAACAGACTGCCTGTGTTAATGTTATTTAAATTCATCTGCACATCTGTTTGGGGGGTGGAGGTCATTTTACAGTTACTGTGACTCCTACTGTTACAAATATTTTACTGAGTAAACCACTCTGTGAACTACTCTTGTTGAAAAGTAGAATATAAATATTTTTAATTACTATTATAAATGGAATAAATAAGTCACAACTAACGTAATACCCCATTAAGTTCAAATGAACCTTTGATCACTTTGGATCTTCATATTGCTTAAAATACAGCCCCCCCTCCCCCCCCCGAAACCAGAAATATTTCTTTTCTTTTCTTTTTTACTGTTGGGCTCAGTGGACCCTCTGGAGAGCTCCCCTCGCCTCCGAAGTGTGGGGGAGGGATGCTCCCTGGTATCCGTGGTTTCAATTAACTTTGGGGAGTTCCAGAATGGAATCCCCATGGATATCGGGGGACACCTGTACATCTCTTGCCTACATTTTAAATCACTAATGTATTCCTATGAAAAACCAGAAATATCAATAACCTTCCTGACAAACGTGAATCATTTCAGGGTCAGTTCTCTGGGAATAAGCAGTAGTATCTCCTTGAATACTTGGCACCATCTCCTTCACTCTCTCACAGTACAGCTCTTCTTCATTCTCTCTTATTCTCCATTTTATGTAAGAATCACCACTTGACTACATATATAGGAATATTACTTGTAACAGTACTACAGATCAAACTGCTTAAATTAACTTCTTACCAGTATCCTCATCAAAAATGGATTTAGCTTCCACCTTTTTCTTGGTACTCCTTTCTTTTGGTTTCACAGCAAGGTCAGCAAATATGTCAACATCATCATCATCAAACAGATTTGCCTCCAATTCTTTTGCTTTGACAGAAGGCTTAACAGCTTCTGATGCAAATATATCATCCTTGAGCAAAGAAAGAAAGCTTCAGTATAGGGCAGACCTATATCATCATATAACCTTTTCTTATTTGATGCTTTACAATAACCCAGATACTGGCTACTCACTTTGCCTTGCAAATAAGCCAGCTAAGCAAGTCAAATACCTCCATAGTTATATGGCATTAGACTATGAAGCCATAATCACATTCTGTCCAAGTTCCCCATATTAGATCAGCTTCACAGATTTCAAAAGGAGAGCGGGGAGCTGCTTCTGTGTGACAGGAACCTCCACATTCCACTCTTACTTCCTTAAAGGTAACATCTCTAAAGAAAAGCTGAGAGTCCAACCCCCCCTCCCCCCGCTGGTGCATCCACACCAAAAAGGAGCATGCTATATTCAGTGGGAGTCAGATCAGGAAGTTGGGGGGAGGAGTTTTAAATTCCCTTCCCATAAATCTCCTGCTCCACAATGCATCTCCTCGGACCCGCACCAGCCCTTTAGCTGGCGCAGGTCTGAGGAGAGAAAGGAGGCAGGAAGAATGCTGACAGAGGGGATAACACCTGATGTGTGCCATTGCACGTGGAGAGGGATCCACCCCCTCTTGCAGCCCCACCCCTCCTACTACCCATGAGTGAGATGCTAATCATGTATGGAGTTCATCAGATGGGAGATTCCTGGGAGCTTCATATAAAAGCAGGATATATATTTTAGCTATTAAGATGATTAAAAAACAGATATGAACTAGACTGATCCAACTGATCCATGCTTGTCCAAAGTATCATCTTATTTCCAAGGTTAGCATTCAGAGGCAGGCCACCAGATATGAACTAAACATGTCACCTGCAAGAAAGAAGTGAAACATGCCTATCTGTCCTACATCCTTCCACAATTAACTGCATCTTCAGGTCTTTGTGTAGCCATCTCATGCTATAATATGAGGACCTTTTATTCCATTCTCAACTAAAAAGTATACCTATGCAAGTCATTTCTCCACTGTTGCCCATGTCTACATAGCTGAGAAACAAAAGCAACTGTATACAAATCAAGCCTATCTAAATCTGAACGAACAAGTTTCTTACATTACCTCAAAAATATCATGCTTTGGAGGTTCTTGATCTGACCGAACAGTGGGTTTTGTATCTTTTCTCTTCACAGTATTTTTACTACTGAAAATATCATCTTGGTCCTCCAAGAAAGACACAGGACTGGATTTCTTTGAAGACTTTACAGGATGGAAGAGGTTCTCATAATTTGGTCCATCCAGTGCCAATGGAAGGGATGGCCTCTCACCACCTTCAGGAATCTGGCTTGCCAGAGTTTCTGTTTCCACTTTTGCTTTTGACTTCAAGGTCACTTTAGAGACTGCACGGTTACCAAAAAGATTGTTTGGCTCAAAGAGATCATCTAAATCAGATGCTACTGTTGATTTTGAGACAGGGCTGCCACTTATCTCGCACAGCTGATCAGTGCTGCTGGTCAACAGAGGCAATTTAGTGTTTTCATCTTTATACAGTTCTCTATCATGGGGATGCTGTATGGCTGGTGGCACAGAAGTTTCCTTTAACGGAGGTAAGGATGGGTTCTCTAATGTGTCATTTTCTTGAGCAGCTTGTCGTCTAGCAGCTCTGGTAGGTGGCCTTCGTTTCCCAGTCATCCTGATTCTACCCTGTAATTACAATGAAGTTAATGACATCAGGAGATAAGTTGACAGACAAGTCCACTTATATTTCAATTAGTACCTAGGCGCAGGACAGGCAATTACACATTTTTAAAAGAAAATGGAAAAACAGTACTTGTGCAGTAGGTTGTACATATTGCATTGTACTCAGTAGTGTTTCAGTTTTGTTATCCTTATGGTAACAAAGGCATCTTTGTTATCTTTCAAAAACTTATATTTAAAATAAGAGCTGATGGATACCCTTATTGGCACAAAAATTAAGGCAATTGTTTTGGACAGCTTCTGTAGGCATTTCAACCCCTGAAATACTTGGGCTAGAATATCATAGCCTATGGCACTTAGGCTGCAATCCTAACCACACTTTCCTGAGAGTAAGTCCCATTGAACAAAATAGGACTTACTTCTGAGTAGACATGGTTAGACTTGTGCTCTAATATAATCAGCAACTGCTGCTCTAATTGACAAGCTTTATGAACCCTGAATATCATCTTCCCCTTCCTAGCAAATGGTGATGTTATGTCACACCCTGAAAAGGCAGGGAAAAAAGGAAGTGTTCATGACTTGTCTTTGCTTATCCCTTGACAGACAAAGTTGATATGATAATACCTGAAGTTCTCCCTTTACCAAATACCACCCACAACAGATGGTGTCAGCTCAAAGATGAGGCCCATCAGGATCACCAAGACTGTATCCACAGTGTTAACCCTTTCCTGTTGCATTAAGGATAGAGACAAATTTTTGCATCATTGAAATTCCAGCAGGAGCCACAGACAATAAAAGTTGCCCTATCCGGCATATTTCATTGATTTCTCAATGAAATCTTACTGGATCGGTAATATGTGTGTTTTAAAGTTACCTTGTTGGCATTTTGCAAAGTGTCTGCTTGCATGGGATGATCAAAGCTGACTCCTGTCTCTTCATTGCTTCCTGCAGCAGCGGCTGTTCTGCTATGCTGCATGCTATGAGACTCATGGCCTGGGGTCTCTGAACATGGTGAAGGTGGTTTTATACTAGTGTGCTTGGAAGTTCCAGTACCAGTACCAGTGGGCAGTAAAGTTGCTGGGTTAATATCCAAATTTGCCTTAGAAAGTGATGTAGAGATTATTGTTAATGGCAATAGTAGGTTAACTTACACAAAGATAAACTCTGAGAAAAACAAGATCAGCAAGAGTCTTCCAACAAGGACAAAGATCAGGAAAAAACAGATGTAGCCAAGAATAGTGTGTGCGCACCGACCGACAGTCACATCCTTCTGTCCACCCCCACAACCACATCTCACATTCAGCTTGGCAATTTTAAGCATGTCCAGAAATCCTTTGTTCTCAGAAGAAAAAGAGAAAAAGAACACATCCTGGTAAACATTTTATGAGAATCAAAAGTAGCATAAGAAAGGGCCAAGGTGGAACTAAAAAGATTCATTGAAGAACTACAATTAAAAGTAGTAGGAAAAGTATGGTGAAAGTTAAAATGCCAGTAAAGTAAGTTACTTGTAATTTTCCAATCCGAGATGAGGGTTCTTTATGTTTACTTGCAGCAGGGCCAGTGGATTTCTGCATAAAGTTACATTAAACTGAAGTAAATCCAAGTGAATGAGATCAACACACACATTTGTAGGGGGGAAATCTCAGAAGCATCATGATAACCCCCAAAACCACAGGCCCATCCCCATGTCCCACTGACTAGGGCTGGAAGTGGCCAGCCTCTCCTGAAACTAGCAAGACTAACACGCACATTCATGTGCTGGCCTGAAACTTGTCCATGGTCAAGCTACAGAAAAATTTCTACATGTCTCAACCTATCTTCAGAGTCAAAAATTGCAAACCTCAGCAGTCCCTGTGCTTAGTTTTTCTTCTTGTTTGAGACGCTAATCACTCTTCAGAACTTTATGGTCCTCTACAGAAGAGATGCTGCTGTCCTTTATTTTATTTTCTGCCACTTTTCAAAAGCAAAATTAAAAGTAATAAGGAATCTGAGGAATTGAGAGGACCTTGGTTTTCTACTATGTCTAATCCCATTAGAGTGCTACTGAGGTAGATTCCTGCAGAATGTATAAAAGGTGCATTTGTGGTACATACTGGCCTATATCCAACTTTGTACAAGAAAGTAATGCTTTGTGTAGAAAAAAATGTATTTGAATCAAGTTTCAGTTACCAGAGCTATCACTATTTCAAGAGACAACCATCTATTTGCCTCACTAGCCAGAACTCCTTTAAACAGTACTAGACAAATTAGGTGGAAGGAAACTGGGACTAGCTGCATGATATCACTGGCATAACAGAGGTCAAGTTCTCAAACAGATGACATGGTAAAACTGGAATCTGTACCATTACAGACTGCAGATTGGTTGTATATGTGCATAAGACAGACAAACAACTACATGATTAGAAAAGAAAAAATTGCTGCATATACCAACTAGCATGTCAGGAGAAAGACAATGAAGACAATGAATCATAATTGCACCTTCGACTGTTTCAATTGTAAGCCACTTTCAGAGCCAATGCTGACTGGAATGCAAGATATAAATGTGATAAACCTTTCTTCTTGACATGGCAGTACATTATGTACAAGATTTGTGTGTGTGTGTGTGTGTGTGTGTGTGTGTGTGTACGTACTGAGGAGCATTTGACCTTGTGACACTTCCCAAAATCTGAAGCTGAAATGGTACAGTCACAAAATTACAGAATCTGTGATAAGGTGATAACAGAGTCTGTGATAATATTTGTGAAAACAATGCTTAGCAAATGTAAGGCATCCCCTTGCCCTTCACACCACTTCTACGTTTCTTTTTTAAGAAAACTGTAAGTACCTGGGACTTTGACTTAGCAGTACTGAAGAGATTATCCTCACCATCATCATCATCATCATCAACTCCAAATAGCCCTCCTCCTGAAGGTAGTTTTATCCTGGGCTTTGGAGCCTGAAATTAAAAATATATATATATCATGGAAAGACTATTGTGGAAAGAATCAAGGTCACTTATTTGCTGAACAATTTTTTCTTATTCATTAATTCCCAAAATATTTCCTAAAATCCATCAATTCTTTTATGGGGCAGTAGACACAGAATGGTAAATAACTAAAAAAACATGTTGGTAAGACTGACCTAGTTCTCTTCAATTGGACATGAGGGATTTTTCCAACACTGCCACTTCAACCTGCAGATGGGTCTCCCATAACAAAACATATCTATACTTAAAAAACTGGCAAGTCAAGGAGAAGAATAGGTTGCTAGAACCCTTCTCCCTGCCAATGAGGATTCCACATGTGAACAGAATTTGTTTGCAGAGAGGATCATTCAATGATGCTAGTCCTCACCTAAAGCCTGGAATCATACAGTCTAGAGTCCAGTGACTCCCAACCTGTAGTCTGGGGACCACAGATGGTCCATGAAACCCTGAAAAGTGGTCCCTGAGGTCTCAGGAGAAAAAGATGATCACTTTGATCACTTCCACTATCTCGACAAGTGAGTACTGTCTCACAGACCACTGAAGTGTCAGCTATAGCTGTAGGTAGTTTGTTCTCTGCCCTCTCTGGTGTTTCAAAGCTTACTGAAGTGCCAGCTGCAGGATGATCCACCCTTTCTTGTAGTCTGTGGAGGAGCACTCACTCAGCAAGGTGCTTCCCCATAAACCATCAGAGATGGCAGAGAATGGACCCCCCCCCCCATAGCTGGCATTTCCAGAGTCTCACTGAGTGCTCCCCCACGGGCTATCAAATTGTATTTTTTTTGTGTAGTGGGAATGGAGGGGATAGCATGTGGTCCACAACAATTCAAATCTTTGCCTCACTGTTCCGCGGGCTCCTAAAGATTGGGAACCACTGGTCTACTCTAGACAGAGGCTTACCGTGTCACCTGCTATTTGTGGAAAACTAGGCCTTAAGAGAAAATACTGTCTATTATTCATTCGCAAAACAGTTCAGTGAAGAGGTAACATTTATTCCCATTACACAAAAAGTGAACACAGCTGATATCCTGAACGTTCGCAAGCTGATAGCCTTATCTAATACTATGGCACCTGAGGGCACATTCTTATTTGAGAGTTTTATCACCACACATTCAATGGGCAAGAAAAACCAGCAAGGTGCCCAAGGTTTTGAAAGCATCCTAATCTTTCTTCAATGCATGCCTACGCATGCAGTCATATTAGTGACCCTATCAGACAAGTAACTAGCCATTATCCGAAGTAACCAATTTATGCTACTGCAGCTAATATTGCATCACATGCATTTGAGATTTAAGCGACTATCATATACTGCATATCCAAAGCCTGTTTCTTATAAAGCATGTAGTCTTACAACAAAAGAACACATCTGGTCAACTGGTTTCTCCAGTTCAGCTGTGACTGTGCTTTAGCACTGAGACAGAAACATAACCCTTGAGCGATGTTTTACTTTAAAGGTTCATAAACAAATACAGGCGGCCCCCTCCCCATATCAGCAGATCCGTTATCCATGGTTTTACTTTTTAGTCTTACCACTAGTGCCAAGCAGGCTTCTTGTTAACACTCTCTGGTCATCCCCTCTAGGATGTGGGCTTCCTGCCTGCTTGTCTGTCTATAAGCTTCTTGCTTAAAGCAACTATTATTATTATTATTATTATTAATAACAGTATTTATATACCACTTTTCAACGAGAAGTTCACAAAGCGGTTTACAGTAAGAGCAAGAAACGATGAACCCTGGCACTAGTAGCAAGACTAAGGCCTTAATCCCAACCAATTTTCCAGCACTGACATAAGGGCAATGCAATTCCGAGGTAAAACATTGCCTTACCTTGAGGAGGCCTCCATGACTGCCCCCCCCCCCAAATGCAGGATGCAGCACATGCCCTACTGGCACAGCTATGCCAGTGCTGGAAAGTTTATAAGGATTGCGCCCTAAAAGAAAGTTACTGGGCACTGAGGGGTGGTAGAGATAGCGTTCCTCCATACCCACAGGGGAGAGGCTGGAACACATTGCCCACAGATACAGGGGGAAGCCTGTATATTTTTTAAAAATACATTTAGAAACCATTATTAGCAGATTTTGACCAATGTATCCCAAGGTTTGTGTGCTACTGTGGTAACAAGCAGTTGTTATGGGGTATCAACCTTTTGTTTTTTTTCCTAAATTTTATTTTACAATTCCAAGAGGAGAACCTATTTCTACGCAAACACTGCCACAGATGGATCCTTTTTTTGAACAGACTGACCCCTTTTTTGTTGCTGGCAAAAAGATCAACATCAGGATCATTATCTTTCTGCAGCTTATGACTGAAGAGAAGTTCTTCATCCTGAAAGACTCCAGTGCTCTTGGGACAAACACTTTTCTCTGGGGACTGGAAAGAAAATAAAGACCGGATAGTTTATGATCCCAGTAATACAATGTGGAAAAAATTACATATGTTTAATAAATGTTAGCTTAACTAGCAAACTCCATATTTTGGAGACCAATTTTCCAGCTGCTTCTTTGCATGCATGACTGACTGTGTGTGAGACTGAAGATCTTTGTTATGAGTCACAGAGTGCAATCCTGTCCCACTCTCCAGCACTGACATAAGGGCAATGCAGCTCTGAGAAAAGGGAACAAACTCTTCCTTACTCTGAGGAGGCCTTTGTGAGTGCCACCCAACTGCAGGATGCAGCACATGTCCCACTGGTACTGCTATGCCAGTGCTGGAAAGTTGGTTAGGATTTGGGCCACAGTCTTTCACCCAGCAACAGAAACCAGAATTCTCCAGTGGGATCTCCATGTCCGTCTTAGTCCTTACAAGTGGGTAGCTCCTCCTTCTCAGTTAGGCAGGCCAGAGTCTTTTGGACTTCCTGAGGTGAGGGCAGAGCAGAGTGGAGTGGAAGCAGAGCAGCCTCTTTCCCAGAAGCCAATAGGGCTTAATTAGATTGTATGTTCCAGACAGAAGGAACTCCCATTTTCCATGTGGAATCACCACTCCAAGAAATTTTAGCTAATAAATCTAAAGACACTAAGACAAGAACAATTTAAAAAGAAAAACTATGCAGAACAGAACAGAGAGAGAACCTTAAGAGTCACTGAGGGCGCAAACCTAACTCACTTTCCAGCACCAACATAAGGACAATGCTGCTAAATGGAAAGAACAAACATTCCCTTATTTTGAAGTGGCCTCTGTGAGTGACACCCAACTGCAGGATGCAGCACATGTCCCATTGGCACAGCTACGCCGGTACTGGAAAGTTGGTGGGCCCGAGTCACCCTACCTGTGCACATAACCCTAACCATAAGAAACTAATGGTGGATCAGACTGCCCTGCTTCCACTAGGAAGAAGTGGAATTTGCTAGCAAATAACAAAATCCTCTTTGCTCTGTGCAAGAGCAAGTGCTGTGCATGCAGAAGGTCCCAGGTTCAATCTCTGGTGTCTCCACATATGACAAAGAAAACCAGGAAGACACACTGCCAGTCAGGATAATGTTGACTGAAATGGATCAATGGTCTGACACAAAAAGGCAGCTTTCTGTGTTCCCATCCCCCCAATGCCTCCTGCATATTACCTCCTCACCTTTTCCATTTCCTTCTGTGTGCTTCTGCTAACTTCAGTATCTTCACTTTTCTCATCTTCCTCAAACAAGCTGAAGACATTTTTAACCTTTCTCCTGGCATCTTTCTCCAAAAGAGGCTGAGGGGTATCAACCAAATTTAAGTAATCAATTGGATCTAACATAAGAACATAAGAACAGCCCCACTGGATCAGGCCATAGGACCATTTAGTCCAGCTTCCTGTATCTCACAGCAGCCCACCAAATGCCTCAGGGAGCACACCAGATAACAAGAGATCTCATCCTGGTGCCCTCCCTTGCATTGGCGTTCTGACATAGCCCATTTCTAAAATCAGGAGGTTGCACATACACATCATGGCTTGTAACCCGTAATGGATTTTTCCTCCAGAAACTTATCCAATCCCCTTTTAAAGGTGTCCAGGCCAGATGCCATCACCACATCCTGTGGCAAGGAGTTCCACAAACCAATCAAACGCTGAGTAAACAGATATTTTCTTTTGTCTGTTCTAACTCTCCCAACACTCAATTTTAGTGGATGTCCCCTGGTTCTGGTGTTAAGTGACAGTGTAAAGATAATCTCTCTATCCACTCTGTCCATCCCCTACATAATTTTGTATGTTTCAATCATGTCCACCCTCAGGCGCCTGTTTTCTAGGCTGAAGAGGCCCAAACGCCGTAGCCTTTCCTCATAAGGAAGGTGCCCCAGCCCAGTAATCATCTTAGTCGCTCTCTTTTGCACGCTCTCTAGGCAGACTGAGCAAAATGTTCAAGCTATACTTAACGCTATCTTGAACCACTCACAAATGGGAAGAACAGCTTATAAACTCCCTCTCAGGTAACACAAAGTTGCTTCCCAACTTACTTTACCTGCTTGCATTCTGAAAACATATTTTGGGTATACAGCATTCCTTTGCATTTCAAGGGTCAGGTTTTAAGTCTCCAACAGCATATTAACAACTATATGCAAACTGCTGGGAACCATCAATGCACTTAGTAGAATTCTACAGATAGTTTTTTAGGGTTTTTTTTTTTTTAAAACAGGGAGGAATATATGGTGTTCTTAATATGCTGATAACACCTTACTATTTTTCATTTATAACTAATTCAGCAGTGTCAGAGGTCTCCTCAGGGGATGAGGACATTCGCCCCCTTCCCCAGAAAAAGGGCACAGGCCCCACAATGGGCCTCATTGAGTCTGCGTTGGCTATTACGCTGGCAGCCTTGCAGCATCCTCCTCCCAGAACTGGGCACTGGGCTGACTGGCACTGGCCCAGTACTGGTGCTCCTTACTCCAAGGGTGCCGTAAATGTGCTTTATGACACATTTACAACACCTAGCACCAGTATGAGCCCCAGTGCTACTGGCTCGTAGAACTGGACCCTTAAAGACTTAGCTTTGTGAAAATGCTCTTGCTTAACAGGGTCACTCTAAGCCTAGAGGCTTATAGCATTGATTAGGCTACCTCCTGGCAGCCTGAATGCTTCAAAAGATGCAACTGAGGTTAACAGGAAGTGGAAGTTAACAGGACACAGAAAAGGCTGTTTGCAGTAGGAGAGAATCTGCCTTGTAGGGCAAGCAATACAATCCTAACTGGAATTTGAACCCAAGCATCCTAGATCAACAGCCTGTCAATTAGGAATGCTATTAATAGGGACTTGCTAAACACACACTGCAGAGTTTTTATTAAAAATAGTGTTTCTTCACTTTTACCTTTCTTTGTTGGTCTGCTACTTCTGCATCTTCAGAACCAGGAAATGCATTAGGTTCATCCAAAGGTCGTACCTTCTCTTCTACTAATTTCTTCTCAGGCGATTCCAGCAAATCTGCCTGATAACCAAGAAGTTTGATAAGAATCCTTTCACTTTCACTATTTTAACATTTCTAAATTATCTTTCATGCAAAGAAAAGCAAAGGTAAAAAAGCACATCCTGAAAGGCCAATTATATCTGCAAACATAGCAGGGGCTTTGGATTTTACCTACAGCTGCATGCCAGCTCTCCCGTATACCAGCCACTGACCACATTTAAACTACTTAATGGGAACAAATATGATCAGGGGAAGCCTCCGTTGAACATCTGTACCAATCCCTCCCAAATTCTGCTGTCTTCACCCTCACATCGCACTGCCCACTCCGCTACCTCTACACACGTACCATCATCCCCTCCACCATCAATGTGTACCTCACTGGCCTCCAGTGTAGGTATCAGAACCTGCCTTATCACAGGATTATGGTTAATCCAGGATTTCCCAAGTGGGGTTGCTATCTCCCACATTGGAGCATAACGTGTAAGGATAAATTACAAATCAGGGAGACTTTGTAGCTCCCTTCCAGAACTGTTGCTGAAAAAGTATTGATGGAACAAACAGAGGACTATGGCAAATCCTAGCTGATTAGGCAGGATGAATTGCCATCCCTTGCATGTCAGCAGGATGGGAGTGCTGAACCTCTGGAAATAGTGCATATTTGATCTGCAAGTACCCTTCTTGCCTGGACACTTGATTGAAGATGGGATGGTTGAAAGCCGAAGAGAGAGTCTCCATTTACAACATCATCTTCAAACAGGAGAGCAACTTTCTGAGGTTTTCTTTGACTGAAGAAAGCAAGGGAAGAAAAAAAATGAACTTCCATTATCCAGGGAAGTTGTCGAACATTAAACTTCTTAGTCCTGTATGCAAGTTAGCAACCTGCCTGAAACTTGTGGTGTAGGTAATTCTGAGGTTCTCACAAAATTTCCCTGGAAGCACATGACTAATTTTTGGCATTTATGCAATACAGATGTACAGAAGACTCCATTCTAAAGAAGATTCTTCAACAGATAAGCAGGTCTCATTCTGATAGGGAAGGAATAAGACTTTGAAAGGATAGAGCTCAAAGTGCAAGCTTCTTCCCTGCCACAGACCAGATAGTTCAATTTTTAGATGGCTGTGAGCTGGGCCCGACTTGAAAATGGGGTTGTCACCTTTCTCAACCATGTTCTTGCCAGGCCTCCTGCTGGACCCCCCCCCCCCTCCCAAGAAAAAGTGCCTTGGCTTGGGGAAGGAGAAGACTCTCTTCCACAGACAGAAGAGTAATTTCTTACTGAGAAGCATACCATGATTCCCAGCTGAAAATATGATGCTCTGCACGTCATTTGCAAAGGCCCCTACAGGGTATCGCCTGTCCTGCAAGGGAGGTTTCCACTGACTCTAGGACTCCCTCCTTCTAGGATTTTTTTTCTCTTTCTTTCTTGGGAATGGAACTGGGTGACTGGCTAAGAAGAGGGAGCACTAGGAAATTGGACTTATCAAATGTTCAGACCTGACTACTGGAAAATTCTCTGAGGTTTTTTGAGGATTTGACTTGGAATGCTTGAAAAGTCTAACTGATTTAGAGGGTGAGTTAGTGGGAGCCCATACATCCTATCCCTATATCAACAGCCTCAATCATCTGCACATAAATGTAAACAATAGGACACCTCTGAGAACATCTGCATTTTATGCCACCTTAATCTGGGTCTTTTTCCTATCCGAGGCCTCATTCTCACTCAACTCCTAGAGTCTAAGTAGAAGCAAGTAACAGGTATCCAAATTTCTGATAGCAAAGAGTGTTTCCCATAAAACCTTATCCCACTCTCTATAAGATAAAATGTTTAAAACTTTAGTAAAAGAATGCCATATCTAGTACCATAAAGAGTATACAGCTCCTCCAACAAAGAGACACATCCCCGGCGCCAAATTTTTACCTATCTTTAGTGATAGCAAACAAATCCTCCTCTCCTTCTTCTTCAAAGAGGCCACTCTTGTTAATAGTGTGACTGACAGCAGGGACAGAGTTCATAGTCTCCTTCTTTTGATTGTCCCGAGATGCAGGCTTGATTTCTTTGGTGATATTCCAATGGTCCTAAAAATACAGCAATTACTCATATCTCTGTTCTCCTGCAAGATGCTTAACATAATCCAACTTTGAAACAAAGCAGCTGAAATGAATATTATACACAACCAGTTTCAACATGAACAATAGAAAATTAAGCCCCAAAAAGTGAAAGCTCTGTAGTATGCAACCGGTTTCACCTATTCAAGAGTTATAAAGCCAGCCACCCTTTAACAACTTATATACATTATACCTCTTCATCACTGCTAAAGAGCAAACTTTTTGCTTTCTCTTTGGGTGGTTTTGACACTTGTGTCTTAGGCACAGATCCAAAGAGTTCCTAAAAGACATAAAAAATAAGGACAAGTTGATTTGTTAGCCAGTCTCTCCCTCTCTCTGACCCCTTAGTTTCCGCAACTGAACTATGCATTAATGAAGCCAGTAAAATAGGCTGATGTTCACCCAAAATTATGGAGCAGAATTTAACTAAACTCTTAGCATTTCAAGTCTGTGAGTTGGGATGCTAGAACTCTAAGGATGAATACATAAGATCAACTATGATAACTATGGTTAACTGTGTTTAAGGATACATTCCCAATCCTGATAAATGTCCTCCCTCCTTCCCCATTACCTCCTCAGTTCACACATCATCAACTTCCTGATTTCTTTAAACTGTAGCTTCACATCTTCTGCAAAAGCAGAAACTGTGGTTTCAGTCTGGATCACAAACTACTTAGAAGTTGATTTAACCACCTGGCTTATAAGCTGGACAACCCAGTTTCCAGCTCTGCATAAGCTACGGAATCATGATTTAAACAAATCAGGCTCCATGCTGGAGCCAAAGAGAACTGGGAATGTACAAGCTAAGGAGGCTTAAGGTGGCATCCACAATTCTAAGTAATTAGTTAGCTAATTGTTTAAGCCTACTCAAAAGTTTCAGATCGGAATAAACTGTACATGTATACTTCAACGTGCTCTTTATTGTACAATTAACTAATGGCAAGGAAAAGAAGAGAAAACTGCAGCTTTTGAAATTGTGTACAAACCTTTCTATACAGATTAGATAGCCACTAAAGTATTAGGAACCATAAAAGAAAATACTCAAGGATTGTGCCGTAAAGACACACAATACGTTAGGATTGTGCGTTAACGTATAGATCTAGGGGGCCAATGAAAGGTAATAGGCATGTTCAAGAAAGAATTCCCTGCCCTCTTTCCTGAATGTTTTACACCCATCTTCTTCCTAAGCAACCAAGGAGTAGAAACTTATTTTTTCTTTCTTAACACAACAAAAACAAACGGGCACTGGAAATTTCAAAATTTTGTCCATGCTTTTAAGAATATGGAATGTGAGGGTTTATGTAGAACGCCAGTGTGATATGTGATTAGAATGCTAAACAAGAACCAAGAAATAGAGTGGGACTCCAGAGATCTCAGAACTTCCATATATTAGCTCCATAGCACTGTGTTCTCTCTGCATCATATCTCAGTTACATATCCTTTTAAAAAACCTTTAGTGGTTCTTTAGCTCTGCTTCTAGCCCCTCCACCTCTACTGCTCATCGCTGATGACAACATCACACAAGGTTTTCTTATTTCTAGCAATTTGTGCCATTGAAACAGCCTCAAATACTGGTTGGCCAAATCGCATGGCTAGCTGGCTGAAAAATATGACATGAACCCTGAATCCAGGGAAAGGAAAGCAACATTCCCCATAGACTTCCTCACTGCTGAGAGGTCTGTGGGGCCTATAGTTATTCTCCCAAACAGATGGAAGTAGGCAACAAAAAACAGCTGAAAGTTTTCCAGGGGGCCACTAATAGCCATGAAGATCACAGTCCATAAGCATTAAGTTGTGCAGGCCTGTACCGAAGCATATTTTACTGTGAACAGAAATGTAGCAACTTTCAGGTACCACTGACCTCCTCATCCTCGTCCTCAAACAAAGACAGTGGCATTTTTGCTGTCACTTTGCTAGATGAAACAGATGAGCTCTTTGATTTTATGGTCTGATTAGAAGAAAACAAATCCTGCTGGATACAAAAGAAAGTTGATTTCAGCAACTTTTTAGAAGTGGAGATTTGAAGATTTCAGCAGCCATACACAGATATCAAAAGAGTCTCTACCAAGAGCAAGACAGTTTATACCAGGGGTGCCCAAAGTTTTTGGCAGGAGGGCCACATCATCTCTCTGACACTGTGTCTGGGGCCGGGGAAAAAAAGAATTAATTTATATTTAAAATTTGAATAAATTTACATAAGTTTACATAAATTAATATACTAGAGGTGGAACTTATATGAATGAATGAAGGTCTTGCAATAACTCAAGGCCTGTAAAAGGCATCGCACAAAGCAAGGCTGGTCTTTTCTTTGCTGCCACTACTGCATCACAGATGTAAAACAGCAAGCAGTGGAGGGAGCCCTCATCCCACAGCTAACGCGAGAGGTCAAGAAGTTGCCCTCACGCTGAGAGCAGTTGCCTTGGGCCAGTGCGGGCTCCAGCAAGTTTCTGGAGGGCCAGAGGCTCATTGGAGACTGGTGTGTCCCTGAGGGCCGCACTGGGAGTTGTCAAGGGCCACCTGAGCACCCCTGGTCTATACTAAAGAACCATATGCATAAAAACAGTAAGGGCTCAAAATCCCAGCAAAACCATTGTGGCAAGAAGGTTGTGTGTGCATGCATCCTTCAAGTTTATAAGAATCCTAGCTGTAGAGCAGGGATGTCCAAACTTTTTGGCAGGAGGGCACATCATCTCTCTGACACTGTGTTGGGGGCAAAAAGAATTAATTTACATTTCAAATTTGAATAAATTTACATAAATGAATATATTAGAGATGGAACTTATATGAATGAATGAAAGTCCTGCAACAGCTCAAGGCCTATAAAAGGCCTTGCACAAAGCAAGGCAAGCCTTTCCTTCACTGCCGCTGCTGCATCAGAGATGTGAAACAGCAAGCAGTGGAGGGAGCCCTCTTCCCACAGCTCACGGGAGAGGTCGAACAGTCACCCTCATGCTGAGAGCAGTTGTGTAGGGCCAGTGCAGGCTCCAGCAAGTCTCCAGAGGTTCACTGGAGACTGGGGGCTCCCTGAGGGCCAGATTGGGAGTCCTCGAGGGTCGTAAGTGGCCCCAGGGCCGGGGTTTGGGTACCCTGCTGTAGAGAGCAGAGCCCAGGAGTTAGTCTCAAATCTGCCAGTGAATGTTCTGCCAAATCACAATCTCAAGGCAAAACTGCATAGACGCACTCCACTTTTTCTCAAAGTAGCTTAACTGTTTGGTTCAGGAGCTGAGAGTCAAGGCAAGCAACAGAGATTTGGTTATGCTGGCAGGAGGGTTACCTGTGTTCTTTCCCTTAAGTTCAACTTATTTCATGTGATACACTTTAGAACCTACACCGTCTCCATAACTTGTGGTTGATAAGGAAAAAAAATTCTGACTTTTTTCAACTTCAACTTTCAACTTTTCAACTTTCAAAATAAAGAATTATTCAACTAATTAAAAGACACAACTTGAAAAACTTAAGTAACTGATTTCAGTGCAAGAGTTATGAATACATGTGGATCGCATTACCCGTGGATTAAGGACCTACAGATTTGATCAGCTGCAGGTTCTAAACCAGCCATTTTCAACCACTGTGCTATGGCACACTGGTGGGCCATTGGGGGATGTGACAACATAGTGTGCCTTGTCAATTGCCAAAAAGCTGATGGTATGCCTAGACCATTTTAGTGGCTTGACAGTATGCCATGAGATGAAAAAGATTGAAAATCACTGTTCTAAGCCCACAGAGTGGGTCCAAACAGCACCCTTCGGAGGTGACCGGAGCTGTGTTCCTATCGCCTCCTGAGGGTGTTCTGGGGACTGTGAAGGCTGCACATGGCATCCACAGGCGTCAGAAGGCCTTCTAGGGCTTCCAGAAGGCCATAAATCGCAATTTCTGCTTTTTGGCTGAGAATTGCCTTTTAGCTAGTTCATGTTTTTCTAAAGCAGTTACTGATAAATTTAGGGGTTGGCAATTTTGAGGGTTTCTCAGTTGCAAACCTCTTTCCTGTCCTATTATTTTACGAATTGTCTGCTTTTATTACTTCAGCCTTACTCATTTTGTCATAGGTTCACTTTCATGTCCTTCAATTGTTTTAAAATTTCTATATTTTTTGCAGAGAATGTATAATCCATTTTTGAAGCTGATGTAGGAAGTTTTAAATAGGTTTCTACATTTATAGTAAATGGTATCAATATGTAGGGTTGTAAAATGTATAAGTTGTTTTTTATTTGAATGGTATAAAAAAATGTTTCCCTCACTGTTGTTCAGAAAGTGCTTGAGATTCTAAGCTTTCAGGAACCAAAGTTTCCCAGGTGATTTGACACATAACCAACCACAGCTGCAGCCTCTGAACACTGACAATCCAATACAAGGTGGCACACACAACTTTTGGGATACTTAACAGCATGTTCACACAGAATCTTCCTGTACAGTTGATTTGACATAGAGCTGAATGGTCGGGTTAAGAACTTACTTCAGAATCCTCCTCATCAGAAAATAGACTTTTGTGGTCTTTTGGAAGTGTCTGAGTTACAGTCTTAATGTTTTCAGCAGAAGATGGTTGACTCTTTAAATAATAAAGACAAAAATGAATGAATGTCACTTTGTAAAGTTTTTGTGAATCATATAATACAGTCCACTTTAGTGCGACTGAGAACCCCTTGGAAAATGGACATTTTTGCAAGCAAACTGGAAGTGAAAAGTCAAGCTTAGAGACACCAAAACTCATACACTGCTCACATAAAAACACCAGGCAGCTTGTGTTGAAATAAAGAGGCAGAAAATTAGAACAGTAACTTCAGAGCAGCATGTCAAAAACAAAACATGATTTGGAGTCATCCTTGAGACTGCGGAAGCTTGGTTGTGGTTGCATGCCCATATCAATTCTCATACCATAACTGAAAAAAAAAAAATTCTGGTTATTTAGATTGTTAGGTGGTTAACATGTACTATGCAATGTTTATTCTCCTCTGCCGCTTGTTGATGCCAGACCGCCTACAAGGTAAAAGTTAATAAACACTGTGTGGTTTAAGTGTGATTGAGAAGCAGGCATAGTGGGCCCTCCTCATCTATGGGCTCACTCCAATATAACACAGGTTTGCTGGTTATCTTTTGACTGAAGTCTCTCCTATCTTGACTTAGATGCCAAAATTAAGCAAGGATTCTCTAGAGCAGGGGTCTCCAAATCCTGGCCCAGGGGCCAGATGCGGCCCGCAGAGCCTCTATTCGGCCCGCGGCCAGCCTCTTGTCCCCTGAAAGCCTCTGGCCCACTCAACTGAACATCACCAGAGCTGTGCTCTGATCACATCTGGAGGGTGTTCTGAGGGCCAGAGAGGCTGAGTGAATGAGCCCACTCATTCATTTATTCATTCATCTAAGTTCCATCTCTAATTTATTTATTTAAATTTTATATTTAAATTTTTTTTAAGGCCCTCAGCACTTTGCCAGATATTTCATGCGGCCTTCTGGCCAAAAAGTTTGGAGACCCCTGCTCTAGAGCAAGAACTCAAGACATTGTTTTGTTAAGCAATTGAAAAACAAACATCCATACAGTTACCTTGTTTCCTGATACCACTTCTTTGCTTTCTTTAGCTGCATGGTTCACCACACTGGCAACATCAGGTTTTCCCTTGAATAAGTCCTCATCAACATAATCAAAGAGATCATCTGCAGATCTAGCTGTTTGAAAGCAAAGCACAGACATTCACTTTCAGAACAAAGTCACCTGCTATGTAAGAAGTCATCAATCAGACTAAATAAAACAGTCACACTTTTAAGTAGGACAGGAGAAAAAAGAACACAGAAGCAGTTTCAAGATCCTTTTTGGTGGTCCTACCTCTGCGCTTCACACATTACATTTTTTAGATGTACAACTAGATTATAACATGTGAATGAAACAACCACCTAGAAATGTGTATGATAGAGGTATACACATTAGAAAGCTAGAACTGCCCCTGGTTCTGGTCATGTCACAAATCCAAGTTTACCACTACATAATTTCTGGCAAGTTCCTTTAAATAACAACTTGACATACAGAAATGTTAAGGTGAACCTTTTCCCACTGCTTTATCTCCATGGCAAGAAAAGCTTCTTCAGTTAAATTATGACATGTTGAACCAGACATGTTAACTGTCTTTCTTTAAAGACAAAGAAAGACAGTTAAAGCAGTTTAAAATATACAGGGAACTAAGGACCATAAAAGGAATTGAATGAATAATCACAGCTCTCCCATCTCTTGCTGCTCTAGTTAAGCCTTCCTTGACACCTCTGCTCCAAGAAAGACTCCTGAATGGGAAAAGCAAATTACTAGCAGAGACCTCAAGATTCAGATTATTTGCTTAACAGAAAGGGGACAAGGGGATAAAAGACTTCATTAAAAGAAGCTTACCTGAAACAGAGGATTTTTTGTTTGGCTTAAAGTCATCATCATCATCAAATAGACTGACACTAGTACCTAGTTGGGAGGCTTTATCTGAGACTGGTTCTGTCAGTTTCTTATCCTCTTTGTTCGTTAGAAATGGGGAGGGACTAAAGACATCATTGCTACCTATAAATAAGAGAGGACATGGTCAGCTGATATTTAAAGCTTGTATTATTACAGTCACTTGCATGTTTCAGTCATAGACTATTTGCCTTTTAGCTGCAGAACAGGACAAGTTAGAGTCAACAGAGTCAACTAGTTACGGTCAAATTATGGTATGACATTTGAACTCAGAATTAACAAAAAAAAATACCACTGGAAAGACAAATCCTTTCATCTAGATTTCCAAGAGAACTCTATGAATACAGAAACATATTGATAACCCCTTATGTCAGTGTTTTCCAGCACTGGCATAGCGGTGCCAATGGGACATGTGCTGCATCCTGCATTTGGGTCTCACTCACGGAGGCCTCCTCAAAGTAAGGGAATGTGTGTTCCCTTACACAGAGCTGCATTGCCCTTATGCCAGTGCTGGAAAGCACTGACATGAGGAGTTAGGATTGCACCCTTACTCATTGTTTAAGCAGCATATAAAAAAGGAAGGAAACTCTCAAATACTGGATTCCACAGTATGATGGTTATACCCAAACAAGGACAGCACTCAAATGAGCTTGGGTAGACCAAGATGCTGTCCAATCAAGATGTAACAGTTTTCACTTCTGGCTAGCCAGGAGATTTAACCCATTTCTGCCCAGCCCACATGTGTACACATTTCATCCCTGTTGCATATATGCAATTTAAATTTTATATTTAAATTTTTTTCCCAGCCGTCAATACTGTGCCATATATTTCAAGTGGCCTTCTGAAAGTAAAGTTTGGAGACCCCTGCTCTTTGTTCCACTGTACATCTGCATTAGATTTCAGACAGCATACACGAAGTACTCAACACCATGTGCTCCTATATACAACAAACTGCTAGCATTACTTTTTTTCTATACCTAAGGTACTTTGCTGTCATAGATTGCCCTTATTTAAAACAGTTGTTTTAATCTTCATTGCTTCTTAGTTTTAGTGTTTTCACCCTTAGTCTGTCCTTGAGCACTGCATTCTAAACCTAAGTACTACCCCTACTAAGATAAGAGATTTTTCAAAGATATGCTCCTCTTATATTTAGCAAGGAGAAAGTAACTGTTCCCATTAATCCCAGCATAGTGTGTTTTCCAGAGACTCTCTTTTGCATCTAGTGTTTGTTTTGTATCTTTTTAGAATGTGAGCCCTTTGGGGACAAGGAATCATTTACTGATTATGAGCCCAATCCAGAGCTTGGCGGCGCCTGCACACACTGTCACAAACATGCCGAAAGGCACGTCAGCGACAGTTACCACCGGCTACTGCCCATGCTAGCCCAGCAACAGCCAGCGCTGGGCTAGTGCAGGGTGGGCGCCCAGCCCCCACGCTCAGTGGTCTCATGGACCGCGGCAGCACGGTAAATGGGAGCATGGAGGGAGCGGGGAGGAGGCGTTCTGGGGAGGGGGGAGGCCGGCAGGGGGCAGGGAGAGGGCAGGCGGGAGGCGTTGCGGGGGAGGGAGCAGGGAGGCAGGAGGCAGGTCGGGTGGAGCTCGCTCCATCAGATCCTGTCCATTAGTGCAGGGCTCGGCGCCCTACGCAAATGGCTTTACCATTGCGGGGCTGCTTCCCTTACCTGGGAGAAGTGGACGAAAAGTCCCCTTTTCCTGAGGCGCCTCCCGCAGGGTGAGGCGCGCCCCGGACAGCTCAGGATTGGGCTGTAATAAAGCTATGTAAACCATTTTATGAATTTTTTTGGTTGAAAAGCAGTTTTGTTATATAATGTTCTTAATAAACATTACTAAATATAATCATTACTGTTGACACTCAAACTCTGAAAAACTAGATTCAACTCTTACATTTTATGAATAAAATGTAAAATACTGTCCTTCTCTAGCAACACATAAGAAAGCATAAGATGTGTTCTGGGTGCATTCTCAATTAATGAAAAGCAACAGTGAGATCCAACAGCCCCAGTTTATTCACATGAATTGACTGTGCAACCTAGAACATGCTCCTGAAAGTTCAACAATGCGCTGAGATTCCACACAAGACATGAAAGGATTACTTGGCAGACACATTTATACGGAAAATATTCCCTGCAGATAAAACATCTTAGTATCATGGTTTACACAAAACATCAATGATAGTTTCCTTCCTTGGGGAACAGACCAGACTAAACAATCTATAAGATCTTAAAAATAGTTTTTAGCAAATGCACTAGATGGACCTCTAGCTATTTCTTTTTTAAGCAAGGGGGGTGGCCAGGCATTGATACTGTCCCTCAAGCTCTACACAATATTAGCAGTTTGGCAAAATGCATATGACTTAATATATTTAATAATAACTGGCAGGTAAAAGAGCAGTAGTATTCGTTTTGATTTCCATTTTTTTTAATCAGTTCCTCCAATTTCTATCATGACTGGTGCAAGACTTTCACCAAACAGTTTACTTCCCAAGAAGGAAGTAGAGAAAGATAGGCCATTAACTATAAATCCCCCTCCCAGTGTTTGAGCCACATTTTGGGACAAATACAGGACAAGAAGGCACTAGCAAAAAAATTGCAAATAAGCTATAGATAAGATGCACTCTGCTGCTTTGATCAGCTTTTTCAGCCCTTTCCTAAAGCCTTTAGTCTAGGAGGGAACTCAGGTAGCAGTGACCAGGCTCACAACACAGAAGATCTAGGGAGTGTGGAGTAAGCAGTGCCCACCCCCAAACGCCTAAATGATTGTGTGGTAGGTAGCCCCATTCTTTTTGTCAGCAATTCTGTGTCCTCCTTGAGGGACCATGGCTTAACAGTTAACAGCAGCCACAGATACTACCCACCTTCATCTGCAATGAGGAAAATTATGAATGTATTTTAGATCAATAGTAAGGCTCAATAGGCATAGCGATGCCTTCTGAACTACGTCTATACTGCAGAGCATACACTGGAATCTTTTGCAATGGCAAAATAATGTGAAAGTCGGGGCAGATCCGGGGGGGGGGCATGGCTGCATGTGTATCCCCCAAATTGTTGTATCAGCAGGAAGGGCGCCTACTGGAATGGGGAGCAGCCCAAGTCCATCCAGGAACCCAGGTCTTCCCAGCTGGTAGATCTGGGCTCCAAGTCTAGGTGGGAGCCTAGGTCTACCAACCCAGCAAACCTCAGCCATGGTGGCTCGTAGATCTGGGCTCCGGGTCTGGGCAGCAGCCCAGGTCTACCCATCCAGCAAACCTCAGCCATGGAGGCCAAAGTTCAACCGGGAGCTTGGATCTAACAGCCTGGTTGACCTGGGCTCTGGAGTTAAGGTAGTACTCATGCTCCCCCCCCCCCAATACAAACACTGGATCCACCCCTGGTGAAAATACAACATCTTAATTATTTTAGGTCAAATTCAACATTTCAGAAAGAAGGTTCTTGCAATCAATAAGGCCCCCCAATTCCCCAATACCTGGAAAGAGAGAAACTGCTCCAGCGGGAACTTTTCTTACAGCTTTTGATGATGGCTCTAGAAAAAGTATAATACGGTTAAGTGACACAGCAAACATTTACTTCACGCACCTAATTCTGATCAACTATAAACTGGAACACTAGAAGGAGCATGTTTTCCAATAACTGATGGGGGGAAAAATTAATTTACTCGTACGTGTGTTTTAGTGAAACGACCTTTCTTGTCTGACTGCACAAACTATCAGTCCTCTGACTGGAGGAATGTTAAAGCACATGCAAGGGGAATAATCAGACATGTGGCTTTTTCTGTTTTCATATGTACCTTTCTGGCTGACATTAAAACATTCCCCACCTCAGTCAGAGGCTGTTTCAAGTCACATTTTAGAATATGTGTATATCTTAAATATTTGGGGGTACATTTCATGTTCCTCTCTTGAGGAAGAGAAGCACAAAGATCCAATTTTCAAACGTTTCAATTAACTGAAGAATGTTGGACTACATATACTGTACACCAAATTTAATCTCTCCTGCTAATAAGGCAATAGCTAAATTTCAGGATAATATTTTTTGTTCCTTCCCTTATTAAGGAGAGGCATACAAATATTTCCTCTTCAGATTTTTTTTAAAAATCCAAGTACCTTGAACTGAATGTGTACCAGTTTCATTTCTAGACTGAATGTGCACCAATTTCATTTCTATTGCTAATGTGTCAATACTCTAGCACAGAAACAGCCCAGAAACAGATGGGACAGATTCTGCCTCTTCACGTTTTGAATTGGGGGAGGTGGCACATACATGGATGTTTGTGTGGCTATCCCCTTTTTATGTCAATTCATTTGAATTTGTGCATCAGCGTTAAAAACACACAGAAAAATTTATCTATTTTGGGAGTTGGAATCTAACCTTTTGATGCAGAATAGCCTTTACAGCAATACTTCTTTTATTACTACTCTAGGGCAGTATCTGAGAATAACTTTGGCTTTAAGTAGGTCACTAGCTCACTATTTTTGTTTAAAACACCTGCAGTATATTGACATATTAAATGGATATTGCTGCTGTTTTCACATCTTTTAACTGCACCAGTATTGTTTTAATTGGTTTCATTTAATATTTTTATTAACTGTATTTTATATTTTATCTTTATTGTTGTACACTGCTTTGGGCACTGGAAAAGTGTTTCAAAAATCTTCTAATTAATTGTTGAAAGGTATTGGCAGGTTAGAAAACTTTAAAAGTTTTTGTTCTAATTGGATCAAATATCACAGATAAATATCAGACAGCATCTTGCTTAGCATCTACTCTCCTGCTTAGAATTAAACAGAAGTCAAAGCAATTTAAAATAGATGTTAAAAAATCAAAAAGAAAAAAAACTTACTGAACATTACTGTAGCACTCCTGTCTTTCTTTTAAAGATTACAAAACTCTTGTGAACGGGAATATTAAAATTTGGAAAAATGCTGTAAGCCACTCTGTGGCCATGGGAAAGAGCATGATAAAAACCAAACAAAACAATACATAAATTTCCTATGACATGTGATCCATGGCCATCCAGGACATTGTGAGTGACAACAGTGAGGCAGGGCTTCCAGGTATCTTGCCCAGCAATGACATCATCACTGGGCAAGCACAGTGTCATGAGAACAGGCTGGTAACACAGCCAGCCTGAGTCATGATGATTGAGGTAGGAGTGGTAGGACAGAAGCTACAAAGGGAGAGGAAGCCCAAACACAGGAGGTGGGCAAAGAAGAGAAGGCAAGGATGAGAACAGACCTGAATGGAAGGATGGAGAAGGGGTGAATCAGGCAAAAGAAGGAGAAGAATGGGGTGGGAACCAAGAGGATAAGGGACACAGTGAGGGGAAAGGAGGTGAAAACAGGAAGAAGGTGGTGACAGACAGGTGAGGAAGGAAGCGAGGACCGGAAGACAGAGGCATGGAGCAGAGAAGGGGGAGACGGCTGGAAAAGGAGAAAAGTGAAAGATGAAATGCCATGGAGATGAGGAAGAGAAGTGGGAACAGCCCAGGCAGGCTCTAGAACCACCCCAACTCCCATCACCTGTACTTGGTCCCACCTAGACCTCAGCAACCCAACCCTAGGCCAGATGTGGATTCTAAGAAGGTGCGACTATTGACCCTGGCTTCTTGGTCCCAGACAAAGGTCACTGTTAGGCAATATGAAGGATAAAGACACCACAAAAACCAGACTACCAGATCCCAAGAGCTTGTCCCTGTCCTACCCCATCCTGCCTTTGTAAAAGGAACCTGACGCTAAACACTTCCTAACAACATCTTCCAGCCTCCCCATCTTCTGTATGTCATTCATGCCCTCCTGGAATGTGGAACTCCCACCATGGGACAGAATGGAGAGAGAAGGGCCCCCCCCATGCCCACATTCCAAAAAAAGGATCTAAAGCCATAAATACATGGAATTATATACAATATAATAATCCATAAATAATATGGAACCTGAAAATGCAATTCAAAAGATATACTGCACATGCTGACTGATGTCAAACATCATCTAACCACAAGACTCAGAAAACGTTTTATCTGAACATTACAGTTCATCTTATTGGCTTCTGACATGCACATGCTCCAAGCTTTTTGATACTGATTGACACTTGTCCATCATATGAAGGAAACTTTCCCAGTAGTACAGAAATGTGTTCCATGCTTCCTAAATCCTCACCGTCATTTATTGGAACTCGTGCTTCTTTTTCCGTTGCATCTTCCCCTTTCGGCAATTCAGCAAAAAGGTCACTCTGGTTGAACACAAAAATTAACAGAAGTATTTGTGATAGTTATTGTATGAGCTACAGGAACCAAGTACTTAAGACTAAAAACACTGAATAAATGTGACTTTTCAGAAACATTCTTCATAAGGGATTGTATCAAGAATTATTTTTCTAATTAATCTAATTTCTAATTATGCTACATTCACGTTCAGCAGCAGTGCACCTTTGAGAACCCAGCCGCTGAGCAGCAATGGCAGGATATAACTATTTGCTTATATGTTCTGTTTCTGATCTTCAAAATTGTTATCTGGTTAGCCACTGTGGGAAACAGGATGTTGGGCCAGACGGATTTTTGTTGTGATCCATCAGGGTCTGTCTGGCATTGAACTTACTGGGGGCAACTCCACCTGCGCTGGCATCGGGTTGCCTCCCTTCCCTGGATCCATGGGGGTCCACTGAGAAGGCCTGGCGCAGCATAGGCACCCACACAGCAACTAGGAAGCACCTCCTTCTCCCCCGATGCAGCTGCACACGCCACCAAGACAACACCTCCACCCACTGAGGTGAAAGAACAATATCCCAGGTCTGGGGATGGACAGGGAAGGCAGAGAGGGAGACAGGGAGAAGAGGACCTAGCTCCACCCACGCTATGAGGCAGGTAGTGGAAAGCTAGAGCAGCTGACAAAGGCAGAGGAGTTTTGAAGACACAAAAATGAGTGTGGAGAGTGGGTTCTGGGAAGGGGAAGACGTGGCAGAAGACATATAGCCAACTGGGAGACAGCAATGAGGCGGCTAAAGTCTGGGCTTCAGAGGGTAACGGCCTGCAGCCTGGCAGATTTGTATTCCAGATGTCTACCTCTGGCTTCAGGGACAGATCCCACAGAGAGAACTGGAAGAGGATGATGGGTATAGTAACCCCCTCCTCAGAAGCCCTTCAGAAGCCTTGCCAAGCTCCACCCTGCCCAAGGCTCAGCCTCCTGCCTTCAATGCCAACTGGTTGTAAGGAAGGGCCCGTTCTAGCCAGCAAGACCCCTTCAAGTAAGAGCCCCAGGCCACAGGTGGAACATTCCTACAGGTTCCTTCATATGGCACTCAAAGTTATGAAGCTGTAGCACTATTACAGTGTCTTTTTCATTGAGCCATGTTTGAAGAATCAAGGAAACAGGATGAGCTATACCTACAATGGCTTTTAACTAATTACTCTGACTATCACTGGGAGTTTCCTCAGGGCCTAAGCATAATTCTCTTTATAAAAGAGCTGCATTGGAACTGGTTAGATGTATTCTCAAGATTGACTGAAAACAGTGATGAAGCTTGAGAAATTTGGGGACTTGTCAATGGGTTTTGGCTGAGAAGTCACACGCACAACAAGCTGAATACTGAAATAATTGTTAATTGTGTCTGATGATGTTCTCTTTGCACCAGCAGGTAAAACACAGTGGAGCAGAACTAGAGCAGAAGACTAATGTTTCTGAGCTCTTTATGCCTGAATATGTTTAGGAAACTGATCATCTGTTACCAACCTCATCATCATCATCAAAGAGTCCTGTTCCACCACTGAAAAGACCTCCTTTAGAGGAAAATGGTGAGAAGTCTTCATCAGTCAACTTGGGAGGCTTAAATATATCCTCATCATCTAATGAGAAATAATATATGCATTAGTGTAAATGCTCACATATGTATCTTGCCCATTCCTAAAGGAGATCAGGGCAACTAACAAAGGCTTTCTTCATCCTGCCTCCATTACATCTTCTCAACGATCTGTGAGGCAGATGGAAGGTGGCAAAGATTTATTGTCTGTTGCCCCAGAGAATAGATCCAATGTGCTTAAGCTGCAGGAGGGGAGATCTCCACTAGATATCAGGAAGAGATTCTTAACGGTAAGAGCAGTTTGGCAATGGAACCAATTACCAAGGGAAGTGGTAGGAATCTCCATCACTGGGGATATTAAAGCAGAGGTTTGACAAGCATCTTTTGGAGATGCTCTAGAGAGGATTTCCCTGATTCAAGAAGCAGATGCTCTAGAGCAGTGATTTTCAATCAGTGTGCCAAGGCACACAGGTGTGCCTTGAGTTGTCTACAGGTGTGCCACAGGAATATGGGGGAGGATCATTTATTATTTGGGCCATTGGGGGATGTTAGCCCACCACCAGCAGCATGGTGTGCCTTGCCACTCATCAAAAAACTGGTGGTGTGCCTTGACAATTTTAGCACCTTGTCAGTGTGCCCTGAGGTGAAAAAGATTGAAAATCGCTACTCTAGAGAGATTTTCCTGCTTCAAGAAGAAGATAGCACTGATAGTCTCTTCCAACTTTATGATTCTATGTGGCTCAGAGACAGACAGAGTTACCCAATTAGCTTCATGGCTGAGTAGGGATCTGAATTTAGGTCTCCACAGTCCTAATCCAATGCTAAAGATTACACTATGCTGATTCTCACCGGATTCTCAAAGGAACACAAGAAGCAGGCCTATATCAAGTCAGACCATTTGGCCAGTTATTGCCTACTTCAGTGGTACTCAAACTGGTGGGTCACGACCCACCAACTCATGGAAAGGTCCCCCGGTCCTCCCGAAAGGTCCTCCTGAAAGGGGAGAGGCAGTGAAACAATCCCCAGGATCATGTAGCTAACTGGGGAGTAAGGGGGGAGCTTATATTCATGGAGAGCTGCTGCAAGCTGCAGGAGGTTCAGGGAGCCCTACACAGCCCTCTGCAGGGCTCCTTAAGGTTTAGAATGTTCAACCAGAGTGAATACAAAGCACTTCCTATTTGTGAATGCAACAAGGAAGTGCTTTAAGATCACTCCATTTGAACATTTAAAGCCTGGGGGAGCCCTGTGGAATATAATCGCCCTCCTTATACCCCATTAGCAACGCAATCCTGGGGATTGCTTTGCTGCCCTCACCCCTTCCCCCGCAAAGTCTTACCTCAGGAGTAAAATTCCTGAGAAGTTTGCAAACCACTGATCTACTTTGACTGGCAGCAGTACTCCAGATCTCAGGGAAAGATCTTTCCTATCACTTGCTGCCTGATTATTTTAGCTGCCAAGAATTCAATCTGGGACCTTCTGCAAGCAACACATGTGCTTTACCACTGAGCTATGGCTTTTCCTAGATGGAAGCCAAAAATTATTCCACAGACAAAACTGTCCTAACTGAGGGCCCTAAATTCCCTACACTTAAATAATGCACAAGGAAATAGAATAATGCACAGTTGTAGTTCTAGCAGTACAGTGTAACGGAGAGAATAGACTAACAAAGTCTTGACCCTTTGACTCAAAGTTCAAATTCAATTTAAACTGACACAGGACCCAATTCTGTATAACTTTCCAGCAGCTGTGGCAATGGGACATGTGCTGCATTCTGGGGAGGGAGAGGCAGTCACGAAGGCCACCTCAAGCAAATGTTCCCTTACCATGAGGCTGTATTGCAGCTGTATCAGCACTGGAAAGTGGGATAGAATTGGGCCCTCATTGGGCAGCTCTAGACAAGTCAAGCTCTTTTACAGTTTCTCAGTTTCCTACATGTACAGCGGAAGAAACAAGAACCTACAAATACAACAAAGAGGTCACATTTATACTGCTCCCTAGAGAAAAGCCTTTAGGAGTAACAGCAGCCAATCCAAACGCTAGTTACTGTAAGATGTGCAAGTATGGCTAAAACTTCTCCATGTGTCATCTCCTCCTCTACCAATAATAAGAAGGCATCTAGCATTTTCCTAAGACAGAGGACATTAAGGCCACAATCCTAACTCAACTTTCCAGCACTGACATAAGGGCAATGCAGCTCCTAGGTAAGGGAACAAACATTGCCTTACCTTGAGGAGGCCTCCATGACTGCCCCCCAACTGCAAGACGCAGCACATACCCACTGGCACAGCTATGTCAGTGCTGAAAAGTTGGTTAGGATTGCGCCCTAAGAAATTTAGACTAGGATTGACTCAGTCATGTACACGCCATCTTCCTGTGCATCAGTTTCAGTCTCCCTAAAGGAATTTAGCAAATGGGGGAGAAAAAACCTACCATCGGATGGAATGCCAATTTCTTCCTTGTCTTTCACTGCCATCTTCGTTTTCGTATCTGCTGATTGTTCAAGCAGGCAAGCTTAATATACAACCAGTCTACATTCTTAGCAAAAGCATTATTTATTTCATATATAACATCAAATAAAAAACCACATTTTATAACTTTTCTTTTTAAAAATCTTATAGAGAGACAATTTTCTCCATTCTGGATTATGGTTCACCACTCTGCAGTTGTCCCATCAGCAGTAGCCTCCTTGCCCAACCATAGCAGCATTCATTCAAACTGTTTCAAATTATACAATACACGAAGGCACAGGAGAATGCACTTGCTTCACGGAGTGTCCTAGGGGCCTTCACACCTCCAGCTACAGGTCTCTGGAACCTAAGCATTTCAGCAAGAGAACTTACTATAATTCCCATTTAGGTGCAAGCTGGATACTTAGCTAGGTATTCCCTGCGGGGCCAACTAATCAAAAAGTAAGTGATACCATAATCCAGGGGTGTCAAACTCGTTTCATAAGGAGGGTCAAACGGCATTCATGATGCCTGCTGAGGGCAGGAAGTGATGCTGTTAGGCAGGAAGTGATGTCATTAAACAACTCATAACCAAAAATAAGCACTTTTTCTCACTTAGGAAATCATTAACTACAAATGACAGAAAAGAAAACACAAATCTTTTATCATATTTCAAGATGCGGGAGAGCCCAATTTTCATGGGGGATGCCTTTTTAGCAGTAACACCTCAGCACTGCTCAGCAGCTGAGAGCCTGAGGGCTGAATAAAAAGCTTCCATGGGCCGCATCCGGCCCCCAGGCCTTATGTTTGACACCCCTGCCATAACCAATCCCACAAACGCTTTCAGGGTGAAGGCGGTTTAGTTTGAGCTCTTATACCCAGGCCTTAAAAGAACAATTTATACGGTGAAAAGATTGTATCTGAATAGAATATTTCTCAATTTCTTGGTCTTTGGCTTGAAATTTACAGCACCGCTCGTAACTCTGATAGTAGCTACAGACCGCTTTGAATATTAGTAAAAAGATTAGGTATAAAGGGAATTTCAGGACAAAGCAAGAATACCCATCCCAATGAGAATGTCTCACTCTTACACTCACTGGCCTCACAGGCCACAGGACAAAAAAGTAGTAAGAAGTCACTTACACAGTTGCTCTTCAGTTTGTTTATAAGGCACATCTCCTTTGATACGAGCTGTAAGCTCATCTGTAAACGAAGTGGGCCTTTTCTTTCTCTAAAACAGCAGGAGGGAGAATGGAGAAAAAAAAGACACACATATATTTAAGTAGCTAGCTAACTTCAAAAATGCTAGAGAAGAACTTAATTTCTTAGAAAGTTCTAAGAAATGATGATCAAGTTCTTGTTTTTTGATTAACATTGAACATACTATTACACTGACCCTAACTGGGATTAAAACCAGAACAAAGATTTGCTTTGGAACAGTTTTCCTGCATGAAGGTAGCAGCCATGCCAAGCAACAATTCCTTACCAGCCTTGCATTTTCTTCTAAGTCTTCTTCTTCTTCTTCCCCTTTTTCAGAGTCACCAAAAAGATCATCATCATCTTCATCACTCATCAGTGTAATTCTCTGAAAAATGATAAATACTATATCTCATTCTGCATTCCATCTCAGATAGAAGGTTGCTTTTTAATGAGATAGATTTAGCCAGTTTTAAAGTCATTGTCAGGAAGTACCTCCTTCGCTGACAACAGATGCATCCAACCAGAATGTTCCAAGTTATATGACATGTGATTTCCTATCTTCTCTTCCCTCATGTTCTGTTCTCCCTAAAGCCTCTCCCAGTGCCTGAAGTCAAGCTACTGTATTATTTGGGTTCAAGTGTCTTCCTGCTAAGCCCAATTCATCCAAATCCAAGTATCATCATCATAGTCAGGGAGGTTGGAAGAGAAGCAAAGGGAGAGGGGAAAAAAGTCTTGTATCTGCCCCACTCCTCTCCTTATTGCCATATCCCAGAAGTAATGCAAGAAGACCATGTGCCATAATGTTAAAATGGAGGATAGTTTTTTTTTTAAATAAGTATTTAAAACGCACAGTACCTCTGAACAAACAGACAAAATCAAAACACAAGAAATTGGGAAAATCACCTATGCATTAATAGATACTAGCAGCTAGAGTGCTAGACTGCTGGGGAAAAAACTGGGGAGAGGGGGATTTAAATTCCTCTCTCACCACTTATTACTTCACCACCTAATCTACCCCACAAGGCTCCTTCATAATGAAGAAAGGGGAGGGGAAAGCATGGACTCCTTAATAAAATGATAGGGTAATGAACACAAGCATTTGGTTTTTTATTTATATTTTTATCCCACCCTTCTTCCAAGGAGCTGAAGGTGATGGACATGGCTCTTCCCTGCCCCCACTTTATGTTCATAACAATCTTGTGAGGTAGATCAGGCAGAAAGGTAGCAAGCGCTAAGGGAAAATTTAAACACAAGTTTCTTTATTTCTGGTCTGATACTCACTATACTAGGCTATTTGCTCAGAGGCTCTACAAAAAATTCAGTTTTGTTGCCATTAGTAGAAAGACCCACTAAATGTGCCTTTAAGTTCTTTATTACAACTCCCATTGTGGGTAGTGACTGAGATCTGTTTCTCAATCTTTTCAAGGCATGCCTACTGGAAACTGGAATGGGTTGGGGTGGGGTTGTGTTTGAAGAACAGCAGCACTGTAATTAAAACTCACCCAAGCATGAAATTCTGCTCCAAAAGTAAAAAAATATCATCTATCATTTATGTGGAGGGATTTGGAGCTATTGCTCCCAATTTTTTTTCTTTAATTTTTGAGGAGTCACAAAAAGTTTTTACTAGGATGGATTTCCCACAAAAGTTAATGGGAGGTGAAGTCTATTTCATCCTGAAGGCCCCCTACTGGAGAAACTTCCATTTTTGTGCACAAGCAAGGGCTGTAATTAACATACGGGAACAGTATGTTAGCCATTATTATCACTTCCCATTCTTATATAGATAGGCCCTTTTCCCCATTACCAGATCTTCGATTTACCCTTTCCTCTCCTAGCCGCAGTGACACGCCTTACTGCATTGTGCAGGAGACTGGGGCTGCCATGCAGTAGGATTGGGCTTTAAATCCCAGATGTGCTGAAAGAGGCCCGTTTGTATTGTCATTCTAGTGTCAGAGCTTTATGGCCTACTCTTTACCTGCTTAGCACAGGCTTTTGATAAGCTAAATGCAGAGCAGAGAACAGAGTTGCATCCTTACCGGTTTCTGGTCTTCCTCACTTATGTTCCCAAATTCTTCTTCCAATTCCTAAAAGGTAAACACAACTTCAAAACTGAATCTGAACTAAAGAGTATTTAAGCAGTGTTAAGTGTGTTCAAGAATTTCATCTGGATCACCACCTTACCAGAGCCCATAACACAAACAGGGTTTGGGGTCCAACAACGGAACAATTTGAGATACTTTATAGTTGGAATTCTTTGTAGCTAACAAAAAATCTAGGAAAAAATTAATCCTCTTGTCTTCTTACCTCTTCATCTTTCCCTTCACTGTCAATCATACTCCCACGATCACTGTCTACAGAACCTTCTGTTTCATAGAAAAAGATGAGAAAGCAAAATTAATTCAAAACAAGATTTATATTGACATCCTCTTATTCACAATACAAAGCATACACCATGGAGCAGTTTTTCAGCCCAATCCTAACTAAAGGAAGTGTCTTCCTGCATGTGGGGGCAGATCAAAGGCACATTTCAGTTGATACAGACCCACAGTTCCCAAGTCACTTATGAAACCGATCAGTTTCAAGTTGAGGGCCTCAGCATAAACACTAAAATACCTCTAAATCCCTCAAAGAAACAATTCTGGTTCCTTCAGCATAGTTCCATCCCTAATGAAATAAGATTGTTTCTTGAAAGTCTGTTTTTGGTAAACAAAGCCAAAATAAGTAGGAGAATAAATATTAAAATGGAGTTTCTTTTTGCAAATAACTCAGAGCCAATTTTCCAGTGCCGATGCTGCTGTGCCAATGGGGCGTGTGCTGCATTCTGTGGTGGGGAGACAATCACAGAGGCCTTCTCAAGGTAAGGGAACATTTGTTTCCTTACCTTGGGACTGCATTGAGGTTACACTGGTGCTGGAAAGTTGGATAGGATTGGGCCCTCAGATGCAAGATATGAAATCTCTCCCTAAAGGCATCGGCATCTGAAGAAATTGTTCAGAGAATAAGCCACTATCTGAAGAATTTAGTCAGAGAAGAAATTGGGGGATAGACAGGAATACAGTCACATAAAGTCACAGGTGAAACAAAAAATTTCTGCGGTTGTTTTAGTGGTGACCTCCCATTTAAGACATGATAAGAATACCTCTTAGAGCATTCAGAATACAACTAGCCTAAACAAGAACCAAGTATAACAGCTTCAGTGTCTGTTATACTTGAGAACCAAGTATAACAGCTTCAGTTTCTGTTATACTTGGTCATGTACAAGAACAACAGCCACATATTTTTGAAAGTACCAAAAGGGAGTTATGAACTAATGTTATAGTTCAGTGATGTGGGATTTTCAAATCCCACTTCTACCACTAAATCTTCTAATGCATGTAGAGATGAAGTATTTGGTTCTCCGTAAGTCATAAAAAGGAACAGGATCTAGTATCCATTATGGATTTCATCACAAACCTTCACTGGAAAGGTCACCAAGCCCAACATCATCTTGTTCCATGAAGAGCTGGGAGCCAATTAAATACGGCAAAGGCCTATCAATATAAAGATCCTGTAAAAAAGCAAATATCATTTAGATCTTAAATGTTAAGCCATTTTGAAAATGAACATTTAGAAAATATAATTCAGGGCATGCAGATGAATTTATTATATATATGATACTGTATATTATATAAGAGATGATATGAATGATAAATGATAACAGGTAAGAGAAGAGAAACTGCACTAGGAGATAGGGAATGACTTATTAGTAAAAATGATATATGATATCCTGCACTCCTAAATATGTGTATACGTATGTGTGTGTTTTTATGTTGATGTAAATTCCCAATCCCAGGCTTGCAATTAGTTGCTCACATGATTACCAGTGATGACAATTGCCTCCAGGTGGTCAGGTGAATCTCACTAGTTATCACAATGTGGTTTTCTCATCACTTCTAAGCTTAGGGTGCAACTGGTTTTGAAGGTTAGAAGACTAACTGTTTAATTGTAAATGTGGAGTTTAGACTATATCTTAACAGCTGGGCAGCCCAATCCTGAGCTGCGTGACTGTGGCAGCACCGGAAATGGCTGCCACTGCATCCTGCACATTTCGGGCAGCCACTGGCAGCTCCTCAGGAGAAGGGGACTTTTGTCCCCTTCCCCCGGGTAAAGAGAGTAGCTCCGCAATGGGGCTACTCAATTCACCACCAATGAAAAGGTTGGCAGTGAATCAAGAACCTCTGTGTAGGGCGGCGGGCCTCCCTCTGTGTAGGGAGGGGGGTCCCGCCTCCCTCCCTCCCCACTTCCTCTTCCCGGCACACCTCCTCCCCACCCTCTCCCCGCCTCCCCAGAGCGCCTCCTCCCCACCTCCCCCTATACCCTGCTTTCCTCTCCACTGCTCATGACCACCGAACAGCAGAGGTTAGGTGCCTACTGGCAATAGTCCGGCACCAGCCAGCACTGGGCTACCACTGGCACTCGCCTGGTGGTAGGGCCCGCAAACACGCCTTACAGCACGTTTGCAACAGTACACACTGGCAGTGAGCCAGCGCACCAAGCCCAGGATTGGGCTCTTATTCAAAGAACCAGAAGAGTATTAATATTTTAAATAACTAAAATAAATAAAAAGGCTAGCACACACCATCTCAATAGTGCAGCCCTGTACAGAAGGTTCCCTTATTCTCCCTTCCAGACTTGGTGGCTTAGTGACTCTCTTCAGCATCAGGGATTGTTCCCAGCCCATGAGCAGGCTCCCCTTCTTTGCAATCCCAGAACTACTGACACAACTCTTACAGTCTCTACATAGACCGACTGCGTATCTGCTTCGATAGCTTATCAAGTGGCCATCTGTGCAGACACATGTAATGGAGTTCTATGCACGTGCAGAGCAATCCTGAGAAGCGTCCAAGTTTTATTAAGAATGCTGCTAATGCAGCCAATCCGTTGTTCTACCTTGCCTTACTTTTACACCAAACTTCTTCTTGAAATAGGTGCTGAAATGTACATTCAGTGAGGTTTTAGGGATAAACTGCAGTTCAGTAGCAAGGTTTTTCTTATCCATTTGAAAGGTTAGTCTGCTTGCCACACAGCAAAGCAGGAAACAAGAAAACACACACCATTTATTTTAACAACCAACACTAATAAAGTGAATAAATGTAAAGAGAATAAAAGTAAAAACTTTGGCAAACCATAAAAGCGCTCCTCCTACTACACAGTCTCTTTAGTGTGTATTCAGGGGGTAAAATCTCCTCTGCAAAACAAAATGCATTACCTTTGGCTCCAGTATTAGTTCTATCCTTTCATTAGTTTCTTCTTCAGAATCTGAGTTCCCTGCTTTGATGTCCAACTGTTCAAAGGCACTATCCAGCACCTGCAGCCCATAATTTACAGCTTCCTGGATTTTTGGAATCAAATCAGCTTCCTTCTGCTCACGAGTTTTCTCCTTTAGAATCAGAAGCACCGCATTCCAGTTAACTTTCCACATTCCATAGTTAACTCCACACCACATTCCAAAGTTAACTCCATAACACTCAACTTGCTTAAATGCAATTGCAAATATCTGGATTTTGATCAGCCTTTTGTAATTACAACAGAGCTAAATTACTAAATGTGGAGATAAAATATTCCAATTTAGCAAAATGCCTAGATAAAGTTGAATCATCTTTATTATATTAAACAACTTGTTAAATTCTTCCCCCTCAAAATGATGGGGGCAGGAGCCCTCACATATTGAATACCCACATAACTGTGTGTGTGTGTGTGTTTTGAACAGAGCATCTCTCTCATACGGTATATGAATTTTTATGAAGGAGACGAGATGTGTTGCTCCTGAAACTAGTCACTCTCTTTCACAATATATCATAGTTCTATATTACACTCTGGAAAATAATAAAATATGGCAACACGGTTAGACATGCAAAAGAGAATTACAATCTGAGAAACTAAATAGCAAAAAACTGGATCTTCAGAATTCAGGGGTACCATTCATTCAGACAGGTAGCTTTCTGAAATCTGAAAGCTCAAAATCAGAATGATTTCTCTGTACCCAATACAAATGAAATCTTGGTCATGCACAGTAGGTATTATGCTACAAATGGGGAAAAGTGAAGGACAGGGAAAAATCAGCTGTACTTTTTTTTTCAAACCATGTGGCCTCCTACTACCCCATTTGTTCACTTTCACCTTTCCATCCTCCTCTTGCTCAAACCACCACCACCAGCTGCTCACCAGCTGGACTAATGGAAAGAAGCAGCAGGAAATCTAACTAGGATCCTCCAACACCCAGCCTATTTCCCCCCCATATTTCTCCTCCCCCAATAAAGGAGGCAAGAGGGTGGGCAAAAAGGTGGTGTGTGTGTGCATGTAGGTGTATTACATTCAGACACAGAACGTTACTAATGGATAATTGTTCTTCAACTAATTCCATCACCTGTTCTGATTTGTCTCCCACTTCAGTTCTGGGGGTAGGTTCCTCCACTTCTTCATCATATACTCTCTATAAAGTTAAACAAGTATTTTCAAGTAAGTCAAAGCATCAAATACACACTGTTCACAAGTAAAGCCAAATCATCACTCTGCTTGTGTCAGCAACAACTTTCAAGAAAAAACTATTAACTGCCAAACAAGCGGTGGCTGGGGCAGCTCTATATATTTAAACCTAGAACTTCTACAATCACACAGAAGTGGAATGGGAAAACATTTAAGGATAGAAATTTTAAAAAAACACAACAGGTACACAAAGAGGTGAGGAAAACTGAACATTTCAGTATCTCTATCCCCCAGCACTTCTTTCTCAGCCGGATTCACTTCTGGTATTTGAGCTCCAGATACGATAATGTCACAGATAAGAGAAGAGGGAAATTCAACTCCCTCAACCACAGACGCCATTTGAATGCCCCCAAGCCCCACCCACATGATTTTTGCAGCTCCTAGTACAAATAAACACATCTGCCACTGTTTTATCTAGTGAAGCTCAGAAAGTGTCTTCAGAAATAAGGCATGCTTTTCTAAGCAATACTATTCATTCTCATATTTGTTTTATGTTGTTATTTTAATGTTATTAACTGTTCATTTCATTTAATTTTTTTAAGCATTTTCAGTCGATGAAAAACTTAAGAAATGAAAACAATAGGTATGTTCACATATTTATTACTGTAATTTTAATGTGGTTAAAATATTTAAAAAAATTATATTTTTTTGAATTATTCAGTTTAGGTTCTAAAAGTAATTATATTTTCCAGATACTTGTAACAATATCATTACAGTGAAAACAATAGGTAAAGTACAAACAGCTCCATTTTATTCTTGCAAACAATATCAATTTTCTACAAATATATTATGAAGTTCTACACTATCCTTTAATTGGTTTGTTAAATTCAGTAAATCAATTTTTTCCTGAATTCTTAAAAGCTAGTCCGTTCTGTACATACCAGCTTTGTTCACTGACATGCAACACTCATTTCAGCTGCTGAAATCAAGCTAAATACAAATTCTAAAGGTTATTTTTGAATTAAGCCTCAAAAATTTCTCCCAATACCACTATTCCTCAGTTTATGAGCATATGGTAACTGTACATTTCTCAGACAGCATTCAAGACCTTTTCCAGTACACCACAACTTTTGGATAGCACCATTAGATATAAATGACAAATAGCCCAATCCTAAGCTGCCTGGAGCACAGGGCTGCCATGGCACCAAAAATGGCTGCCACGGCATCCTAAGTGCATCCAAGCAGCCACTGGTGGCTCCTCAGCGGAAGCGGACTTTCATCCCCTTCCCCCAGGTAAGGTAAGCAGCCCCGCATTGGGGCTACTCAATTCTGAAGCAGCCCTTGGGCTGGTGCAAAATCAAGAGCACCAGCCCAACACAGAGGCTCTGGATACAGAGGAGCAGACCTCCTCCTGTCCCGCTTCCCTCCCGTCCTGCTCCATCCTCCAGCACACCCCTCCCCACCTCGGCTCTCCCCACCTGAAAGCCACCTCCTCGCCTCCCCCCATGCCCCCACCTATCTCTCTGCCACCCGGCGGTCCGCATGACCACTGAGTAGTGGAGCACTGGTGATCCACCAGCTCTAGCCCAGCCCTGGCTGGCACTGAACTAGCAACAGTGCTGGACTAGCACAAAGGGCCACAAATGTGCTTTATGGCATGTTTGTGACACTCACTGCAGGTGTAGCGCTGGCGGTGGAAGCTCAGAATTGGGTTCAAAAGACAGCACCATAAATGAAATGACAGCAAAATCTGCCAAAGATCAGAGCTTTAAAGTGCACAGATTTTAGAAACTTTCCCATAACAACTGCTACCAAGGCAGAGGCCCGTGTTTCCATCTTTAACCAGTAGCCCTGAAGAAGCTGTAGACTTGTCTCACCTTCAGGATGGCCCTTGCCTCTACTCTTTCTGAGTACAAGAAAGGAATACAAGAGTGAGGCACCTTTTTTTGGTAGGGCACCAGTTTAATAAGCATACTTTCCAACAGTCACTCAATCCAACACTGAGTGTTTGATTTCAGCATACTCACATTTTCAATGAACTGTGTATTCGACAGCATGAGAAAGCCATTGAAGACATTGTGCAGGCGGCAATCTGTACTTTTTGTTTCATGGATCAGTCTGTCCAGCTGCGTCTTGATTTCATGTGTCTTGGAGATTGTTTGTTGAGAGAACTCTTGTAGAAAATGCAAAAGCTAAAAAAAAAGGAACAATGTATATAGTTGCTCAAAAAACAAACAAACATAGCAAACCTGTAGCACCTTTTCCCTCAAGTATGGGGTATTCAAATGATAGACATTCCTGCCAGAAAGGGCAAATCAGAACTGTTTAATTGTGCTTTACATTGGCCTTTAACATACACGGTTAGAGCATAAATGGAAAACACTGATGCACAGAGAAAAAGGACAATATTCTCTATTCAAAGCAATGAAGTTTGCTATCAAGCTATTAGCATCTTAAAAATTCAATACAGTTAATAGTAAAAGGTTAGAAATAACACTGCTCAATCCTATCCAACTTTCCAGAGCTAATGCAGCCACAATGCAGCTCCGATGTAAGAGAACATTCTCTTACCTTGAGGAGGCCTCCATGGCTGCCTCCCCCCCCAAAGTATGCAACAAATGCAGCATGGACACAGCTGCATTGGTGCTGGAAAGTTGGATAGGATTGGGCCTTCAATGTGCAAGGAAGCTTTCTGTATGAGGACTGCATGCCTAACAGCTGTAAGGAAAAAAAAGACTAAAATAAGGGGAAGAAAATAGAGGATTTAATGAAAAGATTAGAAGCTTCGTCTTTGTTCTGAGTCACATAAAACAATAAAATCTCAGCACATATAACAAGATATGAAAAACTAGCAGTTTTCCTGTGGCAAAAGAGGACCCTGCAGACTCAATAACAGGCTTTAAGCACACGACATGCAAGGCGCCACCTTGAGATGGAATAGAGGAGGCAAAAACCCTCTAGCTGCAAATTTCTGCACATCAAACCCAAACTGACATTTGTCTTCCTATCAGGAGACAAAAAGGCTTATGATGAGACAGATTACCCTTGTTTTCCTTGCAATCCACGGCAAAAATGTGTCTATGGTCAGGCATGCAGAACTACTCCACGGTTTTTTTTTATTGTGGTAGGGCAGTAGTTCCAAAACTGTGAGTCATGACCTGATTTTTGGTGGGTCCTGTAGCAGCCAAACAGATCCTCCCATTAAAACACATGTGATGGAAGGATCAGATAACTAATTGCCACAAGTCCGGTGGCTTCCCAAAAATCAGATAGCTGCTAACTATTCTGCAAACAGCTCCTGCAGTTTTTCCCCGGTTATGGTTACATGTAAATAAATAAAAATAGTTTCTTTCTAGATTTCTTTTTTAAAGTCTCATAAACCGAGATGCCTCCCAATGGAATGTGGTTTTAAAAAGTGGGTCCCGTTGCTAAAAAATTTGGGAACCACTGTGGTAGGGAGGAGTGACAGTGACTGTACACTTTAAAAGCTTATGTTTTCAGAATGCTGTCAGCAGAGTTGCACAGCTAGACTGTGTCTAAGAAGAGGGTGCTTGAGTGCATGGGACCTATGCTATGCAGGGATGTGCAGGGAGTGGGGAGGCAGAGCCTCCCCACTGGGGTCCTTCAAAAAGCGCCGTCGCCGCGTGAGGCACCCAAGCACCCACAATCCATGCGCGGAGACTCCCCTGCCTCCCCACTCCCTGCACATCTAAGCTGTAGGAAGCACAGCTCTCCTCATAACTGAGGACACAGGCAGAGACTGCCCAGTGGTGAAGCAATTGCACTCTGTACATGCTCAGAGGCACCGTTCCTCCTTTAAGGCAGCAGCAGCAGCTGCATGCCCCAAACTCGGAAGGGGGTGTTGCTAAGTGGACGTGGCCAAAGGGCGAGGGGCGTGGCCACAAAAGCCCGATCGGAGAGCGCGCCCCTGAGGCAGCCGTTGCACCATGTCGCGAGGCTAAGCGCGGCTGCTGGCGTGACGAGCAGCAGCAGGTCCCAGACCGCCAGAGCCAGCCTCCAGCGCCGCCCTCACCCCGGCGTCAGCGGCCAAGGACCAGCCCTGGCTCCCCCCGCGGATCTCCTCCAGCGACCAGGCGCGCTCCCACGGCAGCCCCGCCGCCGGCTCAGCGCCAGGCGGAGCTGCCGCTTCGGACGACGACGAAGCCGAAGACATCGAAGAAGGCAGAGTGCCCGGCACCGGCCGCTTCCCTCAGGCCGAGCCTCTCGGGCCAGCGGTCAGCTGACTCCTTCCCGTCGGAGCGCGTGACTCGGTTCTGTGGAAGAGGCCTCCGTAGAGTTAGAGCGGCTGCTAGAGTCACCCACGCAGTCTCACTTCCGGGCTGCTTGTAGTGAGCCCCTGCTTTGGTTCACTGCCCGGTTGGGGAGGCTTTCTATGGATGAAAGTGGCAGCGCTGTGAGGCTGCAATCCTATCCACTCGTACCTGGGAGTAAGCCCCATTGGGTATAATGGGGCATACTTCTGAGTAGACATGCCTAGGATTGGGCTCTGAGGCTGCACACTTTCTTGGGAGTACATAAGAACATAAGAATAGCCCCACTGGATCAGGCCATAGGCCCATCTAGTCCAGCTTCCTGTATCTCACAGCGGCCCGCCAAATGCCCCAGGGAGCACACCAGATAACAAGAGACCTCATCCTGGTGCCCTCCCCTGCATCTGGCATTCTGACATAGCACCATTGAACACAATGGGATTTGTTTCTGAGTAGACCAGCATGGGAGTGGGCTCTAAATGCACCGACCCCTGACATGCATCTTGTATATAGGGGATTTTCTTTATGTGTGCTGGAAATCAAAGCAGCCACTGACTGAAAGTGAGGATGCCAGGAATATAATTCCCTCCCCCCACCCTTTTATTCACTACCTAACAACCCTGGGTGTTCAATACCATCACTATGGCATTTCCCAGTGCAGTACTAGACTACATTGCGAGGTTGTCATAAGTCATTCTCCATTGTGCACACACAGCCGCGAGATCGGGATATCAATACAGGACTATGTTATGGAGTCAGAGGTGTAACTAGAAGCCCTGGCACTGGAGCAGGGATGTCATGATGTTACTTCCAAGTCCTCCCTGATGAGGAGGCAATAGCAGCTTTGCACCCTCAATTCCTTCTCCTGTGGAGGCTCCCCAAAGGGAGCACCTTCTCCAGGGAGTATCCAGAGTTCCTTCTCACATAACACCAGAACCAGGGGACATCCACTAAAATAGAGTGTTGGGAGACTCTAGTGGTTGACATCCACTAAAATAGAGTGTTCTGTAAGGGTAAGTCTTGCCTCACGAACCTTATAGAATTCTTTGAAAAGGTCAACAGGCATGTGGATGTGGGAGAACCCATGGACATTATATACCTGGACTTTCAGAAGGCGTTCGACACGGTCCCTCACCAAAGGCTACTGAAAAAACTCCACAGTCAGGGAATTAGAGGACAGGTCCTCTCATGGATTGAGAACTGGTTGGAGGCCAGGAAACAGAGAGTGGGTGTCAATGGGCAATTTTCACAATGGAGAGAGGTGAAAAGCAGTGTGCCCCAAGGATCTGTCCTGGGACCGGTGCTTTTCAACCTCTTCATAAATGACCTGGAGACAGGGGTGAGCAGTGAGGTTGCAAAGTTTGCAGACGACACCAAACTTCCGAGTGTGAAGACCAGAAGTGATTGTGAGGAGCTCCAGAAGGATCTCTCCAGACTGGCAGAATGGGCAGCAAAATGGCAGATGCTCTTCAATGTCAGTAAGTGTAAGGTCGTGCGCATTGGGGCAAAAAATCAAAACCTTAGATATAGCCTGATGGGTTCTGAGCTGTCTGTGACAGATCAGATCTTGGGGTGGTGGTGGACAGGTCGATGAAAGTGTCGACCCAATGTGTGGCGGCAGTGAAGAAGGCCAATTCTATGCTTGGGATCATTAGGAAAGGTATTGAGAACAAAACGGCTAATATTATAATGCCATTGTACAAATCGATGGTAAGGTCACACCTGGAGTATTGTGTCCAGTTCTGGTCGCCGCATCTCAAAAAAGACATAGTGGAAATGGAAAAGGTGCAAAAGAGAGAGATTAAGATGATTACGGGGCTGGGGCACCTTCCTTACAAGGAAAGGCTACGACATTTGGGCCTCTTCAGCCTAGAAAAGAGACATGATTGAGACATACAAAATTATGCAGGGGATGGACAGAGTGGATAGGGAGATGCTCTTTACACTCTCACATAACACCAGAACCAGGGGACATCCACTAAAATTGAGTGTTGGGAGAGTTAGAACAGACAAGAGAAAATATTTCTTTACTCAGCGTGTGGTTGGTCTGTGGAACTCCTTGCCACAGGATGTGGTGACGGCATCTGGCCTGGACGCCTTTAAAGGGGGATTGGACAAGTTTCTGGAGGAAAAATCCATTACAGGGTACAAGCCATGAGGTGTATGCACAACCTCCTGATTTTAGAAATGGGCTATGTCAGAAGGCCAGATGCAAGGGAGGGCACCAGGATGAGGTCTCTTGTTATCTGGTGTGCTCCCTGGGGCATTTGGTGGGCCGCTGTGAGATACAGGAAGCTGGACTAGATGGGCCTGTAGGCCATCCAGTGGGGCTGTTCTTATGTTCTTATGAGAGTTTGGACAGACAAAAGAAAACATATTTCTTTACCCAGCATGTAATTAGTCTGTAGAACTCCTTGCCATGGGAAGTGGTGATAGCATTTTGCCTAGAGGCCTTTAAGAGGGAATTGGACAAATTTCTGGAGGAAAAGTACGTAACAGGTTACAAGTCATGATAAATATGTGCAACCTCCTGATTTTAGAAGTAGACTACCTCAGCATGCCAGATACAGGGGAGGGCACCAGGACACAGGTTGTGTCTTGTTGTCTTGTGTGCTCCCTGAAGCATTTGATGGGCCACTGTGAGATACAGGAAGCTGGACTAGATGGGCCTTTGGCCTGATCCAGCAGGGCTCTTCTTATGTTCTTAAGTGACTGCCTTACACATTGCACCCCCCAGCATACCGCCTGGGGCAGATGCCCCTCAAGCTCCACCCTAGTTACACCTCTGTATAGAGTAGTCATAAATGTCTCTCTCTGCTTCAGCTGCCATTCCACACACCACAATATGGAATAATAAATACAGGTAACTACATTCCAGAGTCGTAGATCAGTCTGTCAGCACCATCTCCTATATTTCTGTTCTAACAATAAACCATGGTCATCATACACCATTATTTCCATACCCTGCTTCAGAATGTGGAGGCAATAGTGGGTAATGTTACAGGGTTAAGCTACTTTTGGTCCTAGGCTACAATATATGGAAATAAACACTGAACTAACCCTCCATTTCAGCCATGTTCTCACTAAACTCCAATAGGAGAATAACTATGAACTGTATTTGCTTTTGCAACACAATTTTAAAATGTTTTAAAACTCAAGAAATGTCTATCTTTGTATTTGCAACAAGCAAATTTACAACAAATACAAGTACATACATGATCCCCACCACAAACTAGGCACACAAATCCACTGGTTAAGGCTATTTTATTGAATCTGTATCTTTGCAAGTACTTGTTCCTTTATGAATCACTTGTAACTTGGAAGATACTTCCTTGTCTATATCTTCATTCTTGTTGATGCTGGTCCTTGCTCCTAGCCCAAAAGATCCCTTGTTTCACTGGCTGCTTCGTCAAGGAACATGAATGTTGGAGAGGACTTAGCTTTCACAATCTTCCTTATGCAAAACCTGCAAACTTTAATTCTGCAAATTAAATATCTGAGCACCAGTGGTAACAAGAGGCAGGGATAAAGATCTTTAGCCCAACTGGATGGCAATGTGAAAAAACTGTCTAAGGCTCTTTCAAGTTATTTTCATACCTTAGACAAAAATAAAGACCAAACAATGGCTGTGTTTGTTTTTCAACTAGAAAATAGCAAGAAGTGAATTCACTAACATGCCTCTAGCACTGTGGTTCCCAAACCGTGCGTCAGGACCCACTGGTGGGTTGTTACCTAATTTTTGATGGGTCCTGTAGCAGCCAAGCAGAGCCTCCAATGAAAAGATCAGATGACTAATTGCTTCCAGCCCTGAGGCTATTCAAAAATCAGACAGGTGCTAATTACCTTGCAAAGAGCTCAGCTCCTGCAGTTTGCAAGCATGTGCAAATAAGGAGTAAATGTTTGAGCAGCTTCCTCTGTTTTCCTGGTTATTATTACTTGCAAATAAATAAAAATATTTCTACAGTAATCGCCTTTATAAAAAAAGTCTCATAAACATAGGTGGGTCCCAACAGAATGTCATTTTAATAAGGGGGTCCCAGTGCTAAAAAGTTTGGGAACCACTGCTTTAGCACGCATCTAGCTCAATTCAAAAAACACAGAAATTCAGAAGTATGTAGGATTTTTACCAAAGAGATGTAGTGGCTAGAGCAGTACCATCCTGTTCTTCATATAGAATCATTATAATGGAGGCAACCATGTTTTCTAGCATCTTGCTAGCAGGAACTATTGCTAGCATGACAAGGAACTATTGCTAGCATGACTATTGCTAGAATATGAAAAACGATTATGACCTGAGCACACTAGAAGGTGATTAAAAAAAAAAATTCTCTAGCACTAGAAGCTGAAAAACAAAAGCAGCCAACATTTAGTCTATACATGATGTTCCTGCAGAGAAGTTTCTGACAAGAACACTTAACCTCTACCTTTTGAACACTGAATTCCATGAAACGACTCTGAAATTAAAACTTAAAAACACAGGATCCAAAAGACTTTAAGGTTTTAAAAAACATGTAGTACATTATAAAAAACACAGTGTGGTGATCTTGGTTCCACTTTGCTGACCTCAAGAGCACCCCAAAATACGCCCTTCCCTTTTAAGCAGATCCGAAACTTCTTTTAAAAACTAGACATTCTCATTAGGACATCCCCCCCCCATCTCAAGAACTAGGAAGCATTCTCAAATACTTGAAAATTCTCATCAAACTAAGACAGCTCTCAAAACATTAGTACATGAAACCAGTACAAACCTTTGGGTGGGTGGGATGAATCGTGAAAGCAATGTTCAACAGTACATTATAGTAAAAAAGATTTATTAAAATAAAAATTAAAGTGTATAGGCAAATTAAATATAGGAATGGAAATTTTTTTTAAAAACTAAGTTTGTTTTTGAAAGTATTCAAAAAGCATTGAAAGAATTGCAATAATCTTAGAACGTGGTTAAGGTGTGGATCGAGCCATGTAAATGATATCAATAGTCACACCATCTTTAAAGCAAGCATCGCAGCTGGCCATCCTTTTTGCTCAGAGGATCCAGAAAAATCTCCTATCAGTCTTTTAGGCATAATATTTATTTATTTAATTTATACCCCACCTTTTCCCCAAAGGGACCCAAGGCAGCATAAGTGTATTCAATGAGTTTTCTTCAGGGCTGGTCCCATAATGAGGTGACAACCTAATATGCAGAAAAATTTTCACTAATTTCAGTGAGGCTTACTCCTGAGTAAGGATTGCATAGGATTGCACACAGTGCTTTATATCACAGCAGTTGGGGACACTGGCAATCCTGGCCCCAGCAATGCCCAAGGCCAAGACCACAGGCTGCTACCCCCCACCGGCAGAGCTGCCACCCTCCACTGACAGGCTGCTACCCCTTGCCTCCCTTCCAGAGGCCCAGGGAGTCAGCACACATCCCCCCTAACCCTCCAAAGGCCTTTTAAAGGCCTTCGAGGGGGGAAAAACACTTCAGGTTTATCAGAGGAAACAAAGTGACATTTTAATGCCCTTAGAAGGCATTCTGAGGGCCAAGGAAACCTCCCCAGCCCTCAGAATGTCTTCTAAGGGCTTAAAAACATTTCCAGTTTCCAAGGCCTTTTTTTGGTCCTCCACGGCCTTTACAAAGCCTTCAGAGGGTCGGGAGGCAGTGCTCTGCTTCCCCATAGCACTGCCTCCCCGACCTTTTAAAAGCCCTCTGAATGCCTCTGGGCTTTTGCTGAGTGGCGCAAGGGGTGCGCTGCAAGGGGTGGATGGCGACGTGTTGCCACCATCCCCAGACTGGCACCCGGGACATTTGTCCTTCTGCCCTCCCCCCCCTTGCAGGTATGCAACTGGTTGGTGGAATTGTTTCCCAGGTGAGAGACATCTATGTGAGCAAATATACACAGGGAAGATCTGATCAGGGTTGTTTGAAATTAGACTTGGTTGCATAGACATACAAATAAGGGTTAGATTCTCTATATATAATGCCTATAAGCAAAGGTTGTGCCTCGTTATTCACTGATTTGGCATCCACTGATTTGACTCACCACTGATAGCGAGGTTCACTTTAAATGCCTTGTAAACAAGGGGAAAAACACCAAAATCCCATTTCCTATGTTCATGCTGTTAAACCACACCAGTTGCAAGCTTCTTGGGGTTAAATATAGCTAAATGTGGTATAGCATCTATACCAATGCATTCTGGGGTGCGAATGGAGGAGCAAGAAACCGGAAAGTGGGTCTTATAGTTTTAAAGTTTATAGTTTTCAACTGATTTGATATCCACTGATTTTTTTAAATCCACTGTGGTTTCTGAAATGGAACCCCATTGGATAACGAGGCATGACCTATTGAAATGAAATTTTGGGTGTTTTAGCTTGTTTAAAGTTACAAGTTAAAATCAGTCGTTAAAATTATACTTTACTATCATGCAGAATTTGATTTTAAAATCTACATTATAAAATTTATAAAGGCAATGCCAGAAATGAAGTTGCACTGGTAGGTATTATGCTATATCTAATTAACAAAAATATGTTTTTTGTCCAACTTAAGATCGCAATATACAAGCATTTGTTCCAATCCTCCCAGCTTCATTTGCAGTCATTTTTTTAGCAAATTCTCTTGACATAAAGTCATGCTGAAACATCTTAAACTGTCGTTGCCGACTTTCTTCCAAATCTTTCCAGTGGTCCACTAATGAAGATTTCTGTGGATGAAAAATACACAATATATTAATACTAATATAAATATGTTTGATAGGATTATGCATTCTGATTCTTTTATCTGCCACAAAAGGGTACTTATGTGGGGGGGGGGGGCTTAGAGACGACATCTCTTATCAGAAGTGTAAAACTGAAATAGTTTTCCTGTAATAAGCAAGGAAACAAAGAACCTGACTCTGGGCACCAGCCTAACCAGGTCTACTCAGACGTAAGTTCTATTTTGTTCAATGGGGCTTACTCTCAGAAAAGTGTGGTTAGGATTGCAGCCTTAGTTTATTTTTGAATAGGTCAAGTAGTTTACGACCTCAAACACCCTAGTTGCCTCAAGGGCACACTGAGATCAGAAGAATTTTTTCTCCACTATCTCCCTTTCTCTTGAATTTTCTTCCAGACGAAGCTTCTGGAGCAGCTACTGCCTCTTCAGGTTGCCCACATCACAATTTTTATCCCTCTTGTGCTCTTGCTTTCTCTCTGTTATGATATGTGCCCCAGGCCTATAGTAAATTTACAGGCTGGATAGGGCAAGGCTAGGCCCTGATGTCTTGGCCTGCATACATGCAGTGTATCACTGATGCATCATGGGATTGGCTGATGCAACAGGGCATAGCAGGGATGATGCAACACCCTGCAATACCATGTCCATACACAAGACCATGACTCATACTGTCACCAGATCATACCCTGCTTCCCATTGGCCAGTGCCTGTATATATTCCAGCTTGTGCAAGCTGCTATGTGGGAGTTGTTATGTGGAGTATCTGCGGGAAGCTATATTGGTGGAGTTGGTGATTGGAGTTGAGAAAAGTACTATATTTGCTGTTTGCTTGTTGTGCTGCCTTTGCACTGTAAATATTGTACATACTTCAATAAAAGGACATCTGGTGGTGGAGCACTGCCATGCCTGTGCCTCCTTATTTACTGGGAGTATCTGCCTGACCTTGGGTCTCTGAAGCTGCGGTGCCGGCTGCATACTCAACACTCTCAGATTCTATCTGATCACATGCAGAATGAGCAAGGAACTGAGATGACAGAAAGCCATGGCTCCTTACTTCTCAATGCTTGCCCAGGATGACCAGTTACAGGTGCAGCTTTTAAAACCCTTCCATGATGAGCTGCATCTGCCAAAATTCTGTACAATGGTTCAAGGTTTATCTACTCCATTGTAGATTGTCCACCATTGTATCTGGTCACCCTGTGTTTGCATTCCCTCCTCGAAAAAACAGGGTTTTTTGGTCGTCCTTGCAAAAGCAGCTGATTCTGCTCTTTTGATCACCTACACTCCCCCCCTGTGGGCAACATCATGATGGACCTCCTCCTGTACCAAACCATACAGAATGACCATATGCACAGCCGAAATGCAATGGCATCACTAGGGTTGGTGTAACTCCCATTAACTTTATTTTAATATATAACAATTCAGGTCATCCAACGAATCAGTAATCGACAAAAAAACTAGCGGCCAACTTGATGACACTCACACAACTGAATAAGAGTTCTAGTATTAGTTCTGATACATGGAAATGAGAGCTGACTCATACCAACACCTTAGTGGTTCCCTGCTGTATCATAACACTTCATAGGCTCATTGGTTAGTCATGAGTTAAGAAAATCTACTTTTTGTTACATAAGGCAGTTGTGTTTTCTTTTTCTGGTTAACTGATAGAATAGAGGTAACACTTGATAGAATAGAGAAGGTTTGTTTCATTACATTCTACATGAAATTACCTTTCCAATGACATGTAACATAATAGTATTATTCCAAAATATAAATTTTCCAAAAGGTTTCCAAAATTTTGTCCACTAATGATGTCACCCACCGAAGGAGTCACCAGATGCAGTTCACACAGCCTACACTCCCTAGTGACACCACTGAATACACACGTAAACAAAGTGATTGAACTATAGCAAAATGACACATTTTCCACATAAAATCCAAGGCCCCAATTAAACACAGAGCAAAACACACACAACCTTATTCTGTGTTAGACTGGAGTCTAAACAATAGCAAGCTTTATCTTTGTTTTCTTACTTTCTGTGACTTCCACGATCTCATTGTCTTTTCATTTTTTAAATGCTCAGTTTGTATTTTACGTTCCATAGATTTTTCCTCAACTTTCTTCTGTAGATCTAAAACTCTTTCATCTTTCAAAAGGCATTCTTTAAACCGAGGCTTAATTTTCTTTTCTTCCTGCCTGCAAAGAAAGAAAAAAGGTTAAGTAGGTGGGCAAGATATAAAAATATTATTTAAATTTTTAGTTAAAGAACATAAGCCAGCTACAGATAAGCACCCATTCATTTCAGTGGCAAAGAATTAAGGGCCTAACCTACCTTTGTGCATTGGCTCACCGCCAGCACACACTGTTGTAAATGTGCCATAAGGCACATTTGCAGGCCCTAGCACCAGTGCTAGTCCAGTGCTGGTCGGTGCTGGGCTAGTGACAATGGAGCACCACTCGGCGGTTGCATGGACCGCCAGGCAGTGGAGAGATAGGTGGGAGGTGAAGGGAGGCAGGGAGGAGGCGTTCCGGGGCAGGGGAGGTAGAGGGAGGGCAAGGAGGGAGCGTGCTAGGAGGGAGGCAGGATCGTTAGAGCTTTGCTCCACCGGATCCTGTGTTGGACTGGCCGTCCGACATGGAGGCTCTTCTATGCTGACCCTTGGGTCACCGTAGAAGTAAGTAGCTCCATTGTGGGGATACTCAGTTTACCTGGGGGAAGAGGACAAAAGTCTCTCCCACGAAGGCGGCTGTGGCTGCCTGGTAAGTTCAGGGTGCAGCAGCAGCCATTTTTGGTGCTGTGCACCAGGCAGCTCAGGATTGAGCTGCCCATCTGAGCATATGATTCTACCTAAAGAAATAAAGTGCTAGGGTTTAATAGTTCAAGATCTGAACTCTGGTTGGACCATGTCCTTTAAATTTAGAAGTTTTTTTTTTAAACTGAATATCAAATTGGGAAATTATGTTGATAATGAATGTATTCAAAATTCTAAGTGGAACATAATATGCTAAAAGAACACTGCTCTAGAGAGAGAGAGAAATTCAGGACGCTATTCAAACAACCCTGCTAAATTTAATGTACTGTTTTCCACATACTGCATGACTCCCTCAACAGGTGGAGCACTTATCTTAGTTTGCAATGTAGAAATACAATCTTTCCTGAACATGCAGTTCACAGATCTGTGCACATGACAAAGCCCTCTAGCTAGATGCATGAAGAAACACCATAGAGGACATCACTTGCTTAGGGAGATCCATATGCATCTCTCATATGTAGATTAATTAACAATGCATCTCTCCCAGGGCTGTGTGCACAAAAGCTGTGCCCTAGGAAGGAACAGGTCAGTTAGATCTACATATGGGAAGTGCTTATTATGAGTCTCTTATAGACAGTAATAGCCAGTGCATTGTAGAGTGTGTGGGCCTAGCAACTAGGGAATGGGCTCCACTAAACTGAATGGAGGCCCTCTCCTTAGCACAAAGTTCTTAGGGATAAACATGCAAGAAAAATTGGATTGTGTCTATTAGCTAGCATTATCTGCTCCTAGAAATTGGCATAAATCTGGGTATGTTCAGGGATTCAGAATATTCTCCGTTGCAAAACTGAACATACAGGAAGCACAACAGTAGTTTAACGTGACTGCCATCTTATTACATTTATTTTGGAAGCCAGTGTGGTTTAGTAAATCAAATGCTGAGTTTAAATCAGGAAAACCTAAATAGCAATTAAGCTTTCGGCCCATATGATTATTGTGGGAAATAAACCCAAGTACATTGTCCTGAGTCCCATGTAGGAAGGGTGAGCAGAAACACCTGAAAGGTCAATGAACACTGGGCCTCAACCCATCTAGTGCTCTGGGCCTCAACAGTGCTTAACCCATCTAGTCATGAATTTTACTCCTTTGGGTTATTATCTATCACTATCAATGTTCACAGTGCTTTTTAAATGAACAACACAGAACAAATTTATTTCTATTATGGTTCATGGTCCAAGCACCTGAAAGCATATACAGGTATAACCTATTTAACCACGGATTTTTCACCCGCAATTTTATCCCAATGCAATGAAAAGGGCCCTTTCAAACAAAGGAAAAAAGTTGTTTAACAATAGCCCCATTAATGTGGAAGAGGGCAGCCAGTAGACAATCCAGCAATCATTCTCTTTCCAGGTGCTTAGAACAGCTTCACTCTGAGGCAAGTGACCCCTCCCTTCCCCGAGCACGTGAAAGAATGCTAAGTGAAAGTGATTATCACCTCCTCCATTCTTTCACTGCCTGCAGCTCCAGGTGAAGGGAGGATTCACTGCTCAGAGTGAAGCCTTTCTAAGCTCCTAGACAGAGACCGATTGTGTGCCTGATACATTACAAAGGTCAGCAAAGCTGTTTTTAAATCTCTGAGCAAAGGGACATTGTTTTTCATATGGATTTGATTTAATGCAGTTTTTGCCATTCATGTGAGTTCTGAGAATGGGAACCCTTGTGGATACCGAGACTCACAATCTGATCCTGAGCTGCCCATTGTGCCAGGACTGTCACAGTGCTGAAACAGCTGCCATGGTATTCTACACGCAATAGGGCAGCTGCTGGCGGTTCCTCAGGGGAAGGGGACTTTTTTCCCCTTCCCCTGGGAAAGGCAAGTAGCCCCACAATGGGGCTACTCAATTCTGCTGCAACCCTTGGGTTGCTGTAAAATCAAGAGCTTCTGTGTCTGGTCGGTGGCCCAACACAGAGGCTCTGGATACGGAAGAGCAGAGTTCCTCTGGTCCTGCCTCACTCCCACCCTGCTCTTTCCCCCCCAGCATGCCCCCACCTCCCCCCACACCCCTTCCTACCTCTCCGCCATCCAGCAGTTTGGGCAGCTGCAGAGCAGCGGCAGTCTGCTGGTACTAGCCCAGAGCCAGCTGGCGCTGGGCTAGCACTCATGCCAAGATCTGCAGACGTGCCTTACAGCACATTCGCAACACTCAGTACTGATGGAGGACCAGCACTAAGAGCTCAGGATTGGGCTCTCAACCTGTAATCCACATGTATTTGCCTGTGCACTAAGTAAGATCTTTATTCAAGGTCCTTTTTGAGTGCCCTCTCCTTCAATATATAGATGGGTGGCAATCATGGAGAGCGCCTTTTTGGCTGAGGAGCTTCAAAAGTAAAAGATTCTAGGTAGGGAGATTCAACTGGTGCTTACTGTTATGTCTTTTCAGCACCAGGTCTTATTTTAACATGTCTTTTAAACCATCAGAAGTTGTTTTAACCGGTTTCTTGCTGTTCTATATTGATCACTGTTTTTATGGCTCTGTTTTCCACTCTAGTATTTATTTTACTGTTATTTTGTTTTTAATCTACTGTTAACATCTGCCCTGGCAGTATCATATTTTCATATTAAAGGCACACGCCTGCCTCTATAGGTTTATATTCAATGGGGCTTACTCTCAGGTAAGTGTAAATAGGATTCCAGCAATAAACAAATAAACAAAAGTCTAGTCCGGAGACTAATATTCCCCAAATTTCTGCCAAATTTTCAAAGTTATAATTTATATCATTAAATATAACTATTTCCTGCATAGTAATTTGGATAGAACTTGGTCGTATCACATCCACAAATAAATAACCCTCAAAGACATGTATAATGACGCTGTACTTCTTCAGACTAACTTCAATGCAGCTGCTCTTCCAAATGCTTCTCTAAACTTGGAGATTTGTTCCAATTTGTCCAAAAGAAGTTGTTCCTTAGCTTGTTTTTCATGGATTATCAGATCCCTCTTCTCCTCCTCTGTCTTCTTCTGAGCTTCTTTCAACAAGGCTAAGCGTTCACGCAGTTCAACTATTGACATCTCACCAAAAACACCATGGTCAGCAGTCTATAGAGAACAGAAGACAGATTGACTGAATGAAAAAACTATATTTTTGGTATGCATTAAGAGCACAACCCTATCTTGCGCTGGAACAGGCAAGCCAGGAGGCTTGCGCTGTATCCAGCACGAGATAGGGCTCCACAATGGCTCAGCCAAAGGTAAAGGGAAACTCTTCCCCTTACCCCCGGGTAAGCCACTGCAGTCCCAATGGGACTCCTCAGACTTGCGCCACCTCCCGAGGTGGTGCAAGTCCAAGGAGAGTGGAGCGGCCTGAAGCCGCTCCGAGTTGCTCAGGAACAGGGGTTGGGATCTGTCATAACAGCTGAATCCCAGTCCTGCCTCCCACTCCCTGCCCACCCGCCCCACTGCCCTCTGGGGAGGGCCATCTACCCGCCCTCCCCCTGCCCCAGAGACTGCTCCAAGTCTCCTTGGAGTACAGGGGCATTTGTCGGTTTAGCCTTAGCTTACACAATGGGTCAACATGGACCCACACCAGCTATATAGCCAGTGCAAGTTTGCGTTGATCCAAGTCAGTGAATTGGGCCTGGGAAGGAGGATAGGATGCGGCATGCACCGGCGCCAGAGATCCCGTTCCCTCCCAGGCCCAATATGCCCACCCCCATCGCCACCCTCCCCCTGCCCTATTACACCTCCTGCCCACTCCTGCACTGTACAGCACAGAACTTACCCGCTCTGGCCTTCCTGCCAATGCTGCAAACGCACATGCCATTGCAAAGTACTTTACAGCATTTTTGCGCCAGCTAGCAGCTGCCGAGCATATGTTCTGCTGTCACAAGTTAATGATAGGATTGGGCCAAATTCTGACACCATTAGACTTCATAACTTAGAAGTTACAGTCATAACTAGGACAAGAGTCAGAATTATGTAGTAGTTAGCATGCTGGGTTTGGATGTGGGATGTCCAACTGCCCCTCAGCTCTGAAGTTCACTTGATGCCTCCAAGGCTTTCACTATCTCCCATTGTAACCTACCTCATAGAGTTGAAATGAAGTTAAACATTGCACTGAAATTGTCAAAGGATGGCTGGGTACACATACTCACACTACTTTCTGTAGTCTTCTTTCATTGTGAGCTCACCTGGGTTAAGTCAATAAATTTGTTCTTAAAGAATGGCACTTGCTCTATAGCTCTTATTTGTTGAATCAATTCACATCTTCTTTTGAATATCTCTTCTTCTTCTTCCAAAGCCTGACGAAGGAGTTCCCGACTTTCTTCATTCACTTCCTGAACTGCAAAAAGAAAGAAGGAAGTACATTTCTACACAGAAGTGCAAGAGATAAGCATGATGAACTAAGTAACACAGGTTAGGATGCTGGTGAATTCTGCAATCTGTAATTTGGTTAGATATGTGTTCCTGGCTAAGCAGAACATAGTGAATTTTATTTATTTAAACAGGCAGACCCTCAGATACCATAGTCATAAGCTGAATAGGGAATTATGCTAAGCACCAGCACCTTGAAATCGGCCCAGAAATGAATGGGCAGCCAGTGTAGTTGCTGGAGCAGCAGCTCAACTGAGTCAAACCAATGAGCCCCCACAACAACATGAGCTGTCACCTTCTGTAACTAACTGCAACTTTCAAACTGTCTTCAAGGGCAGCCCCATGTAGAGTGCATTACAGTAGTCTACGAGATAGGATGTCACAGAGGCATGGACCACCATAGCCAGGTCCAACTAACTCAGGTATGGTTACAGCCAGTGCCAAGCTGAAGCTGGGCAAAGGTTTTTCTGGCCACAGCTGTCACCTGGGCACCCAAGAAGAGCTGTGGGTCCAGAAGGATGAAGTATCAGAATGAAGTACAAAATCTACTGTACTTACCTGGTATCTAAAGGTGTTTGGGAATTGGCACTTACTGCCATCACCAGTGTGAACACAATCATAGAAGCCCACAATGAAAGGCAGGTTACAATAGGAAAAATAATAAATGTATAATTCCCATAGCACCTGAAGACTCATCCACATGAAGTCATATGATCCTAAATGCTCCTGGAACATTTAGAATCCTAAAGTGCAATCCTAAAGCGCCCTTGGACCGGTGCAAGTCCCATAAAGCACATTTGCGCCTTCTCAGGAGCAAACCGCACCAGTGCACGAAGGTGTGCTGGAGCACAGAGGCTGCATCCAGCCTTCGTGCCAGCTTGCCCCAGGTAGGTTGTGTTGGCAGAGCTCGGCTGAAGCAGGGATCTGGGGAGGGCGGGGAGGAGGCGAGAGGGAGGCATTCTGGGGCAGGAAGAGGGCAGGCAGAGGGTGGTCCCAGGAGCAGACGGGCAGGGTGTGGGAGGTGGGGCTGGGACCCGGCTGTTTTGCCGGATTCCAACCCTGTTCCCTGAGCAGCGCGGAGCAGCTACAAGCCACTCCACTCTCCATAGACTTACGCCACGTCTGGAGGTGGTGCAAGTCTGAGGACACCCACTGGGGCATTTCCCCTTGCCTCCGGCTTAGTCACTCTGGGCTCCTATCTTGTGCTAGACACAGCACAGGTCTCCTGGCCTCCCTCTTCCAGTGCAAGATAGGATTGTGCTGTAGTTTTCTTATCCCAATTTAGTGTCTTTTCACCAAGTTTCAGACAAAGTACAGAAGGGCATTTAATGGAAAGTTGGTCCCCAAATCTGTGGAATATTTGTACCAGTGGAAATTCTCAGATTTCACCCATCCATTTGACATTAACCTTTGGATACCCTCATTTATAACTTCTTCACACAGGACACACCTTACTGAAACAATTATCCCCCCTCATTCCTCCTGTCTTAACAATGCCCTGATGAACAAAACCAAAGAAACTTGCTTTTTCAGAGCACTAGTAAATGTGACATTACTAATACCTATTTGGTGTTTGCTCTTCTGGAGCTTCAAACGTGCATGCTTCACATTTTTGCGCTCTTCTGTCACCTGCTGCACCAGTTTTTTTTGTTCCTTCCTTTTTTGAAGGTCTCTTTCTACATATTGTTGTCTCATTTCTGCTGTCTAAACTCCAAGCAAAATTACAAGTCAATAATAATAAAGTGCATACGATACACGTTACAGCGTGAAAATCAGTTCTACTGCATTGAACAAAACTTTTTAATTTTTTACAATGTCTCTGATCAGTCTTAATGAAACCAGAGAATTTAGCAGTGACAAGTGATTCTTACTTCACAATTTTAAATTTAAGCATTTCTGATAATAAACATCTAAGCACTCTTTCATTTTTCAAGTTTTCAAACCCAGGATTTATCAGAGTAACAGGAAACAAATTGTTTAGTAAGTGGAATGGTAGGTGGAACTGTCTGCACTATTTAAACTGCTGGGGTTTTTGTTTTGGTTTGCCAACTGTGTGAAGCTGAATTCATGCAAGTCAACTGCAACTAAGATGAGAGGTAACTATATAATGATTATATATCATTCCCCTTCCCCTGCTAACTGGGTAAGAGGCACTTTTTCAAGTGGGTGCTCCTCTTTTTAGCAGGGGGAGAGTAACTGGCCCACCTCACCCCAGCAGTGTCTTTTCTAGTGGCTGTCTGCTGGTGTTCTTTTGCATCTTTTTAGATTGTGAGCCCTTTTGGGACAGGGAGCCATTAGATAATTGATTTTTCTCTGTAAACCGCTTTGTGAACTTTTAGTTGAGAAGCAGTATATAAATACTGTTAATGATAATAATAATATATGTAATATAACAAGGATTCAGAACAAGACTGAAGCTCAATGGTAGAGCACGTGTTTGCATGCAGAAAGTCCTGAGTTCATTCCCTGGCATCTCTGTGTAGATGTGGGAAAGGGCCCTACCTAAAACCAGAAGAGCTGCTGTCAGTCAGGGTAAGTGGTATTGAGCTAGACAAACGAATGGTCTGGCTCAACAGAAGGCACCACATAGTTTCTCTTAATACAGTTTTTTGTTGTTGTTGCTTATATCCTACTCACCAGTTTTGTGGGCCCACCTCTTTTTCCCTCCCTTTATCCTTGCTCTCAATTTCCCACACATTTCCTTGTCTCAGCTAAAGAGATCTGTGCAGTAGCAGTCTTCCCTGCACATGCCACTTAGTTGATGAGGAACTACAGGTGTAAATAAGGTGTGTATCCAAATGCAATCCAAGTTCAGATGCTGTATATCTCATGGCCCAATCCTACTGCAGCTTTACGCCACCAGAACTAGCATTCTGGAGCACACCAGAGCACACAGGCTGGCTGCTGCTGAAAGCGGTAAGTAGGCAGTTCCATACAGCTAAGGACACTGGATGCCCATTGCCTCAGGCAGGATCACACGGGTGGGAGGGAGGCAGAATGGGGAGGCAGGTGGATTGCGCCTGGGAAGGGGATGGACTTGGCAGCAGTGGCATCCACCAAAACCCAACCTGTTCCCAGGCCTGATCCACTGATATCACTGGCATAGGTCTGAGTAGACCCACTGATATCACTGGCATAAGTCTGAGTAGACACACCAGGTCAGCAGCAGCCTACCCTGGAGCAAATGTTAAACTCTCCCACAGGAGGCCAAAACTCCTTCACAAGATGCAGCAGACCCCACTTTGGCGCTGCTATATTGCCGTATGGGGAGTTAGGACTGGGCTGTGAATTACCTTGTTTTCAGTGAAGTGGCACTTGAAGGGACACCCTCATGAGTAACCACATTGGGATGCACGTGTGTGCACACTTCACTGAAAGAAATGCAATGCTGTTAGACAGGTGTGCTATACCCAGATGTTCCTAGACAGAGAACCACCTTGCTTGAGCACAGGAGCTGTAGCAGTATTCCTGTGTGTGTGAGAAATTATTCTGAGTCCAATTCTCCCCATTGTAGACCTTAAACTGTGATTGAGCATTCTGGCAAACCAACCTATGCTGTGCCATAGAGCTGGTGCTGCCACCTATTTACTACTGTGATTGAACATAGGAACAACCCTCCTTACTAAACTGCGGTGTTGTTTTGGAGGAGAGCAAGGGGATCTTTAAAATAATATTTCTCCTACATACAAGGAGTTCAGGAGTCTTCCTGATATCTACTTTTACCATCTCCCCATTTTCCCACCAAATGTGTCAACAGGTGACATATATTGTTTTGCAAAAAGAGGGAGTCAGGCCAGATGAAATTGTAAAGCATTCTTCTGATACAATACCTCTTCCCTCTTCTCTTCAGCCCTTTTCTGATTTTCCTGTATATAATTCTGACGTGCTAGAATAGCGTCCTCATAGCTTAGCTTTCCTTGCAGCCTCTTACACTCTGCTTCTGCCAGTTGTTGGTCCAAATCTCTCTCACGCATTTGCTTTTGCCATTTTAGAAATTCAGATATATCCCGAGCTCCTCGTAGAAGATGTTCAATTCTGTAACGAAAGGAAAACAGGATACTTTGAGGAACTGAACATAGTACAACTGCGATGTCACTGTAAAAAGTCAGGTATAACGTGAGCATGTAAAAAGTGGAGCAAAAAGTCCTTATCACAGGTACACTCAAGTGGTCTGAATTGGCCATGACTACCCTGGAAAGATTCGAAGATTATGAGTGGTAAAGAACTCACTGAAAACATTGCCTGAAAACCGAAAATATTCAGAAGGAATAGAAAAAGGTGAACACAATATATGAATTATTAGGAAAGAGATTGAAAACAGAATAACAAGTACCATAAAGCCTTCATATAAATTTCTGGTGCACCTATGAAGCCATCTGTGGGGAAAATTCAATGACAAAACAGGCCTATCATCCTCCTGACTTGGCTAGTGTTATCTGGCTTTTGTCACGGACAGTCTGCTGTGGCTGGTCTGGAGGTGGTCAGACACCCCCCCAACACCACCTAGGGATTTTATCGAAAGGGCCGAGTCACTGTCTTGATTCTCAAGGAAAATGCTGACATTATAAAAGTATTATTGTTGGCTACAGAAAAGCATAAAATTGGTTACATTAGTTTGATACAATTGTCCCCATATTATTTTGCTAATTTCATTCCTATCCAATCACACATCCATAAGCATTCAAACCAGAGTGGCCAGTCCTGATATAGCTCAGTCTTTGACACAGGAGTTCCGACAGGCATGTGCTACCTTAATCTTTTGGTCAGCCACGTCCAATGGACTGCTATCTTGGGCCCTCCTTTAACCTTTGCGAAGGCTCTTGTTTTTTTACTCCTTGCATCACTGTCCTCCTCTTGGATGCCATCAATCTGACACCCTGGAATCATCCTCTTTCCCTGGATAGTTCAATGATCCTCCCACTTGACTGGTCATCTCATCACCTTATCCTCTCTTGTCTCTGGTTGGTCATGGTGCCATGATGCTATGATATGATCCTGCATAAGAAATCTTTTCTTGAGAAGAATCCTTTATTCCCTTAAAATACAGCTCTGGGTATACAAAGGCTAACCTAGGAGGAAGCCTGACACATCCTCTGTTCTAACAAGAGCTCTAGGTCACATATATCCCATAGCCTTCCTCTTTCAAATATAAATTGGAATCCCTTGACTCACTGATATCACCAGAAGACAATAGCCATGACTGAAACCTAGTTCGTGCCTACCTGGTCACTGATCCAGTTCACTCACCTGACTTGGGAGCCAGCTGGGTGGAGAGAGCAAGATGTGCAGGATACAAAATGCAAGCTGGGTTTTGCAAGAAGCCAGCCAAACCAAGATGCAAGCCATGCTGCTATTCGGATAGGAAAGAGTTACCTCTCCTATAAAGATAGTTCCTTCTTGTGCCAGCAGGATGCTGAATTGTAAGTGGATGCTTAAGTGGATGGTTTAAGTCTTAGAGTGGAATCCTAAATTGTGCTTAAGATAGCACAAGTCCTTTGCGCAGGCTTCTGGGTGCCACAAATGTGCCATAAAGTATGTTCACCACCACAGGAGTCAGGGATGCCTGTGTAAGGCATCCCCATGCCAGGGCAAGCCCTGGGAAAGGTGAGTTTGTGCTGCCGACATAGGTGTTTGGAGAAGGTGGGTGAGGCCATTTGGTACAACTGGACCAGTGGGTGGGCTGGACCTGGGAAGTCGGTGAGACTGGCTTCTGGCATGTAAGTCAGATCCTAACCCCCCTCCAGAGCAGCCTGTCCTAACTCTGGACTGCTTGGATCTGAGCCAGCGATTTAGCTGGCGAAGATCCAAGTAGCCCCATTGCAGTGGCTGGGGCAGTGCTCAGCGTAAGGGGAAAAATATGTTGCACCACAGCCACCTCCAACCCTGTGCTGGATACAGTGAAGGTGTTGAGGATGCAGCAGGCATTGCAGCTCCAGAGACCCAAGGTCAGGCAGATACTCCCAGTAAATAACCAGACACGGCAGTGCTCCACCACCAGATGTCCTTTTACTGAAGTTATATACAATATTTACAGTGCAAAGGCAGCACAGCAAAGCAAAACAGCAAAGACAGCACTTTCCACAATCACCAACTCCACCAATGTAGCTTCCCGCAGACACTCCACATAACATCTCCCACACAGCAGCTTACACAAGCTGCAATATATATTGGCACTGGCCCATGGGAAGCAGGGTATGATCTGCTGACAGTAAGACTCATGGTCTTGTGACAGGGTATTGCATCTTCCCTGCTGTGCCCTGCTGCATCGGCCAATCCCATGATGCAACAGGGCTATACTGTGTGTATGCAGGCCAAGACATCAGGGCCTAGCCTTGCCCTATCCAGCCTGCAAATTCATATAGGCCTGGGGCATATATCATAACAGAAGGCCAGCCGGCCCACCTATTCCAGCACAGGTTAGGATTGGGCTGTTAGTTAAATTTTATTTTTTTTATTTTGATTTTTACCTCTTGATCTCAGCTATAGAATTTAACAGTATGTTTTTCCTTGTTCCCTTTTAATACCCAATAAAACCAACCTGTCTAGTGCCATAACCTACAGAGCATTTGGTTTCCCATCTCTGACACCTTTTTCAGTCTTGCATGCTACCCAAAGAAGGCTTGAGGTGCATGTGACTTTGAGGGGATGTGTGGATGAGAGAGGGAGAGAAGCAAAGCCAAGCCAGTCAAGACCTTCTTCATCCTTCTGCCTCCTTAGGTAACTCGGTATGAGAGCTGTTAGTTGGCAGAGACACCCCCCAGTTGGGTGGAAATGTGACCTTGATGATGGGCAGGATCAGTAGCAGTGTCACACACCATGTCCTATCCTCTTTTCCAGGTCTGATCTACTAACAACTGCTGGGGCTTACCTGGGGCAAAGTAACAAATGTCCCCTAACCTTGCAAAGACCTCCACATGCAAAATTCATTTGCAGGATGCAGTGTAGCCTGCATCAGAACTGCTGCATTGTTGCATAGGGATTTGCACTGGATTGAGTTGTAATTCTCTTTAATGTAACATTGACATAATCTGGTTAATTAAAAAAAAAAAAGATTAGAAGTAAATACCTGCTAACTTCCTGTTCTGTTTTTCTTTGGTAGAGAACACCTTCTCTTAAGATTGCTGTTGCATTTAGTTTCACAGGTAGGTTGTCAGTCTGTCAACCAATGGAATGCAGAAGAAGTTATGAAAGTACAAATTGAGAAAGTAACGAAGAGTCTTTGAATAATTTAAATACAGTGAACTCCTACTTTACAATGGTAATCTATTCTGGAGAAGATATTATTAAGTATACATGTGTGCATAGTGAAAACACTGTAATATGACCCTAATAATGTGCGTGCGTGCGTGCGTGCGTGCGTGCGTGCGTGCGTGCGTAATTTGTTCCAAGACCTTGGATGGTAAAGTTTTTATCACTGAACTAAGCTATTTCCCTCTCTTAAAATACATCTAGAAAGTGTCTACTGCACTCTTTAGAGGCCATCATTATCAGTCAACACAATGTTGTAATTATAAAGCACAAATTACAAGGATGTATCCTTCTCTCAGTACACACAGCCACATAGTTAAAAACGCTGCTATTGCTGACAAATGCTTGCATTCACATCCCTGATTGGCTTATCACTCACAAGGTCCTGTTGAGGACAATTGTGTGTCCCTTGTTGAGTGAACAACATATTGTATAGTGAACCTTGTTTTACTACAGAGAGTCCATTGTAAAGTGATCTGATTGTGAAGCAAACCTATTGTAAAGAGGGTCCACTGTATAATGAAAACATTTTAGAAGTTTCAAGAATATATTTTGGACTCAAAGTTTTAATGCTTATACCAGTGGTTCTCACACATTTAGCACCAGGACCCACTTTTTAGAATGAGAATCTTGTCAGGACCCACCGGAAGTGATGTCATGCCGGAAGTGGCATCCTCAAACTGGAAAATTTTTAACAATCCTAGGCTGCAATCCTACCCACACTTACCCAGGAGTAAATCCCATTTACTATCATTGTTAAAAGAATATACATAGTAGCTTGTTCAAAGTACAGGTCTGTAACATTTCCCCAAATGCAGTCACAGACCAGGGTAGCATCAAGTCTAATACATTAAAAATAAAATATTGAAATGAATGGGGACCCACCTGAAATCAGCTCGCAACCCACCTAGTGGGTCCCGACCCACAGTTTGAGAAACACAGGTTTATACTGATCATGAACCACTAAACTACTTAAGAATTCTATTTGGTGGGCCACTGTGAGATACAGGGACAAGATGGCCCTATGGCCTGATCCAGCGGGGCTGTTCTTATGCTCACAGTGCCAGAAAAGATTACTTGGATGATGAGATATTATCTACATTGCACTACATTTCTATGCATTCTGAACATTCTAGCACTCTTCATTTATTTTTTAGCAGGTATGGGCAAATCCAGCACAGCTTGACTCAAGTCAAGTCGCAAGTCTCCTGCGACTCAATTCGAAAATGAGACATAATGGGGGCACTTTCCAAGTAGCCTTTTTGGGGTTCTAAAAGATTCAAGTTGACTCACCCCCTTTAAAAAGCCCTCCGTGACTCTGCAGAGGAAAATGGCACTGCTGCCAGGGGGGGTGTGCGCGCGCAGTAGCGTCACTAGAATTTGCGTCACCCACTGCGGGAGGCCTGCGTGTCACCCCATGCAGTGGGAGGAGCAACACCACAGGTGGTGGGCGTGGTGATGTACCATTGCCCCACCCCCACTGATTTTTTTTGGCTGTACCTTTTGTTAGAACACAGATATTTCAATGTGGTTTGTTTAATTGCATTCTGCATGAAATTACGCATTGATTGATGTATAACATGATGGTATTATTCCTTCAAACTCTGATTTTAGTGATGTTTGAAAACTTGTAGAGTCACACACACACCCCCGTGTCAACTTACTAACACCTTATTGCAGCAGTTCTCAAACTTTTAGCATCGGGACCCACTTTTTAAAATGACAATCTGTCCAGTTCTTCTATTTCAGGCATATCAAGATAAAGACCCTCCTGGCTTTACAAGTGCAAAATAGAAAACATTCCCCTTACCAGTTCAAGCCTTTTTTTTTTTGGCACTTTTTAGTGGGGGGAGGGGAGAAGAGGCTGTCTTCTGGAGCATTTGTTGAGCTCCAGTTCCATCGGATTGGGACCATTCTGGTGTCCTCACATTCCCCTTTGCCTGACCTGATCACAAGCCAAGGCACATCTGCCTACTCATGAGTAAAAGCAGCCGCGTGGCTTAGTTTCACTTTCCATAGGGCTCAATACAATTGCAGCTGGGAGGGAGGGACTTCCTTCTTGGGTGTTTTTGGGGGGCTGCATTCATTGAATAGGGACCATTCTGGTGTCATTGGATTCCTCTCAGCCTGCTCTTTCCGACGGACTAAGGCAAGTTTGCCTACTTGCGAATAAACGCACGATACGGCTCAGTTTCACTTTCCATAGGGCTCCATGCATTTTTTTGTTTCCAGTTTTTTGGCCATAACTTTTGAAGGAAAGGAGTTGTTTCACTCTAGGTTTTTTGCATTGCATTCTGCTGGAAATTCCGCATCCAATGGTGTACGGCATGATGGGTTGCTCCTAAAACCGCGATTTTAGTGCATCATCCCCCAGTGCGCGTCACCCCCCTTGCGTGTTCACCCAGTGCGCCCCACAAGACGCCACTGTGTGTAAGTCCTCTTTATTCACTTCCCAACTATCCCCATCCCATCTGTAATAGGGTGGGAGGGAGTGGGGCAGACTTCATGAGAGTGGGGATACAAGTGGCAAGTGGAAGGAGGGTCACGCGCAACAGCTGTGAGGCTTACCAGGACAACCCAATTTTTTGCAGCTCTACTCAGAAGTAGTCCCACTGCAGTAGTCCCACCCCATTTAATAGAGCTTGCTCCCCCCAAGTAACAGAGCTCACAGCAGCCATGTGGTTGGCAAATGTGATCGCTGTGAACCACCTCCCTTCCCCTCCCTGGGATTCTCCAGCCAATCATAAGGCAAGAACCCCCTTGGACTCCTCCTTCTACCCTACCTCAGCCAAAGAAAATATCAGAACTCCCACCCTTTGTCCAATGATCATCTGTTCTTTCCTTCCTATCAGAGATGGGCAAGAGCGCCTGCTCCCACCCACCCACCCTCAGAGGCAAAAGCAAACAATCCTTCCCTCCTCCTAGTTGGAACTTCCCTGCTACACGTTTGCCGGCAGTGCGTGCCAGCACTATGCCAGCTTGCCAAACTCGGGATTGGGCTTAGTCTCCTGTTTTGAGAAAGCTACCATCAGTGGTGAAGAAAAAGGTTGTTTTACAGCAGGAAGCAACACTGCTGCAGTGGGAGTGAGGGTTGACACTCAGAGTGCTGACTTAAGGTGAATATTCCAGTTTTTTGTCATTTCTTTCTAGAAAATTTTTTAAAGCATAGTGGCTAAAAAATTGAGCTACAAATCAGGGAGTGACTGTTTCACATCTGGCCTTTGCCATGAAACTCACCAGGTGATCTCAGACAAGCCCACTTCCTCTCAGTCTCAGCCCCCCCCCCCAATCTACAATATGGGGATAATAATACTCTATTATAGGGTTGTTGTAAGGATTAGAATATATGTGAGGCATTTTGAACACTTGAAAGTTCTATGCAAATGTCAAGTATTACTATTCTTGCCTAAATTAACTGCTACTTCACCAGCACTGTGCACATTATAAATGCATTTGTCTTTTTAATAGCTTGCCTCTGTTTTTTATTGTTTAGCTCTGCCTATTTTGTTGTGATGTGCCCAGCTGTTTCCAGCAACTGGGAAGAAGGAGCTATTATTCCAGTGGCTATGGGCAGGGGAAGATAAGGCAATGAGAATTGGATTGGCCAAATGCATCAGTCTCACTGCCAGTCTTCCTTCTGGACTATACTGATTTAAGGTGCTTTGCTAACTTTCCCGCAGAGTAAACAATGCATCCCCTTCAGATACAACACCATTCATTTGTACTTTTATACCAAATTTGAATCTGAACTTCTTGCTTTCTGCAAGTTGGAAAAGTAAGACTAACATATTCTAACACACTGCTCACCTTTCCTTTGATCTTCTGAGCATGAAATCTCTCTGCTTGGTCTGAAATTGCATTTCTAACCTAAAAATCATACAAGAATTATTGCAGTCTTATTCTTACAAATTATTTCATCCAAAAAAGGATAATGTATCAAAACCAGAGTAGGAATATTGAGTAAATACAGTAATTAAGTTCTTACAGAATTACGAACTAGAGATACAAAGACAATGCAGTATTATTACAACTAGAGATGCAAGCATCAAGAGATGTTTGCTTGATATTTAACTGGCATGTGCATAATTAAAACCTTAACTGAGGGCCAAATTACACATTAGGTTAAATACTTAGTTGGCCCTGCATTATTATTACTTTTTTTACTCAAATAGGAGTTGCGGGGAAGGGGAATCAGGACTGCAGAGCATAAGTATCTAATCCTTTATTCTCCTGAACTCAAAAAATTACACCTCAAAGCTGCTATTTGGCAGGAGGTGTGGCTCTGTTGGTAGAGCTGCCGCCTTGTATGCCTGAAGATCTGAGGCTGCCAGTTCGAAACAACCGAAAGTACCCGAGAACTGACAACAGGCTGATATACTGATGAGCTGACCCTCGGTGGCAGAGAGGAGTTGCCGTCAAGTGGAGCGTGAGAGGCGAAGGGCCAGAGAAAGACCAGACTGGGAAGGAATCCAGCTGGAACGAGGAGTTCTATGAAAGACTAGAACTATTCAATTGTAAAAATCCCTACGGGGGTTTAGAACAACCTGCCTAGGTAAACCGCCTTGGATTAAAGTCTGAGGAGAAACCAAAGAAAGGCGGTATATAAATACCTGTATAAATAAATAAATATAAATATTAGTTCTGAGAGGGAAGCTGTCAGCATCTAACTGACACTGCAGTTGCGAAATTAATATATAGCAGATGGATTAAGCAGAGCTACATACTTTAAAAAACAGATGTGCATGTACAAGGTCAAAGAGCTTTGCTCTTTACTGCCAAAAGGAGTGTTAAATGTCCTAAAGTTACAGGGCCTTGAAAAGCTCCAGCGCAACCAGGCGGAGCAACCAGATCTGACAGGGTCCCAGCTTTAACTGAGGCATTTTATCTCTTAGCCCCGACTACCCCTTCCAGCAGGCCCCACTGAGCTCAACACATCCCCAGTTTTACATCACTGCTGTTATGGGACTTTCAACTTCTGGAAATCTTTAAGAGATCAAGTGCTAAATACTAATGACTTTAGGAGGATAAAGGGGATGAATCAGCACACACAAAAGAGACTCATAATGTTCAAACACACTGTTAATCCAACAGCTTCTACAGATCTTCTGTCATTTTTTTACAGTATACTGGGGGGAATGCATTGCTTTGCACTTCTATGATTATTTAGAATAAATCAATGCATTTCAATGGCAATTTTCTGTCCTTCATTTTACTTCTACCACATCACCTTCTACCACATCACCACAAATCATTCATATATACACATTAAGAGGTAAGAGTACATTATTCACAGTGCTGGGTATAATATGTTAAAATGATGTTACTAAATTAACGTAAATCTCTAAACCTGATACCCAGTAGCAGTGGCCAATAAGCATACACTAGTGTGTATGGCTTTCCTCTTCTGCCCTGCCAGGTCAATTAGCAGGAGAGGAAGTACAGAGTGGTACAGAAACAGAGTGCGCTCTGAAAAGAGGAGGAAGAGGTGGTACAAGCCTCTGGAAGTGCTGTAGAAGCAATTAGCAGGCACAGCAATTAGTAGGCAGAGCCGAGACTAAGGGCGCAATCCTATCCAACTTTCTAGCACGGGTGCAGCCTTAATGCAGCCCTGAGGTAAGGGAACAAATGTTCCCATATCTTGAGAAGGCCTCTGTGACTATTTCCCCACCATAGGATGCAGAGCATGCTCCATTGGCACAGCAACACTGGCATTGGAAAAAACGGTGGGATTGGGTCCTAAGAGGCTCAGAATTTGCCATGCCTGAAGATACCCCAAATCTACCTCCTGAAACAGGGTGTTTCTGTTTGCTTCATGGTAGTACAAGCCCTGGCTGTGTTATTATAACAGCCAGTACAAAGAAGAGGTCCATCTACGGAGGAAAGATCCATCACATGTTAAAAGCTGTGATGACTATATACAGGATACACATTTCTTGTCTGTGTGCCCCCAGTGGCATCTGGTGGGCCACTGTGAGATATAGGAATATGGACTAGATGGGCCTTTGGCCTGATTCAGTAAGGCTCTTTGTATGTTCCTCTGAGGTATTTTAGATTACCATCCCAACAAGGAAATTTTGATAGCACCAGAAGCAATCTTATTCTTCATTTACACAAACATGTACAATTTCTTAATGTTGAAACACTTGCTTATTTTACTTACAGGGTGTTCATGTTCAAGCTTTGGAGCCGCACAATGGAACTGGTTAACATTTGCGTCGAGCAGCAGTTCCTATCATTAACATAGCAATTTTAGTAACATAATATATTTACATACCAAAATGTATATGCTTTTTTCCTTGGATGCAGAAGACAGAGGTAACTATTCAAAGACAAATACTACATACTATATAAACAGTACAAAATTCAATCAAAGGGTTAGGGGAAAATTGTATGTCTGAATATCTCTTTTGTCTGATCACCCTCTTTAGTTTTGGGGAGCCCGATCGTGCAGTTCCGTATAGTTCGGTATTATTCCACTACTAGTTTTTTCCCTCCAGTTTTTAAGAGTTTAACTTTTCTCAGTTTTATAGAGCAAAAGAAGAGCCTGTTCCTCTCCTAAACACAAAAATGGGACCTCACTTCCTGGCCCTGAATGAGAGGCTTATCCCAAAGATAGGTGCCCTCTTTTCTTTAAAAAGACCAAGAGCCCAATCCTATCCAACTTTCCAGCACCGGTGCAACCTCAATGCAGTCCCAAGGTAAGGGAACAAATGTTCCCATACCTTGAAGAGACCTCTGTGACTGCCTCCTCATCACAGGAAGCGGTACATACCCCATTGGCACAGCAGCACAGGAAAATTGGATAGGATTGGGCCCCAAATTGGCTGAGACATTTATTAATGTGAGTAACAAACAAAGAAAGAAGCAATCGGAAGAAAACGTGGCACCAAAACTGATGCAAATAAGAGAAACAGTTACAGCAAATAACTGAAAAGGTGAATTTCACAATTAAAGAGTTTATCCAGAAATATTTCTACCCTTCCACTCAATCAATATATCAGTCTAAATATTGGAGAAGCAGCATATTCAAGGAAGCTCTAATGAGACTTGTTTTAATGTCAATTTGCTATCATGTCCCAAGATCTTTGTTTTTTCACTGCTTCAGGATATTGAATCTATAATCCTATACACACTCACCTGAGACTAATGGCACAGTCCTATGGTCTGGTTGTGCCACACGACTGCACACTCCACCAGCACTAGCAGACGCAAGAATGCTGTAGTGTAATAAAACATTCTGCAATGGTACACCTAGAGGCTGTGCCAGCAGAGAATCCAGATCCTTTTCGCCAGTGGATAGACCAATGCCTGCCAGAGCAGGTGGGACTGGCATAAGAATGGGGGAAGGGCAGGGGAAGGGAGAGTTAAGGGGTGGGGGGAGGTGAAAAGGCAGGGATCAGGCAGATTGAGCCTAGGAGGAGACAGGATGGGCAGCACCAATGTGCACCAAATCCTATTCCCCTTCCTAGACCTGAGCCGCTGAATGGGTCGATGTGGATTTCTGCCAGCGAATGTGGGTGGGTCAATGTGGATTTGGTCCCATACTGAGCCAGACCCAACTCCATCCGAGCCCTCAAAGGAGATCTGAGATGTTCTCCAGTGCCCTCCAGAGGGCTTTCTGAAGCCCAGAGAGGCAGCACATGTCTGCCCACTGCCTCTGCAGGCTTCAGAATGACCTGAAGAGATTAAAAAATGCCACTTCTGGTTTCCCCTTGAGAAACATTTTTATGCCTTTTAAGGCATTCTAAGGACCGAGAGAAACCAGAAGTGGCGTTTTTTCGCCTCTGCGGGTCATTCTGAAGCCTGCAGAGGCAGCAAGCAGACGCGTGCTGCCTCCTTGGGCTTTCAGAAAGTTCTCCGGAGTGGACTGGAGCAGAGCTCCAGTCTCCTTCTGAGGGCTGAGGTGGAGCAGAGGCTGGCTCAGTGCAGGTCTAGGGGACCCGCGTTGAGCCAAATCTGCAGATGTAAAATCCACGGATTCCACCTTGCAGTTCCTTGAAGTCTGAGGACCTTCACTCTCTCAACTTCAGCATTATCATGGGGGGGGGCGGTTTAAGAGAAAAGTGTAGCTGGCTGGCTCCTTCGGAATCACTTTTATTTATTGGTAACTTTCTGCGAGTTTGAGAAACAGGAAAGGTTCTTAAAAAGTAAAAGGGCAAGAAGAATTTGCCAAGGACAGTTCTAAAGTTAAGCCAGTTTTACTCATCAAATGTATTTTTCAATAAATATATAAGTGTTGTTTAAAAATATTACTGTTGGGTCACATAATAGAAATAAATCAATACTATAACAATATTTTTCTCTTCTTTCAAAATATTTGAAGTACAGTTTACAGAAATAATTCATAACCGTATAATTTTTATATTATTTCTGGCAACCATGGCAGGGAGTGTTAGGTTCCAGTGGAGTGGCACCTTCCACATTCTCTACATAAAAAGTGGCATGTGGCATACTGTGGGTTGGCCACCCCATCTTAGACTATTGCCATATGTCAGTGTATGGTCTGGTTGAGCCAGCAATTTGTAAGCAATTTGCACATATTAACTTCATTTTCTTACTGGAATTTGACCATCCATAGAATTTCTTATCTATGAAGGGTTCTGCAAATGAATTCCAAATATGTAGGGTCCACTGTAATTTGTTTTATGAAATCTAATATTTACAGGACCATCTCATGATCTTTATCTTTGTGTTTGCTGACAGACAGAACTTTCTAGTCATGCCCTGGTCAAACTACCAGCCCCTAAATCAAGTTGAATTTGAACAATTTTGCCAGCAAGTGAGATGACAAATTAATTTCAGCAACAAAGATAACTGCCCAGATGGAACAAGTTAATAGATCTGCTTCACAAATACTGTGTCAGTGGATAAGAAAGACATGTCGATGGCAACATCCTATAAAGACATATCTGTATTTCACCTGTTTGGCTTCTGCTTGAGTTGAGCAGCAGCCATGGTCCACTCATCTGCTTTTTGCTTTATTCACCTGAAACCCCCTGTAAACCAATTATATCAGTTGCATGATTGGAGCCTTGGCTTCTTCATGACAAAAAAAGTGTACAGAAGCAAGTACAGGCATGTATCACTTAACAACCTTCCACTTGATGACAGACTGCATATATAATGTTGGTCAAAGCACAACAAAGAGATGCAATTAGGACTCCCATAGCCTGCAGCAGAGTATCTGTTTACAGAACAAAGAGGTTCTAAATGCAGAGAAGAGGCATGCTGTCTCCAGTAGCCTATGCAGCCAGGGAGTGAATGGCAGGGTGTGTCTCTATACACAACAAAGGCATTAGACTGGACTGAATGTTCACTTAACAACCTAACTGCATAACAACAGGGATAAGAGAAAGTATTCCCATCGTTAAGTGGTGCATACCTGTACAGGGGAAGATCAACCATTTAGATGTGGCTGTCAGTTCAGTTCTGAGTTTACTGTTTTGGAAGACTAAGGCAAAACCTTGAAAGATCATACTTTAACTATAAATAGACAAGTACAGAAGGCATATGAATATCCTATTAATACATTAGCTGGAAACTACTCCTATATATAGAATCCATCAAATATGGATAGACATACTTCAGCAAATACATTGAGATAACTGGACAATATTGAACTTGCCTCAGCTTTCCGGCGATTCTTCAGTTTGATTCCTTCTAGCTGCTGCTTCAGTTTAGGAGGCTTGTAAGTGGTCTCAGGAACCTAAACATGCACAATATAATTTAAATTTAAAAAAATACTAGATTAACAAAGAGTTAAAAGGCACTGTATACATCAGTAGGTAGCATCCCAAGTTGTTGTTCCATGAATGGAAGGCAATTCTTCTTCCATTGACAAATTGTCCATTTCCCCTTTTGTTAACAGAACATATTCAGTCCACAGAACAACTCAGCATACAACCCACTATATTTCAACAGTTTACCCACAGCAGGAACCTACCCATTCACTGAGAGTTATTAAAATGTGGTGCCTCAGAAGGTCTCAGTAAATCAACAACAGGCACATATCATCATTCTAATCCCTGTATTATAAAATGAGATGAAGCTCAATGGTATCAGCTGTTCTATAGCCATTCTTGGTTGATGAGACTAGCTGAGATGAGGTGTTCTTCAGCCTTGGGGTTGCAACCTCATTGGGGTCACAAAGCTTCATTAGTGGGGTCATGGCAAGTTCAGGGGAACCAAAATGGCCACCAGCTTCCATGGCCATGCTTAAAACTCCTTCATCTGGTGGTGCTGCCAGACCATTCTCGAGCTCCTTAAGCAGCCTTGTTGTTGCAGCAGGCTGTGTGTGCTCCCTCCTCTAGTATCCAGCTGAAGTGCGCAAATGAACCAGCCCATCTCTCTCTCTCTCTCTCTCTCTCTCTCTCTCTCTCTCTCTCACACACACACACACACACACACACACACACACACACACCAAGAGAGCGGTGGGGGGGGGGGATAGCCAGCCAAGTCATCTCTAATGCCGTGTAGACCTAAGGATCTGAAAAGAAGTGCCTATAAGTGTCCTTTTTTCAGACCTGCTGGTTAATGTGTAAAGATTAGGGGTAGGTTCAGGAAGGCACAGCCCTAGTGGGGATGGTGGCAAAGGGGCACTCCTGCTCACTCTGCTGCATGCCATCCTATGTGGAGTCATGGAGATGGAAGCAATGTTGGAAGAAGTTGGATTTGGTAAAAAAACTCCAACCTCGATATGAAATCTTACAAAAATACTATTTTAACACTTTAATACTATTGGTGTTAATACTATTTTAACACTTTCACTACCATGTAAGTTCCCGACGGCATTACAGATTCATTGATGCATTGAACCACATGGTGTGGGAATAATGCTTTGTAACTTTGGCTCTGATACCTTAAGAACATGAACTATCTACAAATTACGTGAGGATGCCAGTGTGTCACACAATGTTGCCTCTAATTTTTTTTCCTCACTGTGTGGAACAGTTAACAAGCCAAACAGTCTATAACCACTGTAATCTTAAAATGAGTAAAGGCTAGTCTGACCACTGTGAAGTAAGTGAGGTACTGCTGAAAAATCACAACTAAGATGAGCAGGTGACATGTTTACATGTTATCAGGCATGATAAAGAACTATGGAATCAGTACACTGGTGTTTTGTTTTTTTTAATGAAACATACAGGCCCTCCTTATCTGCGGCTTCAGGACCCATGGATTTGACCCAACACTAAAAACCATAAGTGCCTTTTGGAGACCTCCAGCAGTCCTTTTGTGGCCCAGAGAGGCCTTGTGCGGTCTCCCTAGGCCTCAGAAGACCTCCTGGAATCTTCCAGATGCAACTAAGAGGCACAAGAAAGGCCAAACTGCAGATTTCATTAACAGCGGTTATTGGTATCCATGGGGGGGTCTGGAAATGGATCCTCCACAGACACTGAGGTCCTACCTGTACAGTCATCCCTTGGTACCCATGGATATTCCATTCCCGAAACCCTTACACACACTAAAACCCGCAGATATTCAAATTTATTTTAAAAACGTGGCCCGTTTAAATAATTTTAAAAGCATGTATTTTTTTTTAAATGGTATTTTCTTACCATTGCAGGGCTGCAAGCAGTCTCAGGAAATTATAATACTTATTTCAGGATCATGCTGAGATTGTGATCTCCTCTCCCTTGGCACTGGTGCTTATAGAATACCATGTAGAAGTGATTAAATGCTTCTACATTGCATTCTGGGGCGACCAAGGGCCAAAGGAAGGGTCATGACCTCAGTACAACCCAGAAATATATGTTCTAATAGCTGGAGACTGCCTACCTGTCTGCCTGAAGCTACACATTGGTAAGAAACACACTTTTAAAAACAAGTTAAAGGGATTGTTTTTTTCATTTAGGTACAGTGAGGCCCTCCAATGAAAGTTCTTTTTTTAAAGGTACAGTGAGGCCCTCCACCATGAGTTGTTTAATGACATCAGTTCCTGCCTAACAACATCACTTCCGGCCCTCAGCAAGCATCATGAATGCCATTCGGCCCTCGGTATGAAACGAATTTGACACTCCTGGTCTAAACAGTAGCCTGATGATTCATGTAGTGGCGATGAAATTTCCTGTAGTACCATTTACTATTTTATTAGGTTTACCATTATCAATATATAGTGAGCTTTTATGACGAAATCTGGGCTGGAGATTTAAAAACTGAGATGAGAATTGGATATTTTGTATACCAACTCCACAGTCCTGACTGCAGTGAGAAGTGGAGGATTCTGAGTAGGAATGGCAATAGGTAATGGTCAGCAAAAGCAGGAGAAGCAGTAGATACCAAAAGCATTGGCAAAACTGCAAGGAAGCTGGAGTGCGTACACCATTTAAATTCCTCCATGGTTTAATTCTCTGTAAGTAACAGACTCTAACACTAACAGACTCTAGAGTAACAGTCTCTAACGGGGGAGGGGGACTGGTGGTAGAGTTCAGCTTCCAGTAGGAATTGAAGGTGTGGAGCTTCTAGGAGTCATAGCTAGCCTTGAAAATAAGCAGGGGGACCATCTTTGAGGGATGTTTCCAGTTTCTAACATGGGCATTGTTTAGCTTGTTAGCATTTACATTATTTGTGAGCAATTTGGTTTATTGGTGTTTGCACTCAGTTTGGGGAAGGTTTATGTATAAGGTTTTATGTTAGGACACAGGCACTAAGTGGACATAAGCTGACTGACATAGAGTTTTTGGCAAGTACCCCAGAAAGTACTGATTAGTGGCCATATCATCACCTTCTGCACATACAGGGCTGCTTCCAACTCCAGACCTACAATGCAACTCAGTATCAGCAAGAGTGATCCTAAATAGCTCCTCCCCCTTGCACCTGCTACTTTCCTACTCAAGTTCCTCTGTTGGATTCCTTAAATTCTTCTGGATTCAATTATTGTCAAAAATCAGGTTATTATACTATTTTTTTTAGTAAAAAAAATACTCACAGGTTTTGTTTTCTCTTGTTGCGGAATTAGCTCTGGGATCAATATTGCTCGTGGATTAGGGACAGTCAAATTGAACTCCTTTGGTTCGGTTACCTTTGAAGTTGCAATGGTATTTTTTGCTAATTTATCAGCAAGTTGTTCAATATGCTGGCGGACTTTTGGTTGCCATCTTCAGACAAAAAGATATAGATCTCACTTTCCTTCCCTTGTATGATTTTAGAAACAAAACACTAAATTTGCTGGTTCAGACTTTTTATAGGGTTCCTCTAATAAAGGAACTTCCTCTAATAAATTCAGATTTCATTTTAAAGGAAGTTAATACAAACATGTTAAAAGTCTAATTTATAAATAATTTATGAAAATTTTCCAATAAGCATTCTCAGATGACAAAGACTGGAAAACTCATCCAAGCAAAAGTGAGCAGACATATTGAATACATCCAATACAAGAGCAGTTGACTAGATAAAATAAAAGTCTATTGAAAATGTCTAATAGTACAGTCCTATGCATGTTCACTCAGAAGTCCCATTGTGTTCAGATGGGGTTACTCCAGGGAAAAAGTATATAGGATTGCAGCCCAAGACCTGTAGCATCACTGAGGCAAATTTTAACAGTCCTATGGAGTATTCTTGTTCACTAAAGTAGCAGGTTATATCCTATGAAAATGTATGTTTTATTAAAATGAGTCCCCTACAGGTTAATCTGGATACTCCCACACTGGATTTTGTCTGGCATAATTCATATGACGGACTATATTGCCAGCATCAGTGGACATGCTAAACAATCAGGCTACAATCCTATCCATGCTTTCCTGGGAGTAAGCCCCATTGACGATAATGGGGCTTACTTCTAAGTAGACAGGCATAGGATTGGGTCCTGAGTAGATCATGTTAAACGACCAGTGGTGAACTGGGATTTTTGGATGCAAGTCATACTTTAGATAGTCAAATTGCCACGTACTTAATGCAACCAATGACTTACTTTAACAATGGTTGGATCCACTTATTGTTTACATAAGTAGAATCGTATATCTGGCTCCATTCATATTTTATCCATGTGCTCAGATTCATGACAGAGAAAAAGAACCTAAGGAACTAAAAATAGTTGACCCATAAACCAAAGGAATTGAATATTTGAATAATAAAAATCTCAGAGAAAATCCAGTAATTGTCTTAAATCATAGATCACGATTTTGTATTTGCAATCGCATGAATACACAAGTGTTTTTTATCAGTTTGACTTTTGTTGAGATTATTGTAGAAGTGTTTGAAAACAGTGTTATTTATTTTACTCAGAAGTAAGCCCACTGTGTTCAGTAAAACTTAGGCCGTAATCCTATCTTACAAGAAATAAACACCTCTAATTATTGGATATTTTGGGAAAGGCCCTCTTTTCCTCCCCCCCCACCTTCTTGTATTGTACAGATAGTTATAAGTTGTGTTTTAAATTGTGAAAGAAAAACACTTTTGAATGTTGTAAATTTGAATATTGTAAATGTTAAAAAGTCAACTGGGGGGAAAAATAACTAGAAGTATTAGTGGGGGGGGGAAGAAAATCTCTGCTAAAAACAATTTATAGGGAAATAGAAACTTAATATGAGCCCCCATACTAGCCCAAAGTTGGCAGTACGAGGGAAGTTTCCTCCCTCTCTGGTGCCCCTCATGAAAATTGCAGAAACCACCCTCAACTTTGTAGCCCTCCCAAGATGGAATATATCAGATTTCAGATAGCTCTATGAAAAACAAGTTCCTTCAGGAGAGGCATCAGTGTCTCCTTCATTTTGTTTTAAGAAGAAATGCAAACCTTTGATGGGGTCCATACACACCCTGACAGGTTTGGTCTTACTAACTGGTTCTACCCATTGTATCCACAAGTGAGGCTAAAGCTGGTCACAGACATTAGTGTCACTCTCAGAAGGAACAGGATTGATGTTGGGAAGAGGTAGAGCCTCCCATCTAACAACTAGCATCCACAAAACAGTAAAGGGAGTAGAGCAACTGCAGTGCCAGTGGTAGCTGCCTCCTCTGTGGCCCCATTGCTGAAGCCATTGCTGAAGTAGAGAAGGAAGATCACTTTGCAGTAACCTTTCCAATGAATCCTGGAAACCCCAACCCCCTCATCAATTGAGATGAGGCACAATGAGTGGGAGGATACAATGATGTACAGTCATACTTTCAGCCTACTCTGATAGAGGGCTGAGATGATGCAGGAGGAAAGGAAATAGTAGCCATCCCAGAAGAAAGGCACCCCAAGAACTCTGTGAGGAAATTCGCACAACCCCAAGGGCTGTTGATTATGGGGAATTGTTTCCTCAGCCCTCCCTTTTGTGCCAACATTTACCAAATGTAACTGTTGTACATTCAAACTGTTATTTCTTCGCTGATCTCTTGAGGAAAAAGGTACCAATTTTTCTTACATTAAATCTGTATTACCTTGACTGGAACTTATTTTCCTCTTAATCTCCATTTTTTTTGAGGGAGTGGGGTTCCATGCATTACCTTAATTTGCACCTAGTCCAAGATGCCTTTTATCAAACAGAGCTGTGTACTTCAATTCAGCTATATTCTCTTCTAAAAGCTGCAGTAAGGGGTATAGTCCTTGCATCTTACACAGCCCTGAATCTTTTGAAGGGAAACGTTTATTAATAATTCAAGCTGCTTTTGTCCTCTATACATGGGTCAAAGGACCTTGTGTGTAGCATTTACTATTAGGAAAGGATGAAGAATGTACACGCCAGGTTCTTTAATTTTGAGGAGGCGCAGTATAAGTGAGTAAGGGTGATGTATTAGCTTGATTTAAGGGGGCTGTTTTACTTATTTATTATTAGTAGAATTTATATCCCGCCTTTCCACTCCAGAAAGGAGCACTCAAGGCGGTTTTAGGTATGGTTTAAGTGTATTGTTCTATGTTTTTATGTTTATTTTATACCAATAAAAGGTTCCTGAATCTGAATCTATTAATAATTCCCCTTGCCAGCTCTTTTGGTAACAATGATGCTATAGATCCGTGTTTCTCAAACTGTTGGTTGGGATCCACTAGGTGGGTTGCAAGCCAATTTCAGGTGGGTCCCCATTCATGTCAATATTTTATTTTTAATATATTAAACTTGATATTACCATGGTATGTGGCTGCATTTGGGGAAATTGAGATCTGTACTTTTAACAGGCTACTATGTACATGGCTTTTAATAATGATAGTAAATGGAACTTATACCTCGGTAAGTGTGGGCAGGATTGCAGCGTAGAACTGTTAAAATTCTCCTGCTTGATGATGTCACTTCCAGCCATGACATCACTTCTGGTGAGTCCTGACAGATTCTCATTCTAAAAAGTGGGTCCCGCCACTAAAAGTTTGAGAACCACTGCATAGAGCAATTAAATTTTTTATTCTGCTTTGGTTGTTTCGTTTTTTGCTGTTTTACTGTATGTAATTTTATGTTTCACTTTTATTAACCTGTTTTATTGTAAGAGATTTCAAACACAAAAATAAAATTATAGAGAGTAGAGATAAAGATATACTTAAGTTGGAAGTTGAGTTTCATTTTCAGACTGTATATCTGTTCAAAACTGAGGTGTCTAAGGAAGTCGTACTTTTGGGTACTAAGAGATCCCTGTCAATACACACTCTTTCAAGTATTTCATACATCTTTCCTTTCTCCTATGGCCCTGTAGGGCTCTTGAGATAATTCAAAGCAACTGCAGGTGGGGCCTCTTTTTCTATGGGTTCAGCACACATGGTTTTGACTCAGCGTGGGTGCCGAACCTGTGCTGGAGAGCCCCGCCTGACCACCTGGACATGGCCAGAAGGCACTTCTGGTCATTTTTGTAGGTCCTCTGACGGCCCACCCATGGATTCCATTATCTGCAGGTTTAAGAATCCATGGAGGGGGGGGTTTCCGGGAATGGCTCCCCCATGGTTACCAAGGGACAACCTGTATAATGTACCTAATAAAGGGCCTTGTGGCACCTTAAAAGACGAGCTGTGTTTCCTTGCTTAAAGAGTCACAGAACTATGTCATATGCATCTTATTTCTTCTAACAATGTCTGCTTTATGGGTGGTTCAGTTCTTGGCCCTCTAGTGATACTAAATAAATGTTAGTAACAAACTTTTAACAGGCATACCCAATTAATATATGTGCACAATGGATTACAACCATATTGGATTATTTTTGTTTAAAATTTGGTAGAGCACAACTACTTTAATTACCTTATATATTTTAGGAAAATCCATTGTCTTGATGATTCTGCTGAATTGCTGAAGACCAAGCTCCTCCAATTGAAAAGTTGCCAGATAGCAAACAACTATCAAAAGACATAAAATTATACTGGCAAAGAAATTTATACCATCAAAGTAATCTAAGTGTACAACAGTTACATTTTGGTTTTCTACTCTAAACTTTAGAAAAATAAGAAATCATCATATTGTGTGACAATACAATTGTATACTATACCTATACTTCAGAAATGAAGTCTGAGCACTTTAGGATACGATGTTTGCCTTCAGATGGTGTAGCAGCTCCCGTTCCACCAGCAGAAATGCCCTGAATGCAATGCTATGACAGCATAAGCCCCAAAACAAGGTGATGTAGGAGGACAAAGGCAAGATGGAAAGATGCTGGAGATCACCATATCCTGAACACACACACTTAGACCAAAGACACACTTCAAATAGCAGCAGACACGACCCCAATGTGTTACCTAACCATCCCTCCTTTTTGCAACAGCTAATCACAGTGAGTGCCTGTTCTTCCTTAGTGAATACCCAAACATTGCCACTGTATTTAACTATGTAAATCGCTTTGTGAACTATTTTGTGTTGAAAAGCAGTATAGTACATAAATAATAATTTTCAGGAAATAATTTATATAGAAACATTATCAATATATAATTATATTATAAATACTATTGTAGAATACCTACCAACATAGAGATTACGCTCAGACAACAGGCAGTGTTTTCCATCTCGGACGTAAAATGCATTGACCACCACATCCAATAAAGGTTTATATTCTATACAGCCAGACAAAGTTTCCATCAAGAAGGTTTCATCCCTTACATTAGAAGTCTGAAGAGGAAAAAAAATAATTTCCGTATAAGAAGTAAAAAACAACTGATATGCACAAAGCAACTACCACCGTTCTATGATTAATGTTTGCATGGTTAACATGACCATCAGAGTGCCTGAGAAGAATCTATAACTCAAAAAGTACATCATCATTTATAGTACATGAATATCAGAATGCAACAGCAGACTCCTGGGAAGGTTATTTCTATAACAAATGTATGTAGAAATAATGTGACATGCAATGCAGATTACTAATTGTGAGTAATGTTCATATACTATTTTTAGGAAAATGCATGAAATCCTGTAAGGTATTATTATTATTATTATTATTAACAGTATTTATATACCGCTTTTCAACTAAAAGTTCACAAAGCGGTTTACAGAGAAAAATCAAATAACTAAATGGCTCTGTACTGTTATGAATATAACATGATTTTCTATGATTTTACAAATGGGTTATGTCAGAATGCCAGATGCAAGGGAGGGCACCAGGATGCAGGTTTCTTGTTATCTGGTGTGCTCCCTGGGGCATTTGGTAGGCCACTGTGAAATACAGGAAGCTGGACTAGATGGGCCTGTGGCCTTATCCAGTGGGGCTGTTCTTATGTTCTTAAGATTTCTTTCCTGGAAGATTTCTTGATCAGTCTGTGATCTGATTTGGCATGTTTGGTTATGCGCTAATAATGATTAAAAAAAGTATCCCATGATGATGTTCTTGTTACTATACAAATATCATTTAAAAAAACGCAACTTCTGGTTTCACAGAGAAACTGAGTGGCATTTTTAATGCCTGAGAAGGCATTAGGAGGCCCAGGGAAGCCCTCCAAGGTATTACCCAGGGGTTTTTTATTTAATTTTTGCCTCTAAGACTCAGTCCCAGTCCAGCAGAGGCTGTGGATGAACGTCCGTGGCCTATGCTGGGCTCAGAGGACCCTCCACCTCTGGGAGCACACACTCCCCTCACCTCCGGGGAGGCGCACATGGGGAGGGGGCACGGACCCAATCTGCAGATAAGTTAATCCACAGATACGGTGGGGGGGGGCCTGTACAAGAATACTCATAAGCATATAACAAAATACGTATGCACGCCTTCAAATAAGAGAAAAACCTTTTTAGATGCCAACTTAGAGTGTACCCTGTACAGGGTAAAGTAGCATTTCACATACCTGTAAAACCTTAGCAAATTCTTCTAAGAAATGCCCATCACTCTCTTTTTCAGGACTGAATTGGTTAAGCTGATGGATAACTATTTCAAAGTCTTTTCCTTTCAGCTGGCTAGCCATCTTCATACTGTAGAATCCTATAAATCACCGAACATTTGTCTTCACATCTAGTTCAATCCAAATCTATAAATTAGACATAAATGCAATTTTGTTTCCACTGACTTTACTTCAACACTTTTCTGGATATAAATACAGCAGCAAATATGGCAATGATAACAAGCCTTTAGGACTCCACGAATAAAAAAAAATGTGGAAAAGGCCGAACTTGACTCTGCTGGCGTGTCAAACCCCCCCTCTCAACAAAAGAGAAACAATTGTTTGTATATTCATTTATTTTTTTAAAAATACAGTTCAATCATGTGTGGTGCTAATTATAAAAATGAACTATAAGTAAAACAAAATCAGTTGTTGAGTGTTGGGGAACACTGGTGTGTCACCCAAAATGTTGTGGTGTGTCACCTTTGACACACGTGACAGAGGTTTGCCATCACTGAACTAGGGCCACTAAGTACCACCTTGGGTTGGCTCACTGAGCTTTGACTTATCAGTGTTCCTTTAACATCCTCTGAAATTATACCAGATTCTTACCCAAATGCTGATACTAAATGTTATATAAAAATACTGGTATCCTGTAAGCAAAGCTGTTTCACTGGGAGAATGGCACTAAGGCTGCACTTTTGTGCATATAATTAGTTCTCCTTATCTATTAAGATTAGGTTCCTGCAAAACCTAGTGGATACCAAATTAGCAGATACTGAATCATTGAGTCTATGGGGAAAATGGGGTCAGGTTCTAGGGGAGCCTCTAAATGCCATTATTAGGCATTTTTGAACTCAGATTCCTTAGCTGTTCCTTTTTGTTGGTGGTGTTCTCACAAGATGCTCAGGAAGTGACTGACAGGCTTGTGATCCTGTGGAGTTCTCTGGGTGGTTGTCTTCCCCTTTGTCTTACAACTGAACTAGTTTAGGATTTGTCAGATGTGACTTGGACTTTATTTGATCATAGTTGGGAGCATTTGCACCACTTGCACATAGAATTGTGCAAAGGTGCACACCAACTTCAAATACAATTTTTTTTAAAAAATATGCAATAAATGACATGATTCTATGAACTTGCTGTGCCTGTCCAAGCCTACTCTAACAGCACCCTCCAAGGTATGTAGCAAGCAGGAGGGACAATATACTACATAATATTGGAAAACTGTATTTATTCATTCAACAAAGACACACCAAAAAAAAAAATGCTGCTGGCATGGTTTCTGTTAGCATGCAGTTTTGGCATTTACATATTTATTATTAATACCTTCACTCAGTGGCCTAGCTAATGAAAGTGTAGTCTGGTGTCAAGTACAAAATGATGCCCTGGAAGTGATGTCACACCTAGACTTTTAAAAAAGTCAAAAATGGGGCAGTGGCATAGCTCAGGCATTTGCTACCTGTGGGGTCAAATCAGATTTTGTTGCCCCACACTCCATGACATCAAATTTAATGTATTAGGTAGGTAGGTAAATAAATAAATAAATAAATAAAACATTTTCTGGTTACTTGGCCATAACTTTTGATAGAATACAGATATTCCAAAGTGGTTCCTTTCATCGCATTTGGCGTCAAATTCCCTTTCCCGTGATATATAACATGATGGTATTATTAGTACATACCAAGGTTTTCATGATGAAAATATTTTCTGGTTACTTGGTCATAACTTTTGATAGCATAAAGGTATTCCAACGGGGTTTGTTGCATTGCATTCTGCATCAAATTCCCTTTCCAATGATATATGACATGATAGTACCTACCAAGGTTTTCACCATTTTGGCCCCCAGTGTCCAGCTCAGTTTGTTGCCCCCCTAGAGCTTGTTGGCCGGTGCAGTTGGCACCCTCTGAGCTACGCCACTGCCTTCACCAATAGCTGTGAGCCTGTGGTTCAGCAGGGGAAGCCCTGCAAAAGGCTCTGAGGAGGAGACGTCTGGAGAGGGGGGGGGAAGCTTACCTTCTGCTGGAGACAGTTTTCCTCCTGTTTACAGTGGGAGGCAGCGGGCTTCCCGAGGGGGCTCTAATGCCAGCAGCACCTGGAGATGCAGCAGAGGGCTGCGAGGGGGGAGTGGGAGACCTGAAGACAAACAAAATGGCGGCGCCTGCTGCCTCTCCGTTGCCTAGCAACCGCTTGTGGGCATCCTCAAGACATCATCCACACCACGGAGTGGGACCGTTGCCAGGCCGTTCCAGTGGTTGGGAGGAAGCTGAGCTCTCTGGATGTGCCACAGCACAGCACAGCACAACCCCTAACAAGCATCGCGTGCCACCGACGCAGCCTCCTCAGAAGTAGTCGGCTTACTGGGGGGGGGGTGCTGGTAGCTGGGCTCGGTCTTCCCTACTGGAGTCGCTTAAAAGGTCTTCTTGAGGGTGCGGGAGCACAATGAGTGCAGTACTAGAGCCCCATCTGAGAGTCTACTCAGAAGCAAGTCCCGTTTTAGTCAATGGGGCTTCCTCCCAGGAAAGTGTGGATAGGGCTGTAGACTCAGAGCCCAAGCCTGTGCCTGTCTACTCAGAAGCAAGTTCCATTATCGTCAATGGGGCTTCCTCCCAGGAAAGTGTGGATAGGGCTGTAGACTCAGAGCCCAAGCCTGTGCCTGTCTACTCAGAAGTAAGTTCCGTTTTAGTCAATGGGGCTTCCTCCAGGGAAGTGTGGATAGGGCTGTCGCCTCAGAGCCCAAGCCTGTGCCTGTCTACTCAGGAGTCAGTCCCATTACAGTCAATGGGGCTTACTCCCAAGAAAGTGTGGATAGGGCCGTAGCCTCAGAGCCCAAGTCTATGCCTGTCTACTCAGGGGTCAATGGGGCTTATTCCCAAGTAAGTATGGATAGGGCTGTAGCCCTAGTCGTCTCGAAGTGTGTGAGAACCAGAGCATCCTCCACCCCAGTTCTAAATTCAGCCGATAGTGTGCTTTAAAATGAAACTGCCAATGCAGAGTAGGAAGAGGCATTCTGCACATGCTCAGGGGGACTCCTACGCGGGGGTCGCATCGCGTCTAAGAGCCCAATCCTATGCTTGTCTACTCAAAAGTAAGTCAGTGTCTACTCAAAAGATACTCCCATGAAACTGAGGATAAGGTTGCAGCCTAAGAGACTGAACTGCGAAACCAAAAATACACATTTTCTAAAGCAAGTCCCTCTTTTTGACTAAGGGTCCAATTCTATCCAAATTTACTTGGGAGTAAGCCCCATCGCCTATAATAGGACTTACATCTAATAGACATGCATAGGATTGGGGCTGCAATCCTATCCAAGCTTGCCTGGGAGTAAGTCCTATTGCTTATAATGGGACTTACTTCAGAGTTGATGACAAACATGATGCCTGGGGATAGGATTGGGATCTCAGCCCCTGGTGTCCTACAGTGCGAGCAGATCTACTGGCCAAATGTGTAAGGGTATTGTAAGGCTCACAGCAATGTTTAAATCGATTGCATAGCAAAGCACTGTAGTACAGTATTAAATAGACTGGGTGGAATAGCAAACTTTCTATTGCAAGAAAGAAAAGTTATGGACATTAATGCATTTTTAATGCTGGGACTCTGGTTTGTGCAAGACCCGTGGCATATATGCGCTGACAATCCTGATCTTGAGAGTGGAAGCGGACACCAGTAGGTAGGTTGTGGTCAAACGGGGGTAGATGTGGTTGGAGGAGGAGTGAGAGGGGCTTCAATACCACGACTAAGGCTGCACTCTTATCCACACCTACCTAGGAGTAAGCCCCGTTGACTATAATGGAACTTACTTCTGAGTAGACATGCCTAGGATTGGGCTCTTTATAAACTTGACCGATGCTGCAATCCTATTCACACTTACCTAGGAGTAAGCCCCATGGACTATAATGGAATTTACTTCTTAGTAGACGGGCTGGCTCTAACAGCGCTAATCATTAATTGGGCTCAGTCATTACGGGGGAAACGCAGAGCCTCTTCTAACGCCCTGGGAGCAAGGGGCAGCGCAGCGTTGTGGGTTCCATAGAAGCGGGGAACCTTTGCTCCTTTGCCGTCTCCCAATTGGCGCAGAGGGAGAGAGAGGAGGAGCGGCGGGAGGGGGGAAAGGTGCTTGTGCGCAGGCGTGCTTGGTTGCTGGGCTCCGATGTCAGCGCTGTGTGAAGCCGCTGGGTGAGGAAAAATTAATCGGGGGGGGGGCAATCCAGGGGGGAAGAACGACCCGGTCAGGGCTGCCTGGTCGGAGGGGCTGCAGGACGGGCCTGCCGAGGGGCGCTTGATTTCTCCCCGCGGCTGCAGGGGAGCGAGTCGACGGCCGTGATGATGATGATGAGCAAACTCAGAAGGTGGCTCTATAAGCCGAAGGTAGGTCGACCAGTCGCGGAGAGCCCAGCCCTTGGGGGCTCCGTCTCCTGCCTTTTCTCCCGGTCTCGCATCCAAGCGTCCGGGCCGCTTGCTTGCTCGGTGATATGCCCGTTGGCCTTGGAAAGCGGCGGCTTTGGTTCTGTGCTGGAGTCGAGGAAGGGAGCGAGGCTATCCAGAGATGTAGCTCCCTTTCCCGCTCCTCCCCCGTGCCATCTTGGAGCCACCCCCTCTCCCCGGTTGCTGAGAAGGATCCCCGTTCGTTCTCCCCAGGTGATCCCGTTTAAGAGCCCAATCCTACGCCCGTCTACTTAGAAGTCCCATTATAGCCAATGGAGCCTACTCCCAGGAGAGTGTGGATAGAATTGCAGCCTGACAGCCCAATCCTATGCATGACTACTCAGAAGTAAGTCCCATTGTGTTCAATGTGGCTTACTCCCAGGAGAATGTGGATGGGATTGCAGCCTAAGTCTGATTGTAGCAAAACCAACTGAGAGTTTCCTGGTCTTTTAATACATTTTGTTTCGGAATGAGCTCAAGGATGCAGTGCTATACTGTACTGTACACACACTTTCCCTGGAGTAAGGCCTATTAAAATAACTGGAACTTGGTTCTGAGTAGACATGCCTAGACTTGTGCTATGAATGAACTTCATGTATCTGAGGCAGTGGAGTCTTTGCCTTGCAGGGACCAGAAAACTCCTCATTTTCCCAGGAGGGAGTGGATCCACCCAGAAGGTGGATGTGGAGGTTGATCCTGGCAGCACATTGCTTCCCCCTCCCTTTACCAAAAGCCACTGGAGCGCTGCAGGCTACTTGGCAGCTCCTTCCGTGTTCAAGCAGGCGGGCAGGCTGGGAAACAGCCTTGATCCTATGGCATTGGCAACCACAGAGAGCGTCATTTTGTGGTGTGATGCGGTGCTCTGTTGACGATGCTGAAGAAGCCACTGTGATTACTAGACAATTTCTCAGGTGTCTCTGCCCCTTAGCATGATTCTTGCTTCCCCTGAGAGAAATTATCTACATACATGATCAGGTTTTCATTGCTGGATGTTGAATGAAATCAAGCAAGCACGCGAAGGAGAGTATTTGCAGGAGCACTGTGGAATGATCAAAGAGCTTTAACAACTTAGAAATAACAGTTGATATTATATTAAGAAAACTGAGCTGTATATCAGCTGTTTAAAGCTAACAATAATGCTCAGAGCACTTGCTGTAGCTGTACAGCAAGCTGAATCACACCCTAGAAATGCAGGTTAGTACAAACATAGGTTTTTCCAGCAATTTACCACCCAAACCAGATAAGCTTGATAAAAGGGGGACACACCAGCATTTTAAAACTCCCCTCACTAGTGACTACCCAAGCTTTGAGTAGTGATTTTTTTAAAACACGAACAACTTCTGAGTGGTTAAAATGTTTATAGGCCTAGATGGGTTGGTGGTGAAGAGAAGGAGGAAACACAGTCCTATAATACACTCTGGGTGGGTGGGGGGCATTTGAATGGGTTTTGTGTATAAGTAGTGCCATCTGGAATGAATGTGTGTGAGAACTGAACAGCATTGTTTCTAGTTTGTCATTGTCCCCAACAATATAAGCATTGTATCTGCAATCCAAGGTAAATTTAAGTACTGTATGCTTTACCTCATTGGATTGCAAGCTAATTGTGGATTTGTGTCTAAGAGTGATATGGCATCAGAAACTAAAAACATTGTGATGTTTTTTGTAAGTGTCCAGAGTTTTTCAGTCATACTTTAAAACAGCCCTAGAAGGACAGCCAGTATTATCCCACTATGTCAGTTGCTGGGATGGGGGGAATATTGGGAGGTAGCTTTCCCAAAGCCCCTGAGGATGTGGTTGGCTTGAATTAGAGTAGCAGTTCTCAAACTTTTCAGTCTCCAGAGCTCATTAAAAGGAGTCTTGAGGAGCCCTACCGGCATATGGGCTAAGTCTCAGAGCCCCTGACACCCAGCACATTCTTGGGCTCTCAGCACTGAGCCCAATGTTTAATAAGGATAAAGAGCCAGAATGGGGGAGATAAGGAAGGAAGTGGGAGGGATGGACCAGCAAACTAGGCAAGGGACAGATAGCAACCACTTATGATTTGCTCATGGAGCCCCATCAAGGGGTCTCAGGGAGTCCCAGGGCTCCTGGGAGCACACTTTGAGAAATGCTGAATTAGCAACTTCATACCTTGTACTCTTTCTTACCCACTGTTCTGTTCCACCATTAAACATGATGCCTGGGGATAAATAAAGTGAAACTGTATCATTTTACTTTATTTTTTGTGTGTATTTGTACTGTGGAGGGTGAGAATCAAAGCTGGAAGGACAAAAGGCCTGTAATCGCAACAAATGAGGGGACACATACTCCCAGTGTCACTAGGGGAGTGAAGGGATAAATTGAGTGTGCCTGGATGAGTTTCTGTGACTATTTCAATATTTTGCCTGTGATGCCAGGATCTTTAAGTCATGAATTCAAGATTATTCCTTGTTTCCTGTCACTTATCCAACACAGAGCTGCATGAGCAGCCTGCAAAGAAGAACCGAAGTTTGCCTGTCCCTCCACTGCCAGATACACTTTGGAACCTACTATCAGCCTCGTGACTGGGAGACCAGCCCTTTTGAGATGGAGCACTTTGTTCTCTTGCTCTCTCTCTCTCAGCAATGTACTTTAGCAGGTGATGCCTCCTCCAGACTACACATATGGGAAAGAGCTAGGGGAAATTGCACGAAAATAAGACGTCCCTTAAAAGTTGCATTACCATGGCCTCTGACTCAATTCTTTGTATGAAAGTCACTTTCAAGTAGCTCATGCTAGCTACTAACAGTGTCAGTCCTGAAGGTTTTCCCACCAGGGCCTGTCCTCTCATTTGCCACACCCTGACCCAGAAGTAATCGCAGTGAGATTGTCACTGCAATTACTTCTGCGCTGCCTCCTCCTTTGCAAAAAAAAGGGGGGGGGAGGAAGGAGGCAGTGCAGGCTCCAGTGGAGCCTTTTGCACCGCTACTAAGTGGCAGGAATGCCTTCATCTGAGCATTTTCACACTACTTGAAGCGTCGCCTAGGAGGTGAGCACCACCTGCCTCCTGGAAGTGGCACTTGCCTCTTGAGTTAGTAGTAGTATTAGTGTATTAATAGTAGCCTACTAATATATGTACAAATGAATAAAGAACTGGGTGTTTGCACCCCCAGATCTGTTTTGACCCATACAAGATGATATACCCACATCACCAGGGACCTGTCCTCCACCAGATGCCTTAGCAATGTATCTGGTCCAGTGCATACTTTTTCACAGAAATCATTTTCAAAACCAGGTGCTCCAAGCCACTTATTTTCATCCCTTGCCAATAAATTGGTGACTACAAAACTGGGGGATTTTCACCAATAAGTTAAGGACCATACCAGAGTATTCCATCTGAAGACTAACCCCTCCCAGAAACCTGATCCAGAGCTTTATTTTTGTATACAGTGTGTTTGTGTGTGGTCCCCAAGATATCATACAGAAGTAAGGTGCTTTGTGATTAGCCCAATAGCCCAATCCTATTCAGTGCTGGTACGGCAGGGCTGCATAACCCCTGCAAAATCCAGCAGTGAAATTGGGCAGGCTAGAGGTCTCCTTGAGGCAAGGGAATACTTGTATCATTACCCCCATGTCAAGTTCCAGCCTTTCCAATGGGGCTTCTTGAAATCTGAGCCAGTTAAATCGCTGGTGCAAATCCGAGCAGGGCTTTCAGGCCTGGGAAGGGGGTTAGGATATGGTGGAGGTCTCCTTCACCATCTCTGCCCCTCCCCACCTCCCTTCTCCCCTCCTACCATCCTGTCCCTGTCCCTCCACCACCTGGAGCAGCACTTACCTGCTCCAATAACAATCAGGCTGGATTCAGTACTGGTGGGATGGCACAGACCTTTCTGTCAGCATTGCCTACTCACAAGTCATTGCAAACATGCTTTATGGCATGTTTGTGCTGGCTGTTGCTGGCACAAGTTCCCTACACTGGTGCTAGCCCACATTAGGATTGGGTTGTAGGTTTTTTAATTTATATATAAACTACAATAAGTATTTTTTGTAATTGTACTATGCCCAACTTAAAGAATACATTTCTTCCTTCTTGAATCAAGAGATTGATAAAAATGTATAGCTATATACATTTAATTGGGAAAGGGAATTATAAAGTATTTGGGTTTAAATATCATGAACGATAATAAACAATTTTACCAATATAATATAGTAGTTTTGAAAGTGCACCCACCCCTGGGATGGTAAGTATTATGTGGATGGTCATATCACATCAGCACAAGCCACAAGATATAAAATGATCCTTTCAGAATTACATTAATATTTGAATACTGTTAATAATATGTGTGTTCCATTTTTCACTTAGATATACGAAAAAGTGTAATGGAATACATACAGCAAGTCCTCACTTAATGTCATCAGTAGGTTCTTGGAAACTGTAACTTTAAGCAAAATGACATGTAATGTTTAATTGGCTTCTCCTAGTCTTGTATAGGATTGCAGCCTTAGTATGATTTCAGTGTTCAGATTATTATACTTGGAAAGCATTTTGTATGGAAATACTAAAGGTATTGTCAGTGGCGGACCTCCCCATCCCTGCAGACCTCCCCAGCCCTGTGCCCCAGGGCAAAGTTCCGCGATGGTGCTTCCCCGTGGCTGTCACTGCCTTCCATGTGAAAATCTACCTCCTCCCACTCAACTGAGGCTCATGGAGCCTCACGCAACCCAAGGCTGTGTCAAGGAAGCATGTCTGAGGTTCCCTGACACTAAAAACCAGTGCTTCTCAAACTAGATGGGTTGCGAGCCAATTTCAGGTGGGTCCTCTTTCATTTCAATCTTTTATTTTTAATATATTAGACTTGGTGCTATCATGGTATGTGACTGCATTTGGAAAAATGTTACAGACCTGTACTTTGAACAAACTACTTTGTATATTTTTTAACAATGATAGTAATTGGGGCTTACTCCTGGGTAAGTGTGGGTAGGATTGCAGCCTAGGATTGTGAAAAATGTTCCTACTTGATGATGTCACTTCTGGTCATGACATCACTTCCAGTGGGTACCGACAGATTCTCATTCTAAAAAGTGGGTCCCGGTGCTAAATGTGTAAAAACTACTGCTATAAACTATGCTTCTGGAAAATCAGAAACACAGTTTCTGACCCTGTTAGGAGTCTCAGAGAGGCTTCCGCAGGGTCCTACAGCTTCGTGCCTGGGGCATTTGCCCCATCAACTACAATGGTAGGTCCGCAACTGGGTATTTTCCACATATAACTCAGAGCCCAATCCTGTGGTCTGCGCCGCGCCTCCGTGGCGTGGACCACAGTTACGGCACATTTGTGGGGCTTACTGCCGGGCTCCCTCCAGAGGTGGCTCAGCTCCGGCTGGCACTGAGTCACCACCCAGCAGGCGCCCACATTCCGCGGCTTGGCGGTGCCTGCGACCGCCGGGCTGCAGAATGGCAAACAGGGGCGAGGGCTTTCCGTGGAGTGGGGAGGCCAGGATGATGTGGGGAGGGGGTGGGGAGGCCGGCGTGACGCGGAGAGGGGGGCGTGCCAGAGGCATGGCGTGGAGGGCAGGAAGGGGAACCGCGGAGCTCAGCTCCGCAAGATCCTCAGCACTCGTGAAGGCTGCGTGCCTTACACAAGCACCTTTACTTTAGTGGCACCCTTGGGCACCGCTAAAGTGATTAGCCCCATTGTGGGGCTGCCTCCCTTACCGGGGGAAGGAGACAAATGTCCCCTACTTTCGAGGTGCCTCCTGCGGTAGTGTGGGAGGTGCTGGATTCGGCGGCAGCCCTCGCAGTGCCACTGAGCTGGGACGCCGCAGGCAGCTCAGGATTGGGCTGCCCCTTAGGATTGGGCTGTCACAGAGATTCCTATGTATGTTTGCTCAGAAGTAAATCTAGTTTGCTCAGTAGAGACTGTCAGGTAAGCATGCATAAGATTGTGCTGTGCTTACTGTACTTCTTTGCTTTGTTAAAATTTGTAGTTAAGAAAGCCCTGAAAACTGGTCAGATTGCATCTGAGTACTGTCTAATTCTGAATGCCACATTAAGAAGGATGCAGCCAAACTGGAGCAAGTTCAAAGAAGGAAAACAAGGATGATCGGGGTTTGAAAAACAAATTCTATGAGGAAAGGTTGAGGGCACTTTGTATCTTTAGCCTGGGGAAGAAAAGGCTGAAATCTGACATGTTAGCATTCTTTGCATACCTGAAGGATTTTCATATGGAAGAGGGCAATAATTTGTTCTCTGCAGTCCCAGAGAATAGAACTAGTTCTAGTGAACAAGCTGCTAGAGAGAAGATTCCAGTTGAATATTAGGAAGAAATTCTTAACAGTAAGAGCAGTTTGACAGTGGAACCAATTACCAAAGGAAGTGGTGGGTTCTCCCTTGCTGGAGATCTTCTAGAGAGGAGATGCTCTAGAGAGGATTTTCCTGCTTCAAGTAGAATGTTGAACTGGATGATCTTGAAAGCTCCTTCCAACTCTGTGATTCTTTGAAAACTGCTAACAGATTAATTTTAGAACTCCCAGAATGCTAATTTTATATACATGTATACTTCCTACCACAATCGCCTGAAAAAAGCTAGTTCCCACTTTGAAACTGGCCAGTTTGAAGGGATACAATTAATTCGAAGTGTATTGACTTCAGTGTATTGACACTGAATCTAGCATAATAAATTCATTCTTCTCTATTGTAGAGGACAGATCCGCAGCTTCTTGCTCAATTCTACTACGCTGATGAAGAACTTAATCAAATTGCTGCTGAACTGGATGGCCTAGATGGAAGGAAAGACCCCCAAAGATGCACCCTATTGGTCAACCAGTTTCGCTCATGTCAGGTAACACAGGCCTACAAACTTGAGGGTCAGAAAAGTTTTTCCCAAACTTTATGGTGGTTTGATATGAATTTGGGGTGCTGATTCCAAAAAATGGCATCCGTTTTGCCCTCTTATGTCTAGTTTTGGAGATATAGTATAGCCTCATTAGTGAATGGTTCAAGCAGCTTCCTCATGAGGAAGCCGGGGTGTAGGCTTCCTCATGAGGAAGCCGCTTGAAAAATTCACTAAAGAGGCTATGCCGTGTCTTCAAGACTAGACATGATAAGGCAAAACAGATGCCATTTTTGGAATCAGCACCCCAAGTGTACCCAGGAATTGTAACATTTAAGGAAGCAAAATGTGTGTTGGCCTGTGTAATCAGAACTGCTTTGAAATAATTCTTTGCGTAAAGGATTGACATGTAATGAAATATCTTGGAAATAAATACTCAAGACTAGATGGGTAAAATTATTCTTAAAAAAATTATAATGAATTATATATAATTACAAAAACAATACCATAATCATGTATTTACCATACATAAGCAAATATTAGTTTGTAGAAGAGTACTCTACAGTACTCTACAGTTTGTAGAAGAGTGCTTACAGTAGGTATTCCATCATTTAATAGTGGCCCTTACAAATTTCGTCTCTCATACGTATTCAACTACTCAGTTTGTCTTTCAGCTTCCCTAAACTTATTTCTCATCCTGATGTCATAAATAGCCCTTTGATATTCAATATTTGACATTAGTGACTTTTGCTGCTAATTGGAGACTTTCAATTAACTCCTGTTTTTTTTCTTATCATTACTAGTGTAGTTAAGAATATTTATATACAACTTTTCAACAAAAAGTGGTAGCAAGATAGCATCATTTAGCCTAAAAGGATCAAATTTCAATTCATATTTAGTAACTGACAAATAATATTTAACACTTTCTTCCAAAATTATATGTGGGAGGACATTCCCTCTATGTATGCTAGAAATTGTTATATAATGCCTGATAATTATAATGTGGTTGATACCAAGAGCTCCTTAAAATGGGGTAAGGTATCACCTATTCCAGTGGTCTTCAAAGGACCCAGCTTGCAAGTGGGGGGTGGCCACAGTATCTTTGTATCTTCTTTTACTTCTGTTGGTGGCCAATCAGCATGTGTTGCTATTGTTTCATTCTGATCTTGGAAGCTAAGCAGGGTCAGGCCTGGTTAGTACTTGGATGGGAGACCACCTGGGAATACTGGGTGCTGTAGGCTTATACCATAGTCTTTCGAGACTGAAGGTTGCCAACCATTTTGTGCTTTCCTTCCAGACCAGTAATACCCTCAGCCAGACTGTAGTTTAATTCCTGTTTTTTATAATACTTTAAACCAGAGGTTCCTAAACTGGGGCATCATGACACCTCAGCCAGGGAAACTCTGTTGCTACCTCCTAAAGGACTGGGGCAACAGCGAAATCGGCAACACAGTTGTGGCGCAGCTGGGGACAAAAGGATTTTTTAAACTTGCCTGGGTGTCGCTATGGCTCTCTGGAGGGTCCAGGAGCTCACGACTTCCTCTGCAAGCTTCCCCACACCTCCAAACCGCTGTAAACAGCGCCAAAAAAAGAGGCCACTTGTGGTTTTCTTCACAAAGCCGGAAGTGGCTTTTTCACTGTTTACTGCAGTTTGGAGGTGCAGGGAGGCCTGCAGAGAGGCTAACAGGCTCTCTGGACTCTCCAGAGAGCCATAGTGACCTCTAGATATGTTGTTTAAAACACTTTTGTCCCAGGCAGTGGAGCAATTGTGGTGATCACATCATTGCCCCCATTCCCCCGCAAGCACTTACAGAGTCCCAAACTCACTACTTTAAGTTACCTTGTTGCAGTGGCATAGCTAAGGAGGTGCAGGGGGTAGCCATTTCACCAAGCTTTAGGGGGGCAACAAGTTGAGCTTGACACTATTATTATTATTATTATTATTATTATTATTATTATTAACAGTATTTATATACCGCTTTTCAACTAAAAGTTCACAAAGCGTTTTACAGAGAAAAATCAAATAACTAAATGGCTCCCTTTCCCAAAAGGGCTCACAATCTAAAAAGATGCAAATGTATACCAGCAGACAGCCACTAGAACAGACACTGCTGGGGTGAGGTGGGCCTGTTACTCTCCCCCTGCTAGAAAAAGGAGCACCCACTTGAAAAAGTGCCTCTTACCCAATTAGCAGGGGTTTTTCTAGTGACCAAAATTGTGAAAATCTTGGTATGTATGAATATTAGGATCATGTTATATATCATTGGAAAGGTAATTTAATGCTGAATGCAATGAAACAAACGGCACTGGAATATCTGTTTTCTATCAAAAGTTATGGCCAATTAACCAGAAAATGAAAACTACCTTGTGGAACAAAAAATGGATTTGCTTAACTCCAAACCGACCTATGAAACTGTTTGTTCTGAGTGCCAATGAGATGTTATTATGATACAGCATGGAACCAATAACATTTTATTTATTTGCGTAATTAAATTTGATTTTGTCATACGGGGGGGGGGCTACAAAATGTTCTTTGACTCCAGGTTGTAGATAGATGCCTTATCTATGCCACTGACTGGGGGGAGGCAGCAGAGCAAGTGGGTGGTGAGCTGCTAGGGGGAGGAGGTGGGTTCCTCCCAATTTTCACTTTTTAAAAACCTGGGTGTGATCTCACTTCCGGTTGTGACATCACTTCCGGGGCAACATTTTGAGCTTGGCACCGGGCTACATGATCATTAGTTACGCCACTGCCTTGTTGGCTATATATGATTGCTCTTCCTTCCCTTATTTTTTTTCTCATTTGTCTAATTTCTATCCACAAATTACAGAGGATAACATGGGACTGGTGGTTCTTTCAGCTATTCCTCAGTCATAGGTTTCATAAGGACAAACCAGTGCTTGATTTAAATTTTTAATTTATCCGTAAGAACTCATCAAGAAAAGAACTGGCATAGGTTTGATAGCTGTAGGGATCTCCATCGTTATTTGGGCAAAATACTAAGGGTTAGTAAGACAGTCATTTGTATCCTTTTAGGTTTCTTCAAAAGGGCAGAAAGTTCCAAAGTCCACATTAAATATGAAGAACTTTCCTAACTCAAATCAAGGTCTATCGTCCAGCATTTTGCTTCCCACAGCGGCCAGTGAGCTGACTCTGTGAGCCCATAAGCAGGGCATGGAGACAATAACCACTGGTATTCAGAGGTATCCTACCTATGAGGTTCCATGAAGCTATTGTGACTCATTGTCTCCTTCATGAATTCGCTTAATTATCTTTTAAAGGGGTTTAAAGACATGGGGGAAAGATACACAAGATGACACTCCTCTGCGTTTGAGAGAGCTGGGAGATATATCTCAGAACAGTAGCATACTGGTGGGGGGTCCAGGAGACCATGTGGATGGATAGGGGTGGCATTCACTACTGCCCCCTGCACCCACTACATCCCTCTGGAGGTATTCTGAGGGCTGGAGAAGCCCTCAGATGGCCTTCTAAGGCCTTCTGGAGGCCAAAAATCATCACTTCCAGTGAAGGTCATCAGAACGCCTCTAGGCCCTCAAAACACCTCCGGAGGGGAGGCAACGGGTGCAGGTGGGCGATGTCTCCAGATGGGGGGCAGCACCCCTGGAAGTGTGCCCCTGGGGTGAGGAATGCCTCACCACTGTGGCAAGAATCCTTATGAATTCTGAGGAACAATCCCCATTACTGATTTGGTCATGGAACCGAAATGTGTGCAGACATCTTATGTAAGGGTAATAAGTAGGAATTCCTGGGAGATTTCCACTCTCTTTTGTTTCAGTCTCTTCATCACTGGGTAATCTTAGAGGTGTTTGAAAAGGATGTTATTTACCATACTCAAAAGTAAGCCCATTGTCTTCAGTAAGACCTAGAATGCAATCCAGACATGCTCTTTGGTTGGTGCAAGTACCTTGTACTGGCCCAGAAGTATCACAAAATTGCCATAAGGCACTCCTGTGACTCAGGAGCAGGCTTCAAGGACATGAGCCGACCTGCTCCTGCTGGAAACTTATTTATTTTAGTGACCAGCAGTAAATGCTCCAAAAGTATATGTAGGATAAATCCCAAGTGATAAGCAATTTATCTAATGTGTTCCTTCAGTGTTATCTTTATATTACTAATTCATGGCTTTCCTATTGTAGGATAATGTTTTAAATATTATAAACCAAATAATGGATGAATGCATTCCAAAAGAGCGGGCCAATCGTGATTTCTGTGTTAAATTTCCAGAGGAGATAAGGCATGACAACCTTGCAGGACAGCTTTGGTTTGGTGCAGAGGTACAATTTTACCATTATAGTTTACAGCAGTATTAAATGATATGTATTGGAACACTGACATGAAATTTGTAAATTGTACTGGAAAGCTATGTGATACATATAAGTAGAATCAGTATACAAAACTGGGTCATATAAATGAAAATATTTTGTGTAGAAATTAATTTGTGTGACTTGTGGCACAATCCTGTTGAAGCTTTGTGCCAGCAGAACGAGTACTCCACCAGTGTGCACTGTTGCAAACATGCCACAAAGCAAGTTGAGACAGTTCACTACCAAGGCTTGCCAGCGGGAAGGCTGAAGCCTTCCCACTTGTACCACTGCAAGAAGCAGCATGCATTGGCCAAGGTAGGTTCCCTGCTCAGCAGTGCATGAGCAGGAAGGAGTGTAATGGGGTGGGAGGAGGGTGGTAATGGTAGTGGGTGGATCAGGTCCAGGAGGGAGCAGGATCAGTGGAACTGGTGCATGCTGTATCCTGTCCTCCTCCTTGACCTGATCCAGCACACAGGGCAACGTGGACTTGTCCCAGCAGTATCTCTGGGGAAGGCACAAGTAGCTCCATTGCATCTAGGCTTCTCCTTCTCATTTGTTGAGGGTCACTTTGTATGTTGACTATACTAATGAAAATATATTTGTAAAAACTCTTTAAATGTCAAAATAAAATATTTAGTTTTCACATTTTTTTATTGCCCTTCCTCTATGAAGTTCTGTGCTTATACACAGTCCCTTTCCTCCTTTTGTGCTCACAACAACCCTGCGAGGCTGAGAGATAGTGATAGGTCATCCAGGAAGTTTCATGGCTGAGCAGGAATTTGAATCTTCTAGGTTTAGATCAGACTCCTGAACCACTACACCATCCTGGAATTTTAAAGGTCTAAAAGTGACAAAAAATGCTTTCTCTGAACCCATATCTCCTAGTTTGATACCAAAACACCTTCCTCAGAATTTTGTCAGAAAAAAAGATAAAATTACTGTTTGGTGGTAGTTGTCATTAATTTTTCACTTAGCAATTTTTTCCTCAAATTTTTAGGATAGCCTATCTGGCCCAATTGATTCTCTACCCTGCTAAGGGCCCAATCCTATCCATCTTTCCAGCCCCAATGCAGCTGCAATGCAGCCCCTTGGCGAGGGAACAAAAGTTCCCTTACCTTGTGGAGGCCTCTAGAACTACCCTCCTACCACAGGATGCAGCGCACGCCCCATTGGCATGGCTACACCAGGACTGGAAAGTTGGATAGGATTTGGTCCTAAGATATCAAAACAGCTTGTACTTTTTTCTCTCTGCTTTGAAATGTTTCTTGTGAAAGTGGGCCTCAAAAGTGGGTCCTGCTTATAGGTTGTAGACCAATTGTTCTCTAGAAACTGGGCAGATCTCAGTTTTGGATTTTCTAATCTTTTCTCTTTTGCTTCTTTGTGGTTGGATTTGTCTTTATTTTGTTCAAGCACCCATTTTCCATAGGCTTTCCGTAGCTGAAAGTGTTAAGATGGTTGTCTTTTCTTCTTAGCGTTGCCTTTATGCTTTCATTTCTACTGCTTATATAAGCCATATCATTTATCTGTGTGAGTTCAGTTGCCTTTAAAAGCAAACCATTCAGATCCAATAACTAATGCCTGTGTCTTCCTCTTTAAGTTCTTTTCTGAAGTTTAATTTTAATGTTCCCATTTCTGATATATTTCCAGTGCTTGGCTGCTGGTTCAATAATTATGAACCGTGAAATAGAAAGCATGGCAATGAGACCACTGGCCAAGGATTTGACTCGTAGTCTGGAAGAAGTTAGAAACATTATCCGTGACCAAGCTCTTAGGGATTTGAACATCTACACAGGAAAAATGAAAGATGCACTTAAGCAATTTGATGTCCTCTTTGCAGAATTTGAGCTAAGGTAACATAATTCATAGATATTTAATCTGTTTTAAATATTAGACTTTGTAACACAAAAAAAGAGTCATGGACTCTTCGCTCACAACAGGAGAGGAAACTGAACGCTTTCCACATGCTCTGCCTCCGATGCATCCTCGGCATCACCTGGCAGGACAAAGTTCCAAACAACACAGTCCTGGAACGAGCTGGAATCCCTAGCATGTATGCACTGCTGAAGCAGAGACACCTGCGTTGGCTCGGTCATGTTGTGAGAATGGATGATGGCCGGATCCCAAAGGATCTCCTCTATGGAGAACTTGTGCAAGGAAAGTGCCCTACAGGTAGACCACAGCTGCAATACAAGGACATCTGCAAGAGGGATCTGAAGGCCTTAGGAGTGGACCTCAACAGGTGGGAAACCCTGGCCTCTGAGCAGCCCGCTTGGAGGCAGGCTGTGCAGCATGGCCTTTCCCAGTTTGAAGAGACACTTGGCCAACAGTCTGAGGCTAAGAGGCAAAGAAGGAAGGCCCATAGCCAGGGAGACAGACCAGGGTCAGACTGCACTTGCTCCCAGTGTGGAAGGGATTGTCACTCCCGAATTGGCCTTTTCAGCCACACTAGACGCTGTTCCAGAACCACCATTCAGAGCGCGATACCGTAGTCTTTTGAGAATGAAGGTTGCCAACAAACACACACACACACACACACACACACACACACACACACACACAATAATACTTTATTTCTCAGATTTTCCTATTTAGTATCACCCACCTTTGTATCCCTTCCATTCAGTTCCATAAACTTCCAGTGGCTAGTTAGGTGGTCTCAGTGGTATTAGAAGATTTTCAGATGTACATTCTATCTCCATTTGTTCATTAGAAATCATGGGGCAGGCAAGTTTGTCAGCACCATGAATCCTGAAAGGCTGTGCATAGTCATGTGTAACTGAAAGCATTTCGGGAAGTTTCTTACATGATTCTAGAACAGGGATGTCAAACCCATTTCATACAGAGGGCCGAAGTTAGCATTCGTGGTGCCTGTTGGGGGCTGGAAGTGACATCATTAAGCAGGTGGTGGTAAGAAATAAACACTTCGTTCTCATGTGGGAGAACTCAGTACTGCATATGACAGAAGATAAAATGTGCAAAACATGTATCTCAAAGATATGGGAGAGCCCAATTATAATGGGGGGGTAGGATAAATTGCTGTCAGGGGCTGCATTTGGCCTGCAGGCCTTATGTTTGACACCTCTGTTCTAGAAGCTGAAAATGACAAGATGAGAAGGAAGAATACTTGCCATGCAATCCTAAACAGAAATCCCATTCAGTTTTGGTTGCATTTATTTCCTGGAAAATAGGTTTAGGGTTGCACCCTTAATAATATATTAAAGATTATTATAGTTTAGTGAGATCTGAATTCTACTGACATATTTCACCATTAAAATATAATAAAACTAGAGCTGCAGTCATAGCACCAGCCCTGGTTATATCATTAGGCCAACTAGGCAGCCATCTGAGGTGCAGATCTCAGAGGGGCACAGCGTTGACCTTTGAGAGCACAGTTTAATGCAGATTATTTTTTTTAACCCATGTAAAAAATGCAACTGGCAATTTACATTTTTTTAATCTTAAGATACATACCACAACATACATAAAAAGTGAAAATACACTTAATTTTTAAACTTACAGTCACTTTTTGGGGGGGGGGCGTAAGTAGCTAGCCTTGCCTAGGGTGCAAAATAGTCTGGCACCAGCATATAGCATACTTCTGAAGTACACTATGAGTATCTGAGATTCTGTATGAGTTGCAAGACTACCACATACATTGTGGAGTTTATAGAGGAGCTGATTTCCTGCTTTGAAGCTTAGTAGATTGTTCAAAAATCCACAGACTGTTAGCGATATCTTGATGGATCTCCAACACCAGAGGGATAACAGAAACTGCCAAAGCTGTTCATTTAACATCAAACCAATGTTGAATTGCACAGTTCTCTCACAAGGGGAGAACTTAACCAGATGACAACCCAAACAGCCCTGTTCTCACAGAACATCTAAAAGAGGAGAAGCATTAGGAGGAGTGGATGACCAGAAATGAATGCATTATGTCTAAGTAAGATGACCTAGCACTGTTGGCAACCTTCAGTCTCGAAAGACTATGGTATCGCGCTCTGAAAGGTGGTTCTGGAACAGCGTCTAGTGTGGCTGAAAAGGCCAATTCGGGAGTGACAATCCCTTCCACACTGGGAGCAAGTGCAGTCTGTCCTAGCACTACATGTTGTAAAAAAGGTGAGTTGCAACTTGACAATAGTCTTCACCGTAAATGTGCTCTGTCAAAGAGAAATTCGTTTTAGTGCCAGATCAAATTTATATTTTTCTGTTTATAATGGGACCAAGCATATGTTGGTTCTTATTTAAGTAATGTTATAAACTTATCCACTTTCAGCTAAATAAGTTCTCAACACAACTTACAAAAAATAATATTGTTGTATGAACTTCAGGTGGAATGACTGACTGTGAAATGGCTGGGTAAGCTATGTCTTCCTGTCTTCCTTGGTTAAACTCAGGGATTCAGGTGGGGTATTAATTGCAGTTAGCAAGTTTGCTCCCTAGAGAGGATGGATCCGGGTCCCAGATTGATATGTTCTCTGTCTTGTCTGCTGTTTTCACAGATATAGGAGGTGGCTACAAGTGAATGTTCTGCTATCAATATATAATTGTTTTATTTCACCTGGATTCTGCAATATTAGCAGTACATATTAGTAGGACATATTTAGGGTCCATTCAGGCATAAAGTAACTTGCAGCATAACTGACTTAGGGCCAAATCCTATCCAATTTTCCAGTGCAGGTGCAGCCATGCCAGTTGGTCATGGAGTCAATGCAATGGGTCATCGAGGCCTCCTCCAGATAAGGAGACATTTGTTTCCTTTCCTCAAGGCTACATTGCGGCCTCATCGGCACTGGAAAGCTGGATAGGATTGGGCCCATAGATTGTTGATCACTACACTACAGTGGCTGTATGAGATGACTAGGTTAAGTTCGATAAAATTGCCAGGAGATGTAAAAGAACATTAATGTTTTTGTCCTTCATAGTTATGTGTCAGCTATGGTACCTGTAAAGTCACCAAAGGAATATTACGTACAGCAAGAAGTAATTGTGCTATTCTGTGAAACAGTAGAGAGGTAAGCAACCTTCAAAAACCATGTACAGTATATTGTGCTTTGATTACTCTTTCAAATAACTGCAGATAACATTTCCTGAAGAGTTAACATTTTAACTATATAATCAATTAGTAATATATTTACTGTATTTATATTAAATAGTTATATATATATATTCTTCACTAAGAATATAGGAGTGAGTTTAATAAGGTGTCTATAGTTCAAAATTCAAGAGTGAGAATATACAGAGGGGCCCCCATATCTGTGGATCTCTATCTACATATTCAATTATCTGTGGATTGTGTTTGGACCCCCCAGTACTCGGACCCCCACTCCTTCCGGAGGCAAGGGGAGCTCTGCGTCTGTCCCCGGCGTCTGCGGAGATCAGACCAAGTTCTGAAGGTAAAAAAATGCAACTTCCAGTTTCACGGAGAAACCAGAAGTGACGTTTGTAATGCCTTATAAAGCTTTAAAAACATCATTTCTGGTTTCTCTGTGAAACTGGAAGTTGCTTTTTTTACCTTCAGAGCTCCATGTGAGCTCAGCAGATGTCCTCTGCCTCTGCTGAGCTCAGAAGTCCCTCCAGAGGCGAGGGGTGAAGAACTGGGACCACAGGAATGGGTGTTTGCCTGTATGCACGGTTTCAGCTATTCGTGGGGGGTTCAGAATGGACACCTGTATTCCTTCCTAAATTGGTTGATCTATTTATAGAGCCCGTTGGCATTGTAATTGAGATTTTCTGAGTAACTTATTGTCATTGCCCTGAGTTTGAGCATCAACTAAGACCCAGACTGGAACATGAGAAACTTTTAAGATCCAGGCCCTCAGTTACCAATGTGCAGACCTGACACATGGTTCCTCTTGAGCCAGATTTCAGATTTGGGCAAGCTGAGTGACAGAGGGGTTGGTTCAGAACGTGAAGTGATCCTATTACCTGGAGCTAGGGTCTATCTTTTAAAGGATGTTGATAGCTACATAAGGAGAGGTGGGATTTCCCTTATGTGGACCACAGCAACAGAGTAATTTTTTCTCTTTCAGCAAATTCCAGAGCCCCATCACAGCTATCCATAGGTGATAGGAAGCAATAGTGAGAATCAGGAGGAAATTTACCTTCTTGAGCCAATCAGGCATTAGAGTTGGGGAAATGCAACACTTTTGTATACCCTAACATCACATAGTGAGAGAGAAAAGATTACAAGGTAGGAAAGAGGGTGTCTGTGAGAAGTTTATTTGGAGGTATGTTGATTTCTAATGCACTTCATTCAGTGTTTTGAGGCTGGATTTTACTTTGAACATGGCTGACAATTAATGCTTGTGTCCTAATAGGACTATCTGCCTTGGTGTCACATATGTACATTTTACTAGACCAACATTGTATATTGTTTATGAAGAGAACAATTAATGGAAGCATTTTGTTTAAACAGTTTAATATTCTGTTCTGCCTAGAGCTTTAAAGCTTGGATATCTTACACAAGATATGATTGATGACTATGAACCAGCATTAATGTTTACTATTCCAAGATTAGCCATTGTGTGGTGAGTATTCATTTTTAAAAAGTGTTCTGTTTATTCCACATCATAACTTTTTTTTGCTTCAAAATCACGTTGTTTCATACTGTACTTCTTAGGTTGCTCACATTTTATTGACTTTGAATCCAAGGGTAGCTCTTAGATATTACTCAGTACTATGGCCATTGTTCTCCTCCTGCCCCGTAATGTCGAGTAAAGAAATGCATTACATGACATCACGTTTTCCTGACCTACTTTACATAATTGACTGCAGAAAAATGCAGAGTTTTCCATCATATTTCATTACTACATGTTACAGAAGGAAAGAGGAGGATTAGGCATTGGTGGTGGACTAGCAGCCACATGCCTTTTGGACATTGTGATGTGATCTGCTTGCTCAGAGCCCATGTTTTAGGCATTCCACAAGCATGAAATGGTGTGGATTATAGGAGCTGTGATGATCATCAGCTGTTTTATGTTCTTTGGAAAGAACACGGAACATGGAAAGTATAGACTGTAACATTTTTACAAATTTTTGACATGATTTTTATCTTTACAAACCTTTGGGCAAACTGGCATCATCTTTCATCTTCACTTCTCCCATACCTCTTTTAATCTATTCATTTTATTTATTTCTATCACTTAGAGTTTGTTTTTGTTCTTGACAACAGAGAGAAATCACAACTAAAAAGTTAAAACAGCAGTGCTCAAACCTTTTAGCTCCACGAGCCACTTCATCCTCCCTGGCAGGTTGTGGCACACTGCTCCATCTCACAAGGCCACCAAGGCCTCTTCCACTGCTCATTGTTTCCCAAATGTTTTGGCACCGCATCCCACCTTCTCTACCATAGTGGGTCTTGACACACCTCATGGTGCCAGAGTGCTTTCAGGGAGGCTCCGGAGGCCTCTCCCTGCCCTGCAGAAGCATCTGAAAATCATTTCCGATAAAACCAGAAGTTTGTGTTCAAAAACCGGAAGAGATTTTTGAATGCTGCTGAGGGCCATTCGGAGGCCCATGGAGGCCAGTAGAGTGGGTTGCCGGCCCAGCGCAACCTGGGAGAGGCCTCTGGCACCTCCCAATAAGGGATTCCAGCCATCATGTCACCTGCCTCCTTCCAGAATAGCTCCAATTTAGAGCTAAACAGGTGCAAGGAGAGCAGGAGGCCCAGCTTGCAACCCGCTGCACATGGGTTCATGACCCACCAGTGAGTCGTGACCCACACTTTGGGAAAATCTAATCTACACGGACTTAGAAACTATAGACAAGAATCCTACCTGGAGATACCAAGAAGAAGATGTCTCCAAGCAGATGCTCTGCCACTGAGTATAGCCCATTCTTGGATGCACATATCCAATCCCCTGAAAGCAAATGAAAGAGAACCAGAAAAACAAATCCACCCCTAATCTTAATTATGTTGGAGTGGTTTCTACACAGTTCATACAATGCCATTTACAGCAACTTTGGAAAATAAACCCACGAAAGCTACCAGCCTGCAAAATGTTTGCTAGCTTGCTTGTCCACAAATACTTATGTTCAAAAATGGGTGACATGATTTGTAAGACTCAGACTTGAGTCACCAAATAGGTGTTTCCTAGACTTGAGACACACGTGTTTTGAAACCTGAAGTGACTCAGGACTTGGGGAGTTTTTCTTAGGGACAAGTGTAGACTTGGGAGTGGGTGAGTTTGTTACTGAGGTTTGTAAGGAACTGATAGGCACTTTCTGCACTGCTGTGCTCACTTGAAGAAAAGTAGAACTTTTGTTTGAATGAGAACTCCAACACACACACACCACCAGCAGCTCCATTTTTTTCTGCGGAGCTGCACCTGACTTGTTTATCAAAATGCATCTGACTCAAGTTAAAGAGAGTTTCAAAAAGGCACTTGCTGAGTCGCAAAGGTTGCCCATTAAGATTCAAGCACAAATTGAGTCAAAGGGGGCGGGGACTCAGAATTTGACTCAAGTCTCACCACGTTGAATCAGGACATTCCTGCTTATGTTAATAATTTGTGGCACATTAGCATAAAGAAGAAACTTATAAATGTAAAAGCTCAAAGATTTCCTAACTTCAGTTCCTTAAAAAATGCAATTGTGAAGCAGCTATTTTGGAATAGCAGCATTTTTTTTTAAACCTCTAGATTTGTGTTGCTGGTATCCTTCTGTCAGTATATACGAAATGACTGTCCTTGCATCTTTTTGTTTTTACTCTTTTTTTAAACAAGGAAAAATAGGCATTTCATTTTCCTGTTACAGCTAATACTAAGACAAGATTAAGTATTCATTTAAAAAATGCCTTTGAATATATTTGGCATGTTTGTTCCTCACATTGAGAAATTGGTACGTATGTTCTCTCTCTCTCTCTCTCTCTCACACACACACACACACACACACACACACACACACACACACACACACACACACACACAAACTTGCGCATATTCCACAAACAGGGAATTCTCAGAGCAGCAATTAAACATTGACGTGTTTCATTTTAGAAATTTAGTGCTGTAAGGAGCAAAAGAGCTCTTTACAATATCTGCTTTACAGAATAAAAAAAGAACAGGTCCTGTGCCCCTAAGGAGCTTGAAGCTTAAAATTTGGCATAAGGGAGAGATGAAAGGGACAAGTAGGGATGTAGCCCCAGCTGTTAGGCAAGGATAGATGGGAATTGAAATCTGTGGGGCCTAAATGGGACTAACCGCTTCTTAAAGAGTACCATGAATGTGATTCTTCCTTCTGCAGCTACTTCTCTATCCAGATAGAGCAGCAGGATAGTAAAGAAAAATTTGCTACTTTGGCACCCATTTTATTTCATCTGTTTTACCTAGTAGCCAACTTAAAATCTTGAGCACTTTCCTGCCTATATGAAGTCACTCAGAAATTTCTGCCAATACCTTTTCTTAATTTCCTCCCTTCCACTGTATAGCAGTCCTATAAGAGATGTTCCCCCTCCCCAGAGAAGGAGTTTTGTAAAAATTCATACTTGGGCTACGAAGATCCTTGCAAAACATGAAAGTTTGTTTGTTTCATCTTTCAATGTCTTTTTCATTTCTATATGTTTATTTTTGTTTTCTGTAGCTTAATCTGTTCACCATCTACATTTACCTGACATATTTTAGGTCATATTAGTTTAATTTAGAGCAGGGGTGCCCAAACCCCGGCCCTTGGGCCACATGCAGCCCTTGAGACCTCCCAATGCGGCCCTCAGGGAGCCCCCAGTCTCCAATGAGCCTCTGGCCCTCCGGAGATTTGTTGGAGCCCGCACTGGCCCGATGCAACTACTCTCAGCGTGAGGGCAACTGTTTGACCTCTCGCGTGAGCTGTGGGATGAGGGCTCGCTCCACTGCTTGCTGTTTCATGTCTGTGATGCAGCAGAGGCAGCAAAAGAAAGGCCAGCCTTGCTTTGTGCAAGGCCTTTTATAGGCCTTGAGCTACTGCAAGACCTTCATTCATTCATATAAGTTTGTCTTTAATATATTCATTTATGTAAACTTATGCAAATTTATTCAAATTTTAAATGTAAATTAATTCTTTTTTTTCCCTGGCCCTGACACAGTGTCAGAGAGATGATGTGGCCCTCCAGCCAAAAACTTTGGACACCCCTGATCTAGAGTAAGGGATTCAGACCCATATTTGCTCACAGGAAGAGCTATTCCACCCTGTAAGATGTCTTGATTGCATCCAAGTGGTAGTTCTTTAGGCACTCTGGTGTTTGGTATAGACCACCATAACTTTTGACAGAATACATTTGTTTGTCTTAAAGGTGTCACAGGATTTTTCCATAGGTTTGCTGTAACAGCTACCCCTAAGGAATCAAGGAGAATAGTTAACTTGAAGTTTTAAGTTGGTTGACTAGTTTTTTGTTCTTTATAGTTTAAATATAATTAATATAAGCAAGCTTGATTTTGACATCTTGAATTGCAGTGGGCTTATTGTTTACTCAGAAGGACCTTTGAATCTTGACCACAAGCAAGAAGAGATGTCTGAACTTTTCAGACCCTTTCACACTTTACTAAGGAAAATAAGGCAAGTAATTCAGAAATAATACTTAGTGTTTATAACATGCTTTTCGGGAAAATATACATCCTAAGGCAGATAATTATTGTTGAACTTAGCTCAGAACACAATATTTTTCAGTGGAGATGATATGTATATTCAACGACATTGATGAGATACTGTGTGATATGCATGCATGGGAGTGTTGCTGTGGAACACTGGTTTAGAGCATTAGAATCGGGTGTGGGAAACTCAGGTTTATGTTGTTGCTAGAACCCACAGAGTGGCCTTGGGCTAAGCACCATCTCTTAGTAAGGCTAACTTACTTCACGGGTTGTGGCATGGTCAGAACACTGGTTTGGCTCTTAGTGAGAAGAGCTGATTACAACTGTATGAACTAGCCCCCAGCATGATGTACTGATTAGGGCAGTGGTTCCTAAACTTTTGACTGTCACAACCCACCTCATGCTACTTGGTGGATTGCGACCTGATGCTCAACACAAATCTGTGTTGTGCCAGGCCCACAACCCACTCCATTGGCCTCCATGTGTCCCAGGGTACCTTGTGAAAGTGACCAGAAGTCACAGAAGTAAACTGGAAGTCACTTCTGGTCACTTTCAGTTGCTTCTGAAAAGACAGTCTGCTGCCCACAGAGGCTGTGGGTTGCTGACCCAGTACAACCTGGAAGTGGCCTTTGGGAGCTCCCAGAAATGCTTTTCTTTACAGCACTGAGCATTGGGCTGTGACCCACCACACATTAGGTTGCAGCTCACCAGTAGATCACAACCCTCAGTCTGGGAAATGTTGAATTAGGGCATTCCAAACTTTTATACTGGATATTGTGACCATTATTCTTAATTGACTTGCAGTACATTAACAGAGAAAAATTTGCAATCTATTCTCCTCAGCATAAATGTATGAAAACTATTACATATGTTTAAAATGTAGTTAAAATACTTTTGTGTAATACTGAGTCCATTTTTGTACTATGCTATAGGATTACAAAATATGGGTTTTGCATTGTTTTCTACTGCATACTGCAAAATAATACTGTATTGTTTTCTAATTTGTAGGGATCTACTACAGACTTTAACTGATGAGGAGCTATATACTCTGGAGTGCAACCTCTGTATATCTCAGGATTTTGATTTCCCTGCCAGAGCAGGTCCTGAAGTGCCATCTGTCATTATACCAAACTTAATTGCAGCTTTACCCTCTGAAAACTTCTCTGACAAGTCTGAAAACTCAGAAGCTGAGCTTGCTTGCTCCATGCAGTATGATGAACAGGAACTGGAACAACTTAATAGAATGGTTCACAGAGCAGGGAATGAGATGTCCTCTCTACTCTCACCACCAAGTGCCTGCAAGTCCCCAGCATGCAGACCTGGTATGACAAATGTACTGAATAGAAATGCCTCTCCGAATAGGGTTCTTAACAACTCATCCAACGAAGAGGAGAGTGTGTTTTTTATTGATGATTTAGATGAAGCGACAGAAGGTCTTGTTCGGACGAATTCATCCAGTGACACAGTCAGTGATTCTTGTTATATGTCAAAGCAGAGCACACCATATACTGGGCACCTGGTATACGAGAATGGTCACCAAAGAGAACAGCACTTACTCTTAAAAGACACTGTAGAGTCTGATATCAGCAATAACAACAATATTGAAGACAGCAAGCAGGTGGCTGATACCTCACTTCAGAACTCTTGCAGTTGTTTTGAAGGTCCTGATTCACATGTGTACCTTAGTGTCTGGGATGTATATTCTCATGATGCAGAAGCAGCAGAAATGATTGCCCATAGAACTGGTGGGATGAAGCTATCCGCAACTGTTATATTTAACCCCAAATCTCCCTCTTGTTCAGAATCTCAAACATCAAAAGTGACTAAAAGCTGTACGCTTGCGGATTCACATTATGTGGCCAACGAAGATGGAGAGTTGCATGAGCGCAGTATGGCCGCCACAAATTGTTTGGTTAATTCCTGTGTCTGTTGTGGGAGTTGTGATAACAGCAGAGAAGAAAACCGAGGTTTAACTACTAATGGTTTTCCAGAAAAAATTATAAATTCATCTTCCAGGTTACTGAAAGTGAAAGAAAACAATAATCTAGATAAAATGGAATGTACAGTCTCTGGACAGGAGATATTACAAACTGAACCTTATATTTTGCTAGCTGAAAGGGACTCTAGCAGAGATGAACTAGCTCTCCCCAGTTCCTCTAAGTGTTTAGCACACACCTCAGGCTCTCAGGGGGGAGCCAAGAAAGGATCAAAAGTAAACAAAGAAATCTCAGGACAACAAAAGAAGTGTGAAAAAGAACACCCCAATGAAAAGGCATCTGAGATTAGTGAGAAAAAGATTGGAAGAATTGCAAATGAAGACAGGAAATCTGGCTCAAACCCACAGTAAGAACCTTCTGCTATAAATTTTACTAACTGGGTTGGCATGCAAAATAATAGATCACAATGACACTGTGCCATCATAGGTTTCACTCAAGTGTTTCATGGTAGCAAAACGACATGGAGGTCTACATCCCCTAGATCTATGGGTTGTACATCTATATAAACAAAAGAATTTTTGCATGATCTCTATATTGAGCAGTGGGTCTTTTTTCCATATAAGTACATGATCTACTATCATAGCAAATAGTCTCTTGAAGGACAAATAACATCTGTAAGACAATTTTCAATGGGAAAATTCATGGGAGGGAGGGTTAACAGACATGCCCAGAGCGTGTTAAAGTTACAATCTTGTTTGGGCCCACCTGCAGCTGCTCATGTTTTTGGAAAAAATAATTTTTTTCTTAAAAAAAAAATATATATATATATATATATATTGGGGAAAAAATTTTTTCCAAATCAATTGTTTTTTACTTGGAGCAGTGGTGTAGCTCAGGCGGTGCAGGGGGTAGCAATTGTACCAGGCAAAGGCAACAAGCTTTGGGGGGGCAACAAGTTGAGCTTGTCACTAGTGGCCAAAACTGTGAAAACAATGGTATGTACAGATAATATCATCATATTATATATCACTGAAAAGATAATTTAATACAGAATGCAATGAATCAAACCGCATTGGAATATTTGTAGTCTATGAAAAGTTATGGCCAATTAACTAGAACAGGAGTCTCATCAAACATCTGGCAGTGTTGAGGGCTGGAAAAAAAATATAAAATTTAAATAAATACATTAGAGATGGAACTTAGATGAATGAATAAATGGGCTTAAATGTCCAAGATTTCTCCAAACACCAACAAAGCCCAAAGCACACACTTAAACAGACCCCCATTCCCCCATCCCACAAGCACAACTCTGGTTGTGTTTGGTCAACTGGGCCAGAGGCTCTCAAGGAATCAGAGGCTGGCCGCAGGCCAGATGGAGCCTGACCGTGGGCCACATCTGGCCCCTGGGCCAGGGTTTGGAGACCCCTGAATTAGAAGATGAAAACACAACTGCCTTATGGAACAAAGAATGGATTTTCTTAACTCAAAACTGACCTATGAGACTGATTGTTCTGAGAGCCAATGAGATGTTGTTATGATACAGAGTGGAACCAATAAGGTGTTAATATGAGTCAGCTCTCATTTCCATGTATCATAATACAGTTATCCATGCTAACTGGGTAGAGGCACTTTTCCAAGTGGTGCTCCTCTTATATTTAGCAGGGGGAGAATAACTGTCCCTCTTCATCCCAACGTAGTGTCTTTAACCAATAAGGGGCACACTCTTATTTATTTACTTAATTAATTAAATTTGATTTTGTTGCAGGGGGGGTTACGAAATCTTCTTTGACCCCAGGTAGCAGATAGATGCCTTAGCTATACCACTGGCTGGTGGGGAGGCGACAGATCAAGTGGGTAGTGAGCTGCAGGGGGGAGGAGGCAGGTTTTCTCCTGATTTTCATTTTTTAAAAAGCCCAGGCATGACATCACTTCTGGTGCATCTTTTTGAGCTTTGCACCGGGCTACATGATCATTAACTATGCCACCAACCTAGAGGGCTCTATTTGGTAGATTTTAAATAGTACTCATGATATAAAATTGTGTGTTGTACCCAGTGGATCTCAAGAAAGGCTTACAAGAGCCCTAAGGCAATACAGTTTTATAAAATGAACCACTGGGGAATTAACAATATGGACATCACAACTCTAAACCCATTTGGTAGGAAGTAAATTCACTGAAAGCAAAAGGACTTATTTCCAAGTAAATGTACATAGGGTTGCAGTCAAAACCATCCAGATTTAAGAAGAGCTGAACAAAGTCGGGGAGATTACAAAAGGTAATGCCTAGACAAAATACATTAAAGTAGCTGTTAGCACAAAATATATGCTAAAGGCAATCTTGTGTGAGCTCCTGCTAACAAGCAGAGCTTGCCAATCTGTTCCTTGTAGTTAGTTTTACAGAATTTTGTTTGCTTAAAAAATTCAGTTTAAACTGTTAGTCTTCACTGTTTGTTTTAGAAATGTGGACACCAGTAATGATGCACAATACAACTATTAGGAATTGGTCCTAATAAATGTAGTATCCTTTGAGAAATCATCTTGAATTTAATCTGAGCATTGGATGATATTGTTGCCAAATCAAATTCTTTCTATTTCTCAATAAAGAAATAGATGACATCCTTGTAAGAGGATGCAGTAATTATGTAAGAGTATTATCATATTTTTAAAAAGCATTTTTCCCCTGCATTGATAACTTTTCATCATACTTTTCACAAAGAACTACTTAATATGGAGAGTTCAGCTAGTGGAGATAAAAATATTTATAACTATTTGTTACTGTACCACAGAATTCTCAAGCAATAAAGTGTTTCAACTGCCTGAAAGTCAATGAAAGCAAAGGTAAAGATTTAATGTGACTTTATTCCTTCCTGTACACTTTTGCAGCAGCTTAATGACAAACTCCTGTTCATCTGAAGAAATTGATCGGGAAGAAATCCAGGTAGCCTTACAGACAGCTAAAATTACTACAAGAGAAAAAATCAGATCTCGATTTCACAGCAGCAATGACCTTATTCACCGGCTGTTTGTCTGCATCTCAGGTGTGCCACTTTCCTTTATCTTGATTGCTTTTGTTGATAATATTTTGTCTGTAAATGTATAACTCTTGTGTTTTCGTCAAAACCATATTGTGGAATTGGTTTTGGAAGACTATTTATAATCAGTGTAGGAATAGACTATGGAAGATTTGAGTTCAGTTCAAATATAGTGTTCTTGATTCTCTAAAACGTAGCTTAGAGGATTGGGAACATGCCACAAGTTTATACATTCTCTTCTTTCCCTCCCTTCTATGCTTGCGAACACCAGTTCTGTCCCTCCCTTCATTGTTTGAGCAAACTGTCATTGGCTGTTACATCAAAGCCATAGTTTGAAAGGCTTTCAGTCCCCAACTTCGAGGCAAACTATGGTTTGTGCAGACCGTATTTTTTGCACTTCAGATGTAACGGCAAACTATAATTTGGACAGACAAAGAAGGAAATTAGTGGTACTTCCAATAGGTGGACCATGCTAAATAGTTTGTACTAAATAGTACAAACGTTGAGAAACACTGTTCTAGCACAATCATCTAGTACCATTTTCTTCTAGTAAAAGAATACATTCCCTTTTCAGAATGGTTAATGGATAACAATCTATGCCTCGGAAATAGCCCAGAAATAGCCTCACACATTTAGCACTGGGACCCACTTTTTAAAATGAGAATCTGTCAGAACCCACTGGAAGTGATGTCAGGACCGGAAGTGACATCATCAAGCAGGAAAATTTTTAACAATCCTAGACTGCAATCCTACCCACACTTACCCAGGAGTAAGTTCCATTGACTCTCATTGTTAAAAGAATATACATAGTAGCTTGTTCAAAGTACAGGTCTGTAACATTTCCTCAAATGCAGTCACATCCCATGGTAGCATCAAGTCTAATATATTAAAAATAAAATATTGAAATGAAGGGGGACATACCTGAAATTGGCTCGCAACCCACCTAGTGGGTCCCGACCCACAGTTTGAGAAACACTGGCCTAAACATTTCAACATAATATTAATGAATGAGAATGATTAGGATGCTCTTTGTGTAGAAGCATTTTGGAAAACTTTAAAAATGCTTTGCAATACTTTGCAAAATATTGTAGGGGCATATATTTTCTGCATAATTTCCTAAACAATTCAGATTAGTAAAATGGTACTGATTTTACTAAACTGACAGGTGGTATTGTTCCCTTCAATTAAAAAAAAATGCAATGGATTTCAACAGCCATTGTAGTGTTTCTGAAACAATATTTTTAAAGGGTAAACCATTTAATTGTATGTTTAATAATTCCCACAACCTCTTAGGTGTTGCTGACCAGCTGCAGACAAACTATGCCTGTGACTTACGAAGTATTTTGAAGACCTTATTTGAAGTTATGGCCACCAAACCTGACACAGAGGATAAGAAAATGCAAAAGAAAGGTGAACAGAATAAAAGTTCTATATTTTTGGTTGCCATTCATTCTTTTATTGTGCACAGTTCTGCAAATTATTGACAGACCTCTGTTTGAAATATGCATGAGTGATCTGTATTTCTTCTTTTGAGCTATTTTGCTATCAGTCAGTAGAAAGGTCGGTTGCTTGCTGGGAAGAGTCTATTACAATTTTTAAAAATCCAACACTAGACTTTCATTCCATTACTTGGGAGAAAATAATAAAATTGTTCATCTTAATTGGCCAGCTTGTGGTGTGTTTATGCAATAGTTCGTCTAGCATCTCAGGGGCATCATGAGTGTTTGTGTCACCCAGTGTGAAAGGCCCATAGCCCTATGATGAACCTTCTTCCATGCAGTGGGTTTGACAACACCCCGTGCAGTGGGTGTGGTGATATACCATTGCCCTGCCCCACTGGTTTGTTGGCCATAATTTTTGATAAAATAGATATATTTTAACATGGTTTCTTTAATTGCATTCTGCATTAAATTATGCATTAATTTATTAGAAAATGCCAAAAATTTTTAAAATCTTGGTGAGTAGTGGTGTCACGACACCTGTGCACATCATCCAGTGGAGCCCGCATCCCCCTAGCGGGCTCCACTCCTAAATTAAGCCCACTCCTGAATGGTACATAGTACAGTAAAAATCACTGAATGGGGACAGTGTGATGTTGTCTTTCAAGCATGAATTCCTTGTGTGTATATTCCTGTTGGCAACCTTCAGTCTCGAAAGACTATGGTATCGCGCTCTGAATGGTGGTTCTGGAACAGTGTCTAGTGTGGCTGAAAAGGCCGATTCGGGAGTGACAATCCCTTCCACACTGGGAGCAAGTGCAGACTGTCCCTGGTCTGTCTCCCTGGCTATGGGCCTTCCTTCTTTGCCTCTTTGCCTCAGACTGTTGGCCAAGTGTCTCTTCAAACTGGGAAAGGCCATGCTGCACAGCCTGCCTCCAAGCGGGCCGCTCAGAGGCCAGGGTTTCCCACCTGTTGAGGTCCACTCCTAAGGCCTTCAGATCCCTCTTGCAGATGTCCTTGTATCTCAGCTGTGGTCTACCTGTAGGGCACTTTCCTTGCACGAGTTCACCATAGAGGAGATCCTTTGGGATCCGGCCATCATCCATTCTCACAACATGACCGAGCCAACGCAGGCGTCTCTGTTTCAGCAGTGCATACATGCTAGGGATTCCAGCTCGTTCCAGGACTGTGTTGTTTGGAACTTTGTCCTGCCAGGTGATGCCGAGGATGCATCGGAGGCAGCGCATGTGCAAAGCGTTCAGTTTCCTCTCCTGTTGTGTATATTAGGAATATTATTATTCCTAAAAGCTCAGTGTGTTTACAATGCATGCCATGATTTTTACAAATAGACCCCATGTTGTTGGTAAGAGAGTCGGACCCATCTCTGCCATGGTCTCTATATGTATGATCTCGCATGCGTAATTGTCTCTTTCAACTTTGGTTCCCCATCTGTGGCAGATGCTAAACTCAAAAGCAGTATTCATCCTGAGAGTTTTCTTGAGAAACTACAAAAAGCCATGAAGGCTTGAAATGTTGGCTATAAAATCTGAGAATTCTAGTAGTTGGTAGATGTACAGAAGGACATTGTTCACCCTTCAGTGACAGACCTGGGGTGGGGTGGGAGGGCAAAAGTCCCATGCTCGCCATGTGCTCACCCCACTGCCACCACCCCACCTGCCCATTGGAACCATTCTGCAAACAGGCAAAGCCCCACATGGTGCTTGGCAGCACATGAAAAGCCTTCTGAGGCTATTTGCACAATCTTCAGCAATACTTTCAGTTTTGTCAGGAAACCAGAAGTATTGTTTAAAACGGCACAAGAAGCTTCAGGAGGCTTTTGAAGCTGGGCTCTGTGCCATGCAAGGCTTCATGAGCCTCAGTGTGTATTCCATGGGGGTGGCGTAATGCAAGAGGGCAGCATGTCGCAGACCTGCAACCTGGGGCGCAATGGAGGCATGTCTGCTACTTCATTCTCCCTTTATGTAGGATAGGTTTATTTAGGGTTGTAAAAGTTACTATAAATTAAAATCAAGTGAAACCTTATATTTAAAAAATTCAAAAAAGAATGTTTGATGGAACTTCTAGGGAATATTTTTCTTGTGGTTTTGTGCAAGATTAATGAAGATACTGTAACCATGTCCTTTTTTATCTTAACTACTACATAAGTAATGTCCCACCAAGTACTTAGTATGACTCTCTGGTTCTGTAGAGATACTTTTATAGTTATTAATACCATAAAGCACTCTAATGCACTATAGGCTATAAAAGTAATGTGAAAATGTTAATAAAAGTGTAAAAGTTTTTATTGCAATTTTCAGTCAATCCCCGTTTAAGGAATGCAGCTCTAGAAGACTGTGCATTATGTCAGGAAACCATGTCATCTTCAGAACTTGCAGGAAAAGCCAGGGATGGGGATTTTGAAGGTACCTAACAATGATAAAACTAATGAATATATTATGTGTTGTACAAAAGCCATTGATTAAAATTAATTTTAGAAATGTAAAATATCCAAGATGGTTTTGGTATGTATTGAAAGCAGGCTTTTATGTTGGAGGATGGACGGACACACACACACACCCCTCTCTCTTTATTACAACCAAACAAATAACAAGGCCATGAGCTTGTGAGGAACTAGTGAGGGTACATAACTTTCAAAGTAACTCTTCCTACATTCTGTCTTTTATAAACTGCAGGCTTTTGGATTCCAGATTCCCAATATGTAATATACAGGTCCAGCCTATTTATATACAGATTTTATATACACGGATTTGACTCAACACGAATGGCCCCTGCAAATGAGATAGAATGTGCTGATCCCTAAGGGGAAAAATGCATCCCTTTAAAATCAGTTTTAAAAACTGAACAGTCCTTAAACAACAGCCTCCTTAATGAGAGGGGGGGCCAGCAGGATAACAGTCCATCAATCCTTCTCTCTCCTTCCGAGGTGAGCACCACCACTGCTCTCTCCTTCCGAGGCGAGCGCGATTGCCCCACTCTCACTTTCCCTGATCCGAGGAGCCCTGCACACGCTCACGCCCAGCTCCCTGCAGCCAGGGATGGCTGCTGCAGGGACTAGACAGTGCACCCCAGTCCCTGCAGCCCGGTCAAAAGGGAATGTGGAGCGATCACGCACCACTTCCGGTTTAGCGGAGAGGGGCACAATCGCTCCGCTGTCACCTTCCCTGATCCGGGGAACCCTGCCAAAGGTCGCGCAGGGCTCCCTGCACCCCCAGGGGGTTCCAGGGGGCTTGGGCAAGTGCACCAAGCCCCTGTAGCTCCCCTGAGTGGCGCAATCCTGGGGATCGCTCCGCTGCCTCCCCCTCGCCCCTGCAAAGACTTACTGTGGGATTCAAACCCCCTGTGAGTTTGAAAACCGCAGCTGTAAAGGTTAAAGCCAAACAGCTTCAACTCTTCCTTTTTATCTCCCTATAATCACCACCACTGCTCCATCTACCTTGCTGTCTCACTCTCCAGAGAACAAGAGGTTCTGGGTGTACTTCGTCCCCTCTTGGCACCATCTTGATAAGACTACATCTTGATAAGACTACTTCTAGGAACCAGCACAATTTCAAAAGGTGTTTTTATCAGGTGCAGGAAAGAGCAGACAGTGTCACTATGGGTTGTGTTGGCACAAGAAGAGGAGAGAAAATAAAGCTGACAGTGATGTGAGATGGAAGGCAGAGTTCTTTGGTGCCAAATATCAGCTTGGTTGGATAGATGGTTTCAATGTTATGAAAGCTAAACCTTGATAAGGGCTTATAATGATGGAATACTGTTTTTGCACCTTACCTTAAAAATAGAAGAGGCACTCAAATGTCTCTACAAGTATTGTCCAGGATAATATGTGGTCACTAGTTTATAAATCTGCCATTCTACTCTCCTGCAGCATGCCCAAGCAGTTTCTCTTTTTTTATATATATATATATAATGCTTTATTTATTTATTACAGATACAGGTAAGGAAAATTGGATCGACTTAGGGCTAGGACTACATAGGTTACACACGAGGATGGTGGCCATCGATTACAACAAACAGTAATCCAAATGAAATTAATAATCAGTACAAAAATTATCATATTCTTTAACCCAACTGGTTAATACTTTAACACTCCATATTTTTCCTCTAACCTTATCTATCCCATCATAAAAAAAAACACTTCAAACTTTTACTTATACACTCTTCTTACCACTAAACTAGTCTCTAAAATAAAATCTTTCTTATCTGATTCTTAATTTCTAATATGACATCTAAAAAAGAAGTCTCCGATTACCATGGTATTACCTCCTTCAATATCTCTTATAGCATGTTATACATCATTTTCCATAACTATCTAATCAAAAAAGGCTTCAAATTTTTACTTATAGACTCTTCTTACCACTAAACTAACCTCTAAAATACAATCTCTTATCTGATTCTTAATTTCTAATATCACATCTAAAAACAAATATCTCCAATTACAATAATATTATACTTCGCTTATCCACCACATATTTATTAACCCAAAATACAGGTTTAATATTTTCTCCAAAATAAATTGACATCTATAATTTATTTTATTTACCTTCTTTTTTATAAAATAACCCTTTTATTTGTCTTAATACCACTATATTTTACACAATACTTATATTCCAAAATTGCAGTTCCATCTAATTTATTTCATATATTTACCACTTTAATTTTCACGATACTTATATTCCAAATTCCCTTTTCATCCACTTTAGTTTAATCTAATTAATAAAATATTTATCTTAATACCACTTAATTTCCACAATATTTATATTTCAAATTTTCATTTGCATCTATTTTAATTTAATATATTAAAAAAAAAAATTCTATTTATTATTCAACCATTTCGCCCTTCTTATTGTTTACTTTGTACTCTATCTTAATGGTGTTCCCTCTTAGTCCTCCTACTGGTTCTTCCACTTCTTCTTTTTCTTCTTTTTCTTCTTAAGTCCCCCCCTCTGTTTTTCTTTCTTCTTTTTCATTCTGTTATTCTTGAATTCAATCCATAAATTCTTCCTCTTCTTGAGACAGCTTGCTCTCTGAACATTTCGTCTTTTTTCTTCCTTAAGATTCCCAGTTATTATGACAATTGCTTCTTCCATCTCGTGTCCCATTTCAAAATACTCCACTTCTTTAACTTCACCTGACATCTGATCCATTCTTTTTTCTTCTCTATTGTTTATAATCTGTTCCTGCGAGTTTACAAGGGAGGAGCTTATTTGCCCAATTTGTTCAGAGAGTTCTCTGACTTGTTGCTCCATTTCTCTTCTAAAATCCATCAGAAAATCCACCAACAAAGCCTGGCTTTCATGATCATCTTTTAGATTTTCAAAAGCCATTTTTATCAACACCAACTCGAGCCACTTCCTGCAGGGCTACTTTCTAATTTTGTATCCAGGGCTACTTTCCAAATTTTTATATCCAAAAAAAGTCAATCAAATCTACAATCAAATTAAATCAATATGCCTTTAAATGACCAAAAGAAGAAAAAAAAAATTCAAGCCGCTTGCTGAGAAACTGAAACCGAAACCAGCAGTGTCCAGGCTTAAATAAAGGCTTTTTGCTGGGAAAATGAAGGTAGACTTTATTTCCTTCGTTGAAGATTACTTATTTATTTCTCTTCGGTACATACCATTAAAAAAATATATAATCTTGTACTTACTCCAGCAGGGGAAATACCAATTCACCTATTCCCCCCCTGGGTGGCTAATGGCCAGCGTGAATAATCTTGAATTATCTCCTCCTCCTCCAGACTTCTTACTTACAGTTCTCAGTAAAACTTTTTAACAAGCCAAGTTCACTCACTCTTAATAGCTTTTTTCGCTGCGATGTTGTTGTATCTAGGCCGTGGGAGGACGGGTTTTCAGCTCTCCGAGCTTCTCAAAGATGGCACCCGGGATAGATATGCTTCAGCACAGAGCAAAACAGAGAGAAATCCTTGAAATTGCCTGTTTCTAAGGACCCCCTCCCCGTTCAAGCTCTCAGCTCTTCGTACCGTCTTCCTGGCACCGAAGCGTGCCTTAGTTGTTTAGGCACATGAAAACATATCTATTTTGCAGTCTCTTTGGGAACCCCCAAAGTTCACTGCAACTTCGCTGAAAGTTAGCTCCGCCCTCCACCTCAAGCAGTTTCTCATAAGTAATGTATTTCTGTTTAGTTTATTATGCAGATTATTATTAATACTTTTTTTTTGACAGATCCTCCTGATTGGGTGCCTGATGAAGTCTGTAGCTACTGTACTGCATGCAAGGCACCTTTTACAGTAATTCGTAGAAAGCACCACTGTAGGAGCTGTGGAAAGGTAAACATTTAAATACAACTTTGATGAACTGCTGGCTGAAAAGGGTAGCATTTTGCTGAAAACCTTGTCATTTTAAACTCTTGATGTTGTTAGGCAAAGGTTCTTGCGGTCCAATCCTATCCAAGTTTCTAGGACTGATGCAGTCATGCCAATGGGGTATGTGCTGCATCTTGCGGTGGTGGAGGGCAGTCACAGAGGCCTTCTCAATGTTTGCTTTCCTACCTTGGGTCTGCACTGCAACTGTTTCAGCACTGGAAAGTGGTTAGGATTAAGTCCTTAGTGTACTTGGGATTAGAAGTTCAGTTGCCTTCCTATCTCCATGTAACTGAGAGGTACAACAAGGAATTTGATCAGCAAAGCTTTTACTAGTTTCAGGTGAAGATAATTTACAGCAGCTAAGTTTTCCTGTAGCCATGAATTCCCTTAGGGCAAATTGTGATCCAGGAAGGTAGAACAATAGACAAGGGCAAGTTCTAGCTAGTCTTAGCTGGCCAATGCACATCTAAGATGCCTTGTCAGTGTTTTGGTAATATTGGCCATGCAGCCTGGCTCCTTGGAAACAGGAATACCTCTGGCCAATGCCAGCATGGACTTATTACAGAATTAAACAACTGAGGGCCCAGTCCTATCCAGCTTGCCAGCGCTCATGCAGCTACAATGCAGCCCTGAGGTAAGGGAACAAATGTTTCCTTACCTTGAGGAGGCCTCCCTGACTGCCCCCCTACCACAGGATAAAGCACACACCCTGTTGGCACAGCTGCATCAATGCTGGAAAGTTGGATAGGACTGGGCCCTCAGACAACTTAATGCAGTATATTCTCAACTCCATGTGACAGGGATTTATTCCCATGTAAGTGTGCTTAAGACTAAAGTGTTAAGCTCCCAAAACATTTGTGAAATTATAAAAAATCAAGGAAGTTCAGCTATATGTGAATATAATGGTCATTTCCTTAAAGACATGTGCAGCCTTGAAGATAATGGGGATTGTATGGAAAATAACAAATCCAGGCACTGCATACTCCCTGAGTCTGAGTCCTATGCACAAAAGATAAATGGTAAGGAGGAAAAAAAAAAGCCCAGTGCCTCAGTTATCCAAAGTGAATTAATGGGTATTCCTCTCTGCTCCCTCTGCATCAGGGGTGTCCAAAGTTTTTGGCAGGAGTGCCACATCATCTATCTGACACTGTGTTGGAGGCCGGGGGGGGGGGGGAAGAATTTATTTACATTTAAAATTTGAATAAATTTACATAAGTTTACACAAATGAATATATTAAAGATGAACTTATATGACTGAATGAAGGCCTTGCAATAGCTCAAGGCCTATAAAAGGCATTGCACAAAGCAAGGCTGGCTGTTCCTTTGCTGCCACTACTGCATCACAGATGTGAAACAGCAAGCAGTGGAGGGAGCTCTCATCCCACAGCTCCTGTGAGAGGTCAAACAGTTGCCCTCATGCTGAGAGCAGTTGCGTGAGACCAGTGCGGGCTCCAGCAAGCCTACGGAGGGCCAGAGGCTCATTGGAGACTGGGGGCTCCCTGAGGGCCGCTTTGGGAGTCCTCAAGGGCCGCAAGTGGCCCCAGGGCCGGGGTTTGGTCACCCTTGCTCTGCATGAACAAATAGTGACTACATGCATGAAATGTTTTCTGCAGGGTTGCGTTTTTCAGTGTTGAAATGCACTGGAGAATTATTGTGGACGAAATCCTAACCCCTTATGTCAGTGCTTTCCAGCACTGACTTACGGGCAATGGAGCTCTGAGGTAAGGGAACAAACATTCCCTTACTTTGAGGAGGCCTCCATGAGTGATACCCAACTGCAGGGTGCAGCACACATCCCATTGGCACTGCTGTACCAGTGCTGGAAAGCACTGACATAAGGGGTTAAGATTGCGCCCTATGTCCCATTGCAGCAGATTTAGGAAAAATGTGGTCTGCATATGTAGAAAACAAACATCTCAGATACATTTTTGCTATATCTTTCAGATCTTTTGTTCTCGTTGTTCTTCTCATTCTGCTCCTTTACCTCGCTATGGACAGATGAAGCCTGTTCGTGTCTGCACCCACTGCTACATGTTCCACGTTACTCCTTTCTATAGTGACAAATGGGATGTCTGACATATTCAGCAAATGAAGGTAACACTGTCACCTCAATGTCCTTCATTTCAGTAGGGACTGTACTTTACTTAGGCCAAGAGTAAAGTAGAAAGGGGAAGAGACTGACTACACTGGGGAGATGAAGACTTTGACATGTTTCTTCTGCATTTTATTAAACTGCTAAATATGAAATGTAAAGAGTTTGTGGCACAAACTATATTCCAGAAGTCCATTTTTAAAACAGCATTACAGGCATATATTGGCAGTGTAGTTGATAGGGGAGTCAGAGTGGTCACAGAACCCTGGGTGGCATTCTTCCGGGGTTCAGCAATGCAACTCCTACCAGCTCTTGCTCACCCTCTTGAAGGCCTCTTGAAGGGTGAGAAGGCTGCCTCTTGCTCACCCTACACCCACTCTGATTGTGTCCAGGGGGTGTTCTGAAGACTGAGTAGGCTGTGTTCTTCCTCCCTGTGCCTCAGTACACCCTCCAGGTGTGATTGGAGCACAGCTCTTGTCACATTCGGGGGAGGAGCGGGGTTGTGGCCCTGGAAGGGTGGCACTCCTTTCAGCTATGCTGCCAGCACATGTGCAAAACTTACAAGCAATATGGAGTAGCAGGTCTCCCAGAATTGGACAATGTTTAGTTTGATGTGTCAGTTACTTTAATGTGTCAGTTGTACCAGTTGGCGCCGGTTGTGCTCCCTGGCACATGGTCAGTGATGGCATGGCTCATCCCAAATGCTAGTTATTAATGCTGGTAATGCAAATTTTATTCTTGGTCCATAAATATACACTCAAACCTCATCAAATCAATCCAAGCTGCTACAATGACTACAAAACTTATATTTGGCGTCCCCTCCCCTCACAGAGACCAGTATTACTACCAATTGTCCTGCAAAGTGAAGGAAGAGGAGGAGGAGAAGTTGCCGTCAGCCAGACAATGTCACCATTCCTATCTCCACCTGCTGCTACTTCTCCAACTGAAACTGGGCTCCTCCTTCCCGGAAGCCATTAGGACCACCAACTGCCCTGTGAGGAGAAGAAGAAACAAGAAATCATCAAGGCGAGGAAAAAACTATTGTTTTAATGGTTATTTTTATCCATTTTATGTAAGCTAATCTGGAGCCTTACTGACCGAAAAGTGGGGTTAACATGCTTTAAATAAAGAAATTTAAAAATACATTTGCTGTCTAAAAGCACTTGTCCCTTGATAAGTAAAATGGCTATCCAGCTGATCCGATAAGAATAAAGTCTGCATCAGTGAGCAAGTGCTTAATAAGGTGGTAACCAACATGGACCATTTTACATTTGGACAGAAATTTTAAAGGTTAGAATAGCTGTATTAATCTGGGCAACCATTTACAATATTTAAAGTTTTTATTTTTATTTTTCCACAAGTCATATTTGTAGGTATGCAGGAGTTAGAATTTATCTTTAACAGTACTAATGCAGTGGAGGACATTTCTTGCACTCCACTTCCTGCCCTTGTACACCTTGCTATACAATGGAAAATCTACTTGTTTCAGCAGGCAGGAGAGGAGAATGAGCAATGGGATCCAGGCAGTAAGTGATATATAAGCAATGCATTGGTACTGTTAAAGGTGGTTACCAGGGCAACCCTACTTAGAATGCATATTCTTACTACTGATATTTGGCTTTCCTACTCTGTGTTCAAAAATCTACATACTTGCTGATTTGGGGGGGAAGTTGTAGACTGAAATTTTATTTTCTTAGCAATAATTCGATATCATCTGAATGCTAATGCTAACATACGAATAAGGCTGCAATCCTAACCGCACTTTCCTGAGCGTAAGCCCTATTGAACAAAATAGGACTTACTTCTGAGTAGACCTGGTTAGGATTGTGCCCTTTGTTAGGTATCTCTTCTTGGCCCAACTAATATTCAAATGCTGGACAAGCCAGACCTGTATCAATATTTCAATTAAATTAATTTTTCCATTTCAAAAATGTAGTTTTTCAGACTTTGCATAAGCATGCCTTGACACTAAGCTATCAAACAATTGATGGCAATATGAAGCTTAGATATCTTGGGCTGCAGTCCGGTGCACAATTCCAAGCCCCATTGAAGACAATGGGACTTCTAAGTTGACGTGGATAAGATTGCACTGTTGGTTTGGTTAACAATTTCCATATCTGATTATAATGTTCCATTCTTACTACCACATTTAGGAAGCTGAGAACCATATTAATGGTACAGATGATATAATTTGTAACAAGTTTGATGGTGTATAAAACCCTTTGACTCAATAATACATTTTTATTATTGTCTTTTTCATTGTCTTGGGACAATGAAGGCTGCAATCCTAAGCATACTTTCCTGGAAATAAGCCCCATTGAACACAATAGGACTTACTTCTGAGTACATTTGTATAATATTGCACTGTAAAACTCCTTTTTTTAAAAGTTGCACAGAACTCTTTAAACATAGCTATCCAAAGGAAAAATAAAACAGACAACATGTGCTAAAATATTTAATCACAAGTGGGAGGCTTTAGCTTTTTATATACAGATCACATGAGAGAACATAATTCACTGAAGTTAATACACGTACTTATATGTACTTTTTAAAAAAGATTTCAAAACACACATAAAAGGCTATTAACAGGCTAAGGCTAAGCCAAAATAATTGAGAGGAAAATATCTTAGCAGTAAATGACTACTTCAATAGGGATTCAACTAAGGGATTTCAGTAGGGATTCAATTTCACTTCAGTAGGGATTCAATTCAACTGAGATCACAAGACACTGGGTAGAATAATGACAAAACAGAATTTTATTGAAATTAGTAAATTAGTTTTTACTAAACTAATATATTTCCATGAGCAAATGGGTATACTTTAAATTAAATACTGTACAATATACTTCCCATCCCCAAGGGGTACATTTGCTGATCTTTTACTGTGCCTTTGCTAACAGCCTGCAATGCAAAAGTGTAATTAGTGAATCTTTTCCAGGGATGGACATAAATGGATAGGAAAAGCTTCAGTAGCTTAGTTTGTGTTTGTGTTGAGGCTCCTGTTACAAGCACAGGTGTAGAGCCTGTAAAAAACCTGGCAATTCTATCAATACAGCAATATTTACAAAACAAAACGTTACAGAAGGACCTTTAATGCAACAAAAACCTGAGCAAAGTGACCTCAGATATGAGAGAAAAAGCATTCAAGCCAGCTATTTTATAGGAAAAATCAGTAAACCTCAAACTACAAAATTGGTACCACACACACACACACACAGAGGGGCCTCGTATCTGCAGATACACAACTCTGCTCCCCTCGCCTCCGGAGGGTCCTCTGAGCCCAGCAGATGCCACACACGTGAGTCCATGGTCTCTTCTGGGCTCAGTCTGAGCCTTAGAACAAAAAGTCACTTCTATTTTTTTCATAAAACCAGAAGTTATATTTTTAATGCCTTATAAGGCATAAGGAGGCCTGGGGATGTCCTCAGGGTTTTATGAGAAAACCGAAAGTGACTTCATTCTAAGGTTCAGAGGCTGTGGATGGACGTGTGTGGCCTCTGCTGGGCTCAGATGTCCCTACGAAGGCAAGGGGAGTGGAGCTTCCTTTGGCTCCAGAGGGTGGAGAGCAGCATTCACCCGTATCCACTGTTTCACTTAACCTCAGGGGGTTCCAGAACTGAACCCCAGCAGGTACGGGAGGCACGCCTATACTCAGAAAGATATCCTGATCAACATATCAAAGCCTACCAAAATCAAAGTGGGGAAAGACAGCCATTTTGGGATGCCATATTTGTTTTTTACTCTGTGTTACATGAACTTAGAAATACACATCTCTGATGTTCTGGTTAACTAAATGCTGTGTCAAATTAAAGGTAAATAAACACTATCTGTCCTTAAGTTGCTATTTTGAACTGTTTTCTCTAATGAGATGCAGAAGCTGTAAGAGTCCAAAACTGTCCATTAGGTGACTTTTACAACTAAGAAACCTCTGTGTCCAGATCAGACATTAGAACCATCTGTGTTAGTTTACTGTCTTTCGGTTCATTGGTTTAATGGCAAAAGTCTTGACAATGGTTGATCAAAGCATCATTCCTATACAGACTTACCTGGGAGTAAGTCCAATTGAAATCAATATGACTTACTTCTGAGTAGACATGCATAGGATTGCGCTTTGAATTTGACAATGGGTGTGGCACACAGGACTGGCCGTAGGAGCTGTGGGACCCAATTGGAAACATTGTTTTGCAAGGCCCCAAGCTCGCAGCCAACATCTGTAGAATCTTAAAGATATAAATAAAATTTATTATAGATTTTATATTTCTATGGTAGAATAGAAAGCAATCAAAATGTGTGCATATCAGTTAATGGATCAAATGGATCTAAGCACATATTCATATGAATGCATACAAGACTAGATTACCCTAGCACGGGGGGGGGGGTGCGTTTAGGGACAGGACCCAATTAGTGTAATGGACTTAAACCCAGCCCTGGTGGCATTGTTCCATTTCACTTGGTCAGTGCAGAGTGAGGGTTCAGTATATGCATGTCATATTGGTATGTTCCATGTCATAACCTTTTTGATATGCTCCTTGTCAAAAAGACAACTTACTGGTTTGCTATGGTAGTATCCTCTGTACATCATGTGCATGAATCCTCCAGACATGCTAGCTTTAGATGCTGTACAAATGGTGAAACTTCTCTAGGATATCCAGCAGGAGTTTCTTGAACTTTCTTGCATGTTTCATACATTAATGGGTTTCCATAAATATTCTCAAATATAATTTACAAATTAATTGCAGCCCAAGAATGGGCTCCCAGCCCCAGGATTGTGCACCTAACTCTCCTTTCCTACAATCTTGAGACTTGGTTATAGGACCAGTTCACTTGAATTGTATTCTTCATACAAGTTAGTAAAGGGGGTTTATGTTCCTGTATCTTCCTACTATATACAGTGGGAGGGGGGGAAACAAGCTAGAAACCACCTTATGCCCACTTCTTCAGTTCTTTTGCATTTCTAGATAAAAAGTTCAAGATGGCATTCTATGGACATGTACTGTAAATAAGGGTTTATTCACCTTTAATTTGACATAAGATTTTAGTGAATCAGAGCAACAGAGCTATAGTTTTTTAAATTCTCCATCTTTAATGCTGGCAGCCCTACCCAAAGTGTATCAACTTCAAAGATGGAGATGTTGATCAGAGTATTTTTGTCTGTGTGTAAAAAAGGATAATTTGTACTCCAATTACTCTGAAATAAAACTATAAAACAATTAACATAATTCTCATTTACATCAAGGGATGTATGTCAATGTGCGTATTTTACCCACTGTGCTAGGGTGATGGACATTGTATTGCATGGTGTGACTCCCCCATGTCAGTCGGTTTAGTCACACAGAGCTGCCTCCAGTATGACCTAAATGCATTGAAAGAAAATAGCTGGATCTGCCCTTTGCTTCTACATGCATTGGGATAATTTGCAGGTTTGCATGTGCAGAACGTTGTTCTGGTACATGCAAAACTTCTGCTGTGTGTCTAAGAGTCAGTGTGAATATAGTTTTTTATATATAGATATAAAAGGACTGTTCAATGATCCACCTACAATCTGACTCACTCCATTTACCAGAACTGGGAGGCCATGTTTATCAAGGGATGGTCACATACTGGTTTAGGTAAGGTGGACAAGCCAGCACTGGGGTTCCTTGCACAAGTATAGCTGTTGAAGCTGTGACAATGTGTTATTGAGTATGATACCAAAAGAAATAGCTGTTTTGTTTGCCAAGGATCCTTACTTTAAAATAACACCTGTCTATTTCTTTACCAGATTTTCTCTTTGGTATATGGTTTATATCCTGTATGAATTAACTATATCAGGGAATAAATGTTCATACAATTATTTTTTAAGTATACTGCAGCAGGTTTTATCTGAACTGTGTACATTCCTTTTATTTGTGGACAAGCTATGCTTAAGTAAGTATACTGTCCCTTTTTCATTTGTCATGAATTCTGTTCCTAAGACACTCTTTAAAATGAAATGCAGTATCTCAGTTCACATTTTAGCTGAGCAGATTGGCAGTGTTAAATGGGAAGGTTACAAAGCAATGATACTTATTCAAGTTTAAATCTCAGGCTTTACATTGTAATGTTTGTTGAAGATTTATTCTTATAAAATATATATTTATTATTTCTTCATAGGGATGAGAACAAAATACAGGAAACTTAACTGTGAAATGAAGATATACAAAAAGTTGTTTTAGAGGGGAAAAAAACCTGATTAAACCTGAATATTATTTATGAAAGCTGGTTTAATTTTGTATATGCTGCAATACAGAATAAATATCCATAAATATAATAGTTAAGAATGTCAAATATTTTAATTTCTTAAATAACTTATATGTTTTAATGGAAAGCACAATCAATACTAATACACATTTGCCTGCAGGAAGACAGTTGTCAGTCTTCTAATAATTAAAATGCAAGAACTTCCAACTTCTACCTGCTGTGTTCTTGTTTCCTTTATTGGTCTGTGCAGTAACGTTTGACTTCTTATCAAATGAATTAGTCATAATTCTCCTATCCTATACCAATTTTTGAGTAATGGTAAGTCTCAAATTAATGTCAAGCATAGAATGGTACACAGGCGGATGGCACACAGCCTCTGCAAGCTTCCGAAGAGCCTCCGGAGGTGAGAGGAGCACAGCTCCCCTCATCTCTGGAGGCTCCAGGTTGGCCTGCAACCTGCAGGTGAAGAAATCTGCAGGTACTGAACCCACCTGTAATTGCCTGTAATTAGAAAAGATTTATTAGAGATTTATTATGATAAGATTTGTGGTTTGCTGCCAGCTGCAGGTGATCCATTCTCCACTATGGGGTTCACTTGTTCAGAGAGATGCTGGAAGTAATCAGAAGAGATTTTTTTCCCCTGAGACCTCGTGGACCACTTCTCAGGGTCTTGCAGACTACCTGTGGTCTCTGGACCATGGGTTTGGGAACCAATGCTCTAAATCCAGGTTTGGTGGAGTTTGCTGGTCAATTCCAAATGTTGCTTTGTATGTGGGGAAATACTGGAAAACTCATAGTCCAAAGCTGGGGTGTCCAAACTTATTGGCAGGAGGGCCACATCATCTCTCTGACACTGTGTCGGGGGCCGGGGGGGAAAATAATTAATTTACATTCAAAATTTGAATAAATTTACATAAATGAATATATTAGAGATAGAACTTTATTAATGAATGAAGGCTTGCAATAGCTCAAGGCCTATAAAAGGCTTGTGCAAAGCAAGGCCAGCCTTTCCTTTGCCGCTGCATCACAGATGTGAAACAGCAAGCCCGCATCCCACAGCTCAAGCAAGAGGTCGAACAGTTGGCTGTCACGCTGAGAGCAGTTGCATCAGGCCAGCGCGGGCTCCAGCAAGTCTCCGGAGGGCTAGAGGCTCATTGGTAGATGGGGGCACCCTGAGGGCCAAATTAGGAGTCCTCCAGGGCCGCAAGTGGCCCCAGGGCTGGGGTTTGGGCACCCCTGGTCCAAAACATACAGGGTGCTACAAAATTCTGAAGATTGCTTTCATTTTTCTCATTCAAAATATGAAATTACCTTTCAATTGAGTCCATTAGCTGATAGATGGGGCATTGCAATAGCAAGTAGAGTCATACTCTGTAATTAGTATGGGGCAGGAGTTGTTGATAATTTTATGCTTCCTGTACTTTACAAATACTGTATCCATATTTGAAGGATGGGATTTGTAGATGGGGCATTGCCAGGGTTGGGCATGAGTATGAGCGCTCACACGCATTGAAGAGCTCTAATAGTTTTCCCCTGAGCATCTGTTGCTGCCCTACATGACCCATAAGCTTTGCCATTGGACCCTGGCTTATTGGCAAAGGTGGGCAACGTCAGTGGCAGAATTTAAGTGGCATATTTAAGACTGCAGCCTGACACACTCAGAGACCAATCCTATCAAGTGATTTAAGACAGTGGAGTAGTATCCCCCTGCTCTAAATTGGCTACCTGGATTGTGCTGCTGGTGGAGCTGACACACAGATAACTACATACCTTGCATGTTTTGGTCAGTTACCTCTGGGTTCACGGAATCTTTACTAAATTCACTGAATTTTTAAAAATTCTTTATCATATATCTGAATGTCTTCAATGTCATCAAAATTATAATTGCTGTAAAAACACTCCACTAAATTTCCTTAAAATGTACCAAGTGTTGGATAGCCCACCAAGAGTTTAAAATTTGCTATAGTGCTTTGCAGGGAGGTTGCCATTGTACCCCCAGCCCCTCCTATTTCATGCTCCTTCCCCAAATTTTCAATTCTTGTTAGAAAATGGGGGAAAGTACATTGTTCATGCATGGAAAAGCATGCAGGCACCACTTCTGTCCAACTGCTTACTTCATTAAAAAAAAATCAACTAATTTCCAGTGCCCTAATCAACGTATATAAAGGCACTGGAGATAATAACTAACAAGCCCTAGGAATGCATTTTTAATTTTATAATGTCACATGTGATTGTTTTAGTTTAGACTGCCATCCTACCCACACTTACCAGGGAGTAAGCCCCTTTGACTATAATGGGGCTTACTTCTGAGTAGCATAGGGTTGGGCTCTTAGTAGGATTAAGGCTGCAATCCTATCCACACTTTCCTGGAAGGAAGCTTCATTGACTCTAATGGGGCTTACTTCTGAGTAGGCATGCATAGGATTGGGGTCTTAATAGGACTAAGGTTGCAATCCTATCCATGCTTTCCTGGGAGTAGCATAGGGTTGGGCTCTGAGTAGGACTAAGGTTGCAATCCTAGCCACGCTTTCCTGGGAGTAAGCCTCTGACTATAATGGGGCTTACTTCTGTGTAGACTTGCCCAGCCTTGGGTTCTAATGCTTGTGTTTCGATTCCGGCTGCTCTGCATTCCACCCCCTACACCATATATGTGGTGTCTTCTGTCCCCTGACCACATCATTGCCTGTGCAAGTGAGGAGGTTCCCCCCACCTCTCCAAAGGTGCCTGCAGGCGTTCAGTGAGTTCGCCTCCTGTTTTCTGATGAGCCTTGCATGGGATGTTGCAGCAGCGCATGTGCCGCGTCGGAAGGGGGGGCAGTGTCATTCCAGCATGATGTCATTTGTTTTCCTCGCGAGGGGATCGGCTGGATGCTCTTCCGCTGAAGTCGCTCCCCCAGCAAACGCTCCGTCCTTCTCCCACCAGCAGGCCACCCGCTCCCCACTGGGACGTTCAACCCAGCCTGTCACCGTCCCTGTTCCCCACCGAACCTTGCCCCGGGAAGGCCACGCCCCTCTCCACTCATTGGCCGCAGCGCCTGGCCTCATTTGCATGCGGCTCCCGCGCCCAATCAGCCACCACCGCCTGCTTTGCATAAGCGCAGGCGGCCACTCACCGAGCGAGGGGGCCGGGCCATCACGTGCTGTTGCTACGCTTCGGCTTCTGGAGTGTTGCTACAGTTGTCAGCCAATCGGCGGGCAGGATCGCAGATCTGTCAACATTCTCACCCCGCAGGGGGATTTGGGGCCGCCTCTGATTGGCTCCGCATTATCTTCGAAGCCTCCGAGTGACGTTATTGACTGGCTTCGGCAGCTGCCTGTCAAAAGAGTAATGTGCCAACTGGGGGTTCGGAGACTTTGGGTTATTCGAAGGTACTTTGGAGAATCCTGTGCTGCTGCGTTCCCCAGGAGTTGCTTTTCCCACCCCCGCCCTGCTTCTCCTCTGCCCGCACCTCAGGTGTGAAAGCTCGCTGGAAGATGGAATGGAACTCCCTGCTCATGCTCCTGGAAGCCGCCGAGTACTTGGAGAGGCGAGAGAGAGGTACAGCCGCAGCCAGGCATGCTTTGTTCCTTCTCCTCAACCAGCCTGGAGCCTCTGCACACTTGGCCTGGGGGTGGGTTGCTGGCCAGCCTCTTCGCCTTCCAAGGCGGCTGCAGATCTTCTTGCTTGCACAGTCTCCCTAAGGCAGTTTTTTCCCCTCGTTTCAAACCAGTGCATCTCTTTCCCACCCCCACCCCCCTTAAGGTCACTTGCAGCCCAATCCCGTGCATGTCTACTCAGAAGTAAGTCCCGTTATAGTCAATGGGGCTTACTCGCAGGCAAGTGTGGTTAGGGTTACAGCCCCAGAGCCCAATCCTGTGCATGTCTACTCAGAAGTAAGTCCCATTATCGTCAATGGGGCTTACTCCCAGGTAAGAGTGGATAGGATTGCAGCCTTTCAGCCCCGATCCTAGGCATGTCTACTCAGAAGTAAGTTCCATTGTAGTCAGTGGGGCTTACTCCTAGGGAAGGGTGGATAGGATTACAGCCTTACAGCCCAATCCTATCCATGTCTATTCAGAAGTCAATGAGGCTTGCTTCCTGGAAAGGATGGATAGGACTGCAGCCTTGTAGCCCAATCCTATGCATATCTACTCAGAAGTAAGTCCCATTATAGTCAGTGGGGCTTACTCCCAGGAAAGTGTGGCTAGGATTGCAACCTTATGTGAATGATTCATCATTTTGCATGTACAAGTTCTTTTTGTTCTACCTCTATTAGGTGGATGTTTTACTCTCCCTTCCCCCCCCCCCAACCCTGATCTAAACTGGCTTCTTCTCGCTTGCTAACCATTTCTCCTCCTCCAGAAGCAGAGCACGGCTATGCCTCCGTGTTGCCTTTCGACAGCGACTACACCAGGAGGAAAACCAAGGCCAGGAAATCTCAGACCAACCGGTAAGCACTGGTGCTCCCTCCCCCCTTCTCAGGATCTGGCCAGTGGGATGGCATCATCATTATTTTTTTTTGCCGGAGAGGGTTCCTCTTTGTATGTGAATCGAGATACTGCGACTTCCCCCCCATCGCAGCAGCAGTCGCCATTTTTCCCCTTGCTGGGTTGGGCTCTTGTTTTGGTCTCTGGGATCAAGTGCTGCCACGCGTACAGCAGGATGGTCTCTGCTGGGAGCAAGCTTGGCGTGTTGTCACTGCCTCTCCCCATAGTCGGAGGCTCCACTTCAGTGTTTGGGGAAAAGACTTGAGCTCTGCACATCTTGACTTCTCCAAACCCTCATTTGCAGCCCGATCCTCTGCACATTAACTTGGAAGTAGGTACTTTCTAAGTGCAAATAGGGCCCAGTCCTGTCCAGCTTTCCGGCATTGATGTAGCCAGCGGGGCATGGACTGCCTCCTGCAGTGGGGAGGCAGTCATGGAGGCCTCCTCAAGGTAAGGGAACATTTGTTCCCTTACTTTGGGGCTCCACTGTGGCTGCATTGATGCTGGAAAGTTGAATAGGATTGGGTCTGTACTCCCTCCCAGCATGCAGAGAATTGCAGACCCAGCACTTGTTTACCTTCTCCCCGCCCCCCACAGGTGCTTTGCCATGAGTTTACCTGCTTTGCTTCAGCTGGCTATGTGTTTGGGTGGGATGATTTTCCATTCGCTGCTTGCCTATGCATAGTCATGATCTTTAAATGGAGTGGCACCCTGGCTTTGTGCCTTGATGAAGAGAGTAGCAAAGGAGGCCTTCTGGGTTGGTCTCTCGTGGAGCTTGGATGGAGAATTGTCTCCCCTCTTTGTCTCTGCTCAGTGGCCCCCTGTTCTGTTATACCAGGTACTACCTGACCTGTGCTAGTTCACAACCAACTGAGGATTCTGTGCAGCAGTGACCTGGAGTGCAATGGCCAAGGAGAACATCCTCTGTTAGGGAGTGTACCCCTTTCCCCCCCATTTCATAGTCTTGCATCCATTGTTCATGTAGCCCCTCCCCTTTGCTTTGTTCCTACAAAATGTTCCCTTGAAAAGTACATGGAGAGGAATCTGAAATAATCACATTCTCCCCCTTCCCTGCATGTTAGGCAGATTTGTGACCTTTTGTTATGCCCAAAAACGTTTCATTAAGTACTGCACTGTAACTAAAATGAGAAATTATTCCAGTGGCACTAGAATGCATTTTTTTCCATAATAGAATTTATAGGTAGAGGTCTTTGTACGCAACATAATGCGTAGCCAAACGAGAGATAATATGAGGTCGTGTATAACATGAGCTCTGTGGCCCATTGCAGTAGCTGACCTGCCATTCAGTCAAATGGGCAAATGCTCCAGGTACAGAGCCTCGCATGCTTCTAGGACCGCACGGAGCCTCGTGTGCCTCTAGGACCGCTTGGAAGTCTCTTTGAGGCTTCCTCTTGACTTGGTTGGAAACTGTGCTTCCGGTTTACTGGAAGCACAGATTAAGAGTGCAGGGAAGCCTCAGATGACTTCTCTGATTCATCCTGGAGCCACACAAGGCTCGGTTTTGCTCCAGGTGAGTGGGGGGGCGGATTTGCGCACGGGGGGTGGCGGCAGCATCTCATGGAGGGTGCCATCACAGACCTTTGTCCCAGGCACAGGGCAGGGAAATTTTATCCCTGGCCCTTTGGAAGCAGCTTTTCCTGTTTATGAGGGACAAACAATATTGGGGAAATGGTGGTGGGGAAGGGATACTTACTGTATCTCCTGCATTTAATGTTTTCCTGGTTCAGATAATCCCCTTTTCCCCTCATGGCTCTTCCCTCCCTGAGATTCCAATATATAGTTTCACTCCTTGCTTTTCTGGAGTCATGCATGCAGAACAGATGGTTAGCAGCAGTGATCATCTCCTTGGTGGGCTGAAATCCAGTCTGAATCCAGGCTCCCATCTTTTAACACAGATTATTAGTGCTGAGTATGTGTACACACAAACACACACAGGTCCCTGTATGTATGGTGCATGCATACTCTGACCTGGATGTCTCCCCCCCCCTTACACACACACACACACACACACACACACAAAATGTATGCATACGCCACAACCTGAGCTTATCCTTTTACCTTGTCTGACAGTAGGCAAGAACAGTTTCTCTTGGACTCTCCTTGTAAGATGTGGGCAAGAACCCTGTCAATAGAGAGAATAAGTCTTGGTAAGATGAACCTGATTCCTTAAGTAAACTTTCTACTGCAGATATACCATTTACCTTACCCAAGGAAATATCAAAACGCTGGCAGCAAATTGTGCAGGTGTTTATTAGAAGCCAGAGAGAGGTTACTGAAACCAGAGGTTAAGGGACATATGGGATATGCTAGTCAAGTATGTCAGACATAAGGCCCTTGGCCTGGATGTGGCCCTTGGAAGCTCTTTATCCAGCCCCCATGATAATTTGGCTCTCCCAGCATAGCCTTTCAGCAGTACCGCTTCTGCCAAGTTTCTAGAAGGGATGGAATGCTGTGGGGTAAAGGGCAGACCAATAGGTATGAGAGGAGGAGACGCTGCCAAGGTACTGGGAGAGTCCATTTATAACACAGGCCACCCTTTCAGCTGTGCTGTTTCTGCTGAGGTGTCACTTCACAGAGCATCTCTCAGCTGCTTGGCTGCGAAGTAACATTGTGGCTGAAGTGGTGCTGCTGACAGGGTGGTCCATGAAATAATTGGGCTCTCCCAGTGGTTCTCAAACTCTCTAGGAGAGTTTGAGAGCCGCTAAGTCATTGCAGGGAAGAGGGGAAGGCAGCGGTGGCAGGAAGAAGGCAGCGACACGACCCCCAGGATCACATCTCTAAGAGGGCTGCAGGGACTGGCATGCACATACCAGTCCCTGCAGCAGCCTCCCAGGGGTGTGGGGAGCCCTGCATGACCCTCTACAGGGTTCCCTGGCCTCCAGAAAGTGAAAGTGGAGCAATCGTGCAAATCCAGAAGTGAAGCACGATCGCTCCACTTTCACTTTTTGAAGGCTGGGGAGCCTTGCAGAGGGTCGCACAGGGCTCCCACCACCCCCAGGAGGCTGCTGCAGGGACTGGTAAGTGCATGCCAGTCCCTGCCACCCCCTTAGCAACGCAATCCTGGGGATCCCCTCGCTGCCTTCCCCCTACCCCTTAAGGGGGCAGAGTCCAGGACCCACAGGTTGCGGCATCGCGATGCCCCAGTTTGAGAAGCCCTGGGCTCTGGGGTCTCCCATATCTTGAAAATGTGATCAAGATTTTAACACTTTCTTTTCCATCATTTGCAGCTAATGAGTTTCTGTGTGAGAACGAAGTGCTTATTTTTGGCCATCATCTGCTTAATGGCATTGGTTCCTGCTAATGATGTCAATTTTGGCCCGTCACAAGTGCCATGAAAGCACTGTTTAGCCCACTGTATGAAATGAAGCTGATACCCCTGTTCGAAAATTATACAAATATAAACATAAACTGGGGCCAGCCCTGCATGGGTCCATATAGACTTGTACCAGTCAGCAACCTCAGGGATGCGTTCTGTACCAGTTGAGGCTTCCAGATCATGTTCAAAGGCAGCATCCCACAAAGCACAAGCCTGGGCATAACCCATGTATTCCCAATAGGCTGGGCCTCTTCTGCTGGAATAGGATCACTCCAGAGGCCCCTGTATTTGCTGCTACTCTTCTGAGTCTAGGGAGCCAGCTGGCTGGTTCCAAAGCAGCACATGGAGGAAAAAAAAAAACCTGAATGGTTTGGATGCAGGGATTTTATGGGGCCTGATGTGTCCTCAGTGGATTGAGGGCGTCAGCTGACAGTGCTCAACCTGCATTGTTGGCTTACATGCTGCCCTTGTTCCACAGAATTGTGATCTTCCTGACTTGCTGAAAGGGCTGAGAGTGGAGAAGAAAATTAGTGTCCTTCGTGAAGCATTTGAGATGGAACTGGCAGGGAGACTGGAGAGGGGTTGACACTTTTTAGTGGATTTGTTTGTGTACCTTTCATAGTAACCTGACGTGCATATGTTCAGCATGTGATAAAGAAAAGGACAAAGCTTCGCCTGTTAAATTTCCATGTGTCAAGCTATTGTTAAAGTTGCAGGAGCAGATCCAGTTTTTTTTTTCCTAATGGGTCTGACCCTAGGCTGGAGGAGGGTAGTATTGTAGTACCGACAACCTGTACCAGATGTAGTACCAGCAACCTGGTACATCTGTAGTACCAGATGTAGTACCAGCAACCTGCTGAACTGATGGCAGGTTGCTGGGGCCCAGGGCAGCTGTAGCTGGGGAAGGTGGCAACTTCTTCCTCCCCCCAAATTTGCTAATGTAGAAGAAAACTTTTGGTGACAGCAGCTTCTGCCCTTTCTCCAGCCAGTGGGAACATTCTTAAGAGGTCCCCCAATAGTCCGCTGAGAGATGGTCCAAATTGTAGATTGAGGGTGCCAGGTAGTGTGGCAGCCCAAGTCTTTAGGCTGACTCATGCCATGGCTGTCACCTGTACTAAGTAGATTTGGGAGTCAGCCCTCTTCTGGGTGTGAGTCCTGACTCAGAGTGACTATGTGGCCTGGCCAACCCCTGATATCACTCTTAGATAGCAGGCTGAACAAGAACCTGGCATGTGTGAAATTGCCTGACCTGGGTTGTGGGGCTGATTGACACAATTTATTCTCCACCCACTTCCTTCTTTTGACGGTATCAGCTGCCCACTACAGTAATGATGGATCAGGGTGATATAATGGTGCAGGTCAGACTGACCATTCCAGGAGAAGGTATGTTAGTTATAGGCAGATTATCCCCCTCATTGGTCCTTACACCAGCCTTTGGACTGTTGGTGACCTAGCAGCACTCTCTAAACTGCTGCTGCTTAATACCAAGTTGGCCAATAATAAGACCACCAAAATCCAGGAATAGCTCTTGGAGAAAGGCAGCAACCTGGCATACATAATAGAGATCTGGTTGGACAAGGCAGGAGGTGTAGGTCTCTTCCAGTGTTGTCTGTCAGGCTTCTGAGTGATGCAGTGGCCAAGGTTGCAGGGTTGGGGAGGTGGGGTAGTAATAGTCTATCATGAACCCATGCTTGGGTGCCCTATCCAGTAGTTTACTGGACTTGGATAACTTTCTGTGATGTTGAATAGGCGAGATAAGGTTGGGATTCTGTTGGATAGTACACCAACAGTCTTGGCAGTACACCAACAGTCTCCCTACCTGAGCTAATCAGGGTGATCTCCAGGATAGCATTTTGAGTGTCTGTGGTTATTTGGGGGGTTTTTTTTTTGGGGGGGGGGAAGAGTATCGGTGATCATGCTGAGGCCCTGAGAGGAGGAGCAGCTCAGAATTTAATGGCTGTCTTGAGTCCGTCCTGGTAACTTCTGCCCTGACACACCTAGTGGGACACACGCTGTATTTTGTGTTTACTGCTGGGCAGGTAGATGGTGGTCTGGGTATGAGGAAATCAAGGTAATTCCTTTGTTGTGAATAGATCACTTTCTGGTGGGGTTTAGGTTGGTTGTGCTCCCTTATCACCCCAGGGACGGGAGACTGATTTTTATGGTCCACCCCCAGTAGCTAATGGATTCCTGATGGTACTGGGATTATTTCTTGCTGCCAGGGCTGTTGACTCACTGGTATCCCAGGTCAACCTTTGGAATAGGGAAATGGCCAAGACAAGTAGATAAGATAATTTCTGGGTAGCCTTTGCTGTGCCATAGTGCAAAAGTGGCTCCCTGGTTTTCTGGGAAGTGTGTGCTATGAAATGGCTTGTAGACACATACAGTAACAATGGCAGAAAATTCATGATAAGTCCAACCAAACCCAAGTTAAAGCCACTTTAGTGTATGGAAGTAAAGACAGATTTTTTCCTCTGCTACTCTCATGTCCACAGAGAATCATCCATGCAGGGCCTGCTCTTATCTCCCTCCACAGAAGGAGGATGTGAGCAATGTGGCAGCTTGCTGTGACCACTTCACAGATGAAATTGTTCACATCTGTCACAACTTGGATACCACATTTACAGTTCTAGTCGATGTCCCTTCTGCTCCTATTAGTCCTAGTTTTATGGGTTTTTTCTACAGTGCTTTGTACAAGCTGAGGGTGTGAACAGGAATCTTTAGAACATGAGCCTGACTATGTGCTCATCCTTGCCCATTGTGGCTTAATCAACCCCAAAAGAACTAGCTGACTGGACAGGGAGGGTGGTGAATTCATCATAGGGGGAGGGTGCTAATGGCTCTGAGGCTGGTGGTGGTGCTGTCCTTCCTGAAGAGGCCTTCCCTGTATTGGGAAGACTCCACTGTATTGGATAATTTCCAACTAGGTTCTAAGCAAGGTAATCGGTTGGGTGGTGGCATCCTAGCTCCAGAGTTTCCTGGATAAAACTGTCTTACATAAGAACAGCCCCACTGGATCAGGCCATAGGCCCATCTAGTCCAGCTTCCTGTATCTCACAGCGGCCCACCAAATGCCCCAGGGGGCACACAAGACAACAAGACACCTGCATCCTGGTGCCCTCCCTTGCACCTGGCATTCTGACATAGCCCATTTCTAAAATCAGTTGGTTGCACATACACATCATGGCTTGTAACCTGTAATGGATTTTTTCTCCAGAAACTTGTCCAATCCCTGCTTAAAGGCATCCAGGCAAGATGCCATCACCACATGCTGTGGCAAGGAGTTCCTCTTGATCCTTAATACTCTGCAGTTTGGCTTTGGGACCAAATTAGCCTTGATTACCCTGGTAGGTAATGTGCACCAGGGACTAAACAGAGGGAATGCATCCCTGTTGGTCTTGCCGGACCTCTTGGTAGCTTTCAACAATGTAAATCATGGTATTGTGGAGCAACAATATAAACTGTAGTGTTGTTGGGTCTTGGGGGCAATGTTTTATGATGAGTTCCTGTCCTTCATGACTGATAGCAGTGACAGATCTGGGGTGGGGCAGGAGGGCACATACCCCGGGCGCTGACTTGTCGCACCCCACTGTGCCTGTCTATCCAAGCCATTTCACGAGCAGGCAAAGCTCTGCGCAGCACTCGGCAGCGGGTGAGAAACTTTCTGAGACTTCTCCTGCTGTTTTAAGCAGTACGTCTGGTTTATTCGGGACACCAGAAGTATTGTTAAAAACAGCACAAGAAACCTGAGAAGATTTCTTTACTGTTACAGAATGTCACATGAGGCTCTGTTACACCTCAGTGAGTATCCTGGGGAGGAAGGGTGGTGTGCTGGGGGGTGGCCTGTTGCAGACCTGCCTCTGATCACAATGAGGGCAGGTCAGCGACTGGCTAAGAGATTCCAGAAGGTGGAACGGAGGGACTTGTCTTCAGTGCCCTTGCTTGTGGGATGCCACAGTGTTCCATCTTCTCCCATGTTGGTGAACATCTACATGAAACTGCTGGGGGAGATCTTCTATAGTTTGTGTTGAAATGTCATCAATATGCAGACAATACCCAGTACTTGCTCTCTGAGTCATCTCAGGGAGGCTGTAGACATCTGCAGTGCTGCCTGGAGGCGGTAGCTGACTAGATGATGGTCAACAAGCTGAAATTAAATCCTGACAAAATAGAGGTCCTCTTGGTCCAGAGAACTGCAACATAGGCATTGAACTGTCAGCCTTTTTCTAAATGGAGTTGTACTCACTCTGCAGTAGCACATTCGTAATTTATTTCTTCCTGGGCTCCTTGCTGCTCCTGGATAATCAGGTGGCTAGAAGATGTTTGCCCAGCTTTAGCTGGTGCTCCAGCTGCAACCCTACCCAAATCTATCAGACTTAACCATTGTGGCTTGTGCACTCTTGACAAGCATACACACTTCATCAGTTTGTTCACAACTTACTGTTTAGGAAGGGATACCCTACCTTTCACCAAAATAACCAAGTGAGGGAATTTGGGTTTTTTTGAAATTGGTTGGCAACCTTCAGTCTCAAAAGACTATGGTATAAGCCGACAGCACCCGGTATTCCCAGGCGGTCTCCCATCCAAGTACTAACCGGGCCTGACCCTGCTTAGCTTCTGAGATCAGAAATTTTGAAATTGCATAATTAGGAAAACCCACACCACCACTCATCATAACGCTGAATAAATTCCACAACTTTTGACTTGTATCTTGTCTTTCACTATTGATTTATGTACCTTTTTGGCCATTGTTCAGTTTTTTTTGCATACCCCTAAATGTCCTAGTGCATACTCCAGGTTGGGAATGACTGATCTAAGAAGGAAGGCAAGCTATAGAATCTTCTAAGAAAATAATATCTGTGGTACTTTGGATCACCCTCAGCACTTTTTTTGGAAACCAGAAAGGCAAGTCAGGAGGAAGGGTATATGAACGTTCACTCAGGCTGGTGCTGCTGACAGCCTCCAAACCCTGTGTGGTTAACTCCTGCAGTACATTGGCTTTTTCTTGACCATGATGAATCATCAAACAAGGGTTGCAGCTTCTTTTTCTGCAAATACTTCAGTGCCTCTGAAAGCCTTATGACTCCTAGACTGGTAATAACTGCCACTTTGAAGATGTAATGTGAAGAAGAGAGCAGTGGTGTAGCTAAGGGGGTGCAGGGGGTAGTAGTTGCACTGGGCATCAAGCTTTAGGAGGGCAACAAGCTGAGCTTCACACTAGTGACCAAAATTGTGAAAATCTTGGTATATATGACTAATACCATATGTTATATATAATTGGAAAGGTAATTTAATGCAGAATGCAATGAAACAAACTGCATTGGAATATCTGTATTCTTTCAAAAGTTATGGCCAATTAACCAGAAAACGAAAACACAACTGCCTTATGGAACAAAAAGTGGATTTTCTTTGCTCAAAACCGACCTATAAGATTGATTGTTCTGAGAGCCAATGATATATTATTGATATGTTGCAATGACATAACGATACAGCATGAAACCAATAAGGTGTTAATATGAGTCAGCTCTCATTTCCATGTATCATAATACATTTACCTCTGCTAACTGGGTAAAGATGCAATTCTTCAAGTATCCCTCTTCACCTCAACACAATGTCTTGAACCGATCAGGGCACACTTTTTATTTATTTATTTACTTAATTAAATTTTATTTTGTTGGGGAGGGGGGCTACAAATCTTCTTTGACCCCAGGTAGCAGATAGATGCCTTAGCTATGCCCCTGACTGGGGGGAGGCAGCAGAGCAAGTGGGTGGCAAGCTGCTTGAGGGAGGAGGTGGGTTCCTCCCAATTTTCACATTTTAAAAGCCCAGGCATGACGTCACTTCCGGTTGTGACATCACTTCCGGAGCAACATTTTGAGCTCGGCACCTGGCTACACGATCATTAGCTACGCCACTGGAAGAGAGCTACCTGTGGCATTTGTCAGTCATGACTGTTTTAAAGCTGGAAAAGCCCTGCCAGGAGGCATCCAAGTACAAGAAAGCAAACAAAGTACAAGAATAGGAGCAAAAGAGGAATAAATGAGGAGTTTAGGGTGTTCCCGTGGTACTTGCAGAGAACATGCCGTGAAGCTCATTTTGTACCTGTTCAATCACGGCAATGATGGTGATAAAGCCCTTGACTCTAAGGATGGGAGAAGTGGCACTGGCAAGATAGGCAGACTGAGGTCCCAGGAGGTGGGTGAGTGAAGGGGCAGGGATTCTGGAGGAAAACAGAGAACTCAAGATGGAGCAGTAAAAATGGGTAGGAGTTATAGAATAAGACTTGGAGACTAAGGGGTCCTACTGAAGATGGGGGAGCAGAGATAAAGCCACCCCTCGAAGCCAAAGTCTCTAAGACTTACCTCAGTTAGAACGTCTATCACTAACTACTGTTCAAGTTGTGAAAGCCTTAACCATCAAAGCAAAATGTGGCAAAAGCATTCCTGTGACTCACTTCTGAGTCCCAACACACCTGCTGAAGACCTCTGCCCAAGGCAATCTATACATTCTTAAGATCATAAGATGGTTATAAACTGTGAGCTGTCAAGCAGGATTGCTATCTTCCTTTTTGGTTGTGACAAATATGCATTTAGAAGTAGCCTGACATAAATTAAGTAGGTAAATCTGCTCTTAACAGAGAGAAGCAAATTATAGGGGAAAGCTTCACTTGCTTTATTTTGTTGTCAGGCTGCTTTTAAAAGCCAGGGCCGTGGATGTGCTAATCCTATAGGCAAGGAAATTCTGAAAACCACTTGCCGTGGATCCAAGAGGCCAAGGAAGTGCAAGCAAGGAAAAATTCTGCTAGCTGCAGCTTCACCCATCAGTTGCTCAGTTGTTATGAGAAAAGCCACACCTGATGAAATGCTTGTTTATGTACACTTCTCACATAGTGGTGTCCTGACCAACTCTTGCCTTGGACAATGAGAAGCAGCAGCAATAATAATAATGTGGGGAGATACATTTCAGAACTTTGATTCGAAATTTAAGAGGATGGCAAGTTTGTTTCTGCAGCCTTTAGTCCAACGCATAACATTTTGGCTAAGTCTTTGGTCTGTGTGTAGGGTAGGCTGGGCATTTTAATGTTCAGATCAAAGTCAGACTGGAACTGGATTCAAGGATTTCATTAAAGTTTTTTGGGAAAGCTGAATATTGTATATTCTGGGTTTACCAGAAGAAGTTCCTCCAAAATTTTGAATTCCCGACCAACTGCATTGAAAATGCATTCTTCCATGTAGACTTCACAGTGGTTGTGCTTTTCTTAAGCAAAAATCATGCTCTAAATTTTTTCTTTTCTTTTCGATAGGTCCTCACATAATGAACTAGAAAAGCATAGGTAAGTAGATATAATTGAACAGACTCAATAGAGAATCTGACATCTATAGACTGCTATTTTGACATAGTACTGGATTGGTGGAGAACTCTTGAAAGAAGGGAAATGTACACAAGTGGCCATAGTTTTTCTTTTCTGTCCCTGCCCTCATCACCCTGAGCAATATGACAGAAGGTAGACAAGGCATGGAAGGTTTGGTTTTCTGGCTGTTCAACAACAAGCTCTGCTTCCCTTCAGTTCTAAAATGTTTGCAGACACCTGGTTTTGTACTGAAGATGCTTTGTTCGTACGTACGTACGTGTGTGTGTGTGTGTGTGCGTGCGTGCGCTTTGTATACCCTGTTCTGTATAAAGTAGTGTTCTTCTCTGTTGGGCCCATTTTCCATAGACTGTAAATCATGGCCAAAGACAATAGACAAAATAATTCATCCTGATCTTTTTCTCTGTTGACCTGTTCCACTGCATTACAGAGTTAACTAACTTGGCATTGCTTGGATGATGATGTTGTAAGTTGTCTGTGCTTCTCTTTGAAGCTTTACGTAGAGTTCTTAAAATTTTACACAGAATTTTCACAAATTAGGCCTCCTGCATTTCCTGACTGACTCCATTGTTTAATTTTTTCTGTATACATCTATCTATCTATCTGTCTATCCCCCCAGAGATGCATATATGCCTGCTGAGAATTGCATGTAATGCATCTTAATGGACTATAGGTTTTCTTCTTAAAGTGAGGAAACCACATTATTGAAGTGAATTTGGGCCAAAATCTCAAAAGCAGAGCAGATTCTGTATGCTGTCAATTAGTATACAGTTGGCCCTTGTTATCCTCTTTTTTGGCACCTGCGGGGGTCTGCACCAGCAGTGAGTCGAATCCGCTTCTGAAGGGCCTTGGAATGTTGCCCGGAGGCATCGGAAAGGCACTTTTGGTTTTTGCTGAAAATCAGAAATGCTTTTCGGACACCTCTGACAGGCCTTCTGAGGTGCGGAGAGGTCACATGCAGCCTCCCTGTGCCTCGGAACACCTTCCAGACACAACTGGAAGGTTTTTCTTGGTCACGTCTGGGAGGTCCTTTTGAGGGCTTTCCACATACCAATCCCTGGAAATCAATATCTGTGGGGTTCCTGGAACCGATTCCCGGTGGATAGTGAGGGCCCATTGTAGCTAGGTTAGTGTAACCTATGACTTTTTCACAATTTCAGACGGGCTAAACTTCGGCTATATTTGGAAGAACTAAAGCAGCTTGTTCCTTTGGGAGCGGATAGCAGTAGACATACCACGCTCAGTCTGCTGAAAAGAGCCAAGATGCACATTAAGGTAAAACAGATATAAATGTTGTTTTGAATGTTTTACTTAAACAGGAATTCTAAAAAATTTTAGGTACGAGATTCGTAAGAATCTTGCACTCTGATCTGAAATCTCTTGTTCTGCTTTACTTGTGGAATATTGTATTTGAGACTATGGCCCATTGGTTCTCCTTCAGAGTTCTATATTGGTGTGCTACCTGCAATATCATTCTGACATTGTATTCATTCTTGTAGGAGTGGGTACATGTCATCCTAAGAGTTTGTGCCAGTACAGTGAGTCTTAGAGCACAATCCTATGCACTCCTATTCAGAAGTAAGTCCTATTATGTTCAATAGGGCTTACTCCCAGGAAAGTGTGGATGGGATTGCAGCCTTAGTATTAGCCATTAAAATGTGTGTTTTAATGCTGATCTTTTTCTTCTCTTGCTTATCTTTTGAGGCTTTGTCTCAAACAGTATTTCTCTGAAAAGAAACCAAATCTCGGCCAGTGGTTCCCAAAATGGGTGGTAGGATTACTTAGGAGGGTGCTGAAAGGCAAAGGGGCAACAGAGAGGCACTTGAGGTGGAGGGATTATGGCAGCATGCTGGCAAATGGCACTTCAAATGTCTGCCTTTGCATAGTGCTGAATTCTGATGGAAACAATCAGAATTTTTAGTAAATGTTTACTTTTAGTTATCAGAGCTCTAGTCAGATCAGTATACCATGTTCTGAGAAACCATCACTGCTTCATTTGTTTTTGTGTCTCTGGCACTGAATACTGTGGTGATTCTGTCTCCTTCCCAGCATGGCCTCCCTTCCTTCACACTGGGCCGGCTTAAAATAAACCAGCATACACTGCTATGCCTTGTTTTATTTCAACCGAGACTGGTGTAGAGGAAGGGAGGCCACACCAGAGATGCAGGTAAGGGAGCAGGGTCATCACACTCTGCCTTTCCCCTGGCTGCTTTGTCAAGTAACCAGATGACTGCATGGTGGTGGTGTGAGATGTTTTCCTCTAGCAGTGCATGAGGACTGCCACTGGTTCAATCCTCTTCACATTCATTCTCAGCAAGTAGGGACAGGATTGGAGAACCAAGTGATAAGCCAGTGGAAGGCAGTGGGGTTCCTGATTTTCTTACCCACTAAGGGCCCAAACCTATGAAACTTTCTAGCGCCAGTGCAGCACCAGTGCAGCTCTGAGGTAAGGGAACAAATGTTTCCTTACCTTGAGGAGGTCTCTATGACTGCCTCCCCACCAAAGGATGCAGCACAAGCCCCATTAGCACGGCTGCACCAGCACTGGAAAATTAGATAGAATTGGGTCCTCAGCCAAAGTTGTTTCCTGAACAGAAAAAGATTTGGCATAGGGGACTGTAGTGAGTAGGAGGAATGGTGAAATTAGGGACCCAGCCTTGTGTGAGCTGAAGTGCTTTCCATTTGTACAAAGCATCTTTTAATTCAAGCCATAGTGTTCTCTGATGACAAAAAATTAGATTTAAAAAAAAGATACTTGTTACATGAAGTTCTCCATCTTGTAAAATGTTTAGTTTACACATTTATGAGAAATGGAGAGAATCAATGCAATAAAACACTAAGTTTATGGTTGAATACTTGAGTTTTGTTTATTTTCTTAGAAATTAGAAGAACAGGACAGGAAAGCTTTAAATATTAAAGAACAATTACGGCGTGAACATCGCTACCTCAAGCGTCGATTAGAACAGCTCTCCATGCAAGGCCTAGAACGAATTCGCACAGACAGCCTGGGATCAACAATATCCACTGATTCTGAGCAAGGTAAGTAGAGTCCAGATTCTGCCATCTGACTATTGGAACAAGTAAACTACATATAGAGTGAGGAATTTTAAAAAGTACATCTTTTTAAAAATATAGCATCAACATTGGGAGCAAGGCATAAGTGTCAGACTTTAAAAAAATTATTGATAAAAATTTAAGTAAGATGTGAAATAATAGAGGAAGAAAAAGCTGAAAGTTAGAGGGAAAATTGCTGCTGTGGGTAAAAATAATGCTTTAAAACAAAACATGCAACATACTGAAGACCAGTGTAAAACAGTACAGTCCATTTTTATTGGGATTCCTTTTGGGACGAGGAACTATTTTTATTTTGCTGTGTAAACTGCTTTGTGAACTTCTTGTTGAAAAGTGGGATACATAGAACTATTCACAATAGTTATACCAATTAAACAATTCTACATCTGTCTGCTATTGAAGACTGCATGGTGCAAACTATGGCAACCAGATTGACTAGGATTAGGCATATGGGAACATACCTAGTCATTGTTAGTTACATTGAGCTCCTTGGTACTTTCAGGTATAAGTCAAAGTACCCATTTTGTTCTTTACAACCCATTGTGGCTAGGTCCTGGGTATCTGAAGGACCACACACTCCAATATGAATCTGCCCAGTGGTTAAAATCTTCAAAAGTCCTTTTCCGTGTGTTCTGAAACTGGGGAGTAATCTTTTTTTGGGGTGGTACCCCTGTCATGAATAATCCTCCCCAGAGAGGCACCCTACCTACTGTACTTCGTTCTAGACACCAGGCTAACATATTTATGCGGTTGGGTTTTAAGAGAACAGTGATACTGCCTTCATGCTGCTACTGCTATTTTACTGTTGGGTTGTCTCTATTTCACTTTATTGCTAGCTGTGTCTGTCTGAAATTGACATTATGTATTTGTTTAATGATTGAAAGCAATCTTGCAAATTTTTCAGAACTAAAGGTTATAGTATATAAATAAATTTTAAATAGCTTCAGAAAACTAGGTAGAATTTTTAGGTATTTTGAAAAAGACTTTGTACAGTAAGTAGTAGTGGTAGAGGGAATGTACGAGTATTAGAAGTACTGTAATAGTCATAGAGCAGTGGTACTCAAACTGAGGTATCGTAGTGCCCCAGACTGAGAGCCCTGGCCTCTGCCCCCTTGGGGGTCGGGGGAAGGAGGAAGGCAGCGATGCGATTCCCAGGATCGCACTGCTGCGGGGCAGGGGAGATTTTCTTCTAACACAACTTGCCTCCTTGTTGGGGTCCAGAGGGTGTGGGAAGTCCCGCAGGGCCCCCCACAGCTTGTAAAAAGTGGTAGTAGCTATCGTGACCCACTTTCAGGTTGCAATCACAAAACTATTCGATAGCTATTTTCACTTTTTATAAGATGCAGGGGCCCTGCAGAGCGCTCCGTGGGTCTTCCTGCACCCCTTGAACCCCGGAAGGTGGTATGGTGTGTTAGAAAAAAGCCCCCCTGCCCCCGCAGTGGCGTGATCCTGGTGACCATGTTGCTGCCTTTTTCCCCGTCCCAGCAAAGACTTATCTTGAGAGGTTTACTCCCAAGACGTTTGAGAACCCCACTAGAGGAATAATTAGAAAAAGAAAATCAGTTCTGGATTAAAGATCTTGGAAGAAGAACATCCAGTGACATAATAGAAAGCTTATTCTCAAGTCGTGTGGGATAAAACTCAAATATTAAAATTGACACAACTTTTTGAATTAATACTATGCAGGTTAGAAATATTAGCATCTAAAGATATATTAACAACACTTTAGAATTGTGCATCAAAAAGTACCATAACAAGAATCATTCAAATCTTTGTAATAGAAAGATTATTAATAATTTTGTCGCTTTTCCCCATCTTTTTTTTTTTAAGGAGCACACGTTTATCAATCGATTTAACTGCAGGCAGAACTATTTTTATGTATGAGTTTCTCATTGAAATTCATGGTGAAATTTGGAGATAGTGCTAATCAGAACAGTGATTTTGAAATATGTGGAAGGATAAGAATTTATTATGTAGCGTTATTACTGTTGTGTCATTTTCTGCTTCTGTTTATGGCAATGGTGGGAAATTCCATTTTACTGCAGGTTATTTGCAATTGCCCAAATACTTTTGCCACATTTAACCCACCTGATGCCTTGTGGGAAATGGTTCTCAGTCTTGACTGGAATAGAGCCAGACTACTAGCATAGCATTAAAATGGAGAGAATGTATGCTTCTTCTCTCTTCCCCCTCCCAGTTTTAAGGAACAGTGCTGGGGAAAAAGTGGAAATGACCCAGTCCTGTGCTTTGACTATTTTTTTTTTTTTGGTAACCTCTTAAAACCTACGGTATCTATTTTGCTTTCAGTCTCGGAAGAAAGCCACAAGACAAACTAAGACTGCAATCCTAACCACACTTTCCTGAGAGTAAGCCCCATTGAACAAAATAGGACTTACTTCTGAGTATACCTGGTTAGGATTGTGTCCTAACTATCCTCATAGTGTCTTGGATATACATAGGTCACTTTTAAATTTATTTCAAGACTTGTATAAAGTAACTATTCAACGTTTTCAAGTACCTCTGCTCTAACTATAGGAGACATTGTTGAAGATAAGGCAGGAAACTGGCTGATTGGCCCCATGCTTCCCAGAATATACTACGCCAATTATAACCAATGGAATAGCTGTCAATTGCACCAGAACAAAGAACACAATAACAAATGGCTTCAAACTGCCTGTCTGTATGGTTCTAGAACATTGGTTCCCAACCTGTGGTCTGGAACCACAGATGGTCTGCTAGACTCTGAGAAGTGGTCCATGAGGTCTCAGGGAAAAAAAAAAAATCACCTTTGCTTGCAATGCAAGACACTAGAAGTAATTAATCTCCCATGGACCATTAAAGAGGGAGGAGAATGGACTCCCCACAGCCACAACCACTGAAGTGACAGCTGTGGCTGTGGGCAGGCCATTCTCCATCCTCTCTGATTGTCCATGGGTGAGCACTTGGGAGACGGACCACCTGAGAGGATGGAGACCAGACTCTCCACAGCCACAAGTGGTCCATGACAATTCCAATTTTTGCTTCAGTGTTCTGTGGGCTTCTAAAGGTTGGGAACCACTGTTCTAGAAGTATATTTCTCCCAGCAGCCCTTGCCCTAATGAACAGGTTTGGAGTGCCATAAGGGAAAAACGTTATTTGGAGTGATTTAGAACAGGGAAAAGGTTAACTTTCTCCCCAACTTCTCCATGCTAAATTCCCTTTTTTCCAAACTGCCCAAGTTTGTGTTTGATTTTGATTTTTTAATACTAATTAAATACATTTCTGTATAGCATGTTGTTTAGCCCCTTATCTGTTTCTGTAAATGAAAGTTAGTTACACTGTAACAAACTGGAATGAGAAGATAAACACATTTCATTGAAAAATGTCAGAAGTACTGGCAAGCCTGAATAGCGTTTATACTGTAGAGTTATGTGATCTCTTGTTCTCATAAATACTTCATACTACTACACCTCCTGTTCCTTCTGGATACTACCAGTTAACGATGTAGTACGTTGCCCAGAACTATTCCTTCAGACTGGAATTAAAAGCAAGTAACATCAAAGCAGCTTCTAGAAGCATTTACATCTTACAGCCCAATCCTAAACAACTTTCCAGCGCTGATGCAACTGTGCCAACAGGGTATGCACTGCATTCTGTGTTGGGGAGGCAGTCAAGGAGACCTCCTCAAGGTAAGGGAACAAGTGTTTCCTGACCTCAGGGCTGCATTGTAGTTGCATTGGTTGGAAAGCTCTTAGACAAATCCCAATTTTGCAAATGGAAGAATGTAATGATCATATCTGAAAGTTCCAAACACCCACCCACTAGTTCTATGTAGCTGTTTTTGGAATTGACTCTGAATACTGCCCAGTCCCTTCTGCCTATCAATTTAAACATATGAGTTAAAACTCACAAAAAACTGCAGAGACAGTAAGAGTTGGATAAGCACTTGTGAGCCATATTACATTTGCTGGAGCCTACACTGCCTGTTGCAGTAACTAGAGGCTGGGGTTCCAGTAGGAACTATAAAGCTGTGTGGCAAACAACTTTGCAGGGAGAAGTTTCAGATCCTGTTGCAGCTCCATGCTGCTCTTGTGCACCCAGCCAGGCTGGCATTGGCTGCTCCCACTCCCAGTTTCTGCTTACCACCTGTCCATCAATACTGAACTCTTTCAAGTAAAACAGGGTATGAAGCTGGAACTGCTTCCCCCTATTAATTTCATGAGAAATTATCTGAAAGTGTGAGGGTGATGAGGGAGATCTTTAATGGCCTGTAGCAATCTTTTCTCTGCACATGCAACTCTTAAGTTACATGTGTAGGAGGGGAGAGATCACGTCAATTTTATATCAAGCAATCAATTTACAGTGTGTAGATCAATGATGAAACATTTTAATATTTAATAAAACATAAGTTGACAAATTTTATGGAATATTTCATATATTTTTTGGAAAAAATGAATATCTAGGATCACAGAACCTTTGGGCTGTCATCAAGGTTGGTAATAACTCAGTCCTACTGAAATTAATGAGGCTTGAAATTGACATAACTAACTACTGGTCGTGCCTCGTTATCCACTGATTTGGGATCCCCTGATTTGACTCATCACTGATATTGGGGCCCACCTTTAAATGCCTTGTAACAAGGAAAAAAGTGCCAAAATCCAATTTCCTTCCTTTGACCTGTTAAACCGCATGGGTTGCAAGCTTCTTGAGGTCAAAATAGTTTTAAAAATCCACTTCTGGGTTTGTTACTCCTCCATTGTTGCCCCAGAATCATTGGTATAGACAATATACCACATTTAGCCACTGGATAGCAGGGAAGGAAAAGTGCAGTGCAGCTTGCCTCGAGTTGAGTCTAGAGTCATTGCTTCCCTGCAACTCAACTCCAAAACAAGTCATAACAAAGGCACTTTCTGAGTTGCCGAGTCGCCCTTTCACGACTGTACTTGAGTTGAGTCGCCACCTTTAAAAACCCTGCTGGGTGTTTGTGTGTTTGTCGGAGTTCTCTTTTAATACTCCCCTGATGTCCTGTCCCATCAGTAAACAAAGCAGGAGGAGGTGGAAAGGACTGCCTAAGAGTGGGGAAGGAAGCTCTGAGAGGGAGGAGAGTCACGCACAGCAGCTGTGAGGCTTACCAGGACAACCCAATCCTTGGCAGCTCTACTCAGAAGTAGTCCCACTTTAGCCGGTCATTCAGTGAGGGTTCCTCTGCCCAAGTAACAACAGAGCCATGCCATGCAGTGGAAAAAAGTGATTGCTATGAACTGCCTCCATCCCACCCCCACCCCTGCTTCCCTGCCTCCTCTCTCTCCCTGGACTTCTTCAGCCAGTCATAAGGGAAGAACCCCCTTCGTTCCTTCTCCTGCCTACCTCAACCAAAGAAATATATGAAGCCTCCCAACCTGCATTCAGTTATCATTGGTTCCTTCCTTCCTATCAGAGATGGGGAAAAGAGCTCACTCCTGACTCTCCCTCCCACCCCATGCAGAAGGAAAACATTAACCCTTCCCTGCCTCTTGGCTGGAACCTCCCTGCTGCTCACCCGGTCTAAATAATAGCTCCACAAAGTTTTTCATGCTGTGAAAACAGTAAGCAAGCACACCCAGTCAAAGGCAGACTCGAGTCTGCATGCGTGGGGACAAGTGCTGAGTCACGGGGCCCTGACTCAAGTGTTTTTCTGAGTCTTCCACATGCACAACTCACCAGTCTATGAGTCAGCAAAAAATGTGCATTTTCCCAACTTGAATCCAAGTCAAGTTCTCAACCTGCTGTATATAGGGTGAATAATGAAATAATTTCATTCCATTAGATTCCAATATTCTCCTCATACAGTGGCTGAATGTAATATAGTGTCTGTACCAATGCATTCTGAGGTGACAATGGAGGAGCAAGAAACCTAGAATGGATCTTTAAAGCTATTTTTCCATTGATTTGGTATCTATTGATTTTTTTTTTTTAATCTTCTTAGGGTTCTGGAACAGAACCTCAGTGAATAACAAGGCATGACTTGTAGTCTCATTAATTCAGAAGGACATCACTCATGATTTACTTTCTCTGAATACAATACTTTCAGTCTGAGAGAAGCATTAATCATAAGTACCTTAACTCATGTACCATATATAGACCATTTTCTGTAATCTTTGTAAACAGATTTTTTAAATGGACTTTGTTTGAAATGAATAACTAAGTCGCAAGAGATCTGATGTTCTGAATAATATTTGGAGAGTTACTTTTGCTTAAATTTATTGTACTTATAACTTAAATGCACATAGACTTTCCTTGGCCTGTCAGCATCCATTGTCTTGCTCTGTAGATTAGAGGAACGCTGAAGCTCGGGAAATGGAGGGTAACGGAAAGTAGAACATGGATTGCTATATGTTTTCATTTAAGGTAGACAGAATGGTACACATTCCTAATGGAAAACTATATATGGGAGATGGAGGCAAGGTTAATAAAAGATGTAGAGCAGTAATTTTCAACCTTTTTTCTCTCTGGGCACAGTGACAAGTGCTAAAATTGTTAAGGCACACCATCAGCTTTTTGAGAATAGACAAGGCATACCATGCTGCTGATGGAGGGGCTAAAATTCTCCAATGGTCCTAATATTAAATTACCTTCCCCCAAATTCCCGCGGCACACCTGCAGACCATTTGCGGCATACCAGTGTGACATAGCACACTGGTTGAAAATCGCTGAGTAGAGGGTCAGAATATTGAGAGAGGCACATACTGTAATTGCATCATTATAAGAAGACAAAAAAAAAGGAGGGAAGTTCCAGATTTTTAGGACACAGGGATATAATATAGAAGTGGGTCTTGCAATGATTGCCTTGTTGAAAATGAATTAACTAAATTATTAGGATTTGTGAGGAGAGGAGAATAGTGTTTTGAAAAATATTTGAAGGATTTCCTTAACTGTTGTCTTAAAACTGTAAGGCTTTGCTTTTTTTAATCCTAGAATTTTGTTTTTTGGAAAGGAAATTCACCTGAATTATATGAGTCGTGGGGAATGGAGAGGCAATAAAATTTAACTTCACAGGAGAGCTATAATGAATACTAATTGTGTTGAAATCAGCTTTATTGTGTTGAAAACAGATCATAATAATATAATATACAGTATTTATATACCGCCTTTCTTGGTCTTTATTCAAGACTTTATTCAAGGCGGTTTACATAGGCAGGCTTATTAAATCCACGCAGGGATTTTTACAAATTGAAAGAAGGTTCTTTCTTTCAAGAACCACTACATTCAAGGTGTTACACTCCGATCTGGTTTAACATTCTGGCCTCCATCCTCCCACGCTCCGAGCAGATGGAACAGCTCAGCTGCAGCTTGCCAGCTGCTTCAAGGTCGCACGGTGCCAGTGGCCTCGAACTGGCGACCTTGTGGATGTTAATCTTCAGGGAAATGGAGGCTCTACCCTCTAGACCAGACCTCCTGCCCATTTACATTTTCGTCCTCAGGACGGAAGGGCATCCTTCTCTAAGGACAACTAAGAAAAGAACAGAGTGCCCTCTCTAAATGATAGATCCTCCCCTATTGCCTCATGTTTTGTTACCAAGAGGTCCTGTCATCTTCAAGAGAGTGCTGTGGAACTTTCCAATGTCTCCCTTGAAAATCCCAATTACTGCCCTGCTTTCTGGTGCAGTAGTACCAAAGGATAGGGATGGATGTCTTAAAAGTTCTGGGTGGCAAAAAAAAAAGACTGTGTGTCATGAATTTTTGATTCATGACAACAGCCCAATCCATTAGAGCAGCCGTTTCCAAACTTACTGAAGTCACATTACCCTTTTTTTTGCAGTGGTCTTCCTGGCTCTACCAGGAGCCACCATCTTAGATTACATGAGAATCCAGGGAAGAAAGCCAAGAAGAAGAGGCTGTTGGGGATATCCTGCGCTGCTCCTATGAGTACACCATGGTCCCCTCGGGCACTGTGGAGCAAAGCCTGGGAAGCACTGCATTAGAGTTTTGAAGCTCTTCAGTGTTTGTGGGGGGTGCACTCACATAGCTTTTATGGACTCTGATGCTGCCAGATGAGGCCCTATCCCAGCAATTTTCACTCTTTCATCTCACAGCACACTCACAAGGCACTAAAATTATCAAGGCACACCATCAGTCTTTCCTGTTGTTTGGGTGGTGGTTGGTTTTTTTTTAAGTTTGTCTTCTCCTATTGGCTAGTTAATTAACAGATGTCGCATTGGATACTTTTTTCTTTATGCATTCAGAAGTCTCACTGTGACTTCAGTGTGTTTTAAACTTGGAGAGGTGGACACAGCCACCCCCTGTAGAGCTGGGAAATTTAGTTTAGACTACCTCCAAAGATCAATGGAAGAAATTATCCTTGTCAGAATTTTTTCCAATCTTTGATGAGAATAATCATTCATGGTAGGAACAGTGTTCCAATTTCAGTAATGATCCAACCTGCACAATAAACTAGTTATGGCAATGGAGCCTCTGTATGAGATTCTCGGATCATGGCTTATTTTGTAATAGCAGATTCCTCTAGTGGGTCATATAAAAAATTGGGATGGAAGGCTAAGGATAGATTGGTGGAAATTGCAGCTTTCTTGTTTTCCTTTTGGGACCTGTCTTGCTGAAAGAAGGAAGATGGGTTGCAGTACAGAAACTGAAGGCAAAAAGCTATTGTGAATGGGGATGTGAGGATGGGGAGAGGATGGCTGTGACAGTTGTTATCCGATTAATAGATGTTCTTGAGGGAATCGGAGCTAAATTTCTGAGTAGGAAGCACATTGAAACAATTTCAGAAACGCTTTTTATAGTTGCTGCATCATATTAATTGGCTTATAAATAGAATTCATCAGATTTTAAATAAATCAAAATTAATTAAGGATGCAAGACTAAACAGCCCAATCCTATCAAAATTCTTGCATGGTGATGCAGTGGTGCTGGCGTGGCTACTGCTGTATCCTGCAAGGGATTTTCAACTGCTGGAGATACCCTTGGGGTAAGGGGGCATTTGTCCCTTCGCCCTGGGAGAAGCCACAGCAGCCTCACTGGCACAAGTCCGCGTTGACCCAGGAAGGCAAATCGGAGTCAGAATTCAGCATGTACTGCAGCCAATCACACCTCATTCAACCCCCCTACTTCCCTCCAACCCCCTGCATGGACTTACCTGCTGTGGTGGGTCTCCATGGGTCTACCAGCGAGTAGGAAGCCACTTCAGCCTCCCTGCCAGCAGGCCCTCTGCGCATGTTAGCAGAGGCGCCTTTGCGACTGCCGTAAAGCAGCCTCCACTGGCACAATGCTGTTTATGATCTGAAGAGAAACCAAAGAATGGCCTCTTTGCCAGCAGAACCTCTGCGCATGTTAGCAGAGGCTGCTTTGTGACTGCCAAAAAGCAACCTCCACTGGCACAATGCTATTTACACTGGTAAGATACGTTTGGGCCATAAAACAGTGTGTTTTTCAAAAGTGTTCTTTTTTCAGAATATTTTGAAATGAGCATAAACCAGTATAAATGATTAACTATGAATTTATGGGTCTTGCTTAACTGAGGGCAGTGAACAACTCTGCATGAACCAACAGGATGTTGGTCATAATGAAAGTGAATATGTGGGAGGATATATGTAACAGTCAGATAAAGTTGAGTGCTTAAATTTAGGTCCTTGGGTTTTATACATCCTCAAGTTGATTTGTAATTACTAGCTCAAAATCAAATTTTCAGATTAATATTGAACAATGCATTAATTAATAAGGAAGCATTGAATAAGCAGGGATATGTATCCCCCTATCTGTTAGCAGGATCTTCACAGAAGCATCTAGAATTGTTCAATCACTTTTCTTCTATTAAATTTGTTTTTTATACAGTATTTAAATATGTCTTTCTTTGTTTTGAATGAACAGGGTAAGAAAGTATTTATAGGATTTTACCATTGAATTTGTTGAAAGAGCTGCCTTGCCTTCGTGGAAGTTTATTTGCCTTCACTGTATTCATTTTCTTTTCTTTTTTAAAATGGTGCTTGGACAAATGTAGATCCAATTTGAATTTCAGATTAAACTTGTGAAATTATGCAAAGAGTTTAGAACTTTTGTATGGTAGTGGCCAAGGCTGAGGAATAAATTGGGAAGTTTCTGATATGAACTTATTAGGAGACCTGGGCAAGCCTTTTTTTTCACATGTGGGGAGCCAAGACTAAGAAAAATATGACCTACCTTACAGGGCCGTCATAAAGATTACAACAAGATCATGTACGTAAAACACTCTGAAGTTTGAACCCTCTAAAGTTCTACTTACATGGAAGGTGTTATGACTGACTGGTATTCTTTGCAGTTCTGAAACGTTTGTCTTTTTTATGTTTCAATTTAGAGGTAGACATTGAAGGAATTGAATTTACACCGGCTGAAATGGACAGTAGCAGAAGTGCCAGTGATGCGGAGGACCATTACAGTTTGCAGGGCAGCTCGAGCGACAGTGGCTATGTGCATTCCCACAGACTAAATGCCCGACTTCTGTAGTGTTTTGAGTGCACCACTCAACGTGGGACCTTCTAACTAAAGCACTTACACAAAAAATTCCAGAGTTGTTGACTGCCACTCTTTCAGAACGCCTCAACCACAATCCTCCGCAAGGAGGTCTTTTTGACCAGGGTCCCCTGAACTAGAGTTAGAATACTGAATAAATTGCGAATCATGTTTTTTTTTCCTGCAGAATGTGATTAGACACTGTTGTGGCTTAAAATTCCTTCATGTAGTCATTGTACAAACTGTTAAAATGTCACCTTTTTTTCTTTTTTTGGACATCCATCCAAGGAGTATGAAAGTAAATTTTTGAATAAAAGAACTACAGTTGTTTAAAAAAAAATCAAATGATTTTAGATGTCAAAATGTAAAGGAGAGACAACAGAGATCTATACGGAAAATGGAGTTTGGCTTTTGCTGTTTAAAAAGGGATTTATCTTTGGAAATGGGAACTGCTATAGACAAAACAGCAAGTAAGTCTGTTTGTGTGATTTGCTTGTGATCACTCAGATCACCTTTAGATGCTGGCTACAGGAATGAGAGACCTCTTTCAAAGTATTTTGTCATAAAAATCTTTGCTAGCCAAAAATGGCAAGAGTAGAAATTCTTTCCATATTTTTTTGAGCAGCTCACAAAAGCTATAAAAGGTATATGCTCTTGATATTAAGTTTTTCAAAAGGAAGGGGGGGAAACTGGTTCTAATAATAACATAATGTGCAATGATCCCTGCTTTCTTTTGTTTTATGGTGACTAATTCTACAAGAGCAAAAAGGTCATGCCTCCTTCACATCTGATACTGTGGCATGAGCACTCGGGCACACAAAGAATAGTCTCCCACTTTGGCGTATTTCAGTAATTGTTTAGTATTCACGTTTTGATTCTCCAGAAAATGTTTAGACTGTGTATTAATGCTGAGCACACAGTCCTCAGGAATTCTTTTGTGTGTGTGTGTTAAATAGCATTTATATGTGCCACCTTCATGCATTTGATGAAGAATTTCTTGTGCCCCACTAAGAAACTAGTGAGACCCAAAGGTATCACAATCCAGCAAAGGAGAGCCTTGTTTGCATTTGATGCTTGTGCATTGTGATACTCATCTATTCCTTTTGAATGAGTGTAGTTGGGGATGCATATCTCTAACTGGGTCTTCTTCCTGCACACACAAAAATTGGCCAAGCTGTATTGGGTCCAGCACCCCTTTTTTCCCCTTGTTGCTTTTAATGGTCATCATCCAAACAACCACCCCCATCCATATTAGCAAGAGACTATCGGTTGATGAGCTTGTTATCACAGGCGGCATGTGAAACATTTCAGTATTTTTGTTGGCAGATTCAGAGTTCATGTAACCCAGATTTGGATAAGTAAACCTTTGGTTAGGAAACAAAATTGTTTGCTTGAATCTTATGTTGTATTCTATCTACAGCTGCCAATAGATGTAAATGGAAAACATAGCTTTAGGTTGCAGTATTCACATCAAGCATTAGTTTTATGCTATAATTGCAATTTCAGTTATTTACAGGAAGCTACAAAATGCTGTAAAACTGCACCATTTATTTTAGCATTCATAAAGATTTAGAATGTATTTACCCCATTTGTAGCAATACTTGCAAAGGTATATTTGAATACAATTTAAGCTTAGTGAAATCATTAGAGCTTGGCTTGCTGATAATTAAAAATGGACCAATCTTTGCATTACTTCTTTAAATGACTTTTTAAAAAACTGATAAAAAGCTATACCTGCTTTAGACAAGTGGTATATTTCGTGTAAATATATTTCCTGTAAAAGATTTTGTATTATATTTTTACTAACTCTTTTCATTTATTTGTATAGAGAAAGGGAATGGTATAAACCCAGACCAGAGTCTCAGGGACTCTTCACCTTAGTCATATTGTGCCTTGGTGACCATTTATGTATGCTTCTTTCTTCTCTTGTTGCTGAAAAATAAGTTTGGTTGCTTCCGAAGCCCTGTTCAGGATGCTTGAGTATATTGCCTTGTTTCAAATGAAGTACTGAGAAGTGTGTTTTTTAGGACAGAGGAGCTAATCATTCCCATGCGTGTATTCAGTGATTTAATTACACTTTTTAGAAATTATGATATGCGTGCATTTATGACTAATGGCTACCAAAAACAAAGCATGTATACCCCACATGCTCGGACGTGCACAAAAATCTGTTTTTCAGTCATAAGAGTTTACTGTTAATTTCAGTGGTGGGAGTTGGTTGCTGTGCACAAAGGTGTGTGTGAGTGTGTATATATACTGTATATGTGTGCAAATTTACTACTTCCATTTAGATGAAAGGGAGAGCTGTACAAGGACAGTGTGTACACTGGACAGATGGCTGGATCAGGTCAATACTATCAGCCACTGAACATCTAAGGCTCTAGTGCTGTTCTCGCACTAAATAATCTAAAAATTTCACCACATTCTAATGAAAGCGATGAAACCTTCTGTTGCTCTCTTTCTTAACATTCTGCATATGTGTGTGATTTTTCCCTTCAGTGCTCACAATACAGCAAAGAAATGTTGAATACACTTTTGGCAGCTTACAGTCCTTATTGGTTTGCTTCCCCATAGCCTGGAACTTGCCAACAAGAACATTATGCTTTAAAGTAATATCTATTTTGTAGCCATCCCTACTTCTAATTATGGGGAGAGGCCTAAGGTTATGGCAGCTAAACGTGACATAAAATAAAAACCTTTTCTATTATGGGTGGTGTTACATATGTTGCATAATAGGAAATCCTCTCTGGAGACAATACATAGCAATATAAGTATTGTGTTTAGCTGATCAGCAGCATGAATGATTAGCTCCTTTGATACATACATTTGATTTTTCAAATCGATTTTTTAGAAGTTTATTTTAACTGTTGGTGGAGAAAATGGCTAGTTATGTTTTTCTTTGACTATAATGAATTTACTCATGGCTTAAACATGTTTGCTTTCATGAAAGCAGCTCTTGCACAGAACCTTTCAAATAGAAAAATTCTGAGAGAATGGAAGAAAAGACTTCATGATGAACATTGTTGAGCTTTTGCCACTCTGACATTTTTTCAAAGCAAAAAACAATGAATCTGCACAACTGAGTGAACTCTTCCATGCCTGGGTATCAGTGGCTTTGTAGATCTTATATTTTCAATAAAAATTACTCCAATGTTCTGAGTTGCAGCTAAAAAGGATTTTCTCTTGTGTTTACTTGTTCAGTCATTGCTTTGGCAACTTCCAAAAACTATTACTAACTATGAGCTGGTCACATTTGTACACTGAACCAAGTGAAGCAGCATTTAAGTGACTTTGTGCATATCCAGTGCATAACAAACTAGTATGATGCATTGCCACAATAACAAAATACAGCAGACTTCGTTACTCCTTTGTAGATTAACTATATGGGTAGACTCTAATATCTCTAATATCTGTAGCGCATTGGTTTCCAATGGTTTTTCACTTGTGTATCCCTTGGCAACTCATTTCCATGAATTGTATCCCTTGCTCTCTATTTCCCTCCTCTTAAGGGTCTGATTGGGATTTACTGGGAAATTGGTAGTCCTCTTGCTGCCACCACAAAGCTAAGACGTCCAGCTAGAAGGAGATTGCCTTGGAGAAACCCTTTCCCAGCTTAACAGACGTCACTGAGATCGGGGGAGGTCCCCTTAAAAAGTTAACTGTAGTGGAACAAGACAGGCTGAGACAATGTGGCAAACTCAGTCTTCTTGGATTAGGCACTTAAAGAGTAAAAGTACAAGAAGTTTATTAAAAAGCTGAAGGAACAAAATATCATGGGGGATGCAAAGAATCAAAGCAACTAGTAAAAAAGCAAAAATAATTGAAAGCGGGAGTGTTGGCAAATGTTGTCAAAAAAATTAATATACAAGCAGCAAAGTAAATAAATTCCCTGATGTGCCAAATTAGTATTGTTCCTATTCCAATCACTCACACTTTTTCAGGGGCCTGGTCTTACAATGTAGCAAGGTGATTGATTGGCTGAGTTCTTTTAGCTAAACAGCAGCTGTTTGCCAGCAGCAGACCAAGCAACTTAGATGAGTTTGGGTACCCAATTTGCTGTTACATGACAATCCCAGCAGGTTTGTTCAGGGCCTAAGTTCTCTGTAAGGGGTCTGCACTGGTGTGTGGACCCCTTCTCTTCCAGTGTGGCATTTCAACACAGTTGTGACAGCAGCACTGGACACTCGGCAATCACATCATGCATCATCACCAAACATCCAGGTTGTCGAGCTCCATGCTGTGAGGAACTCTGCTTTGAGCTGTGCAGCAGGTCAGGTTTGAGGGAACACTGACTAGAGCCTATTGTGTGAGCTGGGCACAGACGATGAAGACAAGCGATCAACAAAGATCTCTCTGCCTTGCCATATGGCCTCACTGCAATGGTGTTGAATTCAATAAGTCTCAAGGAAGCATCCCAGGACATGGGCTCTTGCAGCAGGATACTCAGCAGCCTTTTTATAGGTTACTGAGGGATCACAGAAGCCTCTTAGGGATTGGAATTGTTCAAAAATGCATGCATAAGCAGTTGTGGCTGCCTAGCAGGCAAGGGAGAGCTATAGCAGAGAAGAAGAGGCTGGGAGCACTGGGAAGGTAGCTGCTGGTGACAGACTGAAAAAAAACCTGGAATCCCGGGTCATGAAACAGGCTTTTAAAACCCATCTGTGGTTGTGAGTGTACACCTGCAACATGCAGATGCTGCCTGTAGGATGTGTGGGTAGATACGGGTTTAAGAAAGTTTATTTCAAGACAATTAAAAACAAACAAGAGAGGTGGCCAAACCCATTCTAGTCCATTCAACAAAGGGAAAAGGTGGGGAAGAAGGCAGTCCAGCAAGCAGCCAAGACACAGAAAGAGGTAAGAAACACAAAAGGCTGAGTACCGAAGAAAAATAATTAAATAGTGGTGGGATACAAAGGGGAAGTGCACACACAGAGGGACCCGGGTGACACAGTTACAAAAGAAAGAGAAAATTACAACATATAAATATCACAGTGCCTGGAACATCCTGCTGAGTGTAAGTGACCAACTCCTTGAGCCAAGGACTGAACATATTGCTAACCCAAAAGGTCCATGGAGGGGAAAACATGGTGCTGCCAATATTTACTATCATAATTACCAGCTATTTATAGCATACAATTCATTGGCACGGAACATGACAAGAAATGAGAGGACAAATGAGGTAAGTGGAAACAGGAAAGAAGAGGCAGTTTGTTTCCATTTTATCACATTTTATTTATCACATTTTTATACCGCCCTTCCTCTAAAGAGCTCGGGACAGTGTACACAGCTGCTCCCCTCCTTTTTTTCCCTCACAACAACCCTGTGAGGTAGGTGAGGCTGAGAGAAGTGACTGGCCCAAGGTCACCCAGGAAGCTTCATGGCTGAGGGGGGATTTGAATGTGGATCTTCCAGGTCTGAGTTCACCTCTCAAACCACTATTCACCCTGGCTCTTCATTGTACACCCTGTTGTACACCCTGTTTCCATTGTACATACTTAAGGTTAATTGTAGTAGAAAGGATGTGGAATTAAGATGTCACAGCAAGGATCTGGTGGGGTTCCAGAATACCTTGAGAAACTGTTCAGGGAACTACAGTGGGGTGGGGGGGGTCACAACTCTGTAGGGCACTCTAGTGGAGATCTAGAATGCGTGTGGAAACAGCACTATGGAGATTGTGGCATCCCGCCAGGGCCTGTGACTAGAGGTTTTGTTTTGTTTTTGTTAAAAACACTGCATTTTGATGTTTAAAATATCTGAACTGAAAACACAAAACACCATATTTTAGTGTTTAAGATATTTTCCAGAAATTAAAATAGATTACTCTTTCAGTTAGAAATTATACTGTGGTTGCATCTGCTGATACTGTATCACCTATATCACCTATCTAGTACACTTTAAAATGTACACTTAAAATTTTAAAAGTGTTTAAAATTAATAAAAATCGGAACTTGGAATTAAAAAAACAGAATACCACTTTCTGCAGATCATGAAATCTGCAAAAAAATGAAACCATTTTCAAACTCCCCAACCTGTGTTACAGTTTGGAAGATAGTACAGCAGGCAGTAGACACCCTGGAGACTTCTGCCTGATTCATATATGCAAAGGGGTGTGACTATATGGTGATTGGGCAGCAGTGCTCCCCCCCAGCAGCTTGTTTAGCCCTTGATGGGCCTAATCTGCCCTGTCAGTTTTGTGATCCAGCAAAAACTGGGTCATGACCCACAGTTTGGGAACTTCTGCAGTTGAGTGTAAACTGTGTAGGTGGCAGGAGACTGGCGTTGACTCTGAATGACTATGCCATAGAACCAGTTTACAGACATGAAAGATCCTCCTTCACTGTCACCGTTATTATCAGCAGAATTCTGTGCAGAAGAGCTGTTATACATTGTTTTGAAAAGAAGATCCCTCAGCAGCTGAACAGACAGACTGCTGTGCCAGTACGTTTGGGTTTTTTTGCTGACAATTGTTCAGATTTAATGAGGCTGCAGCATGGGAGTGCTTGGGCACCCAAGCCTTACTTCTGGAAAAGTATCATCATCATCATGAACAGTATTTATAGGTCACTTGCCCCCCCAAAAATTTCGCAAGGCGTTTTACAGACAAAATCAAATAATTAAATGGCTCCCTGTCCCCGAAGAGCTCACTATCTAAAAAGACGCAAAAGAAACACCAGCAACAGCCACTAGAAAAGACACAATGCTGGGATGAAAAGAGACAGTTACCCTCCCTCTACTAAATATAAGAGGAGCCACACGAAAAATGTGCCTCTTGCCCAGTTAGCAGGGGAAAAGAAACTGGGATCAAGGCAGGGCCAGCCCTTCCATGAGGGCAACTGAAGTAGTTGCCTCAAGCAGCAGCAGATTGGTAGGGGATGCCCATCTCTGACTGCCTACTCACCTCCACTGCTTCTCTGTCACCTTCCATGCCCTGGATTGGAAAGGGGACACAGGGAGGTAGAAGAAGTGCAGCGGGGAGGAAAAGTTGAACTAGAACATTGGCAAATGGGAGAAGCAGAGGCTGGTGCATTTGGTGTGGCACCTCAGGCATCAGAAAGTTTTGGGCCAGTCCTGGCTAAGAAGTACCTTCTGACAATGGCATCAAGTATATAGACTGCACCTTTTCCTGGAGGACCAGGAACTTCATGTGACCATCCATGCTTTTGTGCTCTCTCTCAGGCTGATTGCTGCAGTGTTCTAATTGTTTGGAAGCTGGTGCAGAATGCTCCTCTTTGCTGTAGCCAGGGGATGGGTGGGAAACCATTCAATCTGATTTGTAGCTGCCAGATAGTTCAACCTAACCCAAACCTGAAACCATTCAAAGGGGATGATTTTAGGGAATCAGAACCAGGGATGGGAAAACCAAGCATGGCTTGACTCGAGTCGAGTCGTCAGCACCCCCCTGCAACTCGACTCAAAAAAGAGTCATAACAAAGGCACTTTCCGAGTCTCCAAGTCGCCCCTTCATGACTTGATAGGACTTGAGTCGAGTTGTTGTCGTCCCCCTTTAAAAAGCCTGGAAATAACGGGGCTGCTGCTGGGCTGTGTGTATTTGTGTGGGAGCTCTCTTCAAACACTCCCCTGATGTCCCGGTTCAACTGTAAACAAGGGAGGGAGGAGTGGGAGGGACTGTGAGAGAGCTGGGAAAGAAGCAGCAAGAGGGAGGACCCCTTGGGCTCCTCCTTCTGCCTTCCCTCAGCCAAAGAAAATACCAAACTTCCTATTCTGCATCAATGATGACCTGTCCTTCCTTCCTATCAGAGAGCCCTTTGAGAAAGCTTGGATACAAATGCAAATATTCACCCTTCCCTGCCTCCCAGCTGCAAACTCTCTGCTGCTCGCCTGATCTGAATGATGGCCCCATAAGGTTTTCATGCCATGAAAACAGCAAGCAAGCAAGCACACCCAGACAGAGGCAGGTTTGAGTTTGCATGCGTGAGGACGAGTGCTGGGTCAGGAAGGTCCTGACTTGAGTGTTTTTCTGAGTCTTCCTTGCTGACGAGTCAGCGAGTCAGCAAAAACCGTGCATTTTTACTATGAGTCATCCAAGCTGAGTTCCCAACCCTGGTCAGAATTAAACCTAAACCTAGAATCTCTTGGTTGTTTTGAACCAGAACTGGAACGTGACTAGCTAAACACACACAAATGGTAACTAGTTCAAAACCAGTGCAGTCATAACTAAATGAACATAATTAAATCCTGAGGAGATTCTTCTGAGAAGTTGTGAGGGCTCCTCTCTGCTCCAGCCTTTTTTGGAGACACTGTACAGTATTTCCCAGTGAATCATCTAACAAGGAGAAGCCGGGGAGATTGGTAGGCAGGGCCTAGGGCTGGTAGTCCTCCTGAGACCTCAAGGGCAGCAAAAAGGCCAGCATCAGTGTGGAGGATTCTTGGACTGAAGCTGCTGGAAGCTTCTTCTGCTTCCTTGGTACTACAGTTTCTTCTTGCTGCTGTTCTACCATTCATCCTAAGTAGAGTAAGTAATTTATTTTTTGCAAGCTTTGTCAAAGAAAAGATAGACCCTGAGTACCTGAGGATAGGAAAAAAGGAAATATATTTAAAAATGTATTTTAAAAGGAAGGAAGGCTGTGAGATTGAACAGGAAACGAAACTCTGTTTGAAAGTGATTGTATATGTGTGTGGGGGGGTGAGGTTAGTTTTAATCTGATTAATAAATGAATCACTTTCAGCACAGTCCTTTGCATGTTAACTCAGAACTAAGTCCCACTGTGTTCAATGGGGCATACTGCCAGGAAAGTGTGAATAAGATTACAGCAGGGATCTCCAAACCCCGGCCTGGGGACCAGATGCGGCCCATGGCAAGCCTCTATCCAGCCCACAGTCAACCTCTTGTCCCCTGAAAGCCTCTGGCCTGCTCAACGGAACATGACCAGAACTGTGCTGTTATTGTGTCTGGAGGGTGTCCCGAGGGCCAGAGAGGTTGAATTAATGAGCCCATTCATTCATTTATTCACTCCTCTAAGTTCCACCTCTTATTTATTTAAATTTTATACTTACATTTTTTTCCGGCCCTCAACACCACGCTAGATATTTGATCTGGTCAAAAAGTTTGGAGACCCCTGGATAACAGCTTTTGTTACGGCCTTCCTAGCTAGCTGCGCCTAAATATTTTCCCTTGTGGCCACTAGATGAGACCTGTCTGTTTTGACACTCTGTGTAAAGCTCCATACATGTAGATAGCACCTCATGAATGATTAAAGTCATTCCTTCCAGAATAGAATCATTGCAGATGATGATGATACAGTACATACTACATTTCAACATAAAATTTCATGAAATAGTTTACATAGGGAAAGGAATGTGAATACTACTGATCCTGGCCCCACCTGCCAATGTTATTTTCTTCCAGATTTAAGGCTGTAATTCTAGACATACAAAGCTTGCATGGCTGTAAGCCCCACTGAATTCATTGAGATCCACTTCTGAGTACACATGCATAGGATTGCACTGTAAGTCAATTATGGGTTTGATGTTACTCTGCATGCGTATCCAAACTACGTATTTCAAAATAGGTTTAATAGGCATCTGGACCAGTTACTGAACTCTTTTTTTTTTTAAAGAAGTGTCTAAACTGGAACTGAACCTGAGAGTTTTAAAATATTGATGAACCTGAACCAGAACTGAACCCACGTTTTAATAGTTTGACTCCCTGGTAGCACCTGGTAGCACTTGCACTGGCTGCCAGTATGCTTTTTGAACCAATTCAAGGTGCTGTTTTGGGTCTGGGACTAGCTGTAATGGAAGATCAGAAGATCAGAAGATCATCAGGTGGATAATGTGGTGTTGACAGCGATTCCCATGTTTTGACAGCTGGTTGACAGCTCTGGGACGGGCAGGGCTGGCTCCACAGCTGTAATCAATCAAGGCCAATGGAGACTCTGATGGACACCTGAGCTTCATTTGACCTTGATGGGACTTTGTATGGTCATGGGCTAACAAGGTAGCTCACGGGTGAGCTGCATTTTGGATAATGGGACATCCAAGGATAAAAGGCAGCTTCAGAAGAAGTAAAGCCCACCCAGACCTATGGGACACCCCAGACTGACAGGACCCTGTTGGAGGAGAGACTCTGCTGCATTGGACTGATACTGGGAAGACTGGACTGTGCTCTGGAGACTGTGAACTTGGACTGGAGGCTTCAGAACACTTAACACTAAGTTAAGTGGAGTATTGGGGAGGGAAAGCTTCTGGACAAGAGGAAGTGCAGGGAGTGTCTGTGTTTGTAGCAATAAATTCTGGTTAATTGCTCAAACTGATAAGGAGTTCTAGTCATTTCCTTTGCACACTGCAGCTGCTGTTCTTTGAAGAAGAAAGGGTTAATTAGCCCAAAAGTGGGCATTAGAAGGGAGTTGGAATAATTAGATGGGACACTAGCAGGGTGGTTTCCAAACTGTTTAGCACTGGAACCCACTTTTTATAATGACACTGTTTCGGGACCCACCTAGCTTTATGAGACTTATAAGTAAATAAATAAACAAATAATTCTTTTGCAGTATTTTTTTTAAGTAATAATAACCAAGAAAAAAGATGTTCAAACATTTATCTCCCTACATTTACACATGCTTGGAAGGAACTTGGTTCCTTGCAAACTGGAAGAGCTCAGCTGTTTGCAGGGCAATTAGCAGCTATCTGATTTTTGAATAGCCTCAGAGCTTGATGCAAGTAATTCTCTGATCTTTTCATTGGAGGCTCTTCTCAGCTGCTGGACCCACCAAAAAATCAGGTCCCAACCCAAATCAGGTTTAGGAACCACTAAACTAGAATGTCTGTAAGACTCAAGCACTTCTCCCTCTATGTCTCACCTTTTGCTAACACCCATGAACAAAAGCCAATGGAAACTTCTTTTATGATTAAAATAGGGTGTGTGGTAGAGTGATCAGTTCTGGAGCTGTGACAGTGGCAAAGTGTCAAAGTTGTGGTTTGCTCTGTTTCAACTGTGAACCACCACCACCCCCCAGCTAGAGTTAAAACAGTTGAGGAAACAAACCCAGTCCATATTATGTGACTTATGTAATGTGTTGTTTGCCCCTACCTGGCAAAACTGTGCTCGATGTTCCCTCAATACTGGAAGTGAGGATGTTGTAAAGAGTTGGCTTTCTGGAACTATTGCCTTGAAGTTAAGTGATGAGGTTCCTAACAAAGTTCAACAATGTATCTCTTGGCCTTTAGGAAAATATATAAGCCCTAAAAGACTTAGAGCCCAAACCTATCCAACTTTCCAGCAATGATGCAGCCACAATGCAGCCCCAACGTAAGGGAACAAATGTTCCTTTACCTTGAAAAGGCTGCACCCCCATTGCAGGATGCAGCGCCACTGACATGGCAGCATCAGTGCTGGAAAATTGGATAGGATTGGGCCCTTAATCATTTGCTAAATTTTAGGGGAAAGAAGGATTTTTAGCCTATTGCTGTTTGTTGTTGGTGATGGTGGTTGGTAGGGTCTTGTTTGGTATACAGTATTTTAATGGCTGTTGGATTTCAATTGCTGTATTCTTATGTTAGGTTTCCCTGATAACTGGGCAAAGAGGCTCATTTTAAAGTGGTGTCCTCTTATATATAACAGGGGGAGAGCAACTGTCCCTCTTCAACCCAGCAAGGCATCTTTTTCAGTGGCTGCTGCTGGTGTCTCTTGTGTCTTTTTTTAAGTGTGTGAGCACTTTGGGGACAGGGAACCAATTATTTATTTAGCACTGCATACTGGTGGTGGTGGTGGTGGTGGTAGTAGTAGTAGTAGTAAATCATTTTTGTGAGTCACCTTTTTTGGAAAAGCAGTATATAAATATTCTTATTAAAAAGAATACTCAGGAAATCTGCCTTGTCTACTTTTACAATCATTACTGTATTAACCTCTTGCATTTAAACTTTACATAAAAATGGTTACAGACTGTGAGCCCAATCTTGTGCTCAGTGGCACGGCTCTGTGCCACCAAGCACAGTTGCAAATGTGCCGTAAGAACTGGGACCTGGGACCGGGATGTACCGGGACCGCTGAGCTGCGAACGAGGGTCGGGAGGGTAGGTGAGGGTGGGGACGGGGGCAAGAGGAGGCATTCTGGGGAGGGGGGAGGCCGGCAGGGGGTGGAGAGAGGGCGGGCAGGAGGCGTGCCGGGGGAGGGAGGGAGGAAGGAGGACCGCGGAGCTCTGCTCCACTCTGCTTCCCAGGATCTTAGGCACTCGTGGAGGGCTACGTCCCCTACACAAGCGCCTTTACCTCCTAAAGTGAAAGTGAGTAGCCCCATTGCGGGACTGCTTACCTTACTCAAGGGAAGGGAATGAATGTCCCCTTCTCCTGAGGCACCTCCCGCGGTAGCGCGGGAGGCACAGGATTAGGCGGCAGCCCGCCTGGGCCACCGAGCCTGGGCGCCCCACGCAGCTCAGATTTGGGCTGTGTATCCCTTGCTTTCTATAGCACTTTGTTGTCAGTGTTTACATTTTTTAATCTTTCTCCCTCCCCTTATACTGTATTCAAATATCCAAAAACTTTCCATTTATGGTGAGAATTAAGGTGCTTTCCATTTTTCCTTGTGTTCCTAAAAGCAAGGAAATTGAAAGTTAAGATGGTTGCTTTAATTTCAGCACCATTTGAATAGTGAAAATTTTGTACAGTCTGCAGTTTGGCATGTGGCCAAGTGAAGAGGGGGAGGGAAGAGAAACTTCTGGGACTCAAGGGACTGCTCCTGCCAGAGCTTCTAACTGCAATTGATGCAATGCAGTTTCTGATTCCTACCACCAGAGGGCCTTATAGAAATGCTATTATTGTAATGATTGTGCATTAGTTGATCCTTTACATCAGCATCAAGGGCACTTGACATAGTATCTTAGGGACAATTTCCTGTACTTAGTGATTAGAACTTACTCCTATGTCTTACACTGCTACATTGAAAATGCCAACTTGCCATGTGCTGCCTTGTGTCACAGTCATAGAATGAACAACAAAAGAAGCGCTGGAGACTGGAGGATTTATTTATTCACATAATTTTAATCCAACCTTCCCCTCCCCCCCCAAGGGACCCAAGGAGGCTTACAAAAATCAATGTAAAAAATACAAGGCCATAAAATCATAATTATAATAACACAACTAAAACACAGAACATACATTAAAACCCATAACAATTAAGGACATCATAAACAGCAGTAAAACATTAATACAATAAAATGTAAGAGCAGCAGCAACCAACTTATAAAAACATCAAGCCTGTAAAAGTCAGATGTCATTAAAAAGGCCAAGAACTCAGATGGCTTGTCTGGAAAAAAATGTCTTCAGGCCTTGCTGGAAAGTCTTCAGGGAGGGAGCAATTCATAAATGGAAAGGGAGGGAATTCCATAGAGTTGGTGTCACTACTGAGAAGGCCCCATTTCTCACCTCTGCAGCCTCTTGCACTTCCCTGGGCTGCGGCACTCATAAAAGGGCCTTCTCTGATTACCTGAGAGGACGAAGCCGGATTGTATGGAAGTAGGTGGTCTCTCAGATATCCTGGCCCTGAGCTATATAATGCTTTAAAGGACAAAACCAGCACCTTCAATTGGGCCTGGAAACAAATTGGCAGCCAGTGCAGCTGTCTGAGAAGCAGCCCAACAGAGTCGAACCACCTGCCTGCAGTGACTACATGGGCCACCACATTCTGCACTAAATGCAGTTTCTGAACCATCCAAGGGCAGCCCTACGTAGAGTGTGATACAATAGTCTAGCCTTGATGTCACCCTGGCACAGATCACCATGGCTAGGTCTGCACGATCCAAGTACAGTTGCAGCTGACACACCAGCTGAAGCTGAGCAAAAGGCCCCCTGGGCCACAGCTGCCACCTGAGAATCCAGGAGCAGCTGTGAATCCAGGTGGACCCCCAAGCTGCAGACCTGCTCTTTCAGGTGGAGTACAACTGCATTCAGCACAGGACAATACTCAAGCACTTGCAATCTGGATTTCCTAAACAGGAGAACCTCTGTCTTGTCCATATTTAATCTCAGCTTGTTGGCCCTCATCCAGATCCCCACTGCCTCCAGGCAACGTTCCAGGACCTCAACAGCCACCCTGGAATCTGGTGGAAAGAAGAGATATATCTGGGTGTCGTCAGCATACTGATGGCACCCCATCCCAAATTTCTGGATGACCTCTCGCAGTGGCATGGGGGACAGAATTGTAACCTGTGGCACCCCACACTTCAAGGGCCAGAGTGTCAAACAGGTGTCCCCCAATACCATAATCTGCGAACTGTCCACCAAGTAGGAGCGGAATCACTACAAAACAGTGCCCTCAACTGTCAACTTGTCCAACCGGCCCAGAAGGACACCATGGTTGATGGTGTTGAAAGCCACTTAGAGTTCCAGCAGGACTAACAGGGACACTCTCCTCCTGTCCAGTCCCCGGGTGTAGGTCACCCATCAAGGCGACCAAGGCAATTTCCGTCCTGAAGCCGGATTGAAAGGGATCCAGAGAATCCCCTTTGTCCAGGTTCCTCTGGCGTTGAGACGCAAGATAGATTGCAAGACAGAAGAGCCAAAGACATAGCACGATGGGGGGCTGAGCGAATTTCACATACTGATTTGAGAACACAACCAAATCTTTGTTTGTGACTCTTTAGAAATCCTTGGAAAATCACTGTGAAATATCGGAGAATCAGTGGAGATGGAGGTGTTGGTCTTTTATTGGCTGTTACTGATTCCTCACTGAATTGCTAGGCAACACCTCTGCAGGATCTCTCATAAGCACCTATAATCCCCTGCATGTGAATTTTTTTCACTTCATTTTGTCTTTGGCCCTAAGCAACAGCAGTAAAACTGGATTTTACCAGTTCATAATATTTTTCTTGAGCCAAGATAATTAGCAGGGAGCTGCTTTTTCACAACTAAATTTGTGAGAACTGAAGCATAACAATATTAACCCCTTGCGAGCAGGACACTTCTGTTAGAACTGCACCTGCGCATCTTGCCATAAGCATCTATGATTTCAGAATTTCTTATTTCATTCAATACTTGCCTATATTAATTAATTTATTAAATTGGTTCTGTTATACTTCTTCCATCTAGATAGGGACCTCAGAGCAGCTAGCTGTAAACAAAAATACAACATCAATTTAACAAAATCATCCGTTCAGTTAACAGGAGAGAAAAATTAACACAGAGAAGCAACAGAGGACATAAAATTCTTAACAAATACGATAAACAAGATCATCTTCACCTATGAATGTGGATGTGTTTAGTGAGGAAGAGAATACTGCATGCATGTGAATGTGTAAATTCCTTCTGCCTGAGAGCCTGGAGAGTTTCAGATTAAACTGGATCAGTGATTTGACTGGCAGTGGTTCATAAGGCAACTTCATACATTCATTTGCACAGTCACAATATTTGGAGAGCTCTTTCTGTAACCCTTCGATGTGCATGGGATTTTATTTCCTAAGTAATTTGGTAGGACTTGTAAATTGCACTATCTCACTCCATGATTCAGGATGATTTGTATACTCTGTGTGGACCTGCCTCAAAAAGTGTTTTGAAACTGCGGTTGGTCTAGTGCTGCCTTAGGCCGTTGATGGGAGTAGGACCATGGAACTCCCTTCTACAAGAATTGCACTGGCGCCCATCCTAGTATGTTTCCAGAAAGTACAATTAAGGCTGCAATCCTAACCACACTTTCCTGAGAGTAAGCCCCACTGAACAAAATAGGACTTACTTCTGCATAGACCTGGTTAGGATTGTGCCCTTAGTGTGTTTGTCTTGATCAAGACTCTAAGTGAGCAGTCCCCAAAGTCCTACTCAGACTTTGGGATTGCAGTAAGTCTTGGTGGGGTTGAGGCCTGGGTTAGGGGGCTACCTGACTGTGCCACAGTGATTGTGGTGCCATTTTGTGTATCAGAAGCACAAAAACCAGAAGTGCACTCCAATCACTGATTGGAGTGATTCCAAGCAGTGGGGAGGTCTGCAGAGGGGGCTGTGAAACTCCTGGGCCCTCTACGAACACAGCACAACCTCTTAGGTTAGGTAAGGCTACAAGCCCCTGGGTTCCCGCGTCTCTTCGATCGCTGTGACACCATTGGAGCACGCATTTCTGGGCCGCTCCCCTTAAGGAGTAATGGCCTGTTTCCGGTTCCTGTGGTGCAGGGGTGTCCAAACTTTTTGGCAGGAGGGCCACATCATCTGTCTGACGCTGTGTTGGGGGCCAGGAAAAAAAAAAAGAATGAATTTACATTTCAAATTTGAATAAATTTATGTAAATGAATATATTAGATGAAACTTGTATAAATGAATGAAGGTCTTGCAATAGCTCAAGACCTATAAAAGGCCTTGCACAAAGCAAGGCCAACCTTTCCTTTGCTGCCGCTGCTGCATCACAGATGTGATACAGCGAGCAGTGGAGGGAGGTCCTCATCCCACAGCTCATGCGAGAGGTCGAACAGTTGGCCGTCACGCTGAGAGCAGTTGAATCAGGCCAGCACAGACTCCAGCGAGTCTCCAGAGGGCCAGAGGATCTTTAGAGACTGGAGGCTCTCTGAGTGTTGCAAGGTTCAAAAGCAAGACTCAGTAGTCAGGGTGATCGTCTGCAAGCCTTTATTACGTTGCCAGCAACGGGCATCTCAAGACACTTGAGAGCAAGTGTCAATCTTTAGCCAGACCCTTTATAACATTTTGGGTCCTTTGTTGGAAGATTTTGAACTTCCCATTGGCTGAAGTTTGACATCATAGATGGGGCTAACTCTTCATAGGCTGTAGATAGCCTTAGAGACATTTGATTGGTGAGCTTCAAGTTACAGGTTCCAAATAAGGCAAAATTATACATTTAAACATATGGAATACAGAGTTTTCAAGAACCAGTAGAGTGCACTGTAACCTTATTTTTATTCAGAACTGGCCTTTTGGCAAGTCTTCAGACCTTATTTCTTGGCATACATCTCTTTCTTGATTAAGATGACCTTGTTCTGAGCCACCGGTCTTATCTCTCCTACATTGCTTCTCCTGTTCTCAGCAAAATACTGTAGGGCTCTCTGCCAACCTTTGTTAAGCAAGGTCCTTTGAACTTGCTTTTACTCTCTACTTTAATTCTATTTGTGACCTGTTACTCTGAGTACATTTAAGGGATCTATAGTGGTGTATTTTCATATATTTTAATACAAAACAAACCAAACTTTCACTGTATAAAGGATTTCTTTTAAGAAATCCTTTTCTCATTTACCTTTAAACAAGCTACAGCTCTCTATGTCAGTTGCAGCTCAAACAGAGGCTTCCTCATGGATGTTTTTCCTTATCTTCTTTTCTAACTGTTTCTGCAGGTGTTTTGTATCTTTGCTAGCTAAAAAGCCTATTTCAGCCTGCCAAATAAAGTTTTCCCCTACTACAATGTTGCAAATCTGTGTGTTCTCCCATCCTGGCTGGCTGCATACTTGTGCCAAGAATGAGTTTTATCTTTGAGATGCAACTCTCTTTGCCAAATTCCAAAATGTATCAACGCAAGACTTTGAGGCCTAAGCTAGCAAAACAACTTTCTATGCAGGTTTCTCTGTGAGGTTAACTATGATTTTGCTGGACATAGTTTTCATTATTCTTATGTGTTTCTATGATTTAATCAAACCTTTAATAAGACCTTTAATATCAGACAGTTAAAACTCACTTCTAATGCTACCATATCTCTCTATATATGTTGGTTACACTTTAAAGACAGAGACTAATTTAAAGCATTGAAGAATAATTGACAGGCAAGCAGACATGGTGATCTCTTTGGCACTTCTATGAGATTTTGTGTGAATACCTACTAAAATAACTCTTCTAGTGTTTGTATGCATGTAACACTGCTCTAAAAAGCATGAAAGAATAATGATTTTAAAACTGCAAACTGTTTAGCTAAGATGGACATTCTTCTCATTGTTATCTGTCTTTATCTGATTCCTCTATGATTTGCTGCGTTTTGCTCTTTTTATCTGACTTTTTATCTGACTACTGTTTTTATGGTATCTGTTAATGTGTTTTAATACATTTTTATTCGCTGTTAAATTATGTTTTTAATCTGTTTTTAACATGTTGTAAGCCGCCCTGTGTCCCTTTCGGGGAGAAGGGTGGGATATAAATAAAGTTTATTATTATTATTTATTATTTAGTTTGCCTTGCAAACAGAGAGCCTTAATGACGGAAGTTTCCCTGTATTCCCCCCACCTACTCCCATCCTCCCTACGTTCAAAGCAAATGCCTTGTATTCAATATGTGTTGTTCTAAACTTTATCTCTTACCAGACACCTTGTTATGCTGCCAAGAGCAACCTTGACATTTTGCCAATTCAGCAGAGCTGCCAATTCAGCAGAACAGCTTTTTTCAATTTCCAAGCTTTTTCCCTAGGGGTGGCTAGGGATGAGGTGGCTTTTAACCCATTAACTTTTTAAGCATTTGACCTAATGATTTGCCCTAATGGCATGTTACCCTTCATTCTGTATTACCTTCTATCATGAGGGCCAGATTGGCAGTTCTCAAGGGCCGCAAGTGGCCCCAGGGCCAGGGTTTGGACACCACTTCTTACTGTTTCACTACTTTGGGAACTGCTGCTTTAAATGATTGAGGATCAGGATTTCTGAAGGATGGCCTCCTCCAATATGAAACTGCCCAGATTTTTAGAGGTACGGAAAGGTTCATTTCTAACATCTGATGTATGCCTGAGATATGGGAGAGGACTTTCTCTGAAGCTATACCTAATGTATGGTGTTCTTCCCAAAGGCAAATCTTTTTGAAGACATTATACTTAACACTCCTGCTCTCTGCCCTCCCTCCTTTTTTAAAATCCATGAAGCTGCCGAGGCATCTTTATTTGCTGTTTTTGCTGGCTGGTATTTTACTATGTTTGAGATATTGATGGGTTTCATTGTATTTTTATTGCTTTTAGCCACCTTGAGAATATTTATGTAAAGCGGAAAGGCAGAATATAGTTATTTATTAAAAAAAAAATAAGGACCTTTGGAAACCCCATTGTTTGCTTGCTAGTTTTCCATTTATTCCTGTTTTCTACTTCCTGTCTGAGAACCACTTCCTTCCCAGTGGTTCTCAGACTGTGGATCCAGGGCCAACCAGTGAACCATGACCCAATTTTTGATCTGCTGTGAACAGACAGGGCAGATTAAGGTATGTACATCATGAGTTAAACAAGCTGCTGCTTGGGAGGGGGAAGCACTTCTACCCAATCACCATTATAACCACACCCCTTGGTATTAACAAATCAGGCAGGAAACTCCAGGGCCTCTAAAAAGTTTGGGAACCACTGACTTAACCAATGAGTAATCTATAGGAGATATTGTGCTTTTATCTCACAATCTCTAGATACCCAAGAGGAACTTCGTGAAAAGGTTTGTAATATGTCAAGAATGCAGTGTCTCCTGAACATTTAAGTACAGTATATAACAACTCATAAGAACAGCTCCACTGGATCAGGCCATAGGCCCATCTAGTCCAGCTTCCTGTATCTCACAGCGGCCCACCAAATGCCCCAGGGAGCACACCAGATAACAAGAGACCTCATCCTGGTGCCCTCCCTAGCATCTGGCATTCTGACATAGCCCATTTCTAAAATCAGGAGGTTGCACATACACATCATGGCTTGTAACCCATAATGGATTTTTCCTTCAGAAACTTGTCCAATCCCCTTTTAAAGGCATCCAGGCCAGATGCCATCACCATATCCTGTGGCAAGGAGTTCCACAGACCAACCACACGCGGAGTAAAGAAATATTTTCTTTTGTCTGTTCTAACTCTCCCAACACTCAATTTGAGTGGATGTTCCCTGGTTCTGGTGTTATGTGAGAGTGTAAAGAGCATCTCTCTATCCACTCCGTCCATCCCCTGCATAATTTTGTATGTCTCAATCATGTCCCCCCTTAGGCGTCCCATTTCTAGTCTGAAGAGGCCCAAACGCCATAGCTTTTCCTCATAAGGAAGGTGCCCCAGCCCCGTAATCATCTTAGTCGCTCTCTTTTGCACCTTTTCCATTTCCACTATGTCTTTTTTGAGATGCGGCGACCAGAACTGGACACAATACTCCAGGTGTAGTATAACCCTACCTCCACATAACTCCTACCTCTCTAATGTACATTGACATAAACATTTGGTGAAGCAGGACTTCTCTTTGCAGAGGCCATGCTATTTCTTTCTCTGAAAATATTCTACTTCAATATGTTGACCAAATATGCCTAGACTAAGATACAGTCTTACTACTAGGCCAACTTCAAGATGAATCTTTAGCTGAATCTGGTGGGCCACTGTGAGATGGGCCGATGACCTGATCCAGTGGGGCTGTTCTTATGTTCTTATGGTTCAGGAGGCTATTAGAGGAGGTCCTTTCCACCAATTGTTTTGAGACAGAAGTTAGGAGAATGTGTTCATAATTGGATCATATGATCTATGTGGATCATAGATTGAATTTGTCATTCCACTGACTACTTTAATTTGATTTGAACTACATTCCAGTCCCGTGGTAAGATGGCCAGTTTTTATCTTGAAACATGCAGAGACTTATGAATAGAGGGGTTGGAAAATGTTTTATTTTTTAAAATTTTACTTGGAAGCAAACCCCATTGTGTAAAGTAAGATTTAGGCTGTAATTCAGTCTTACTTACTGGAAGCAAACATCTCTATTTATAACATTTGACTGAAATGTTATTTTTACTTTGATAAACGGACACTCAGAATATATTCTGCTTCTCTACCTCCCAGTGTGAAATTGTTTTCTACTTATGGAAAATGGAGACAGATTGCTAGAATTCTCAGCAGAGGTGCAGAACAGTGGTAGAAAAGAAAGGGAGGCCTTCCCCCTCCTCAGAGTACTGAAAAGCTCAGCACATGGATATGGGATGAAGTGCCCTGTTTGCTAGGAAAAGGGGGTCAAAGTAGATACATTAAGCGGAGTTAAAAAGCAGAAAACCCCTTTTCCTGAAGCAGTCCACCAACCCAGCTAGATTGCTGCAGAGAATAAAACGGGAGCAGACGCAAGAAAAAGGTTTCCAAGAAAAAATACTTTACTCACAGTTCCAAAGTATGTACATCTGTTACTACTACAGGACCTAAAATTTAGAATGGGGAATTCTAGAGCTGTTCCCTTTGCATGGGTATGTGAGACCTTATGGCATGGTGGACTCCATGTGACTGATCAGAGCTGATGAAGAGAACTCTGCATGCTTGGAAGATGAAGAAGAACAAAGCCAGGTGGAGATATATTCCCACAAGTCAAGGAGAACATAATGATGGTCCAAGACAGGTAGCCTCTGAATCATCTGCCTCCTGGACCACTACATTGCCCCATACTGTCCTGCAGGTGGTGATTAACCTTCTTTCCAACACTGTTCATCCCCTGCTCTACTCCATTTTTTCAGCAAATATGTTGAATCTTCTTTTCCTCACCCTTCCCACAATGGCTGTAGTGCCCTCACACGTACAGAAGGGATGGTTTCTTCCACCCATACCATTTCCCCCAGCTGATCTGGAAATAGTTCCAGTTTAATGTAATAAAGCCCTGTGACTGTTTCATGACATAGGAACCATTTTTTAGCTCTTGTGAGTCAGGATCTGTGTTCTAAAGTGAATCTGCTGAAATAGTCCTTGGGTTTTTTCCTATTGTGCAGGTACCTGTTTTTTGTTGGTGTTTCAGTATAATACAACAATGTCTCTGGATGTGGAGCTATTACTCTTGCAGGCCACCAGCTCACTGGTTTCTCCAGCATTCTGGATTACATGCTTTGAGGACAGGCAGGTTTTTTTGCTATCCTTTCATAGTATTATTTCTGCCTGCCCTCCAGCTGCTGCAGCTGGTGCAGTGCCCCTTTGGAAACCTGTGGATGCAAGCATGTCCTTTCAGTAGCGGTGCTATGAAGTACTCCAAGGCAGACATATCACGGGGGCGGTGGTGTTTAGTAGGGCTAGATGAGCAGCCTTACCAGATGCAGCAACCTTATGGTAAGCTGATGTGATGGCTTTGTTCCTCAGCTATTCAATTTGGTTGAAGATAACCTTGATTGGAATAAGTAAACTTCAGAGTTAGGGTAGGTTTTGTTTGTTGCAGCAGTGTGGTGTATACAGCAATACCTTGCACCTTTGGTTAGGGACCAGAGCATGGATTAAAGTCAAAAATGGATGAATAGCGAAGCATAGCCTTATTTATTTTTCAAATTTATTTTGGCCCATGAAAAACGTAAATAACTATACAACACGTGTGAAGGTATGTTAAACCTAAATAGAAGAAAAATAAATAAAATTATAAACAAACATGATACTAATAAAAGAAAATTTTAGTAATCCAAAAAATAATAGCAATGGGCTCTTTGTGGGAAGTTGTGACACAGTGATCTAGGTTTGCAGTGTAGCTGTGCCCTCAAAGCTTTTCCAAGTGATCAGTTTATCAGACAATCAGATTTACAAGATGATCCCCCAGCACTCAACATACTCCTGCTGGGAAAAAGGGCAGTGAAAGGCAGCAAGAGCTGGCAAGCCAGATATGCTTCTAATTTGCTAAAAGAGGCCAAGTAGCAACAATTAGACTGTTTCCTCTGTTGCTAGGCTGGGTCAGCTGCTGCTGGAGACAGCTTAATTGGAGGGAGGGGGTGGGCAAGCTGGAGCCAGAGGCCCAAGGCAGCCAAAGCCAGCAAGAGGCTGCCTTCTCGGATGAAAGAGGAAAGCACATGGACGAAATCTGAAACAGGTTTTGGAATTGCTTGAAAGAGCAAAGCCACGAAAGTCAAGAGGATGAAAATCGGGGTATGCCTTTACTTCTAATGCCACTCCTGAGAAAACGCACCATTAGAGGGCAACCTGAAGACTTCTGGCTGCTTCGGTCATGTAGAGCAGTGTTTTTCAGCCAATGGTACAGTTACCACCAGTGGTGGTGTCTGGTGATACTTGCAGAACCCCTGGAAACCTGCCATCCAGCAGCAGGACCACAACATGAGGTGACAAACAATGGTAGGAGGCTTGGCTTGGTGGGCAGAGCTCCAAAGCATGCTTTTCCGCACTCAAAAAAGCCCTCCTGTCCATCCTGGATCTCTTGCTGGTGTTTGTCTTGTTGCATCAGGCCTTCCAACCCGGAAGTAACTGATGATGATGTCATTGAATAGGTGGGCCAGGGGTGTCAAACATAAGGCCCGGAGCAGTGCTGTGGTGTTACTGCTGAAAGGGCAGCCTATGTGAAAATTGGGCTCTCTCATATCTTAAATATGATCAGGATTTGTGTATTTTCTCTTCTGTTGTTTGCAGCTAATGTTCCTAAGTAAGAAAAAAGTGCTTATTTTTTATTTTGACCTGTTTAATGACATCAATTCCTGCCTAATGACATCACTTCCGGCCCTCAGCAGGCATCATGAATGCTATTCGGCCCCCAGTATGAAACAAGTTTGACACCCCAGAGGTGAACCATGTGAAGGCCAAACACTGAGAAACACTGATGTAGAAATGTTGTTCTTACCTCCTTCAGTTTTCAGCAGAGTTTTCTATCTGAGGCAAGGGTGGATGTGATGTATAGCCTTCCATTGAGTAATTGCTTATGCCAGTGGTTCTCAAACTGGTGGGTCACGACCCACCAGCTTGTGATAAGCTGCCCCGTTCCCTTTAAGGGGTGGGGGCAGGGAGGAAGCAGCAAAGTGATCCCCAGGATTGCGCCCCTGTGGGGGGAGGGGGGCTATATTTTCACAAACTATACATGGTCCCAGGGTCCAGGGGGTGTGGGGAGCCCAGCACAGCGCTTGCAGGGCTCTCCGCAGCTTGTAAACAGTGAAAGTTCCAAGCGCAACGAAACTGAAAGTGGAATTTCTGGTTTCGTCGCACTTGGAACTTTCACTGTTTCCAAGACGCGGAGAGCCCCACAAGTGCTGGGCTGGGCTCCCCACACCCCCTGGACCCTGGGACCACGTAGTTTGTCAAAATATAGCCCCCCTCCCCCCGCAGAGGCGCAATCCGGGTGATCACTTTGTTACCCCTGCCCCCACCCCCACAAAGCATTCTAGCCACCTTGGGTGCCCTTCAGGGGGAAAGGCGGAATACAAATCCAATAAATAAATAAATAAAGACCCCCGGGAGTAAATCTCCCGGGAAGTTTGAGAACCACTGGCTTATGCAATTTTTTGGTTTCACTTTTTAAAACTTTTACTGTGAGCCAGCTAAGGGCCCAATCCTATCCAATTTTCCAGTGTCGGTGCTGCTGCACCAATGGGGTATGCACTGCTTCCTGTGTTGGGGAGGCAGTCACAGAGGCCTCCTCAAGGTATGGGAACATTTGTTCCCTTACCTTGGAGCTGCATTGCGGCTGCACCAGTGCGGGAAAATTGGATATGATCGGATTGGGCCCTTAGCATTCGATGTAGTTGCCAGGAATCCGTGGCCACTCCTGACATCATGTAATATTTCCTTCAGAAAACAAAATGGAGACAAAATGATTACTAAACTACTGCATTTATTAACTGAGATCCAGTAAGTAACTGCAAGTCTATCTCATTTAGGCTCTGAGCTTCCAGCCATTTCCAGTGGTAGGGAGATCTCCCTACATCTCCGGGCATGTGACATAAGCCTGTTTTCTAGATATGCCTTAAAGCTGCAGTAATATATGATACAATGTCCCCTCTCCAAATGTGGTTCCTTCTTGAAATACAGAGGAAAAAATGTGAAGGGAAGAAGATAAGGAAACCATGAGAGAGAAACAGTTGACCAGTTGTATCTTAGAATAATATAAACAGTTTAACGGATTGTATATGAAGCAGTGACTTTGTGACTCAAACAACCACTTGTGCTATTTTGGGTCAAATTAACAGGTGCACCAGGCACAAACATGCAGAGTACTGATTCACTCTTCATGGAGGCAACACTTTAATCATGATGTGGCTGTGTTCTGGATCACACAGTTCAAGGGGGATGCTGGAAAATAAGGGAAGGTCCAAAAGACAATGTAGGCAATGAATAAAGCTTGAAGGACAGAATACGTAGCCACAGTTAAGGGGAGATAATACTCATGATTTATAAATAATGAAAGATTCTGAGAATGAAAAGAGAACTGTCACTTTATCTACCAAGGAAAAGCAAAAAAGCCATAGTTTTAAAAGACCAAAAGGCAGACTCATGTGGGTCAAACATTAGTATTTTTGTATGTGTGTGAGGGCTGAGAAAGGGATACCTTTCTGACTGAGCTGAAACGGAATAATCTGTGTCAGAATGTTGTGAAGCATTTTTCTTTTGGGAATGGTATCCATTTGGTTTTTGGCAGCAAGTGGGCTAAATGACACTTTGGACCCTTTCCATTCATTTTTTTTCACAGAAAAAGTGGTCCTGATCATAGATCCTGACCCCAAACATTCATTAACAAACCCACTCCCACATCCATCCAATGTCAGGCCTCCATAACCTTTTTTAAAAAGGGGGGCCAGAAGTTTGGTGGTGACATCATCATGTCACCACTGAACTTCTATGTTGCTGATCAGCCATTGATTGATGACCCCTGCTACACATCCACGCATTAACATATACCAACACTCCCCTTTTGGCTTCCTGAGCTTACGCTGCAACTGCCTTCTTCTCACAAAACCCTCACCCACAACTCCCACAGGGTAGGAAGTGGAGCCAAATATATCCATGCATTCTGCATGCCTTTCAACCCTACACTGGTTCAGAACACCTACCAACTCCCTGGGATGATGGGATCAAATTGTTCAGTCAAGTAGAGCTGGGTATCATCCACATACTGGTGACCCAAATCCATTGATGCCCTTACTCAGTAGTTTCAAATGATACTAATAGAGGATTTGGATGCTTGTGTCCTATCACATTGGGAACAATCCACAAACACATAAGTTTGTGAATGAAATGAAAAAAAAGCAACAGGCTAGCTGATCACCCCAATTCTGCAACACTACCCAAACTATGTCATCTTAAACCTCTCCCAAGTAGGAAAGTGTCTTTTCTCTGAGTATTCCACTGATGCTACTCCTGAATCTAACTCAGCTTAATATTATTCTGCCACTGAGGCAGAGAACTTGCCCCACATAAGTTGTTGTCAGGCCCCAAACCTTCAAATAGGTATGGGGTTCAGGTTTTACAGTAGAAAGTAGGCCATTCTGGAGAACGTGTAAGACATTAAGCTGCCATTGTGATGACATGACAGGTACGAGTGTTTAGACATTGTTACATGAACCCAACTCTCTCATTTTCACACTCTGCAAAAAATTTTTATACATTGGTTCATTATAAATATGTGTAAATATAAGATTTACCAGTGGTATAATTTTTATTACATATATAATAAGATGGAGCGGTGGATCATATATTAAGTAGTTTAAATGGCTTGACGAAAGTAAACAATGTAAGTTATTCAGTAAAAAAAATTTTTAAAATGGCATATCTCTTAGACTTTATTCATTCATACATTATTTACAAGCAGTGGCTTTCATATCATATTTCTTTCATCTTTTCAGTTTCACTTAATAAAATGTAACCAAATAACCCTTACGTAATCAAATTTTAATCACAGCAAAACTGGTTGATTTTCACAGTTATTGTGGCCATCAGAAATAAAGTACCCAGCCATTCATTTACACCACTGTTTGTTGAGGCATACGACACTCATTTAAGCCATGTGTACACCTAGCATTTCAGTCAATGCAAGATTTACTTCTGACCACCAACCTCAAGAGAAGCAGCTTAGAGCTGGGCCTCAGGTGCCTAAAGCATATACAGATGAATAGCTTGCATATTGACATTTACTGGCGCTTACTACAGTAACTGAATTGTACTGATACAGACTCAGTATCCAAACATTTTCCAAAAAACACAGATTAACTTTATTATTCGCTGCCACAGAAAAAATACATTCAGGTTGGTATTTTATTGAAACATAGTCATTTTGTATAGTTGGAGTAAGAACTCCCTGCCCCTCCCCGATGATGTTCCACTCTTGACATTAGGATGCTGATGGAGCTGTCTGCTGGGGCATATCTATACTTTGCCAGTGTACTAAGCTGTCTGGTGAAAAGGCCAGAATAGTTGTCCTGCATTCCAGTTCTTAGAACTCTACAAAGAAGATTCTGCATGGTATTTCACACATGCCCACATGAAACCAGGTCCATTCCAAACCACTATGCTAAGTTTGTTCTTATACACGTAATGCCAACGGTGTCTTTTATCTGAAATATTTCAAGTGAATATGTATAGGAATATAATGGACAGGATAATCCATTTTCAAATTGTTTGTACTCTCCGGCAAATGTGGTTTTATGTATGAATTACTGGTGTGCGAAATGCAAAAGTGAATTTTAGCAACACTTGTGAAAACAAACTTGTAGTGCAGTGGCCCTTGGCAAGATTGGACTTGCTTCATAAGACCAACAGCACTACTTGATTACTGTGACACCTTCCTTAATCCTTTCCCCCATTGGTTTCTGCTCCGTTCATTTCTAAACACCAGTTTTCTTTACAGTGATAATTATTGCTGTCTTAAATATGTACAGAGGACTTGTAATTTCTTCCTATTAGAAAGTACAGGACAAACTATGCTGAGCATAGAATAAATGTGACCTTTTCCCACTCTTTGGGTTGCAAAAAATGGCAAATAGAGCTGGTTTTTGTTTTTAGGATAGTGACCAATGACCACAATGACTCAACTGTCACAGAGTCCCTGGGTACCTGCTGTGAAACTCCTGTGCACTGCAGAAGGTTCTGGAGCATGTAGTAGGGATATTTGCAGTTTGTCTTGATATAAACTGAGAATGAATGCTTTGTAGCTGGACAATTGGTAGTGGATCTTCTGTGCAACTCATCTGCTGTAATCAGTGTTCTTACTGTAGAACCCGTTGTACTGTAAGCATATAATAAACCTCACAGTTCTTCAGAACACAATTTCCCCGAAACTCAATGTTTTCAAAGTGAGCAATACTACTGGAACAGTTTCCTAACTGACATGTAGACCAATCCAGTGCATATTTACTTGGAAGTAAGTCCCACTGTATTCAAGGATTCTTACTCACAGGAAAATGGCCATAGGATTGGAACCTTAATACCATTTTTAGGAAAATATTATTTATGCTGTGGTTAACATCCCAGGGGATTTCATTTGACGTTAGAAAGTCTGGAAATGACATTGATATGGTCTGCTTAATATGTAAGTAGGGGGTCTTATACCTTATTTCAAAGATTTATGCCCTAAGTCTAGTTTTTCACTTCCCCACCATTGCAGCCACATTGCCAGAGTGCACACTGCATCCTGGTGGGATGCAGTCCTGGAGGTCCCCTCCAGGTAAGGGAACATTTGTTTTCTTATGGGGGGGGAGGGGTATAAGCCGCTAGAGCAGGAATGGGTCTACTGAGACCTGTGCCAGCAATTTTGCAGGCACAAGTCCAAATGGACCCAGGAAGGCAGATCAAGACCTGGAAGGGAAATAGGTTATCCGTGCTGGTGCTGTGGCTTCCTTCCAACCCTTATTCTACTCCCTGTTCCACCCTGTCTTCTCCTGCTCCCCTCCCCGTTCCACCCCCTCCCTGCCTCCCTCCAACCTGACTTACCAGTGCCAGGGGACACGGAGCATCTGCTGGTGGACCACTGCTTGTGGCAGCAGCCCGGCTTCTCTGGACTACATGTCACATTTGCAACAGCTGTAAAGGACCTTATGCTCCAGAATGCATAAGTTCTAGCACTGTAAGGCCCACTTAGGATTGGGTTGCCCATTATATTAAAATCAATGTGAACCTATATAAAATTGTTTCAGGCTTACATCCCTGACAATCATAAGAGCTCCTAGGTGTATGTGCTGATGAAAGCATAGCACTGTGATCATATGATATAGAAATTCACATGCACAGAAGACTCTGGCCTAAAAGAGGTTGAAGCAATGTTCCTAATGCTTCACAACATCATATAAAAATTCAAATATGTACTGTAGATGTATATGCAAACATATTTAGGACAGTATCAAGCAAGATAAGTAAGTTTAAGATCTAGTGACTTCAGTGGAAGGAAGTTAAGCATGCGCTAAAATTGACTGAATCATGCCCATACATAAAGAGACTTAAAACTACATTTTATATGAAAAGATTCTTCATTCATGATTTTCCACTGTTTAGTGTTGTAAATCAACAATAAGCTCTCTCTCAGTACACCCTTTTGTGATAAAAGCTCTGCTTGCCATGTGCTCATGTTTATGTCATATTCTGTGAAAGCACAGAAAAAGCACACAATGCTTTACAAATTGCAGAATTCTGCTACCTGAGAATATCATTTCTGGGGAAAAAAACTTTCATTTCTGAAAAAGTAGAATAAAAGATCTGTGTGTGTGTCCTATATCCCTGTCCATTACTTCACTTTTTTTGTGCACTGAATACTGAGTAACTTTCACAGCATGAAGAGGGAGGGCTGAATGGGAATATGGGAGGCGTATGCTGTATAGATATTCCATTCTCTGGACTCTCCTGCCACACTGCTTGTGCTTGATGGAAGATTTGTTGAGCCCCACAGGGATCCTTCCATGCACAACCCACGGGGTCCTTGCACAGGGAAGGATCAAGTCCCAAAGTTTTAGCCCTTATGATTGCAAAGATATGCCTGAAAGCCAGAGGTGTGACTGAACAGAATTTACGAAGGTTGAGAATGGATCTTCCATGCTTGCTTATCCTTCTGATTAGCAAGACCAGAATAAATTGTGAAAAATAAAATAACTTTTTGTGGAATTAAACTACGGTATTGTTGTTTTTGGTATTATTGGCATACAATCTGGATTATCTCAGCACATAATTAAATTTTTGTATGCAAATGTCCACAGTATGCTCATTAAATTTCTGTTATATAGCAACATGAATTAAGTGCCGTCACTTGTATTCCCAGTGCTATTTCCTAAAACCTCATGGATCTACCAATCTGTTAATACCTTTCCAGAAGATTCTGCTGCATGTGCAAATCTCACTCAACGATTGGTGTATATGGGACAATGGTTGGCAACCTTCAGTCTCGAAAGACTATGGTATAAGCCTACAGCACCTGGTATTTCCACGCGGTCTCCCATCCAAGTACTAACCAGGCCTGACCCTGCTTAGCTTACGAGATCGGGAATGTGCAGGGTAACAGTATATGGGACAGAGCCTCCTCTATGATAGCTCCCCAGATGTGGAGCTCTCTGCCTCAGTGAATTTGAGAGACGCTCTCTCATGATGAAACCAAGCATTTGGGTTGGGCAATGAGCTGTTCTTCTCTCTGCAGCTACTCTAATGGTCTTTGGTTGGTCTGATTAATTTTTAAATCGTGGATTTTTAAAATTGAAACTTGTTTTTATGCTTTTACACTGTTGTTAGCCTTCTTGATTCTATCAGTGAAAGGTAAGAAGTGGTTGATTGGTAACCTTCAGTCGCGAAAGACTATAGTATAAGCCTACAGCACCCAGTATTCCCAGGCGGTCTCCCATCCAAGCACTAACCAGGCCTGACCCTGCAGGGTTACAGTTGCTGCATGAAAGGTAAGAAAGAACTGAGTTAATGATGTATGTATCGGCAAGAGAGGACCAAGCCTCAGTCTTGTAGATATAGGTGGTGCATTACAAAAGTTCCACTTGAATGTGGACTGCACTGAATATTTTCTAATATTGATATTGAACTGAAAATTTATAATGTCAATCCTTCTGTGCATTCATGGGACCAGCGATATAACTCATTGAGGGTACAATCCTAACCAACCTTCTAGCACTGGCATAGCTGTGCCAGTGGGGCATGTGCTGCATCCTGCAGTTGGGAGGGGCAGTCATGGAGGTCTCCTCAAGGTAGGGGAATGTTTGTTCCCTTACCTCGGAGTTGCATTGGCCTTATGTCAGTGCTGGAAAGTTGGTTAGGACTGCTGCCTGAGTCTCATATATGCTGGAACTTGTAAATCCTGGTAGCCGCATTGGTTCCTGCTTTCTCTGGGATCTCAATGCTCTTGTTTTCTATTATGCTTGTCACTCTCCCCCACTACCACATCTTTTGGCTTCTCCTGCCTGGTTATAAGGAATCCCTGTAGGAGTTAATAATCCCTGGGACTTGTTGTACTTGAGAGAACATATCACGTAGGGAAGTATATTTCTCTGTGTGTTTTGTTTTAGAGGTGGGCCAGGGCCAACAGCTGATCTGTTCTAACACCTGATTGGCTCGAGCAAATCATACAAGATCTGGAAACTCCATAAAAATACATAGTTTCAGGGAAATACAGTTTTATGGACATAGGCAAGAATGATCTACATTATAATTTAGCTTCCATTTTGGGGTTATGGACTTGCAGCCCCTTGTAAGTCCACCTGTTTCTGTGCATGGACTTTGCAATCACAGGACTACAGAGAGAACAGTCAGAAAGGGTGATCACTGCATCTTTTTCTGCTTTAGCTGGAGCTTCAAAAAAGCTGTTTGGTGAGGTTGCAAGGTAGCAAACCATTTCCTATCAGCTTCTCTTCAATCATCACTGCAAATAAACATGCTGATGTATTTAATGAAAAGTTTTCTGAAGTGGCTGCTGACCACTGGTAGTGGTGGTGATCTTAATCGCTGGTTACTGCAAGGCAAATGGGAATATTGATCAACTGATATATATCATTTGCTGTAGAAGGGTATACAGGGTACCAGCTTCTTTGATAAGAAAAGTAAAAACAAGGTTTGGTTGGCTTGACTAACCTCACTTTAGGACACTGGCTGTTAGATGTTAATGTGTGCGTATGTAAGAATGTTAAAAATGGTTCTCCACTCAGGCACACAGGGCAAACTAGATCTGTTGCCATGGTGGTGAAAAACGCTACTTAGAATCTAGTTTTATTTAAAGGCTCTCGAACTGGTACATCTATTTGATGCATGTGATTACAATGAGCAGAAATTAATGATGCTGCGCTCTCGCCTCTTCTAGCCACATGATGGCCATAAAAGACCCAGAGAGAGATGATGGCTAAAAAACCTAGTGGAGAAGACAGTAGGAACTAGTAGTACAATCCTCAGGCTCCTGGAAAGAGACCCCAAGGACTGTGAACTCATCAACAGAAAGAAGGAAAGCAGCAGTAGATTAGAAATGGTAATGAGGATAGAGAATATGGAAGAAAGGAATTGTGAGATGAAATGCAAAGATGGAGGCAAAGTGAAATGGAGTTGCAACTCCTGGCCACTCCATTCCAAAGTGGAATTTTGGCCACTTTGGTCCACTAGAACATGAAATAATGTCCCATCCATTCATTTGTTGGCAGCTTCTGATGTTCGGAAGTACACTGTCGGTGAGAATAGAGATTCTGTTTAATAACTCTTGGTATTGGCTTACCTCCGTGTACTGTATATGTTCAAAATACTGTATTAAAAAGCTGTCTAAACTAGTGGCCATTGTCACATCATGATTGTGAGTACCACATGCCAATAATAGTTTGCTTTCTGTTGTCCATCTTAAACATACCACAAGTCAACTTAAGTGAGAAATTAAGAGGGGAAAAATGTTTCTGTCCACTCAGTTTATAACTGTATATAACCTCATTTCCCTCTTAAGTATTTTTTTTCTAAACAAAAGACCCCAAACAAAAAGAGAGAAACAGAGAAGGTGCTCCAACTCCTTGATCATTTCTTTTTTAAAATATTTTTCTAGCTCTGTATTAGCCTTCTTAAGCTTAGGCATCCAGAAGTGAATTCTAAATTTGGCTGTACCAAAGTTTTATACAATGGCACGACAATATTTTTGTTTGCAGTCCTATCCATAGCAATGCATCACATTGGGCAACTATTTTCAGTGAACTTCCCCCAACCCCAAGGTCTTGCGTTCAGATAATTTCAGCTAGGTCAGAGTGGAACTACATGTTAATTATAACAATGTGTGGAAAAGTTTACTGCTATTTCTCCTTTGCAGATTGCTTCCTCCATTATGAAATTGCGATATGGGTTAATGAAGGTTTAACATGAACCTGAAAACCAAAAAGGGCAAATCAGGTGCAGTATAAACTGTGAATGTGTGGCATGTATTTGTGAAGCACTTGCGTATTGTACAGGTTCACTCATAAGGGAGCTGTGTTTGGCTGCTTCTCTATGATGAGTGAACTTTCAGTAGTAAACCTGGATTTTTTTCCCTCCACAAGATGTAAAAAGTACCATTTTAAATCTTGTGGAGGGCAAAATCCAGGTTTACTACTGAATGTTCACTCATCATTGTAATATAAGGGTATTTCTACTCATAATAATTCTATATATAAGTTTGTGTGCTGCATCCTAACAATGCAATCCTGTGCATGTCTACATAGAAGAAAGTCCCACTTTGTTTAGATGGACTTACTCCTGAGAAAGTATGTATAAGATTGGAGCCTAACTCTTCTTTGACATCTAAAATAACACCCCCTGCAGTATGATGAGCTGATTTAATATCTAGGGATTATTGTATCCCATTGTGTCTCACTTTTCCCCAGGCTTCCAGTAGCCTACACTTTTAAAATATTTTTTAGTTTCTAGCGCTGTTAATTCACCAACCTTTTCTTTCAGACTTTTATTATTGGCATATGAACACATATCTATTGTGTCCCCTTTAGTATATATCTTCTGTAACCCAGTCTCTTTGATTTGCTCATCCAAGCTACCTCTTCCAACAGTTCCTTTGCAGCATCCACAACAGGGCTGTGTATCTTCCCTGTAAGAAGGTGCATGTGCACCCAAATGCATGTACAGTTTATATATCTTCCCATGTGCAAACCTCCACTTTGGACATTAGATAGGAGGCAGAAGAAGAGGAAGCATGAAAGATGCTTTTCCCTGCACATGTTCTGTGACTCCTGGAGTCACTTTCAGGGAAAGATTCAAATGTGTTTATTCTGAATGGTATGATCCTCCCATTGATCTGTGACAGAAATCCTAGAGAGCCACTGCCAGCTTGTATATACAATTCTGAGCTAGATGGACCAGTGGTCTGATTCAGGCAGCTTGCACTTTAGAGGACAAGATTCCAGAAAAATCAGCAAATTTGGATTAATGCTTAGCTACCACCATTTAAAGAAACTAGAGTGAAAAAAAATTAGTTGGAGATGAAATTAGAGATGGTACTTGCTCACACTGGCACTGAATTACTTTTTCTAGCATAATTAGCACAAGCGAATGATACAACACTTCAAAGATCACATATTTTTGAAAGCCTTCTCATTTAGGCAGGCTTTCTGGGATTATGATACAGTGGCATTGAATCATGTGCTCCTGTGGTGGAACTTGCAGCTTTGGGGGCTTTTCACATAGCTATGAAAGAAGAAAACTACAAAGGTACAGTATTCAAAACCAGCCACATTCATAAAGTGCCTCAAAAGTCAGTTTTGACTTCATATTCCAGCCCCACCCCCAGTCACTTACATATTACTACTGATCCTCCAGAAGTCATTTAGTGCAGTAACAACACAAACAAAAAAATTAAAAGGCACAAGCAGTTATTTTCTTTCACTTTTTCCTAATACTTTATAATATTATTCTGTGTTATGCAGTTGAATGAAATTACTGAAAACAGCTAGAAAATATTATACCAATTTCTGTACACTATACACCTCTATCCTACACCTTCCCACAATACACATTTCAGCTTCAGGAGAAATGTACAGCATAGAAATATTTTAAAAAATACATTCCACATCCACACACGCACACTCAATTCCAACAGGTACAGTCTGTAAATCAAATCCAATCTCTATTACTGATCCATTTGTTTTATTGCTGGGACACCATCGGATGCTGCCATTTTAGGGATGGCAATGTCTGAGGCAGGAACAATACCAGCAGTGACAAGGCATCAATGAATTCAAAAGAAGAAACATTTTGGCTTTTATGCACCTACTCTTATCGCTTTATTTGGTTGCGATTTTAATCACGTCCATGGAGGCAGTAACTGCTCCTCCTTCCCTGTGCTAGCACTTAGGCAATCTGTGGAATTTCTTTTCCTTCAAAATTGCGCTCTCCTTGATAAGAAAAGAGAAGAAGCATGCTCTCAGAAAAGACTCAGATAGGAGATTTTCAGCTCTCTCCGAGTTTATGTAGGCTACAATCCTATGCACTCTTACCTGGGAGTAAATCCCATTTAACACAGTGGGCTCTACTTCTGAGTAGACATGCCTAGGATTGTGCTGTTACAGTCCTACTCAGGGCACCATTGATCCTCATCCTGGCACGTGCCCCAGTCATTACCAGGAGACACCAAATTCTGCCCCTCAAACTTCATGTTACAATAGGAGGGATTTGGTTGTATCACCACCAAATACTGTACATGAATGTTTCCATCTGATGAAAGGGTCACCCTCTTTTACTTGACTTCATCATTCACCTCCTCTCTGAAACCTTACCCCTCTAAGTAACATCTGGCCTAGCTTCTTATCATAAGGATGATATTTTTTTTATAATGAAGAAATAGGTAAAGGAGATTTCCCTTTAAAGAGCTGAATCCTTCAACCCACCCAAACTTGGTGCAACCAGAAATTTTTCCTCATTATTTCTGAAATAGAACATCTAAAAACTTCAAACCTCCTGTTTTCTCCTCCATATATACTAATGTTACATGCAAAATTGCTATTCCTTGAAATAAGTTATAAAATTGGTATTTCAAGCCAAAGAAGCTGTTACCTTGGTTATTTTGGTGGCGAGCACTGTACATACATACTAGGTACAGACACATGCCAACTCTGTGTTGCATTGCTGTTTGCATTGTACTGTACAATTCACAAATCTGACATCATTAAAAGCAGCAGTTACTTTTTTGTGGCAGGCTGTCTGTCTATATTTATTCCACTAGCAACTGATTAAAAATAGCATCTTTGTTTCCCCTGCCACCTACAGCCAAACTTGTGACTTCAGTAACCTGTCTTTTGCATATTGCTTTTCTGAAGCATTTAGATTTGGTGCACGTATTAGCATACAAGTGTGTTGCCATAGAAACTGAAGCCTCCATTCTGCCTCCATGAAAATCAGTCAGCAAAAGCTAGCGCTTGAAGAAAGAAAGCAAAAATAATAATAAACAAATTAAAATTATACATGAAAGTAAATGTAAATCAAAAGGAATTCTACTGCATGTACAGACGTCTGGCACAGGATTGCAGGTTATAAATACATCCGCGCAGATGATATTTTAGTAATTTACATATGTTACACTAGGCTCAGGATTCAAAATGCTTCAAGTCTATTTGCTGGCTTAGGAAGAAAATGAGGATAAAGGAACAAGTCATAGTTATCAGATGCACCACGATTCAGACAGTTGGCAGAATGAGGTACATCCCAAAAGTGCAAAATCAGAGCCTACTTGGCAGTGCCATGTGTTTGAAAGCATGCAAACACGTCCTCTTCATGCATCAGAGCAAGCAGGTTTTTCACATTTTCTTTCAGTGTTTTTAACCAATATGTCATGGTTGTAAAATGAATGCATACTTGTCCATAAAATACTGAGAAATGCATTCAAGTAAAATTTCTCCACTTAGCTGTATCATGAAGTTTATCACTATGCTTTTTGATTTTTGGGGGGTGTGGGGAAGACTATTTACACACACCAGACAAGCAGTATTGTGATGTATTTAAAGTTTCTGTGCTTATGTAGGTAACCTGGGTAAGATAAGACTGAGAGAGGGAGAGAGTGGGGTGGGGAAGAGAGAGTCCATCCCGACCTCCTTGGCCATTGAACAAGTGTATGCATCAAGGACAGCCAGCAGTACCTCCAGCATTAGCACCATCACTCTACAAGCATGTCAGAAAAGAAGGACCCTTTGTTTGTACAAGGAATTTGTACAAAGCAAATGAATAACGTGAAATGGAGAAACATAATAATAAAATGAAATCTGCAAATAAACAGTGACCAAAAACTCCCACAAAACACTGGCAAAGAAGATTTTGGGGAGGAACAAAATTAAGTTAGGGCCTTTTTACTCTTCGCGCAGCTGCAGGCAGTAGCGGTGGTAGCGAACCTGGAAAAACATTCGCTCTAGTATAGAATGTGTCATTCCAGGTAGAGTGTAGTGTTCAACAATACCCACATGCTTGAATCCTAAAGACTCATACAACTTGTGGGCTGCCACTTTCACTGCTGTGGTTCCCAGTACAACAGATGAATAGTTATTGACCATGGCAAACTCCAGCACCTTGCGACCCAGAGCTTTGGCAATCCCTTTACCACGGTATCTGGAGTCAACAGACATGCGGTGTAGCTCCACTGTGTTGTCTTCCTCGTTGCCTTTTGCTGCCACGATGCCCACCACATTGCCATTCAGCACTGCAACCCAGAAGCAGGAACCTGCAGGGACAAAACAACAAGTGAATCTGAAATAAAAATACTCTTCTGCAGATACACACTTCTAGGAATATTGAATGTCTCACTAATTTTTTTTAAGTGCTGGGTTGGGTTTTTTAAACCCAAGACAAGATGAAGGATGGGGAATGTAAGAAATACATAAAGGCAGTGCCCCCTTGACACCAAAATTACAGTACTCAGAACTTGCACTGTCCAATGTGATCCTGCAAGACTCCTTGTAAAACTTCTCCTCTCTGAAGCTGGCAGCATTATCAATGCTGGCAGCACTTCTTTATTTCATATATGGTGTTAGGAAAATCAGACCGTGTAGAACATGAAAATTGAATTAAATTCCAGATCTCTTTGAGCTGCATGTCCAGATTTGGAAAGGGGGTATAACAATTCTTTTAATAAAATAAATGTGTTGGCTGGGTTTGAAAAAGTGGACTAAAAATTCTTTTAATAAAATAAAATTTGTTTATTTTAAAACCTGTACATGAGAATGAACCATTAATTAATATCTTCCTTCTAGCATGGCTTCATGCAGGCTTTGCTCTTATAAAGCAGTGTGTTCTGGTGCCTACACTAATGAATTTATTTATTTAAAATATTTATACTCCATTTTTCTTTTCCCAACAGGTTGTAAACCAGCTTACAACATCTTTAAAAACATCATTATAATAACAATGAAAGCATTAAAGTACAAAAGCAAAAAAGCTAAAAATTTAAAGCAAGAAACATTGGAAACAGCTATAAACAGTCAGACTATCAGGAGACAAATAATCATTAGCTCACAAAGTGTTATTAGGTTATCACATTTCTAATCTTCAGTTAAGACTAAAACCCTATTTAACCAGCATCCTGCCAGCTAGATGTCTCTGTGTCGTCCACAAGTAGAGCATGAAAGCAACAGCTTGCCCTGTGGTTTGTCTCCAGCATGTTTTATGTGCCTTTGAATAGGAAGTTCTGTTTGTTTATTGTGGATAATACTTATTGACAGATCTAGCTGCTATGAAGTTGTTCCAGTTTCACATCTGTAATGTGATGCGATGCTGTTTTAAGATTTAAACAGCAGCATTGGCAGCAAAGTACTGCTACCACTGTCTGTTTCTTTGGGTCCAAGCAGACAACAATTTTACCACATAGTAACTATGGTGTGCATATAACCACTTGAGCAGCCAGTTGTCTGTATTGCCCTGCAAAATGTGGGGGGGAAATTACCACATTGTTCACCTGTTCAGAAATACAGGAAAGTGGCAGAGGGAGTTCTCACAACTTGGGAAGGTACCCTAGATTACCACCTTACCAAATGATAAGATACAGACATCCAGTTTACGTGTACAACATGCGAAGGTCACACAGGATGAGCTGGTCATCTGTGTTCATCCTATATTTGTTCACATTTGTCACTGTTTACACAGTTTGATTTTCTTTATTTTAGGGTTGATTCTTTTTGCACAGAGGAATAACTGAATATGAAGAGGGGGTAAATATATATATATATATATATATATATATATATATATATATATATATATATAAAATACATTTCCCACATGGTGAGATGTGTGAGCTGTTCCTACATCTGGACCTCATTCACTTCACTTGGGGAACATGCACAAGTTCCCTTTCACAATGTATGCTGGAAGCACAAAAAAAAGAAAGAAACCCATTGTGTGTCTCTTTGTACTTAATTTTAAATGCAAAGATGCTTTGAGCTGTCTAAATGAATTCCTCCTCTTCCACCTGCCTGCATATATGCTGCTCAGTACTGGCTAATATGGTCAGTTGTAATGCCTTTATTCTTTCAATGTAAAAAGCTGCTTGCTTCTGCATTCAATTACTCTTTCTCTGTACTTTAAGCAAAAGAAGCTTTGATGGTTTTTTTATAGTCTTTTAAAAATTTTCATGGAAGTTGCTGAATACCTTCAGACTGTAACTAGCAATCAAAGGACCAAGCTGCTATTTTAAAAACTTTTGGGCCTTGCTAAAGAAAATTTCATTTACCTGGGAACAGAATGCTTAAGATAGAGAAGACCATCTGACTTAACTCTCTATTTTATTTTTTAAAATCTTAAAATGAATTTTAAAAGCATGTTTTACATGGAAAAGAATGGGTTTCTCATTGTCTTCTGTTTCATTATTTCACATTCTCCACTGTTCCACATTGTATACCCTCACTGTAGAGTCCACACGTTGAGAGATTGGACCTACAAATAATGCTCATTTGGACAAGAAATACATGCACATTTTAATATTATTTCTGTGCTAAATTATAAGGTAATTGGTATTAGTGTTCCTGGAGGGGGCAAAACACTAGGTTTCTTCAGGTACCTGGTCGCTGTTGTAAAGCAGTTTCTCCTCCTTGCCTTCAGAGCCAGTCAGGGGTATAAAAGGAAAAGCTTTTGCAGCAGTGACTGGTTCTGAAGGAAAAGATATGGGGCCACTTTACACCAGTGACTGGGCTCCAGAAGAAACTTAGTGTTTTGCCCCCCTCTCCAAGAATGCCAGTGGTAATCAGTAGCCACAATAACACTCATGGGAAAAATAAAATAATGCACTTTATAAATAATAATCATAATTTCCTCAAGATTTCTTGTCCTTTTCCACTCTTTAATTAGGAATCAGAATCTGCTTTACCTCAGAAGCGTCAAATATAAAGGCCCTGGAATTTTATCCGGTCCTTTAAGGCAGCAATTTTAAGTCTTTTTCATCTCATGGCACATTGACAAGGCACTAAAATCTTCAGGGCACACCAACAGTTTTTTGACAATTAAAAAGGCACATCATGCTACCAGTGGATGGCTCATATCCCAATGGCCCTACTAATAAATGACACCCCCCCCCCAAACTCCCATGGTTCACCAACAGACCATTCGCAGCACACCAAGGACTCTAATAATGCTCCACCACCTACATAAGTCCACCAATTTCAGGGCCAGGCAGTGACCTTAGCAGAGCAAAGAAACTGGTGTGTCAGTGGCCACCAACTGTGTGCCTCAGCAACAGTTCTTCTCCCACGCCTATGAACATTTCAGAATGTAAGTAAGAAAAAAGAGCTTTAAAATAAAATACATTGCAATGGTTCCTGAGCTGTTCTTTGTGTGTTTGCATATTATATGCACAAAGAGCAGCTCAGGAATTATTTGTGAGTAAATGTGCTCAACTTGGATACCTCACAAATAATTTGCTTCTTAATAGGTCCCGCCTTTCAGCTTGCTGCTTCGCATAACAGGCTCTTATTCTCAGGAGGGAGAAAAATTATAGGGTAGGCATCTCAGCAGGGCTTTTCAAGGACTGGAATGCATATCCTCCCAAGTAGACTTACTTGCAAGTAAGCATGACGGCCTGCTGTTGCCATGGCCAAGTTAAAAAAAGAAAAGAAAGAAACACAGTTTGCTGAGGGGAGAATTCTGAGCAAAGAAGAAAGTGTGGGGCATTTCAAATAGCAATACTGAATGTGTGACCTGCGCTGGTCTCCATGGAATCTGGTATAAACCAGCTGTCTCTGTTGGCTATTTTCAAATTGCTATGTGGACGGAGCAGGAGAAGAATATGTAACTTTCCCCACGTATCCATTCTGCACTCCAGAGTGTGTGCTGCTTTCCTCACCCTGTGCCATTCAATATACATACATGTTTAGAATAGTGGGCAGACAGGAAAAGGGATTTTAGATGGCAGGGACATTCAGCCTTTGGGGGGTAGCAGTTTTGGTCCAGAGAAAGATTTTTGTGTGAGACTGAGAGGGAAGTTTGGATGAGGGGACAATGTGGACAGTGTTTAGGGTGAAAGAACTGGACAGGGACCAGGCATCCTTGACCTTTCAACTTCTGTCCAGTCTTGCAATTCTGAGCAGTCTACCTCAGGCTTATTCTATATCTGATCTCATTCATGCATAAGAGTTGCTTAAAAACCAGAGCCATCCAACGACTCCAGATCGTCTTCCATACCCATGAAAGACCTTCTGTACCATACTAATGATGTTTCTCCCTAAGATGTTTTTCTCTTCCTATTGCTCCCAGTCCATTTTATTGTGGCGCTTGCTTCATCCCTTCCTGCTTGCTTAATAACACAGATGGAATTTTCTGTATTTCCTTGAAATCAGCATCTTTCTCTGATGTTTCATCAGCTGGGACTGGCCTCTTTTCTCCTAAGAACAGCCATTTTTTTTCCATCAACTGCCCACCCTATGAGCAGGAGAAGAAAGCAAGTGGCAAACCGGCACCTTCACCCTTTCCTTGCAGAGCAAAGTTTTGTTTTAAAATGTGGGGTGGAAGAAAGTTGGAGGGAAGACTGTTCTCCTTTTATGGCTTTCTTTGCCTTTTGGAACTATAATGCGAATCCTGCATTTTGGCATAGGGAGAGTAAGAAGAAGAAAATGTTAGAGCAGAAAGGAATTATTATTTCAATTTGTCTCCACATCCTGCAGCCACCAAACCCAGTGCTTGAATTGTGAGCCCTTTGGGGCTAGATAGAATATATGAGCCCAGGGGACAAAAACATAATTTTCAGACGCACAATTGGGTTTGGTGTCACAGGCTGCTATTATAAATAGTCATCACATTTGGGGCAGGTTGGGGGAACTTCTGACTTCCTAGCAATCTTCAGGCAAGGGCTTCCAAAAGCGAATTCACAAGCTGAAATATCAAAAACAAGGTTTGCAGAGAGGCCCAGGAGGCTAACAGATGTACTGGAAGCTACAGAATGAATCACAATTTGGCAACAGTCCTCCAAAATGAGAGCAAAATTAGCTGGACAATGGGTACAGATATTTCTTTTAAGCAGAGGCCAAATGACCGTAGAGGTCACTTAAGTTAAAAGTTCAATTAAAAGTTATGTGCATCGATAAAGCAGAACTTACCCTTGCAACTCCGCATGCATCCAGCATCTCATTTAAACAGAATTGCTTCTGCTGTGCATGCAGTGTTAGCATGCCAAGGATCTGTAGTGGGCAGCCTGCTGGCATGCTAAGATTGCAGACATCACGGCATAATGTTTACATGCGACATCGGCCAAGTGCAACGCCATGTGGGTTGTGCTTCCACCAATGTCATATTTAAGGCTGGCCTGAAGAAAGCACTGATAACCTTAGCCAAAATGAAGTTCAGTTTTTTAAAAACTGAGCAATGCTACACTTTATAAATACAACTGAAATAAATCAAAATCAAACCTTTCATTCCTAATATAGACATCTACTCCAATGCACAATTCATATTAAACCAAAAACTCCAGTTCCAAATTTACAACTATATTCGGATGAAGTACTCCAAAAAGTGAAAGCAAACTATCAGTCAGTCAACAGTCAACAAAATCTTTATTAGGCATAAAGAAAACAAACTGTAGATTTTTAAACAAATAGGCCAGCTCTTACTCTTTCTTCATTTAACCAAAGAAGTTAATCTCTTTTCCAGTACCATATCACTAGCTCCCAGTGCTTTTCCAACCATGATTTTCGTCCCCTTACCCCGAGTAAAGCCCCAGCATGCTGAATGGAGCTTCTCAAGTCTGCACCAACTAAATCACTGGCACAGACTCAAGAAGTCCCATGTCAGGCTTTTGAAGCCAACATGAAGGTCTCAATTGATCCCACCCCTTTCCTGGGCCTTACTCCAAGGAGATCTTCAGCTACCTCCTAACATGTGCTGGATACAGTGAGGTCCATGTGGCCCAATTGTGGCAGCGCAGGTTAGGATTGGACTGCCTGTTGGTACTCCCTTCCAATTCCATTAGGCCCCTCCTTTTTTCTTTCTTTCCCAAGACAGATGTGAGAGGAACCCATATAAAAATGGAGAAATCAGGATTTTAATGTGTCTGTGATTAGGCAAGAGCTTGTCACGCCTTCTAACAAAAAGGAATCCAATATGAACCCATAAGTTTCTCCTCCAGGCAACAGATGAATTATTCTAGTACTTTCACAAGCCCTTGAAGCTCCCAGGGCCATTCTTGGCTTGTTTGTTTTTAAGTCATTTTAATTTAATTTAACATCTCTGCATTAAGGAAGTTTCCCAAGTCTTTAGAAAACACTATTTTATTTTTGGATTACCCTGTTTCACTTCCAGTCTAATAATACTTGATTATCTGAGTTCTAACTCATTTTGAAAAATCACCTATTTTTCAGTAACATTATCTATTGAAATATTTTGAATTCAACAACCAAAGTTGAGATAAGAGGACAATGCAGTCGCAAATGGATTCCATTTTGTTGAGTATCCTTGACGGGCAAAATATTTCACTTTCAACCCAATCCTATCTCCCATAAGCCCATTGCACACATCACCACTGACAAAGCACACACAGCATGCTGTGGTGGAGGTGTCCAGATACCTGGAAGAGAAAAGTAGAAAAGGGCATTTTTTTGCCCTTAAAAGGCCTTCTGAGGGCTGGGGAACGCCTCCCTGGCCTTCAGAAGGCCTTTTAAGGGCATAAAAAGTGTCACTTCCACTTTCCTCCGTGAAACCAGAAGTGATGTTTTTCAGTCCTCCAAGGGCTTTAAAATGACCAGAGGGTTGGGGAGGCCATGTGTAGCTTCTCCGGGCCTCCGGAAAGGAGGCAGGGAGTGGTACTAGAGGGGGGCAGCAGTATGTCAGTGAGACGGGTGGCAGCCCTGCTAGTGGGGGGGGGCAGCAGCTTGTGGTCGTGGCCCCGGAGCCACAATCACCACTAGATAGGATCTTGGCATGTTCTGCTGCTGCCATGCTCCTCCCCCTCCTGCACCTAGTTTGGCCTGTTCCATGCCCCAAACTGCCCATGATCCTCCCGTTCTGCCCCAACCCCAACTTACCAGTGGCAGCATGGGATGGAGGAGGTTGAGGGCTTGATCAAGACCTATGTGCGCTGGCTCACTACCAGTGCACAATGTTGCAAGCATGCCACAAGGCACATTTGCAAGCCCTTACCGCAGACCCAGCACTGGAGCTAGCCCAGCACGAGCCTGCATTATGCCGCCAGGTGGTTGTCCGGACTGCCTGGCGGCAGAGAGGTGAGTGTGGGTATAGGAGGAGGCAGGGAGGAGGCATTTTGGGGCTGGGAGATGTGGGCCGGGGACAGGCAGAAGGCAGGGAGGAGGCGTGGCAGGGGGATGGAGGAGAGCGGCACCAGTTGAGTTCGGCTGCACTGGATTCTGAGCTCCGTGTTGGACCGCACAGTATGACACAGGACTCCAATTCTGCAGCAGCAGGGTTACTTCCCTTCCCCCAAAATAAAGTGGAGGCTTTAGCTTGGCTTCGCTTTTTCAAACATTGGTTTAGAATTGGCTCTGCTATAGCTAAGGACCCCTACTGAAAAGTATTTTAGAAGATTCCTTCTGTTCTCCAGGACTGGCCTTACTAAGCAAGCAAGTCCAATCTCTAGGGCTTTTCTTCGATTTGCTAGGTACAATGCCATGGGCGACTGCGTTTAAGACCTTACGTACCTGGCTAAGGGACATTGAAAAACAAGAGCTTTTAACCGAGGCCAAAAAAAAACCTGTTCCTGCTTTATTTTGGACTATCTTGGGCAGCTGATTTTGGTATTAACTATTTCAATTTTCTAACAAAACCACAGGAATGCAGAGTGTTTTTCCTAGCCAGATTCAATGCTTTCCCCTCAAATGAGATGAAAGCCAGGTTCAATGCTCAACAATCTAAAGTATGTTGTCGTGGTTCAGGTTTTGAGACACTTCCTCATATTTTACTGATTGTTACTCTGATTTACAGAGCCACTATTTATACCTTTTTAAAAGTCATTTAACAGTACTGAAATTGACACTGTTAGACAGTTACTAAACGGCAGGAATGAGATTTTAACAACCAACATGGCAAAGTACTTTTACTGTATTTATACAAGAATTGTCTCAAGAAGTTGAGTTTAATGTACACGGATAATTTTCTGTTTAAGACCTTGGTTTTATTGTTTATGCCAATAAAGGTTTTTGATTTGATTTGAATTCCCTTCCCCCAAGGAGCCGCTGCGGGCTGCTTGGTTGCACGCAGGATACTGCGGCAGCCATTTTTGGCACTGCGGCAGTCCCACACTCTGGGCAGCTCAAGATTAGGCTGCCCATGGTTTGATATCAGCCATATGCAGCCTCTGGCCAATTGCCCTGGTGGCCATGGCATACAGAACAACTTTTGTACCATTTTTCCAGTACTTACACTGACAGATTGCAAAATCTGTCACTGTAGGTCCTGGACAGAATTGGGCTGCCTCTCTATCTAATGACTGTAAATGCATATTTCAGTGGGGCTTTCAAGTGTATTTTTAAAATTGCTTTCCATTGTAGCAGATGCACATGTCAGAAGTAACACTATATTATAACTGAAGGAAGAATTAAATTCCCTTCCCTAACTTTGAATTTTGTGCCTGACAATACTTGGGTGCTAGTACCATGTCATCCTATTCTTTCAATTTAGCTTGTAATATTTCAGTAAGCAAGGACTGTAAAAGAAGCATAAATCTAGGCAAGAAATTCATTTTGATCAAGAGATTCTGCATATCCCAGAGGTTATCAAAGAAATCAACTTATTCAGGTCCTCAACATCTTTGTAAAAAGCTAAGTAATAGGTATAAAATCTCCCATATTTGAATGTTAAGCCATTGATCTCTTACTCCTTGAGACACACACACACACACACGCACACGCAGAAACCACTAAGCATAAAGGAAAGGAGGGACACTGGCTTTTTATTGAAGAAGGCTTTAAAGCAACAGGTGTATACAGCAGGAGGATCATTGGTTTGGCACAAGAGTCAGCACTGCAGGATCATATTGCTAAAGATATAGTACTGCCATGAGGCAAAACTTAAATTCAGAAACAGTTCCTGAGGAACACAATTGTGCTTCTTTCCTCTCAGGAATGCACAAGCAGTTTGATTTTCAAAGCATCTGTTGCAAGCACTGTTGGTACCCCATCAGTTGTGATTCAAATAGAAATTGATGGTGCCAGTGATGATGGAGCAAGGGTTAGCACACTGGCAAAACCCAAACTGGTAAGAAAAAATGCACACAATCTTTTAAATTGTAAAAATATACACATCATTTATTTTTAATACATAAAGAAATATATAGTTAGAAGAATAACTTGGAAGAACACAGAAAAATTATTAATCTGAAAAAGTATTTGAAATGTAAATTGTACAAATTCGCATTTTTTTTGTTCAAAAAACAAAAACAAAAAACACTATTCCTTGGGGGTGAAGCATTTTTAAAAAAATGTCCTGCATATTTTCTGCAACCAGGTTGAGGTGCACAGGTTTGCCTGGTTCCACAAGCATGGGGTGGTGCCTTGTTTCTTCCCTTAAAGCTGCTGGTTCTGCAGGAAGAAAAAAAAAAGACACCACAATATTGTTGTCTTTGCACTAGGCACCAAATGCATTAGTGTGGGAATTCCCACCCCACATGCTGTTGATGCTTTTTTAACCCACTTGACTCACACTTTAGAGCAGGGGTCTCTAAACTTTTTGGTCGAAGGGCCACATCAAACATCTGGCACAGTATCGAGGGCCGGAAAAAAATTAAATATAAAATTTAAATAAATACGTTAGCGATGGAACTTAGATGAATGAATAAATGGGCTCAAACGTCCAGAATTTCTCCAAACACCAACACAGCCCAAAGCACACCCTTAAACAGACCCCCATTCCCCCACCCCACAAGCACGTCAACTGGGCCAGAGGCTCTCAGGGGATCAGAGGCTGGCCGCGGGACAGATAGAGGCTTACCGCGGGCCACATCTGGCCCCCAAGCTGGGGTTTGGAGACCCCTGCTTTAGAGCATCATCTATAAATCGTTCCCAGTGACCACAAAGCAACATTGAGCTGCTTTCATTCAGCACTGTCTTGCATGCATTCAACAACTTGTTCACTTGTTGCTTTTTTTTTTTTTTTAAGGATTTTGCTTGGGATTCCCACCCTTTAGAGCAGTGGTTCCCACACATTTAGCACGTTTTAGAATGAGAATCTGTCAGCACCCACCAGAAGTGGTGTCATGACCAGAAGTGACATCATAAAGCAGGAAGATTTTTGGCAATCCTACCCACACTTACCCAGGAGTACGTCCCACTTACTATCAATATTAAAAGAATATACATAGTAGCTTGTTAAAAGTACAGGTCTGTAACATTACCCCAAATGCAATCACATACCATCAAGTCCAATCTGTTAAAAATAAAATATTGAAATGAATGGGGACCCACCTGAAATTGGCTCATGACCCACCTAGAGCAGGGGTGTGAAACATAAGGCCCCGGGGGCTGGATGCGGCCCGCGGAAGCTATTTATCCGGCCCTCAGACTCTCAGCTGTTGAGCAGTGCTGAGGTGTTACTGCTGTAAGGGCAGCCCACAAGACAACTGGGCTCTCTCATATCTTGAAATATGATCAAGATTTGTGTATTTTCTCTTCTGTCATTTGCAGTGAATGAGCTCCTAAATGAGAAAAAGTGCTTATTTTCGGTTATGACCTGTTTAATGACATCACTTCTTGCCTAATGACATCACCTTTGGCCCTCAGCAGGCATCACGAATGGTATTTGGCCCTTGGTAAGAAACGTGTTTGACACCCCTGACCTAGAGGGTCCCAACCCACAGTTTGAGAAACACTGCTTTAGAGAGTCTGCTCCTTTTACCCCCCTTTAGAAAGTCTGGTTGCACCTGCCGAAGCAGAACTAAAAGCATGTTCCTGGTCAATCAGGAAGAATTGTGGAGCAAGCCAGGTAGTGGTAGTTCTGCTGGTCTTGCTCTGACTGCTGCTGCAACAGAGGAGAGCAGAGTTGGAGTATTGACTTCTAATTCTTCCTCCATCCGCAAAGCTAGTCATCCAACAGCCCGATCTTATTCAACTTTCCAGTGCTGATGCAGCTATGCCAGTGGGGTGTGCACTGCGTCGTGCAGTGAGGGAGGCCGTCTCAAGGTTCCCTTACATTCGCTCCCTTGCCTTAGGGATGCATTGTGCTTTCACCAGTGCTGGAAAGTTGGATAGAATTGGACCCCAAGTCTCATAGAATGCTATAAGTGTGAACAAAGTAGGGGAACCATAATAAGAGGAGGAGGAGGTGAGCAATGCTTACCCTGCCTTTGGCCTTATGTTCTTCTAATGTTTTCTACTACTTTGAATCTCAGTGGAGACCAAATAGAACAGCTGAGTCACCCCAGCACATTGTACATTGTCATTTACCCACACTTACCTTGGCCATGGTCTCCCACATCCGAAGCCTTGCTATTCTTTTTTTGCAACTGAAAAGGCAAAAAGAAAAAAAATCATGCCACACCACTTACAAAAGGGAAACACAAGCTCCACCACCCTCCACATACCTTATTACCGACTCATCCAGTGCATGGAATCTTCCCTTCCAAATTCATCTCTCACCACTTCCAGACTTACTCCTTCATACACTTATTTAACCCCTTGAAAAATACATCCCACATCCACCTACAGCTGCCTTTACATCTTCAAATTACCCCCTATGGACACCACCTCATGCCTACTGATTTGCTATTCACCCTCTCACCCTGTTAACATGCCTGCTGCATAGTTATCAACATACTTACCAGAGGGTAGCTGATGGTTGTCTGTAGTATGCAGCAGACTGTTCCATACCCGCCCACCATCAAGCACACCCCACATGGCTGTAGGGGTCATGGGTAGTCAAAAGTTCACGTTGGGTGTTCATAGGAAGCTGCTACTTTATCCTCCATCAGCACTAATGACTTCTGGAAACAAAGTTAGAATGTCTCTCTACGCAACCACTCTGATGTAATTAATATACAGTATAACATCCAGGATACAATGTGCGCACTGTGGAGATAACTATTAGGATTCAAAGACTTGGACAGAAAATCACCTAATTAATGAGTCCACACAGCTGTATGGAATTGAGTGATTTCACCTAACCAAAACTGAAAGGCCTTCCTTGCAACTGGTTTCTTTCATGCCTCAAGCCATTCACACTGGTTGGTGATCAGACTTGAAGCAAATCCAAATCACTGTTAAAAATAGTTTGTATCCCAAATCAAGTTCTGTCTTCAAGTAAGGTCTGGTCAAATAAGGCAGGAGGTCTGGTCTAGAGGGTAGAGCCTCCATTTGCCTGAAGATAACATCCACAAGGTCGCCAGTTTGAGGCCACCGGCACCGTGCGACCTTGAAGCAGCTGACAAGCTGAAGCCGAGCTATTCCATCTGCTCTGAGCGTGGGAGGATGGAGGCCAGAATGTGAAACCAGATCAGACAGAAACAGCTGGACTGTTGTGGTTCTTGAAAGAAAGAACCTTCTTTCATTTGTAAAAATCCCTACGGGGATTTAAATAAGCCTGCCTATGTAAACCGCCTTGAATAAAGTCTTGAATAAAGACCAAGAAAGGCGGTATATAAATACCTGTATTATTATTATTATTAGGGAGCTAATGAAAAACTACAGCAAGTCCTCTTTATCAGCTGATTCAGGGCCCACAGATTTCACCCCACCCCCACCCTGTGGGTTTTGAACCCACGGCTGAGGACTTCCCATTCCAGTCACATCCGGAAGGTGCACAGCCTCTACAGGTTCCAGAAAGGCCCCCGGAAGCGTTGGAAGGGCACTTCCAGTTTTCCTTATCCGTAGTAGTTACATGAGTAGCAACACTGTGCAGAAAGCTGGATGTACTGATGGTTAGAACCTGTTTTTTGCAGGGATGTGCTGAAAGACAGTAAGCAGCTACCTTGTGGGCACCTCACCCATAACTGCCTCTTCCTGACAGCAGCAGCACCAGTTCCAAAGCCAAATGGAATTGCTAAGGCTTTTGAAGCGGGTTTGTCTGTTCTGGTCAGGTTGACATATATTCTGATAGCTAAGATGGAATAGTACAAGAGATCTATTACTCTGCCAGCACAACCACATTTTCTTGCCAAGGCGCTACAGCTGCAAGTACTTATGCACTTGCCATTCTTCTGGATCTGAAATGTTCTTCAAAGAGCTTGGAATATAAAGGGAATCTGATGATTAATATCAGCTCATTGAATAACCCACAATGAAATTACAGTAACAATACACTTGCAGCATGTGAGAACCATACCAGCTAGCGTGAGTGACCTGGTTGCTTGACTACATAGAACATCACACTGGCAAAGACCACTGAAGGTACAGCCAGCCTTGGGCAATTTGGGATAAATTACCACTGAGTCACAACTTTTTGATAATGGTTTGATTCACGGACATAGGCACGCAAAGGTGCCCGTTTCACCAGCAGCAACTACTGTTAAGTTATCCATCGTAGCTACCTAGCAATGTAGTATCTTTAGCACATTCACACTCTGTTGCCTAAAGCTGCCTATGACAGCCTTCTTTGGAATAGGTGTGTTGATGGCAAAGAGAGGTGTAAAACCTTCATCCTCCCTCTGCCTACAAGGCTTGCCTAGTCACTCAAGCACCACAGTTGGGAGTTGAGGAAGGCATGCTGACCTGAATAAGTCTCTAGCTTTGCTAGCTTTTAGAAAACTTGTGCATAAGCTGAGTTGCATAAGCAGTGCCTGGGAGGTTGAGGACAGGGAACAGACAAATGCTGCAGAGAGTCTTGCTGGGGAACTATGTGTAGAGTATGTGGGCACAAATTACCACAACACAAGGAGTTGATTCTGCTCTTTCTACAGCTTACAGAGGAGCAGATACCATTTTCAGGTTGGTTCAGGTCAGGCAACAGTTATCTTTCCCCCCCCCCCAAAATGCTTTTGCCAGTCAGCCTGTTTAATTTGACAAAATCAACAGTTTGTGCTCTTTCACCAGCAGCTAGCCCATTAGTGCAATCACTTAACCAAGAGTGAGTTGCCAATTCAATACAAGGTTTGTATTGAACCTTGGTTTAACCTTTCATGTGATTTTGCATTGCAAATTGCAGTCCTGGAGTTGGGAAACTAGGTGTTATTTCTTGGCAATGATTAGCTTGAATCGTTTGCTAAAGTAACTGAAATGCGAGAATAGAATTCAGATGTAAAGTTTACACAAAAATCAGTTATATGCATCTTCTGAAGTCTGAAGTCTTCTGGAGTCTGCATCTTCTGGAGTTATATGCATCTTCTGGAGTCTGAAGAAGATCCAACTAAAGACTGAGTAAATTATGCATTATATTTTAGATGAAGGAGTTGTATTGATCTCACAGTACACATCTGTGTGCGAATTCAATGAGATGCACTCTCATGTAAGCATGTAGGATTGCAGCCTTAGAGCCCAATCTTATCATGCGATTTACGGCATGTAAATTGGCTTCTGAAAATGTGCAGACTGTGCCAGCGGCAGCTGTTTTTAAGCCACTATCACAAAGGGGGGGCAGCATCAACAGAATTGCGCTGATGCACAAATCAGCATGGGGGGGCGGGGAGAGGGGATGTTACATGGCATGTTGGGGGAGAAACTAAGGTGGCGGAGAGGGGGAAGAAGTCACAATGCTGGATCTTATGCCTTAATCTTTAAAACCTCCCAGAGAGAAACCTTTTCTCTCCTTGAACGTACACCACCAAAATGACTAGCATATGTCCAAGGAGACCCATTGGCAGCCTGTAGGCTTACATGAAATTAAGAATGTTTTTTATTAACCTTCCATTTGCCTTCAGGTGGCTTCTCCACCATAGCATGCAGCACACACCTTTCTGTGCTCGAAAAAGCCCTCCTGTCTACCCTGAGCCTCTTACTGGTGTTTGTCGTGTTGCATCTGGCCTTCCAACCTAGAAGAAACTGGTAATGACATCCGGTGGTATTTCAAATAGGTGGACTATGTGAAGTGGTACAGCGGAGGGCAAATGTTGAGAAACACTGGTCTAGAAGAAAGGTTTTCAAAAACGGATAGTCTTGTCAGGGACTCCTTTCCCCCAGCCATTGCATATCAATGTATAAAAATTTATTTCAGCATGTGTAAAGTACGTATTTATTTCATATATTTAAAGAAGTTAAACTCTGCCTTTCTCCTAGTAAGGACAATTCAGGAGGCTTGGGGAGTTTAAAACGTAATAAAACATTAACAAAATGATAAAAGCAGGACAAACCTCAATGGATCACATAAAACAGTTAAAAATTACATTTGATTAAAATGCCAGTCCATCATGTCTTTTTAAATGATTTGGTAACCTTGATTCCTCTTCTGTCCTGTGTGCAATAGTCAGTTAATTACTGACCATTCAATCCCCTTTACTTTTATATGTTACCAGCCTTTCTGGAAGACACAGGAAATGGATTTCCCACTTTTGTCGATCTCTATATTACCTTCTGGTATTTTAATCCCATGTTTCTATTAAAAATATATCCAAGGTATTAGTGGCAAGGTCCCTCAACAGCTCAAAAACCTGCATCAGCTTCTGTTTCTAGGTATACTGTGTGCACCCTGACAGTCCAATCCTGAGCTGCCCGGGGTGCACGACTGCTGCACTGCCAAAAATGGCTGCATCTGCATCCTGCACACCTCGGGCAGCTGCGGGTGGGGGAAGGGCACTTTTGTCCCCTTCCCCCAGGTACGCACAGTATCCCTGCAATGAGGCTACTCGGTTCACTGCCAACCAAAAGGTTGGTGGTGAATCAAAAGCCTTCGTGTCAGGCGGTGAGCCCAACATGGAGGCTTTGGATCGAGTGGAGCGTTGCTCCACCAGTCCCGCCTCCCTCCCTCCCTGCTCCCTCCCCCGGCATGCCTCCCCCCACCTCCCGCTTCCCCATAACGCCTCCACCCGCCTTCCGCTCACCTCCCCCCTCCCTGGAATGCCTCCTCCCCGCCTCCCCCCATGACCCCGCTTACCTCTCCACTGTTCAGCAGTCAGCGTGACTACTGAGCGGCAGAGGTTGGGTGCCCGCCTGGCGGTAGCCCAGCACCGGCCACCGTTGCGATACCACCAGCACGCCGAGCCCAGGATTGGGCTCTTAGACATTGCCATGATACAGCACCAAAAATATTTAGCATCAAATGAACTTGATGGTGATCCAGAAGTGCACACACATGCTTCTGCACTGCTGCTGGAGAGGCCACAGAGGCCTTGTGTATGGCAACAAGAAGAGGAAGGCCTGCAAACAGAGGTGAGTTGGCAGACTGGGTGTAACAGGACAGAGTGGGACATAACATGGCAGAACAAGGTAGGTACTGGGGATGTGTCAAAAGAGGGGTGGGCTGGCACCTGGCACAGGTGACTTGCACATGCTGTCCCCTCTGGTGCTAGTTAACATGTCCCTTTGTCTTCTTGAACCTGTTCCAGCAAAAGAGACCATTGCCAGTCAAGCAAATATTTTCCCTTCCCCCTCCCAAGCCTCCCCCATAGCATACAGCGCAGTCTGTTCTGATGCTGTTGCATGCTATAGTGAGGAAAACCATAGGATTGGGCTGTTAGTGGTACAGGGAAGCCCACGTACCAGCAGATCCACTTATCTGTGGATCAGGTCTGCGGCCCCCTACCCAATGCACAACCCTGGCACTCACTTCCAGATGGTCCTCTGAACTCAGCAGAGGCCGTGTGTGTCCACCCGTGGCCTCTGCCATGCTCGGACTGAGCCTTGCAACAAAAAAAAGCAAATTTAAAAAAACAAAACCAGAGGTGATGTTTTAATGCCTTAAAAGGCGTTAGAAGACCCAGGGAAACCCCAGGAGAGAATGGGAGGGCGTTCTCTAATACATATGGTTTCAGTTAACCTCGGGGGGCTCCGGAATGAAACCCCCATAGATAGCGAGGCATGTCTGTCTTAGCCCTATAGTTGACTATAATTCATCTGTGTTCCTGGAAGCTCAGAATATGCACATATAATACTTAGCATTTGTATACTACTATCTAATTGTGCAAAGCACTTCACACGTTTTATCTTGATATATTCTTGCAACAACCTTGTAAAGTTTTATTATGCCCTGTGGAGAAAATATCTCTTCCTCCCCCCCCCTCTCCATTTTTGCCTGTATCTCACCTGTTTTGGACCTTTCCAGTACCTCAGAGCCTTCTGTGATGCCTCAGCATTCCAGGGAGGCTGCTGAGTCATGTAAATACAGTAGCCATTATCTTTTGTTATTGCTGACCTTCTCCTTCTTCCCCCAACTGATCAGTAAACAGGCTTTGAGCTTGTCCATTGGACCATAGAACTACCTTATTTCCAAAAACAGGAAATGCAGGAATACAGGTGATTCCACACAACCCCTGTAATCAATCCCACAGAGAAAACAGGATTCATGCCCACAGGTTATAAAAGTTCAGGTCACACATGCACCACTTTGTGCACTTGTACAGGTTTGATGTCGAAAGCATCCAATTCTTCTTGGAGATGCTTGCTCACCCTGCTGCAAGTGCAGGTATAAGGACCAGAATCTGAGACAGTATAAGTAGCTGTGACCAACCCAAGGCTGGTTGTGACATATTGCTGGCAAGGAGGGTTGCCAAGACCAATCATATGCTTGAAGTAATAAAGATCACTATCTTTTGATGATTTATGAGAAACAGAAGTTGCAGTCTGAGGTGTTTCATGTATGTATCACGTAATAATTTTTGTTAGGTTTAGGACTGAGCCTAGTAATTTTTACCTAGTAACTTTACCTAATAATTTTAAAGGCAGAAGTTTTACAAAGTTCTCAAAGCTAAAACATGATTCTGGTCTACCCCAACCATTCAATTTTTCTTATTTTGTTTTAAGCTAATGTACTAATAAACCATGAGAGTCTCTGCAGGGCTTAGGCCTAGGTTCCAGCTAACCTCCCCAATGCAACAAGGGCTCATAGATCAAGCTCAGTGCCACAGATCTAGAAAAGGAAGCTCCATCATCATCCAGATTCCTCCTTCATCAGCCTTGAGCCAGCACTTGTGCCCTGGCCCTCAGCCTTGCTAGCCTAACAGAGGCAGATGCAGGCTGCACAGCCCATGTCCTGCAGGAAAGCACAAGACATCCAGGATTTCTGGGGCCGGAAGCATGACACCACCACAGCAGCAGCACTGGCCTGATCAGCATGCTTCCTCACTATACCTGAAAGTGTACTCACTGGTCTAGCAGCCCCAGTGCATTTTCAGCTGCATATGCTTTGACTAATGGTCCTTTCTACCATCGGGAAAAGTGTGGTGGGGGTTGGAGGGGTCACTGAGATGCTACCTCCACACAAATCCATGTGCCTAAATGCATGGGTAACTTTCCTGATTTGAGAAGGAGTGGGTTATAGGGGAGGCTAGGAAAACTACATACTGAAGATAACAGATCTGCACCAAAAATTTTCATCAGAACTTGCATGAACCTGTTTCAAAGAGAGTAGGAAAATTCTCTTGGATGAGCAGATTCCTGAGATGTTTTCTGCATGCAAGACATGCACTCTTTTCCTATGGAACTGTGGCCTTTTGCACAGCGTCAATAATGTTTGTGATGGGAATTAAAATCATTGCTCCAAAGGTAGAGTCCGTTTCTTACCTTCTTTGCACATTTGCATGACTTCTTAACGGGATGTCAGGGAGAAGAATACCTAATGAACATAGCAGCAAGCTGGTTGTTTGTTTCAAGGCCAAAGTTTCCCACACAGAGCTATACACTCCTGTGGTGCTGTTTCAAACTGCTTTGACCTTTTCATCTTGTTTCGTTTTAAAAGACAGTCGACAAGACTGCGGCTTGGGGTGTATTTTTACAGCTCCCTGTGATAAATGGGACTTACCAGTCATGTTAAATTTATGTCAAGCTGGAAAAGAGGGATGCCTGGGGGAAGCAGCATCTGCTGCACAATGAGTAATGCTGATAGGGCAAGTCTGTGCCTTTGCCTTTGATGTACGATCCTGTCATCAGTCAGGTCATAACTGCAGAGCATTCTGGTGTAAGAAAATATTTGCAAAGTTAAAACCAGACACTTGTACTACATTTACGTTAAGAACCACGCAGTCACAAATCAATATGAAAAATTAAAACATACACAGTTCGTCCGTTTTAATGAAACAGTATGTCTTTTTCTTTAGGTACCTGTTCTTATCTACTACAATCGCCTATGTATTCCTATCTATTACAATCCCTAGCATGTATTCACTGCTGAAACAGAGATGCCTGCGTTGGCTCGGTCATGTTGTGAGAATGGATGATGGCCGGATCCCAAAGGATCTCCTCTATGGAGAACTTGTGCAAGGAAAGCGCCCTACAGGTAGACCACAGCTGCAATACAAGGACATCTGCAAGAGGGATCTGAAGGCCTTAGGAGTGGACCGCAACAGGTGGGAAACCCTGGCCTCTGAACGGCCCGCTTGGAGGCAGGCTGTGCAGCATGGCCTTTCCCAGTTTGAAGAGACACTTGGCCAACAGTCTGAGGCAAAGAGGCAAAGAAGGAAGGCCCATAGCCAGGGAGACAGACCAGGGGCAGACTGCACTTGCTCCCAGTGTGGAAGGGATTGTCACTCCTGAATTGGCCTTTTCAGCCACACTAGATGCTGTTCCAGAACCACCATTCAGAGCGCGATACCATAGTCTTTCGAGACTGAAGGTTGCCAACAACAATGTGGTTGTCACTGTTTGCCCTTTATTGTGCTGGGTAGTCAGTGAACTAGCCATGCTCTCAAGTGTCTCTATCTGGTTCTGAGTCTAAAGCCTCATTCCATTCTCCACTATATGAGATTATCCAATCCTTTTATTTGCTAGACTGTTACAGGACACCCTCTCATTAGAAAACCCAGCAATGCTGGTAGGTGGTAGCTGGAGTTAATCTTTCTCATGATTCTACAGTGAATCAAATATTTTCTAAACTGCTACTGGGAAAGGGTTAAAAGTACCCTGCCATAGGCTCTACAACTGCATACTCTACAACTGCAAACCATAGTTGTATTACGGGAATGTTCTATCGTAATGAACTTCACAATGTTTTTGACTTGTTCTAACTTGATGGGTACCAAACATACAGAAAAGTAAGTCTCCTAGACTTAACAATGGTAGAAACAAGGAAATAAAAACCAATCTGAACATGGTTCAGTGAGGGATTTTCAGAGCTGAACACATACTCTTGTCTTGAACCTGAACCAAACTCCAAAAAATAAAAACTGGTAACCAGTGCAAAACAAATGGATCCATGTAATCAGTGGCTTATTTGGAAGTAAGGAAGAGTATCTCTCTGCTTCAACATTAGAAAGAGAGAGGCAGAGACAATGTATATTTCTTACAAATATATCCCTGTCATGGAACTCAAGGTGATCACCTATCTAGGCACTGGCGAGACATGGGTCTGCTCAGCTTCCGCAAGGCGACTGCATCAGGTACCTTCAGACTTCACCCTGGAACCCAGAAAGCCACTAGAAAAGAACAGAAGAGCGTGTTCCAAGACTAGTGGTCTCCTGAAGTTACTTTAATCCCAAGAGCAAACTCCTGGGATTCTTTCATATGTAAACAAAGAAATGCTAAAATTCCTTGACTAAAATGTGTGGCATTTTTTAGACTTTGATGCTTAAGATGATGAACTGACTGTAATTGGGTGGTACCCATGTGCTGCCTTGCAGCTTCTAGTTACTCTCCCTCCCTCAGCCTCCCTGCCCTGTTCCTTCCCCCTCTCTGCTCAGTTTCACCTGTCCCCCCTTTACCTTCTCTGGCAAGCACACTCAATTCCATTGACAGCCAGGGAGTGTTGCCACCTCTTGTGGCAGTACTCCCAGAAGGGCTGCCAACAGAGCACTCTGCATGTCACTGACAGCCATTTTTTGAAAGCAGAACTCCACTCCTCTGTTGCAACACAGGCATAGGATTGGGCTGCCCATGGTTGAAACTGAGATACAACTTGAGAGAAGACTCTCAAGAAAGCATGACAGAAGACCCAGTCACTTTTAGAGATATAAAACAAAGGGGTGGCAAAATTGTTTGTATGATTTCAGCTTTGATCTGCAGCTGAAGAATGTGCTTTCAGAAGGACTGTGGGGAAAATCACATTGATATAATAGTGAGAAATCATTTTAACCAAAAATAGTATGTAGATTTGGAGACCTACATTCCACGCTGAAGGTTCTGAGTTTGTTCTTACGAGCAAGTAATGGACACTGAACTATCACCACCATCAACATACCAAAATGTTGATACATTGTGGAAGCACAGCAGTGTAAGGAGATTTACTAGTAGCCAAAGGAAGGCTTTGAAAGATACGCATGTTATGATAGGCATACAACTGCCACAACTGTAGATGGGATGTTGAGTGACACAGAGATGCACCTAATTAGGTTTCCCTTGGAAAGATTTGCAGGATCGCTCAGATTAAGACTCTATCCAGTTGCAGTGTTGGAGTCAGGCAGAAATTTGTTCACAGATGATGTTTGTGTGTATATACATGTGCATGTGTGTGTGCCACTGCAATGAGTTGCTTGTTAATGTTCCCAGTATGAACCACACTGAAGCTGCAATGCTGCACACACTTTCCTTAGAGCAAGCCACACTGAACACAGTTGGACTTACTTCTTGGTAGGTATGCATAGGACTGTGCTGTGAGCTATTTAAAAATGGGAAGTATGCATGATCACAACAGAAAATTAATTCTATCAATCAATAAAATGACAGCAAAGAGTGCAAGGTACACAAACTCCCTCCCTCCTTCTCAACAAGGCTTCAAGGAGGGGTTTTAGAAAGAGCTTTATTGCCCTTAGCCAATTCAGGAAAACTGGAGAGAAACTTAATTTCCCATAAGGAGCACATGCAAATAGAGCATGAAAAGAAAACAGCATTGTACCAATTTCTCCACTGACAATACAGCCAATAGAAAAGTTTGCTAGAAATAGGTCTATTTTTTATTTTTTTTGAAAGGCCAGTACAGGTAGCCTTCAGTTTACAATGAGGTTCCATTCCTGAAGGAATTGTCACAAAACTGGTGTAAAAGGAACCTAATTATATTATATAAGTCAAGGAGTTATGTTCCAGCATTTCCCCCTCCCTCTCCCCCCCCCCCCCCACTGTTTTGCTGTCTGTGCCTTTAACACCTGCATGCTTTGCGCCCATCTGGGAGGGCAGAGACATTACCAGGAACAAGAGGTTCCCCTAGAGGTGTCTGTGGATTGTTGCATGTGGGGTGAGTTGTGTGTGAATCCCCCTCTTCTAGCAATACTGGTGGAGGAGGCATGAAAAAAGCAGGAATTTATTTTGATCTTTGTATACTAGATGTTTAGTTATGCGATTTGTTTAGGAGCTTCTTCTTGCAAGTGAAGCCTGCAATTTTATGCGTACTTGAGAGTAAGTCAAGTATTGAATTCAGTGAGGCCTGCTGAGAACACCTGCATGGGTTCGCATGTACCTCTCTCTCTCTCTCTCTCTCTCTCTCCTAAAGCAGGGGTCTCCAAACCCTGGCCCCGGGGCCAGATGCGGCCTGTGGCAAGCCTCTATCTGGCCCACGGCCAGCCTCTTGTCCCCTGAAAGCCCTTGGCTCACTTGGCCCAACATGACTGGAACTATGCTCTATGGAACTATGGAACTCTGCATCTGGAGGGTGTTCTAAGGGCCACAGAGGTTGAATGAATGAGCCCATTCATTCATTTATTCACACATCTAAGTTCCATCTCTAATTTATTTATATAAATTTTATATTTAAATTTTTTTCCAGCCCTCAAAACTGTGCCAGACATTTGATGCAGCCCTCTGGCCAAAAAGTTTGGAGATCCCTGTACTAAAGTAAAGTAGAGCCACAGTGTTGGAATTGCACTTTTCAAATGCAAGCAGCCCCTTTAGATATTTTTGGCCTTCTGGTTTCAAATCTTGTTGTGAATCATCACAAAACAAACCATCACAAACCAAGGGCTACCTGTAAAGAGATTCATACTAAATCAGTCTCTCTGTGCACAAATTAAGCTGAAGTACAAACCACATGTGTTCAATACTTAGCATTCAATAGCATTAGCCAATGCTCTCAAACTTTTTACCACCAGGACTCACTTTTAAAGATGACAATATTGTGACCCACTAGACAAAAAAAATCTAGAAAGTAATATTGCATGTGTTAATTGATTGATTATTGATAATTCGGATCTTGTGCTCCAAGGCTGCTTAGAGGTCTTACATATAGTATGCGTGTAGACCAGCCATTTTCAACCACTGTGCCACGGCACACCCGTGTGCCACAAGTGGTCCACAGGTGTGCCACAGGAATTTGGGGTAAGATCATTTATTAGTAGGGCCAATGGGATTGTGAGCCCCTCACTGGCAACATGGTGTGCCTTGTCAATTGGCAAAAACCTGATAGTGTGCCTTGACAATTTTAGTGCCTTGTCAGTGTGCCATGAGATGAAAAATGTTGGGGGAATAATTTTTATGAGAATAAAAATTTGGGGGTATGAAGATTACTTCACATCTCAGGCTAGCGTTCCAGCTAACGATTTTCTTCTGCAAACCAGGCAAGGATCTTGAAAATAATTTTTTTAAAAGTTTCAAACACTTTTCGCGGCCCACCAAAAATTGGCTCTCAACCCACTGTGGGTATCAACCCACAATTTGGGAAACACTGTTTTAGCCTAGTATCTGTGAGATTAAAGCTGGTCTGTTATTACTTTCTTGGGTGATTTTGCATGTGTGCCCCCTCCTTTGTTTTCATTCTTTTTGGTTTCAGTGTACGCTGAAATGCTTCTGCATCTTCGTGTTAAAGTGCTACTTTGACTGTCCATTTTTGTCTCTTTAACTCTTTTTCTTCAACTGTGATGGCTTCCTGCTTAATTTCCTTTGTTCTTCTAATGGGGGAATATTGCCTCTAATGCATTTTTTATACTGGGCTGCTCCCACAGGACCCAGGGCAGAATACAATAAAACAGCACTATAAAATAAAATCACAATCAACAACAAAAGTGTTGCAACAACAAAAAACAACCTGACACCTAACAAATGCTTTCCTAAAGAACCATGTTTTAAACTATCTAAAACTTTGGGAGAGTTGGGTACCCCCTTGGCTTCCAAGGTCTCCTCGGCACTCTAAATGCAAGAAGGCTCTATTCCTTGTGGCTGCCCACTGTGCTTCTGACAAGCTGGGCACCCAAAACAGGGCCTCAGAGGACAGGGTGGGAGAAGACAGTCCTTCAGGTACCCAGGTTCCAAATCTAATTCTGGTCATGTTTATTTTCATGCTATCCCAGTTTTAGTTGCTTGTACTGCTTCTTTGTTTCCATGTTAGGTTAGTTTATCCCGCTATATTCTCAAGTGCTTCTCCAAGCAATTATTCAAGTATAATGAAGAATATAGAATTTAATGAAGAATATAGCCAGGGCCACTTCCATACATGTGGTAGCTAATCTGGACATATGGCGAGGAGTTGTCTCCAACTCTGTCACCTCAGAACATATATATTTTGACATACGGTGGTAAATGCAGAGTCATTTGTCTAAACCAGGGGTGTCCAAAGTTTTTGGCAAGAGGGCCACATCATCTCTCTGACACTGTGTCAGGCGCCGGGGGAAAAAAGAATTAATTTACACTTAAAATTTGAATAAATTTACATATGTTTACATAAATGTATATATTAAAGATGAACTTATATGAATGAATGAATGAATGGTCTTGCAATAGCTCAAGGCCTATAAAAGGCCTTGCACAAAGTAAGGCTGGCCTTTCCTTTGCTGCCGCTACTGCATCACAGATGTGAAACAGCAAGCAGTGGAGGGAGCCCTCATCCCACAGCTCATGCAAGAGGTCAAACAGTTGCCCTCATGATGAGAGCAGTTGCGTCAGGCCAGTGTGGGCTCCAGCAAATCTCCGGAGGGCCAGAGGTTCATTGGAGACTGGGGGCTCCCTGAGGGCCACATTGGGAGTCCTCAAGGGCCGCAAGTGGCCCCAGGGCCGGGGTTTGGGCACCCCTGGTCTAAACTGACAAACATTCTGAATGTGTACGTTTGTGAAGACAACTTGTCACTGTCAGCTGCCACATGTTTGTCTGGAGTTATTGCTACTTTATCACTTTCACCAATACAAGTGTCTCCTGCTCCCTTCAACAACTGTGCCCATTTTCCTTTTAGACTTTTTATGCCTCGAATCCCTTCACAGAACACACATGGTGCCACTTCTCTTTCTTCCTTCAAATCCCTCTTAATTGAAGATTATAAATACATCATTGACACTCAAAAGATCTATTACCATATAACAGGATGTACTTCTTATGTGCAAAACAGAAAAAGCAATTCATGCATAGTAGTATTTTTTAAGACATGTAGTCAACATTCCCATATGTGGATATTGAAGCTACTGCCACTTGGCAGAGTGGCTCCTATTTCTTCATTCATTTTGCTTTATTATTTGTTGTTTTCCTTGGAATGAGTGCTTCAGCAGATATGATTTAACTCAGATCTGCTGAAGACTATAGCTCAATAATTTTATGATCTGCCCATGTGACTTCCCAGAAATTGTACAAACAACCATATTCTTGGCTATGGTTATCTGAAAAATAGATAACCATATCCACAGTGTGGATGGGTGAAAATATAATACTGGCTTTCTACTAACTGTGTAACAAATCAAGATCCAACACCAGAAATGCAGTCTCTCCCAGTTCACAGTCATCTGAACAGGGTTTCCCTTAAACCAGGGTATGGTCATGCCAAACTTTATACATGGTGTATATGCTTTTCCAAGGATAAAAGGATTAATATGCTTTGCTAGCTGCTCACCAATAAAATAGATTCAGAAATTTCTGTATTGCATCCTGATCCATAATCACTTGAGCAATACTCTAGGCTTTACTAGAATTAACACCAATGGGCCAACCCCATAACACAAATATATTCAAAGAAGATAATTTTTCTGTGTGTGAGTTAAGAATTGCAACCTCTAGTAAGTAGATTAGGAGGTATAGTATGATTAATTAGTAATGGTATATGGTACTCAGCACTTCTAAATGTATATGTTTGTATTATTTGTATTGTTTTGTATTGTCTGTGTGTGTTACTTTAAAAAACTAATAAAAATTAAAAAAAAGAATTGTAACCTCAATGTTTATTACTTTACCCATATTCCTAGTTTCTATCTTAAAATATAAATGCTAAATGTAAACATAAAACTGTGCCCTTAATTCACTTAGATAAAAATTTTGGAAACTCAACATACTTACTGAACCAACTATAACAGGGTATATCAGTAGATATCATATACTACATATATCAGGGTATATCAGTAGATACATATTCAACACACAAGTCAGATTTTAAAGAATTCTGTACTCTGAATCATGGACAGGGTTTTTAACAAACAATTCCTTTTACTAGCATATACAACTAATTTAACCATTCAAGAAATGAAAGCTGCATACTTCTGCATACACCTGTCCCAAATGCAGGAGACGAGCTTTAACAAATTAGTGAGCAGATGAATATTACATATGTTATTTGTTCATGTGCCTTTTAAGTAACTGCATGTGGTTTTAGCTGTGGTGCATTGATTTTATGCTCTATTTTAATATTGTTGTTATTATTGTATATAATGTAGTTACGTTTGTTGTTTTGTTTTTAGTATTTGCTCCAAGTCTTTCTGGTGACCCTGAAGGAGGCAAAAAGGTGAGGTAGAAGTTTCTAAAATAAACAAACACCAATTTAGATAACATTACTAAGGTACTAGAGTCTCTAAACCTGAAGCTGAAGGTTGTTCATTTCTGTCCAAAAAGATTTCCCCATTCCACTTGTCTCCAATACCACAATCCTATGCATGTCGACTCAGAAATAAGTCCCACTGAGTTCACATGTATAGAACTGCACTGTAAGATTTCTGAATGCCACAGGAAACTATGAAACATACAAGTCATTTCCATGGAAAGAGAAATTTTAAGTTCCATAAAATCAAACTGACATGTCCAGTTAATATAAAAAAAAACAAGTGTGACTAGTGTGGCTTCGAATGCCTCCCGCAAATCCAAGTATCAAAGAACAGAAAAAAAACATTTCCACTATTCTGGATTCTCCATTTAAAGATTAAGGCTCTTCTTTGATTGCCTACATGAGTTGCATTCTTAGCAATTTAAAGACTCCTCAGTTGTGATGAAACAAGGAAAGATGTTCAATGACTGTATCTCAAAAGCAAGTTTGGCAATCAATCCCTCTATGGACATACTACTCACCTGGCGATTTCATGTAATATTGCTCAATATCAGACATGTCCGTATTCAGTGCATGCTCGAGATAGCTGAGGATAACTTTTCTACTGAAGTAGTACCTCATACCCATTAGAAAGATGGGTAAACAGCAGGTCAGCAGCAAGGACTTGGTCACAACAAAGCACATTACTATGGAGATAAGGAAGAGAAATAAACGATACCTGTCAGAAAAGAGAATTTAGTGTTGATTTTGGAACACAAAGCTGTAAGTCACAGACATAATACAATTACTATACAATGGCACAATTTTTTATATTCATTTTTCTAATAAATAACATTTAAAAATAAAAATTTGCTGCTCTATTCACTTAAAGTTTTTTCAACTTCAGTTGCTTTTAAAAATTTAGATCTTGCAATTATCTCAACGCAGACATCCATTCAGTGTAATTCAGTGAAGTATTAAAAATATGGCTATTCTTGTAGACCAGGGGTCTCCAAACCTTTTGGCCAGAGGGCCGCATCAAATATCTGGCTTGGTGCTGAGGGCCGGGAAAAAAAATTTAAATATAAAATTTAAATAAATAAGAGATGGAACTTAGATGAGTGAATAAATGAATGAATGGGCTCATTCATTCAACCTCTCTGACCCTCAGAACACCCTCCACACACAATCAGAGCACAGTTCTGGTCATGTACAGTTGAGTGTGCCAGAGGCTTTCAGGGGACAAGAGGCTGGCTGCGGGCCGGATAGAGGCTTGTTGCGGGTCGCATCTGGCCCCTGGGCTGGGGTTTGGAGACCCCTGTTGTAGACAATGGTTAGAAGCCAGCATATGCTAGAGTTAGTAGAGGAAGTTGAAACAACAAACTGTCTTCTGAAACCATGAATAAGCTCAGAAAATAGGTCTCTTTAGTTTATCAGCTGAAGTTACCAACCACAAAGGGAAATGCTGGTTTCAGTATATTCTCTGCCATTTCTACACAACAAACCACAAGGAAAAGAAACCAGCATTTCTGGATGCACATTGGAAACACAGAGTATGTGTGCAGTTGAAGCACTTGTTGATTAGTTACATCAAGATTCAAAAATTTTGCCCGTTGCTATACTGCATAGTTTTATCATACAATCTGTCGGTCTTGACAACCTATTTATGGTTGCCCAGTCACAGCACTGCTATGATTGGACGGCTGGCAGAGTCTTCTCTTCTGCTCAACTCTTGCTGGTCCAGAAGCTTCTCCTTCCCTAGACCTGGCAACACTATGCCTCTTTGAGACCTGGGTAGCGTATACCAGACAACAATACTTAGCTTCCAGAGCCCCACTATCCATAGTTCTTAGGTGACGTTTTTCATGACTTCTCACTTACCAGCCCATCTTTCCATCAATTTGCTATCACCAATACATTAACAGGACAGACACAAGAACAATCATGGCTCCCCTGTCACTTCACGTTACCATCTAGGTGAAGGCCAAACTGGGCTTCCCCAGAACCACACTTCCACTCATCACAATTATAGCATTTGTCTAGATAAACACCTCCTCAGTTGTCCCTGCCCCCACATCTTGATAAGAACATAAGAACAGCACCACTGGATCAGGCTATAGGCCCATCTAGTCCAGCTTCCTGTATCTCACAGCGGCCCACCAAATGCCCCAGGGAGCACACCAGATAACAAGAGACCTCATTCTGGTGCCCTCCCTTGCATCTGGCATTCTGATGTAGCCCATTTCTAAAATCAGTTGGCTGCATATACACATCATGGCTTGTAACCCGTAATGGATTTTTCCTCCAGAAACTTGTCCAATCCCCTTTTAAAGGCATCCAGGCCAGACGCCATCACCACATCCTGCGGCAAGGACCACCACAGACCGACCACAGTTCCATAGTATAATGTTAAATAATTATAAACAGCATAAAGATAGGAAATTGGATTTTGGCACTTTTTCTCCTTGTTACAAGACATTTAAAGATTGACCCTAGTATCAGCAGTGAGTCAAATCAGTGGATACCAAATCAGTGGCTAAAGAGACACAACCTGTAGTTTTTTTTCCCCACAGTATAAACTTTTGGAACTGTCTTGAAAAGAGAAGAGCCACGGCAGAAGAGTGTCCTGTGCTCCAAACCCATGCAAGCAGATCAAAAGAAGAAATGGTGAATGGTGTTATTGAAAGGCACTAGAAGTTCCAATCTCCCCTGGGGGCTGGGGGATAAGAATAGGCCCTCAGTTTGGCTGTACTTGTTGTAAGGCGACTAAACAGCCACCAGGTGGATGGGACTCGTCAGCCTGGGAAGGCAGCTCATCTGAGAGAAGGAAAACTCTGATCCCAAACCTCCACTGCCTTGTGGCTACATCCAGTTATGGAAAAGGCTTCAGGAGTCAACCTCGAGGCAAAATCTGGAGCCGGAGTCCCTGAGGCAGTTCATGGCTGAACACAGTCACATTCTGGCAACTCCTGCGACGCTGCTGGAACCAACCGTATTGGCCTCTGCCTTTCCATTGGACCATTTCAGTGACATGGAGAGGGGGGATTTGCTGCATGGGTAACAGCCTATCCTCCGTACCTACTTTACCCAGGCTTCGCATACTGAAGAGGACACTCTGTTCCAGAACCACCATTCAGAGCACAATACCATAGTCTTCCAAGGCTAAAGGATGCCAACAGAAGTTCAAAGAGAAGCAACAGGGCCACATTTCAATCTTTCTCTTGGTACAAATCACAACTTGGGGCAACCAAACAAAGTTTTTGTTCCAGTGCTCCATTTGTACTTGTGCTGCTTCTCAAGCATAAAGTAACCATTTCCAGATAGGTAAGGGTGTCAGTGCAGCAAAACACAACAAAGGGTCTTGTGGCACTTTAAAGATTAACAAATTACTGATTATACAGAACCATCACATTTGCATCTAATGAAGTGGGTTGTAGTTCACAACAGTTTATGCTACAATAAATCTGTTTATCTTTATGATGCCACAAGACATTTTTCCAATCATAAGGGTGTGAATTCAGTAACTTGCACTGTCACTCATCTACTTCAGAGCCAAGGAAATATGTGCATCTGCATAGATCTGGAAAGCATGCATGGAAGAAAAAAACCACACAACAGACAAAAATAAACACAAGTTTAAACAAATGTTACCTCAAATGCAGCCATTATTCAAGTCCTTTACAACAGTATTTTAGAGTAGATACTAATTTACTGTAGATCCAGGGCAAAGTAAGGGAACAGAAGAAGCCAGATCCCTAAAGATAATAGATACATTTCTTGAATTTTTCAGCTTTTGTTTATGTATGTCTAGCCCTTTTACTTGCAAAATAAGGAAAAACATGAAGGCATATTTTGCCCAGTAAGAAGTAAGCCTGTTCCAAGTTGATGGGCACTTGACATTTAATTTTTAAATCTTATTCAGATGAAAGTGATTAATGAAGTAACTTTAAACTTACTAAAACATAGTGGGTTTTACTGCCTGTGGTTCTCTTAAAAATGTACTTTTAGGCCTCCACTGATTTATGGCTACATGCCTGTTGAAACTCAGAAAATTCATACTCCTAGTAGTCATCCAGTGCCCAGAATACATGGTTCCTATGAGATCCTGATCCTTACAGCTACTTTCCAATTATGGATATATTTCCCCAAACAATTTCAAAACTGTGTATGCCATACACACAATGCATCTATCAGTTGGTCATGATATCCAAAAAAGACAACGTCAATATAAAATCAATGAAAATTGTACAAATACGACTTTCAGCATACACAGGATCTGCAGCTACCAAACATAAATACATATCTAGAAAACTGTTTGAATCTCAGTCCTAAGTAAAAATGTGAAGGGCTGGTGTGGGAGGAAACAGCCCCCCCCCCCCCGGTCTCAAATAGCATACTGGAATGGGGAAATTAAAAAAAAAATCTTAATACTTTATTTCAGGATAGATCAGTGACAGCAAATGTCACACATTAACAGCCCAATCATATGTGTCCCCTCCCCCACCAATGCAGCTGTGCCAAAACGGCATGAGATGCATCCTGCAGGGATCAATTCCAGAGGTCTCCTTTGCTCCTAAGGGAACATTTGTTCCCTTACCCAGAGGTAAGTCTCTAACATGTGGAGGAGTCTACTTGGACCTGCACCAGTGAAACCGCTGACACTGGGCTGTACGATTGGGTCTGGAAATGGTTTGGATTCAGGAGCCATCACTGCCACTGAACCCACTCCCTTCCTGGACCCAATCTGCTCTATCCCACCAACTTACCAGGATCAGCAGCCACTCCATGTCATGCTGCTGTGTGCATGGATGCTCTGACCTCACTGCCAAGCGTTCCAGAAGAGTGCAGCTCCTCACACTGCCAGGAGGCTGTTTGCGATGACCAGAAAGTGCACCCTGCCACCGGAACTGTAGTTCCAGTGGGGGGGGGGGGTAGGATTGGGCCACAAGACTTCTAATGTGCTTTATTCTGCATACCTGGAATAATGAAGGGTTCATACAGAGGCTGTCCTTGCAAGCAGGAAAGGCTGGCACAACATGAAGCTGCACTTTGTTAGATGAAAGGAGCTGTTGGCTGGCAAATTCCATTTGCACAACAAAGAGCAATGGAAAGAGAAAGTTCAGCCATCCAACAGTTCCTTTCCTGGAACAAAGAACTGTTTTTCCAAGGGCGAATCTCATAATAGCTCTCTCCTGCTAGCATCAGGTTGCTGGGGACACTGGCACAGGCCCCTGCACTGGTCTGTGATGGTATCCCCTGGTGGTGTTTTGGGTGTTACGACTGCCACTGGATTGAAGGTTCAGGGATGCAAAGAGCTGAGCAAATGCTTCATGCCTCTCCAGCCTTCCCTGCCCACAGGGAAGAAGCTTTAAGAAGTAACCTTCAATATGCCAAGCAAGCAGTGGCATTTTTCTTTTTTTAAAATTATAAACATTGTAGTATTGTTTTGATAATCATGTATTCTAAAGAGAAAATTGCATTCAGAATATATAAAATCTAAAATCCACAGATGATTTTGCCCCAGAACTTCTAAGCATATTTACCAACTCACCATAAGGGTAAAAGAAACTGTAAAAAAAGGGAGTTCTCTTTGTAACTATGAAATCCCAAACAAAATGTATTAAGCCAGTGTTTCTTAAACTGTGGGTTGGGACCCTAGACTAGGTGGGTCACGAGCCAATTTCAGGTGGGTCTCCATTCATTTCAATATTTTATTTTTAATATGTTAGATTTGATGCTGCCAAGGTATGTGACTGCATTTGGGGAAATGTTTCAGAATTGCACTTGTAACAGGCACTTATAGATATGTTTTTAAAAATGATAGTCAATGGGACTTAATACTGGGTAAGTGTGGGTAGGATTGCAGCCCAGGATTGTGAAAAATTTTCCTGCTTGATGATGTCACTTCTGGTCATGATATCATTTCCAGTGGGTCCTGATAGGTTATCATTCTAAAAAGTGGGTACCAGTGCTAAATGTGTGAGAACCACTGTATTAAGCTGCTTGCCAAGTAAGCAGTGCAATGCAGAGTTTTAAAATAAAATGGTTTCAGGCAGCCAATTCACACTCTTAACATCCAAGATTCAAAAACAGTAATCTTAGTGATTATGGTATTGCTAATGTATTTGTCTGAATTACTAAATTAGCAAAACTCTGAGGACTGATGACATGTTCTTAAACATTTTTATTCTTTTGCAGATTTTGTTTTTCCTGAGGAAAAGCACAGAAAGCAGTGTTGTGTTTTTATTCCAAAGGCACATTTTCATAAATTAAAATTATAAATTATAATTGCTTTAACTCATTTTTGCCTGGCCCACAAGTGAACACATTTGGTCCTTGTTGCATATATGCAACATTGGGCAGAAACAGCTTAAAGGTGTACTAGGTAGGTGATATAGGTGGGTATAGTGTCAGCAGGAGCAGCCACAGTCATACCCCCCCCCCCACACACAGTCCAGTGATAAGTACTTTCAAAACTCATAGACCAGTGTTTCTCAAACTGTGGCTCGGGACCCACTGAGTAGGTCGCAACCCAATGGGTCAGATGGGTCCCCATTCATTTCAATATTTTATTTTTAATATATTAGACTTGATACTACCATGATATGTGATTGCATTTGGGGATATGTTACACATCTGTACTTTTAGAAGGCTACTATGTATATGCTTTTAACAATGACAGCAAATGGAACTTACTCCTGGGTAAGTGTGGGTAGGATTGCAGCCTAGGATTGTTAAAAACTTTGCTGCTTGATGATGTCATTTCCGATGATAACATCACTTCCGGTGGGTCCTGACAGATTCTCATTCTAAAAAGTGGGTCCCTGTGCTAAAAGTTTGAGAACCACTGTCAGAGCAGCTTCAGTTATATGGTACAAACTAGGAGCTTTCCAGGCATGTTATTCTTGCAGCATATTGGCAAGGCAGCTTCTGACTCTTTGAGTTTCTCATTGCATCAGATTGCTCTGCTTTCTGCATCAAGCAGAAAAAAAGGATGTATGTTTGAAAACATGCCCAAACAATCAAGGAGCTTGTCATGTAAAAGGCTTGAGCAGCTTTCTTCCATTCATGCAAATGTTTCACTTCATGAAACCCACATAGTGAAAGTTCAGAGTCAAGAGCGATGAAGCTGACTGATTTGAGAAATAAACGTTACAATACAATCTTAAGGTCCTCTTCCACCAACACAGCAGTTGCTGCACTGGCCGAGAGTGTCGCAAACATGTCATAAAGCAAGTCTGCGACTACTCTAGTGCAAGCAGCACTGGCAGGACAGCCTGCGCCATCCCACAGATGCTGTACCTCAACCTGCAGCTACCGGCAAAGGTGAGTGCTGTGCTGAGGCACAGGAGTGGGGAGGGGAAGGTGGAATGGAGGTAGGGAGAGGCACTTCTGGGTGGGAGGGAAGGCAGAATGGGGCCTGGGACAGGCCCGGGAGTGGGCAGGATCAGCAGAGGCCTCCACTGTAGCCCATTTCCCTTCTGGGCCTGGAAGCCCTACATGGGCTTCTCAGACTTGCAACAGCTAAGTAGTTGCGCAGATTTGAGTAGCCCTAGTGATCAAGCTGGGGCTCAACATGGGGCAAGGGGAAAAATGTTCCCTTCACCTGAAGAGACCTCCATCCTGCTCCTAACCTGTTCTGGATACAATGTAGGCCACCCAGCCCAGCTGCACCAGCACAGGTTAGGATTGGGCTGTGAGTTACATAAGTATTTTCCAGTAGATATTCTAGACGTGGATGAAGTGAGATATAAATAAAATGAGCACAGATTCAGGATAACTAATTTTGTCTACAGTTACTATGGCACCTACTGTGCATGATGAAACAGTAACAGTGGAGAGTTCATTCTTTTATCTATAGTTGAACAATATCAAAACGTATTGCTGCTTCTTAACATTATAGTGAATTTTCTTTGCAGAATGTTTATCACTGGAAATATGTTTCTTCTGTTTCTGCATGATAATGTTCAGATCTGCCTATTAGCCAGGATTCAAAGAGCTGGATATGAATGATAAAGCTGAGATCCTACATATTGTTTCTAAGTTCAGATAATAAAGCCTTTTTACTTTCTACAATGTTAACAATTTCTATCTTAACACATTTATTCCTGTTTGCCCAACTGGCAAATGCTAAAGGCCAAACTAGACATGACAGAGGCAGAAGCATGTGCATAAATTTGGGACTCTCTCAGCTACAAACTGACCGTGGGGTGGTGGGGCCCATTTTTACAGCAAAAGAAACATGCAGGTGGAAGTGCTAGACCAGGGGTATCAAATCAAGGGTTTCATACAGCCAAATAGCATTCATGGTGCCTGCTGAGAGCCAGAAGTGACATCATTAAGCAAAAAGTGACATCATTCAAGCAGATGATGGCCAGAAATAAGCACTTTGTTCTCACATAGGAACTAATTAGCTGCCAATAACAGAAGAGAAAATATTCAAATCTTGATCTCATTTTCAAGATATGGGAGAGCCCAATTATCAATTATCAAGCAGAGACAACCCAATTATCATGCAGGCCACCCTTTTAGGAGCCCTGCTTCCGCAAAGGCACAACTTCGAAGCTCAGCAGCTGAGTAGTGCTCTGCAAAGTGATGCCTTGGCAGAAGTGGAGCTGCTGAAAGGACAGCCTGCGTAATAATTGGGTTTTCCCAGCACCTTCTCACTCTCTCACTCCCTTCCACTATAGCATTCCTTGCTTTCTGAGGCCTCCTTCTGTCTCTCCCTCACAGAGCCTTGGCAGAAGTGATGCTGAAAGGACAGCATTGGGAGAGCCCAGTTGTCACAAAAGCTGGTTAAAAAGAGCTTCCATAGGTCAAATCTGGCCCACATCTGGCCATGGGCCTTAAGATTGACACTCCTGTGCTAGAACTTCCTCTACAACTTATCTTACTGTAGTTCCTTCCCTTACCCCATGTTTTTCTCCTCAGCCAAGCTCAGGTATCTTGGTTGGGAGAAAACACTCCAGGGGCACACTATGGCAAAGAAGGATTCAGATCTAATCACCAGTATGTTCCTTCTGCTCTAAAAATCAGACTCTTGTCAGGTCCTGTTTTACACCCAACCGAGACCGAGGCTGCAATCTTTTTTTAGCTTCCAGCACACTAGAGTCATGTTCCTTTTTCAGATTCTAGCAGGCTAACCATGACAGAATTTTGAAAAGTGAGCTCCAAGCTAGAAAGATGACAGCCTCCATGCAGATGTTACTTCCACCTATTTTCTATTAAAAAGAATGCAGGAGTGTGCCAGGAACACGGCAGCCTCCAGTGTATGGTCACAACATGGCAACCTCCATACAATTTCAATGATGGGGTACCATTTTCTTTTCTTTTTTTAATAAGGTGCATTGGAAGCAGCCTAGAAATGTCACTTCCGCCTATTCCCCAACTAAAAAATAAAAAAGAATGCAGCCCGGGTTGAATATAAACAGATGAAGCTCTTCAATGAAGCTCTGAAACATTCCATTCCACACAGTCTTCACTTATTCCCTCCCTTCATCTATCCAGGCTGGTGTCACTGCAATCACACTTGATGCTGCTGCACCCATACTACTTATTCCGTCCCTCCAACCAACTCAGACTGGTGTTGCTGCAACCAAAAATGCTGCTATCATTAGGCGCATTGCTAACGGGGGTTGGGGGGTCAATTGTCCAAGGCTCCACACTGCTAGGGGGGCTCTACACCATAAGCACTATCGTAACATGAATTGTAAGGCAGAGACCTTGAGCCTCAGCCATGCTTGGACCTCTGTGCTCAAAAACACCAGAATTTTAAGGTTTAATGGCAAGCAGGGTGCCTTTAAGAAGAATGGGACAGGACAACAAGTGGGTGGAAGAGGTGGTTGATGAGATAATTGTAGGTATGGGAAAAGCAATCAGGGAGCTGATTAGCTGGGACTTCCTGGACTAGGGAAGTCTCTGGTTATAAATACCTTCCTTTCATCTCTGTGTTCAGATGGGAGTGGGCTTTGTAGAAGCCAGATTTTAATTTAAATTACCCAGGCATAGAGTCTATGGGCTGGGAAAGTTTGTTTTAGTCCTCACTATCCATAGTTTAGAGGAGCTTCTATAGCTTACCCCTGGTAGTTTCAGCAACTGTGGTGGTTTTCTAGTCCTTTGACAATACCCTTCATAGATATGAGTGAAATGTTAGGAACCACAGGATCACCCACAGAAGCCTTAGTTTCTATGTTAATCCTGTGTTTACTCAAGCACCAACAGCCCAATCCTAACCAACTTTCCAGCACCAAAGCAGCCCCAAGGGAAAGAAAAAAAATGTTATCTTAACATGAGGAAGCTTCTGTGACTGCCCCCCTCACTGCAGAATGTCACATGCACCCCATGGAAAGAGCTGCATCAGCCCTGGAAAGTTGATTAGAACTGGGCTGTAAGTCCCATTGGGTTATATTTAGTGGGGCTGTGTGATGGCACTTTCCATCTAAACCATTTTATAAATTCTTGTATTGTAAAAATTACAGTAAAGATTATGCTGTCCAATTAACTGGGGAACCTTATCAGTCAATCAAAAAAATTTTCAATCCATCTATGATTAAACAGTGCAGCACAAATATATAACTGTCTTGATTGAAAGGAGGAGAATAAACATCGTATATACATTTCTATTTTCTACAACAGCACCGTTTCCCCTTCAAAACTTGGTAAATTTGCCCTTGGTAAATATGCTCAACATTTTTGGAAACTCTATGGCTCTGGACCTAAGGCAATGTAATGATGCCCATGTGGTACCAAGTTCTATTGTCCCATTATTCAAAATTAACAGGAACGCCTGCATAAAAGTTATCTCTGCACAAGAGGAACTGAAGATTTCTTTGGAGTACTGGAGAAGTGAGAGGAGACTTTGCATTCTCCCCCAGTACTGTTCAGCTGTTTAATGGCAAGCCCAGAGCAGCAATCCAGAAGCACAGGAATAAGTGATAAACCTCATTTCAGGATAAAGCACAAATACACGCCTCTTTCCTAGTCATCAAAAGTCAAGATCCTTGTATTTCCAGAAACTACAGACTGGCCCCTTCCATCATGGCAAAACAGGAAACCTCACCATTACTCGAGTCACATGTAGTTTTGACCATGCTTACAAAACAGAATTGGGGGCCCATGGCTGCAATCTCTTACATGTCTACTGTATTTAAAATCTTTATTTCCACTTGTAACTTCAAAAGCAAACACATAACAGATAAAATCTATTACAGTACATTATCTAAAATAGAACCATAAAGCATAAAAAAGCAGCACGAGAGCTGCAACATTTAAAAAAAATAGCAATAACTGTCTTGCATATTCAGCCAAAATTAACTACTTGTTAACTACCTGCTGGGTTATACAGCATGCAGACAATCCTGCAGCAAAGTACTTTCCATTGTTCTTGGTGAATGCACTCTAAGACTGCACACAAATGTATATTATTTGAACAGTGGAGCCACTCCACTGGCTTTCAATGAAAGCTATTTTTCTGCTTTAAAATGGCGTGGAATCCTTGCTAAACACATCTATTAATTAGGTAGGGGAAGCTAAGCTTACAACATAGACAGAGGGGGAAAGTGGCAAATGCTGTATCAACATGTCTCTGTACGCTGCCTAAGTAACCAGTTATGTTATGCTTGTGCAGGAAGTCTATCCTCATTCATGCTTATCAGCCCAGCAACTGTATCACCACAAAATGGTAACTCTTTCAAGTGCAATTTGACTTCTGTTCCCCATCTCTGACTCTTGCATACTGGACAACATTTTAAAAGACAATTTATGAATCAACATAATCACATACGTAATGTACAGTGCCAGAAAACCATTTCCCATTTGTGGTTCTCCATTTTCCATTTAAGTGTGCATTTTCCATTTAGCAGTCCAATCCTAAGCTGCACTGGCACAGTGGGGCCACACGGTCCACATTGCATCCAGTGCAGCTCAGGAGGCTAGAGGTCTCCTCTGTGTAAGGAAATATATTTCCCTTTACCCTGAGTAAAGCGCCAGCTATTCTTACAGAAATTCTCAAAAATGCACCAGCTGTATCACTGGTGCAAATCTAGAAAGCCCAGTGTAATGCTGGGCTGGCCGGGATGGGAGTTAGGATACGGTGAAGGACTACTGTACCGATCCTGCCCCCCTTTTGGGCCCGATTCACCCCCTGTTCTGCCCCCCGCCAGCAAATGCCCCCTCCCCACTTCCAACATGCCCTCCCACTACCCTCTCCCAACTATGTGCCACCTGGTACAACCTTACCTGTGCTGTTGGAGCTAGGATGGGTTGCAGTGCTGCTAGGCCTTGCAAGCCTTCACACCAGCCTAGCTGGCTCATGAGTCGTCACAGATGTGCCTTACAGCATGTTTGCTGTGCTGGCTCAAGCTGGACTTAGGATTGCACCGTTAGCATGTTAATGAAGTCAGGATGCCCAAAACAAAGTAAACAATAAGAAAAAAAGTTCTCATCCTTTTTTTGTTTTTGTAATAAGGTGCTTCAGAAATGCTGTTCTTATACATATCCTAAACATGGCTACTGAGAAGAAGAAAGTCCCATAGAATTTATTAAGACACATCCTAGGATTTATTATTGGTTTAAAATCTGGCAAATATCACCTATGCCCGTCTCACATCCCAATTGAACTACTGCAATGCACTCTATGTGGAATTGCCCTTGGAAAGTCTTCACAAACTTCAAATACTGCACAATGCTGCAGCCAGACTGGTGTCAGGGATCTCATGTGCAGATCATATTACTCTCATTTTGTAGCATTTTCATTGGCTTCCTGTCTGTTTCCAAGTACAATTCAAAGTCCTGGTCTTTCCCTTTAAAGCCCTAAATGGTTTGGAGTATCTGAATTTCTTAAGGACCACATGCTTTCCTAGGTCTACCCAATTCCTGGGATCTTTGGGGAGGTTTCAATCTGTGCATCTGTGTCTTCAGATGTTTGCTTATACAGCATGTGAGACAAGACCTCCTGTGTTGTGGCACCAGATTCCAGCACTCCCTCAGGTGACTCATAGAGTTCCATCCCTTCTGGCTTTCTGGATATCAGTGAAGACCTGGATGCTTCACTACATGTTTGAGGACAGTTGAAGTTGGGAAGTCTATTTATCTGTGGTTTTATCATTTATGTGTTAATGCAGTGGTTCTCAAACTGGTGGGTCACAACCCACCAGCCTGAGAAACACTGTCACTGCCCCCTTAAGAGGCTGGGCAGGGGTGTGATGGTGACGCAATTCCCAGAACAGAGAGGCTTTTCTATACTCGCCCTCTATCTAAACCAGTTCTCCTGCAGGTGCGGGGAGCCCTGTGGAGTCCACTGCAGGGTTCCCCACACCTCAAAACTTTGAAAAAAATGCAATCACAACTGACTTCCAGTTCTGCGATCGCAACCCGGAAGTGGGTTACAATCGCATTTCTTCCGAGTTCTGAGGCGCAGGGAGCCCTGCAGGGCTCTATTATCTGCACCCGCAGGAGGCCAGCGCAGACAGAGCATGAGTAAAGAAAAACCCCTCTGACGCCAGTGGTGGCATGATCATGGGGATTATGTCACCACCATCCCCCTGGCCCCACAAAGACTTATAGCGGTGCAAACTCAACATGCAAGTTTGAGAATTGCTGTGTTAATGGATTTAAAAATTGTCTTAGCTTGTCTTCGGGCCCAATACTATGCTCCCCAGCACCGGCACTGAGCTTGCAGACCCAGCACTGGGTGTTGCAAAAGGCACTTTGCTGCTGGTGGGAGACACCCAGCCCTGATGGAGAAGCTTGCACCAGTTAGCACTGTGCCTCGGCACTGGGATGATGCAGAAGGAGCACTGGCCGATGAGTTTCCTCGCAGGGCAGCAGGGAGGTATTTCAGGGCAAGGGGAGGGTGGGGGGAGGGGCGAAACTGGGCAGAGGGTGGGTGGGCCAAGGGCAGATCAGGCCCGGGAAGGAGGTGGTGACAGCAGCAGAGTTCTATTCTATCCCCACTCCCAACCCATGGAGCCTGACGTGGATCTCCTCAGTTCTGTGCTAGCTCAGAACTGGTGCAGATTCAAGGAGACCCACTGGGGCCAGCAGAGTTCAACACAGGGTAACGGAACCAATGTTATACCCCATGGTGTCCCCCAGCGGCTGCTCTGGCCTGGCGAGATACAGCGGCGGCCATTTCAGCACTGCTGCACTGTGTGGCACCAGGGCAGCATAGGATTGGGATGCCCAATTGTTTAAGGCCATAATGCTATGCATGTTTACCCATTGACTGCAGTGCAGCTTACTTCTGAGTAATCATGCACAGACGGACTGTAAATGTATTTTCTGTTTTATATCTGGCTTATAGCTGACTTTGCAAAAAGAGCATCAAAATAAGAATAAAATCCTAAACGTGTGACTCTCTTGAAGCCCTTACCACCATGTATAATCATATACTGTACTATCATAAACCATAAACTATTCCTTCTACTAACCATGTGTGTGCACATGGCTCACTCTGTGAGTGCGTGTGAGAGAGAAAGAGCGTGCACATACATCTGGGTGCTTCTGCTTTCTGAGATGAGGTTGGCAATGACCAGGTGGGTCTCCAATAATAGAATTCATTAACTTCCCAGGAAGGTTCAAATAGCATTCACATTTCTGCCTTTTGGATGCCAAAGACTTTCTTTTGAATATTCCTGTGCCTATTAGCTTAGGGCAGCTCTGGAAAACTTCACTCACCTCTAGTTCCCTTATATTTTGTTCAAATCATAAGGTTTATGGTTAGGTTTTCCTACTTTATGGAAAACCCAATCCTACATTTGCACTTACAGAGCTGGAGTGGGAAACAAATGTCTGAAATAATGCAAGACCATTGTGCTTGATGCAGCTTGCATGACTTCACCTGAACTCTGACATGACACTGTACAGGCAAAACCTTTAGTCAGCAAGCATGGAGCCTCAAGAGGCAGTACTGGTCCAGGTAGGAGGTTTTGATTGCTAAGTGTCAGTGGTCATTTCCTATGAACAGTTGCAGTGCAATCCTATGAAAATTTACTCTAAAGTCCCATGGAAATGGATAGAATTTCCTCCCAAAGAAGTGTGCACATGAATTCCAACCTTAATAGTACTTACAAAGCAAGATATTGGTCCAGGCATTGTTATGACAGTCAGTGTATCTTCGCAAGTCCATGCTAAAAACCAGCTCTGTCCACCACTAGACCAGCTGAGGAAGCTTCTAACTGCCTAAAACTGCATTATGTTTAGTTGTATCATTGGCCCATTAGCTCTTTCTGCCCTGACAGAGAGCAGCTCTGCAGAGCCTCAAGCAAACACAGAAAGCAGACGCTCTCCCTCTGAATGATGGCCTCTTCTCTACATTCTGATGGGTTGGATTTCCTCACAGCCACCACACAGTCACAGTTTCCCAGAGTGTTCGCCTAACAGCCTCTTGCACACACACACATACACCCCCAAGGAATCTATTAAGTAGTGGGCTTAGCCTGAGCCACGAGACCTGCCCAGAGGTTACGACAACCATTTTTTTGCACCACAAGCTGCCCAGGGTGAGTGCCAAATACCAGCCTCCAATCACCCCAGAAACCGCACCACCTAATGCTGCAAACATCTACACCAGTGATTTTCAACCTTTTCCATACTGGCAAGGTACTAAAATGGTCAAGGAACACCATCAGTTTTTTTATCACTGACAAGGCACACTGTGCTGCCAATGGAGGGGAACTCACATCCCCCCAATGGCCCTACTAATAAATGACCCTCTCCCAAATTCTCATGGCACACCTTGGGATCATTTGCGGCACACCAATGCACAGTGGTTGAAAATGGCTGCTCTACACACTGTCCTGAGGGTAAGCCCTATAAAACGCAATGGGATGTACTTTTGATTAGACATGCATAGGCTTGTGCCCCAAAGCTGCAGTAGGAGTAGCTTTGAACCTCACTGCATCCCATCTGACTCCACCCAGCCCCAAGCAAAGGCAAGCAGGCAGGGTGGGTCCCAGGAGCAGGCCCATTCTTCCCAGCCTGTGATTGTCACATGCAAGGCAGCCATGTGGCAAGGTAGGCCCTCCGGTCTGCTTGGCCTCCAGGCAGGTGACCCTGCTGTTTCAGTCTATGTGTAATTCACAGAGCAATGTGTATTCGCTTGTCAGACAGGCTCCCTGCCACGTTCCAGTCAGTTAGCACCAGGGCTGCTAGGAAGCTGTGTTATGCGTAATTCTATACAAGCTAAGGGCCCAATCCTATTCAACTTTCCAGCTCTGGTGTAGCCATAATGCAGTCCTGTGGTAAGGGAATACATGTTCCCATATCTTGAGAAGGTCCCAGTGACTGCCCCTCCACCACAGGATGCAGCACACACTCCACTGGCACAACTGCACCAGCACTGGAAAATCAGATAGGATTGGGCTCTGAAAGCAGGAGGATGCTTGCACAGCAAATGCATGTTGGGGCCAAAGTCCAGCATTAAACTGAGCCACAAGCTGTGGAAAACAACAGAAAAAAGGGGGCAGGGGGGATTAAGGGTTGTGACCATGGCTGAACAGACTCTCTGCTGCAGATTCCCAGGAGTTCGGAGAGCAGACTCTTCATCAGTCAAGCCCTTTGCGACATACAGGAACTGGAAAAGCCTCCGGCTCTTGGAGCAGACGGAGCTGGTTCCTACCATCTCTCTCTAGCTCACAATCCAGAGGGTGGCCGTCTAGGCCCTGCCTGAGAGTTGTGCTACCCCAGAACAGCACCTTACTCCCTGCAACTCAGAAGCCAGCCAGCCAGCCAGCCAGCCAATGCAATAATCCTATGCACATCTACTCCCATTGTGTTCAATGGGGTTATAGGGTTGCAGCCCAAGAGCCCAATGTCTACTCAGAAGTAAGTCTCATTGTGTTCAATGGGGTTTACTCCCAGGAAAGCATGTATAGGATTCCAGTCCTATGCATGTCTACTCAGAAGTAAGTCCCATTGTGCGCAATGGGGTTTACTCCCAGGAAACCGTGTATAGGATTCCAATCCTATGCATGTCTACTCAAATGTCAGTCCCATTGTGTTCACTGGGGCTTACTCCCAGGAAAGCGTGTACAGTATTGCAGCCTGAGAGCCCAATCCTCTGCCTGTCCACTCAGGCGCAAGTCCCATTTTAGTCAATGGGGCTTACTCCCAGGAAAGTGTGGCTAGGATCGTAGCCTAAGACCTCCGCCGCCGCCCAGCCTGCAGGGTCTGAACAAGGGGAGATCCATCCGCCCGTCTCGCAGCCGAGCGCACCGCCAGGGCAGTCTTGGCGTTGCAGAGGAGCGCACTGGAGGCACAATGCCGCCGCCGCCACCGCCTCCTCCTGCTGCCGCTGGCGACGGCGTGTCCCTTCACCTGGACCGCAGCGGCCCCCTTCCCCCAGCCCTGCGCCCACCAGCTCGCTGCAGACCGGCGTGGCGCGCGCCGAGGGCTGAGGGGTCGTTCCACTTACCAGCCATGGTGCCGTACACCAGCTGCGTCAAGGGCTGGTCCTTCAAGCCCCTGAAGGCGGTGTTGGGGATCCTCTCCATGATGCCCTCGTAGAAGATGCGCCGCACCACCTCTTGCTCGGAAGGGTGGAACTCCCTGATGCAGACGCCCTCCTTCTGCTCCCCGGCGGGGGCTTCGTCCATGGGGGCGCTGGGGAAGGCGGGCGCGGGCGAGCCGGCCAGGGAGGGCCACATCTGCGAGGGGGACACCAGCAGGGTCTCCTTCTTGGCTCCTGGCAGCGACTCATGGTCCTCCGCCACGATCTTGGTCTCGCATACCATCTTGGGAGACAGATAATGCATGCAAACTGGCCGGGGAACAAAAGAGGCTGGGAAGGGAGGACGAGCAGGACCTCCTCGCCGAGCGGTGGCTGCGCTGCGAGCCTCTCACTGCTGCGGAGCGGAGCGAGCAGGCGGCGGCAGCCCAGGCGGAAAGGAGCTCCGCCGCATTTTGGAGAAGTATTTATAATGCAGCAGAGCCGATGCAGTTTGGAGTGGGGGTCCCCCCCAGGGTCCTAGCGTCCTTGCCATTGGTTGGCAAGGGTCACCATGTGCTCCTGCTTCACAGAGTGGGTGTGTGTGGCGGGCAGCAGCACCGCCTCCTCACTGGGCTGGGGGTGGCACATTACTACAGCATTTCCTTCCCACTTTTTATGTCACCTTTTTCACACTCCGGATCCTGCTGAGGCTGACAGAAATCGGTGCCATATGTTGGAGGTGGGGAGAGAATGGGATGGACTTGGGGGGGGGGGAGAAGGAAATGAAAATGAGAACCCAATCCTATGCATGCCTACTCAGAAGTAAGCTCAATTCAGAACTCAATGGGGCTTGCTCCCAGGAAAGTGTGCAAAGGATTGCAGTCTAAGGGCCAAATCCTATCCAACTTCGCAGCACTGGTGCAACCATGCCAATGGGGCATGCACTGCACCCTGTGGTGAGGGGCAATCCCAGAGGCCTCTTCCAGGTAAGGGAACGTTTATTCCCTTTCTTTGGAGCTGCACTGCACTGCACTGCACCAGCACTGGAAAGTTTTGGGCCCTAAGGGCCCAATCCTATCCAATTTTCCAGTGCTGGTGCAACCATGCCAATGGGGCATGCAATGCATCCTGTGGTGGGGAGGCAGTCACAGAGGCCTCCTTAAGGTATGGGAACATTTGTTCCCTTGCCTCAGGACTGCGTTGTGGCTGCACCAGTACTGGAAAACTGGATAGAATTGGGCCCCAACCCTTTAAAAAAAGGGACTATAAGAACACGACAAATATACTGTATTTTCTGGGGGAAGTCGGAACCAAACGAATACCCACTCTGTATTCTTTTGCAAGTACATGCGAATTAGTTTGGATTCTTGTAAGCCTCGGTGAGGCCATCAATTTAAAAGCAGTTTATTAAATATGTTAGGTAAGAATACTGTCAGTCGTCTTTTTGCATGTCCATGTTTTGAGTCTGCTGCCTGCTACAAAAGCTGATGCTAAAACCCATCACATTTAGGTATATTCTATGTATAGAATGTACACTACACTGTACTGTGTACAGGACAGTGTTCATGAATTAGCTTTAAGGTCTCCCAACGAAAGAAGGCAGATCTGAGGCTAGAATAGCCAGGGAGCCTTCGAGCCCAATCCTATGCCTGCCTACTCAGAAGTAAGTCCCATTATAATCAATGGGGCTTACTCCCAGGTAAGTGTAGATAGGATTGCAGCCTTCATCAACACTTGCTTCCCACATTATTTGCATCACTTTTGAAGCCTCGACTCCCCCCCCCCCAATGTCTCCTCGGAATTCCCATATAAGTGGGATTTTCTCCCAGGTGAGCGCGCATAGGGTTACAGCCTGGAAATAACTGACAATGACACGACAGCAGCACAAACTCCTAACTTTCAGCCCAATCCTATCCATACTTTTCTGGGAGTAAGCCCCACTGACTCTACTGGGACTTACTTCTGAGTAGACATGCATAGGCTTGGGCTGTCTGATGGCTGCGTTTTGTTCTTAAGGTTGCCACCCTATGCAGGCTTACTTGAGAGTAAGCCCCACTGAACTCCGAACAGAGGTGCTTCGGCTGCAGGAGCGCAAAGTTGGCGTCCCCCCTTTCCCCCGTGGCGAGGCCACATCCAGCTGCTCTCTTTTCTCAGCGGTGATTGGATGAGTCATTCACCACTGCGGTACTTTATAAGTGCTTATTAACACTTTCCTGGGCTTGTGCGCAGAATCCCTCTGCCTCCACGACACCTCGCTCTGGAGCTGCAGAGAGGAGGCTGTCATGTGGGGCGGGCAACGGAGTGCACCTTTTGGAGGGCTCTTCCTAGGAGGACGTTCCACCAGATCAAAGGGATGCTTTTATTCTAGTGCTGCAGAAGCCACCCCCCTCTTCCTCTCTTCGCCTTATTTCTCGGGCTAAGGGGGGGGAGGAAGGGCGGGTTAAGGCTGCAATCCTATCACCTGGAGTAAACTCCATTGACTATAATGGGACTTACTTCTGAGTAGACAGGCCTCGGAGTAGGCTCTGAGGCTACAATTGTACCCACACTTTCCTGGGAGTAAGCCTCGTTGACTATAATGGAACTTACTTCTGAGTAGATATGCCTAGGATGGGGCTCTGGGACTACAATCCTATCCACTCTTTGCTGGGATTAAGTCCCATTGATTATAATGGGACTTACTTCTGAGTAGACATGCATAGCCTTGAGCTTCGAGGCTACAATCCTACCCACACTTTCCTGGGAGTAAGCACCACTGACTATAATGGAACTTACTTCTGAGTAAATATGCTTAGGATGGGACTCTGGGGCTACAATCCTATCCACACCTTCCTGGGAATAAGTCCCTTTGGCTATAATGGGACTTGCTTCTGAGTAGGCATGCCTAGGATGGGGCTCTAAGAGGTGCAAGCCTCTTTCCTTCGAAGACACTCTGCCTCCTAACAGGGGGTTGTAGCTTCTCCAGCCAGCGGGCGGCTCCCAAGGTTTAAACCTCTCAGTTCCTCCTCAGTTCCTTGCAGTAGCTCCGCTTCCCAGAGGAGGGGTAGGGTCCTATGGGACACACACCCCTCTTAGGGAAATAGGTTATCCTTTTGGGGTCGTAAGGTCAGACCAGTTAGGAATGGAAGGGGCTGCAACAGCTGGAACCTGCGCTCGAAGAACGATCCTGAACCCACCAGCCCCTGACGCTCCAGCCTCCTGCGGGACCGAGCCCAGACGGTGAACTCTGCTTGGCTCCTCTGCGGCTGAGGAAGAGGAGGAGGAGAGTCCCTCTTTCTCACCCTTCCCTGCTGGCTGCTTAACTGCCCAATCCCATGCTCAGAAGTCAGTGGGGTTTACAGCCCAAGCTTCTGCATGTCTACTCAGAAGTAAGTCCCATTATAGTCAGTTAGGCTTACTCCCAGGTAAGTGTGCATAGGATTGCAGTCTCACTCCTAGATAAAGGTACATAGGATTGCAGCTTAAGTCCCGCTCCATCCTTCTCTTCTTTGGCTGACCACTTCTTCCCTTTCTGTGCCTAGTCCAGTTCCTTGGCGCAGCAGCAGAAAATCAAATGATAAAGCTTTTCCTGGGCTGTACCACTTCTGGCTGCGGGTGGAGAGTGACAGGCCCGGATGCTTCCTTGCAAACCCCCCCAATCTTTCTTTGCATGCGGCCCCCTGCCTAGCCTTCTCCCTCTGCGCAACTCAGCATTGGTTTCTGCATTTGTTGGTACCTTACCTAAATTTGCTTCCTCTCTTCCCCCCCAACCTGTGGTACCTTCAGGAGCGCTGCAGACAGAAATGTGATGCAACCCCCTGAGTGAACAGAGGAGGCTCAGAGCCCCACTGCTATGTCTACTCAGAAGTAAGTTCCATTATAGTCAATGGGGTTTACTCCTAGGTAAGTGTGGGTAGGATTGCAGCTTCAGTCAAGTTTATCAAGAGCCCAAGCCTATGCATGTCTACTCAGAAGTCAGTCCCATTCTAGGCAATGGGGGGCTTACTCCTAGGTAAGTATGGATGGGATTGCAGCCCGAGCCCAATCCTGTGCATGTCTACTCAGAAGTAAGGTCCATTATAGTCAATGGGGCTTACTCCTAGGTAAGTGTGGATGGGATCGCAGCCCGAGGCGCCAAGTGTGCATTGCTCAAATGAATGGCAGGCGGGGACACCAGGATGCCCCTTTGCCCATATCTGGCCCAACCACGACACTTACGAAGCACCAGTCGCCACCCTGGCGTCCTCCTTCGGGCGGGAGCATGCGCCTTGCAGCCTGGGTGCAGGTGGAGCTGCGAAGAGGCGCTGCAGCGCGGCTCTCAATGGAGGGGGTGGAGCTGTGGGCAGGCCAGTTCGAGCTGGGTAGGGAGAAAAGCCTTCGCCCCTCCCACCCTCTTCGATGCTGTGGGTCCCAGGCTTCTCTGCAAGGCTGGAAGAGCCGTTTCCTAGTGGACCATAGCAGGCAGGCTTCTCCAGCAGAAGGTGCTGGGAATTCTGCAGGGATAGACTGCAGTCCTATCCACACTTACCTGGGAGTAAACCCCATTGACTCTAATGTGACTTGCTTCTAAGTAGACATGCATAGGATGGGGATCTAAGCATGATGGAAGAGGGTGAAACGCACAACTACTGCCTTTAAAACAAGTTGTGCAGCAAGCATGTGTGCCACGCACTTCCACCCGTTTTCAGTTTTATATGGTGAGAATATTTGTCCTTGTAAGTCTGAGAAACCATCACTGCTAGATCAGTGCTGATTTGTGATAGACAGAGGATCATGATTTCTCAAGGGGAAACCACACAAAATTATCTTATCCTACAGGCGGATACTCCCAATTACCTGACAAAATGCGGAAGTTCTGCACAATCCTAGGCATGTCTACTCAGAAGTAAGTCCCACTGTGTTCAGTGGTGCTTTCTTCCAGGAAAGCGTACATAAGATCACAGTCTTCTGGTTATTATACTAGCACACCAGCTGGAAGCACATGTTTGCCAGCAGCTGACTTCTGCACACTCCTGCCCCCTCCTTTAGGGTGGAGGTGTAGGATATTTCAGTTTCAGGTTGAGTGTCAAACACTCAGATAATCAGCAGTTAATGGAGAATAGCAGATCCCTGCTAATTAGAACAATCTCTGAAAATCCGTTTTGTTTAAACATTGTTTTTCCAAACAAAATCTAATTTCTGTAAGTTCAGGTTTGCTAATGCTGCAGTTCAAGGAAAAAACCTTTGGACCAGATACTTTTGAGTAAACATAAGAACATGCTGCACATCATAATTTTAAGCTTAAAGTTCAAGATATGAAGACTCAGAATGATTTTACACTTATTTAAATGTCCAATAGTCCTCCTTGGTTGGATGCTTTAAAAAAGCAGTGACACTCTTGATGATTATATAATTGAAATAGGTCTCCATTAACCAAGGAAAACATTTACTGTTTTTGCTCTTTGAAGAATTCTGTGAGCACAATCCAGCTCCTTGTTCTCTATGTGAAGGTAATATAATCCTGGGAGGATTTTATCATTTGATTCAGCTGAATATTTTAAAGTGGCTGGAAGGGCTTTTCTATATTGACTTGGTAACTGTTCCTTAGCTTTATGGGTGTCTAGTCACCATCTCCCTCTTGCTTTTCTGCCCCCCTTCATCCTCACCCACACTGGGTCTGGGGTGCTGAATTCATAGAGGAGAAGGAACAGGAGCTCCCATGGAAGGTCAATTTACATATATTGTCCTAATTCTGGCTGTTACAAAGGAGTCTCTGAACAGGAAATGCAACTCATGCTTCCTGTTCCAATCACCCACCAACCTATTAAAATGTCTGCAGTTGCTCTGTGTGTCATGGGATAGAGATGTGTGAGATAATAATCAATGCGCCTCTTATCGGTCCCTGCAGCGGAGGGAGTGTGAATGAGTGATATGTTGGAGATTGATAGCTGTTGCACTGGCTGACAGAGCAATAAGGTATACACATCAAGAGTACTTCTTAATATTTCTTTGGTGTTCTGGTTACTGGTTTGTCCTGGATATTCACTAGAAAATCAAGGCAAAGGGCCAGAACCTGGCAAGGAAAACAGCAGCTGTTACCCTGCGCATGCCAGATCTCATCTGATCTCGGAAACTAAGCAGGGTCAGGCCTGGTTAGTACTTGGATGGGAGACCGCCTGGGAATCATGGGTGCTGTAGGCTTATACCATAGTCTTTCGAGACTGAAGGTTGCCAACCAACTGGCAAGGAAAAATGCTCAGGGAGAATATGAGCCTGCCTTCTTGTCATGTCTTTGGATGCGAAAGGCTGTCCCTGTGGTATGAGGCGTGAATGTCTTTGGGGAAAGGGTAGGGTTGTTTGCCCTGGCTGAAGATATTCCTGGATATTTTTTCTAACATGATATAATGTTGGAATTCCTTGACACCCTTTTTAAAATTTCCAGGATTGCTTTCAGTAATCAAGAAGAGATGGATGCCAGTTCTTGGATACTCCAGGCCAATCCTGGAGGGGTTCTGCTTATCATTAATAATGGATGAGGTATGTAAGTCCTTACATCTTTAAAGGAGTCTTATTTGTTCCAACCTACCTTACTGTCAGTTTTCCCAGCCTCTTCCTCAAGGCTTAAACCTGACAATGAGCAAGCCAAGCCTATCTGATCTTAAACACCTAATCATGCTCTGTCATTCTCCCTGCATGCTTTGTACACTTTGCATTAAAAGGGTCAGTATATCACAGAAACCTATACCTTCTGCCAAAGTATTTGAAAATTATCTCTAACAAAAACTGGTTTATGCAGCCTGTATAAATTATGTAAATAAATCAATTTACATATTTATGTGTTTTGGAGAATTCTGTTTTTAGTACATAATCATGGGGCGGGACAAGGATCTGTGCAGGGGACAGTACTGCAACATGACTACTAGAACTCTTCTTCAGTGCCCATCTGGTCTCTTTCACCAACTATTGTCTGTACACTTCCAAAACCACCTTTGCAGCTATTGTTTCTTTGTTGGCAGCATCCATTTTCATTATCATGTCCTTCCTCCAAAGAGCTGAGGGCAACGTGCACAGGACTATCCATTTTATCTGCACAACGATCCTGTGAGGAGAATTAGGCTGAGATAAAGTGACTGGCCTAGGCCTAATTCAGTTATTTTAGCAGGCAACTCTGTTGATCATGCTCTCCTCTCTTGTCCTTCAGACAAATTGCCTTCATCTGACTCTTGTGTTCGTGGCTATTCTTGTTTGTTTTTCCCTCTTAGTGGCTTTCTTTTCCTTTCTCATTCCCTTCCCATGGATCAGTTTTTTGTCCCTGTCTATTTTCTCTATATATTATTATTAATTACGCATTTTTGTACTTCTGATTTTAAAATCTTACATATGGCAGCTTACAACATAAAAATGTAAAACACCAAAAATGAAAAGAAAACATACTATATAAAACTGCAGAATTAAAATATCAGTACCAAATAGAATCCCAAAACAGAGGGTAGGCCAATCCTATGCCCCAGTGCCACCACAAGGTACAGCGGCACCAAAATGGCTGCCGCTGTATCCTGTGGCACTGGGGCAGCCACCAGAGTCTCCTTGAGGTAAGGGAATGGGGTAAGCGAACACATCCAAGAGGTGTTCTGAGGCCCACGGACGCTACGCATGGCCTCCCCATGCCTCAAAACTAGAAGTGTCTTTCTGAGCCTCCAGGAGGTCTCTAGGAGGCCTTCTGAGGTACAGGGAGGCCATGCCCCACGTCTTAGAACACCTTCCAGATGTGACCAGAAAATCCAGATGTGTCCACGAGGTCAAGTGAGGCCCTCCAGTGCAGGTTGGCATCCATACTGAATCAAATCCATGGGTGTCAAACCTGCGGATAAGGAGCACCCGCTGTATATTTATAAATTTTCTTAAATAAAAAAATATTTATAGGAATGTTTAAAAAATGCAGTTCATTCTTCCAATAAAATAAACGGGGGGGGGGGAGGCACAGACGAAATTGTGATGAAATGAATGCAATTTTAAAAAATGAAAACCAAAATGAATGACATTTTGAACTATGAAAATGAACAGAGAAAGAAAACACCCCAGACAAACAGAGCTAGGCACCTTACGTTAATGGAGAAATACTGTGCAGCTAAGGGAGCTGCTGAACAGAGAGCATTATTATTGCATCACAACATTCATTACAACCTTCCAGATGTTAGCAAGTTCTTAGAGCATGCTTGGATTCAGAGCAACATTTCTCCAATCTGATCAAGGCTTGAGCCTGCCCAATACTATGAGAATTTATTTATTTAGCGTATGGCATATAATACATGGACTTATATATCAGTTAGACTAGATCAAATGTCAATGTCCCGTTCATGCAGCCATTCAAGGACAGAGTTACCTTCAAAGAAAAAGTCAGACCATGGGCCAGTATACGCCCTCAGTTTGCAGCCAGACACAATGCGGTATATGGTTTGGTGGGAGAACCCCAATCACACTGAGGGTTAGATACTAGCCCCCATTTAAACACTGAGTGCTGACTATGAGAAAAGGAGCCCTGATGAAATGAGTCGAAAACACTGTCTAACAAGAAGAAGACTGTCCAAGTGTTGTAGGCTTCAGCAACAGGACTGTGAGCATCTTTGCAGGTCAAAAAAGAATGTCAGGTAAAGTTTATATACAAGAACACCAGCACTTGGGAACTCTTTTGGTGCACTACATATTTACCTACAAATCAGAATCATTTCTATTGAAGAAAAATTAATGACACCATACCACCTTTCCAGTTAACAAAACCATGGAGGTACTCTTTTCACATACCTGGTTTGGTGTGCTAGATCTAAGCAAGAAACAAAAAAGTACCTGAGAAGAGAGCTAACATGTTGTCTGGCATTTTGTGCAATATTCCTTCTTCTGGATAAGACCAACTGTGCCCAGACCATTCTTTGGATAGCATATTTCTGGTGTGACTTTTCTCAGGTGCTCTAGAACAGCCATTTTCAACCACTGTGCCATGGCACACTGGTGTGCTGCGAGTGGTCCACAGGTGTGCCACAGGAATTTTGGGGAAGGACATTTATTAATAGGGCAAATGGGAGATGTGAGCCCCCCACTGGCAGCATGGTGTGCCTTGTTAATTGTCAAAAACCTGGTGGTGTGCCTTGACCATTTTAGTGCCTCGTCAGTGTGCCATGAGTTGAAAAAGGTTGAAAATCTCTGCTCTAGAAGAACTTCATCCAAGATCCCACTCTACCTGTCTAAGATAAGGATTCTGACTTCTGCAGAGCCAAAAAAAATTAGAGCAATTTTTTCCAATTCAACATCTCTTTCTTCCAAATATTCACAGTTTCGTCATTTTTCCTGCTATATATGATGTTTGGAGACTGAGGGGAAAAGTATATAAATACTGAATTTTGTTCCAGCTCAGGCAAACTGGTTTATCACCTATCAACCCACTTTACTTCTGTGGAAAGCAGATAGTATAATTATAGAACTCCTGCCTGTTGTATATCCCAGTAGAATATGAGTATTGAATACTGAGTTTCCTTACAGAAAAATGTGTTGAAAGCCTTGATGGACAGCACAACCATAGCACTGGATTATGCTGCACTCTTCACCAGGCTCTGGAATGTAGGAGACACTTGAGAACTTGTAGGAATGGGATGAATCTGTCTTTGGCTTTTATTTAAACCTGGAAGAGGGCTAAAAGAATGGCAGCTGGCTTGAATGAAACAGCATCCAATTAATGTCAACTGCCATTCCATTTGTTTCCATTCAGGGTTTGGAAGCAGGGCAGTGTAGTCTTTCACGGGCTTGCTGTGTCAGCATATGTATGGCTTTAGTGCAATTCTACTCTCCACGAGACCCGCCTGACTCTGAACTGTTGAAGAGCCATCTTATCCTCCAGATCCCAAGATCCGAGACTGCAAGGATATGTCATGGGGGAATGAGGAGGGCAAGGATGAAGTTCCTCTGTGGAATAGAATGCCAAGGCATGCAGAGTCCTCTTTTCTTGAGCAGCCAGGATTTGATAGCATTGCAGTCCCTTCTAGTTTCATGGAAGAAAAAGATAGCTCTGAACTCCGGCATTTATATGAGCATTGAGAATGACATCCCCAGAAGGAAGAGAATCCTGTGGCATCATCTTGCTCCCCTTCAGCACCAAAGGCAGCCACTATATCCTTTGTGCTTCAGAGATGAATAGGTTCCAACAGTGGCATCGCTAAGGGAGTACAGCGGGTAGTAATTGCACAGGGCAGCAAGCTTTAGGTGGGCAACAACCTGAGCTTGACACAAGTGGCCAAAATTGTGAAAACCTTGGTATTTTCAAATAATACCATAATGTTATGTATCATTCTATGCAGAATTTAATGCAGAATGCAATGAAACAAACCGTCTCAAAATATCTCCAGTGTTTCTCAAACTGTGGGTTGGGACCCACTAGGTGGGTCCTGAGCCCATTTCAGATGGGTCCCCATTCATTTCAATATTTTATTTTTAATATATTAGACTTGATACTACCATGGTATGTGACTGCATTTGGGGAAATGTTACAGACCCGTACTTTTAACAAGCTGCTATGTATATTCTTTTAACAATGTTAGTAAATGGGACTTTTATTAGTGCAGAAAAGTGGGGGGGGGAAAGTGTGTGCGTCTTATGGAGCGAATACTGGAAAAAAAAAAACCTCGGCCCCAGCCCTGGCCCCGCCCGCTTGATCTGCTCTGCAGTCAGAGGCTACTCAGAAGTAATTCTCAGAGTCAGTGGGGCTCACTCCCAGGAAAGCGTGGGTGGGGTGGCAGTCTGCCCAAGCCCAATTGTCTACTCAGAAGTAAGTCACAGAGTCACTGGGGCTCACTCCCAGGAAAGCATGGGTGGGGTGGCAGTCTTGCTGCCCAATCCTGTGCATGCCTACTCTGAAGTAAGTCCCATTAGAGTCAGGGGGGCTTACTCCCAGGAAAGCCTCTCTCTCCCCCCCCCCCAAGCCTGGAGCATCACAGACTCTTTCCCCCCCCCAAGCCTGGAGCATCACAACTTCTCTCTTCCCCCCCCAAGCCTAGAGCATCACAGACTCTTTCCCCCCCCCCCAAGCCTGGAGCATCACAACTTCTCTGCAACACAAACACTTTCCCCCCTCTCTCACACACACAGGCTGCCCCCTTCTCTTACACACACAGATGCTCTGCCCCCCCACACACTCACACAGCAGGGGAGGGGCACTTTCACTCACCTCATCCAGCATCTGAATGTATGCCCCCCCCCATCACAAAGAAAAAACTGTCTCCTTGGTCAGAATGCCAGTGTTTGCTTATTGCACAAACCCCAGGTAAGGCTCGGTTCTCACCATAAATCCAGAGGTTTGTTGTGTCTTGAGAATTCAAGTTGTGGTTGGACTTTCCACTTGTTCATTTGTATTGGAATCACGGAAGAACTGGCGAGGAGGTAGATGTGGTGTCAGCAGTGGCCCCTTTAAGGGTAAGGCCTGGGCATTCAGCAGAGTGTGCTGCACAGCTGCAGCCACTGGAAGGCAATAAGGCCCTCAGGGATATAAGGAGTACCTGAGGCAGAAAGGGTTTGGGTTTTGAAGGAGTGGAGACTGACTGGGTTTATTGAATTTGGAATCTGACTGTGGATTGTGACTGGACTTGGATACCCTGATGGATTTGACTGACCTTGGACTGTAATTTGGCTTATAATAATAATATACAGTATTTATATACCGCCTTTCTTGGTCTTTATTCAAGACTTTATTTAAGGCGGTTTACACAGGCAGGCTTATTAAATCCACGCAGGGATTTTTACAAATTGAAAGAAGGTTCTCTCTTTCAAGAACCACCACATTCGAGCTGTTGCACTCCGATCTGGTTTAACATTCTGGCCTCCATCCTCCCACGCTCCGAGCAGATGGAACAGCTCAGCTGCAGCTTGCCAGCTGCTTCAAGGTCGCACGGTGCCGGTGGCCTCGAACTGGTGACCTTGTGGATGTTAATCTTCAGGCAAATGGAGGCTCTACCCTCTAGACCAGACCTCCTGCCCTTATTGGTTCTGGACTCTGATTTGGTAACTCTGATTGATGGGACTGATTTACTTGGCATCTGTGGACTGGAACTGGACTCACTTTTGCTTGCTGCACTGGTGAGTTGCACAAGGGGGACTGATCAGCCTTAAGTGGGCACAAGGCCCAGTGGATTGGGATTTGGCAGAACATCATTGTAGCAGAAAGATAATGTGATCCCCTATTTGTGTGCACCTGCTTTTGTGAGCTTCATAAATTCTGACTAGCGATGATGAGTTCTTGGGGTTTCCAGAAAACTAGAGTACTCAAACCTTTAAGTCTCTCCATTTGTTAATGACAGTGATAATGGTTCTTAATGCCACCGTTGACTGCTGTTCACTTTACATGGTTCAAATGTTATTCTGTTATAGTTATTTTATTACACTATTTGGTTCAGAATATTTTTTTCCTGTTTTCCTCCTCTAAAAACTAGGTGCGTCTTATGGTCAGGTGCGTCTTATGGAGCGAAAAATATGGTAAATGGGACTTTTATATAGTCCCATATATACTCCTGGGTAAGTGTGGATAAGATTGCAGCCTAGGAGTCCTAAAAATTTTCCTGCTTGATGATGTCACTTCCGGACATGAAACCACTTCCGGTGGGTCCTGACAGATTCTCATTCTAAAAAGTGGGTCCCGATGCTAAATGTGTGAGAACCACTGCTCTAGTCCATCAAAAGTTATAGCCAAATAACCAGAAAATTAAAACACAACTGCACAACTGTAACAAAAACTGGATTTTCTTAACTCAAAACTTACCAATGACACTGATTGTTCCAAGAGCCAATTAGGTGTTGTTATGATACAGCAAGGAACCAATAAGGTGTTAATATGGGGGGAGCTTTGGGGGAGGCAGCAGAGCAAGGAGGTGGTGAGTTGCTGGGGGGAAGAGGCAGATTGTCAGCAATTTTCACTTTTTTAAACGCCCAGGCATGATGTTACTTCTGGGGCATCATTTTGAGCTCAGCGCAGGGCTACACAATCATTAGCTATGCCACTAGTTCCAATGCTGCTATACCAGCAGCTGTGACACCGGCTCAATGTAATTGCAATCCTATGCACACCCTAAGTACAAAAGGAAGTAAAACAATATGAGTAGAAATAAGAAATAACTGAACAACCCCAAAACCACTCTCTCAGTGTCACAGGCAACCCTAATAACCCCTGAATCCATGTTTTGCACATTGACAACACCCCAACATTATCAATAGAAGTAAAGCATGAATCAGTGTACAGAAGATGGGAGGGACATCATGGTGATATCTCAGTCCATATCTTCTCTTGTGCATAATGCATAAACAGTGCCAAGAAGAGTGCACGCCATCAGCCTTGAGAGGCCATGACTCTGCAGGTGGGAGAGCAGCAACTGACACCAACAGCCACAAGCTCTAGGACTTTTCTTAGGCATGAGCTTGAATTCCCTGGTGGGCCAAACAAAGCCAGACACCACTGCACATACCTGTTTTGACAGGGAAGGAGAGCTGCCATTTCATTCTTAATAGCCATCCCTCCCCACAGCCCACTGGGTAGGAGGCTTGAATGTGCAAACCATGAGTAACAGGATCACATAGGAGAAGGGCTTCAGTCTCACTGCGACGCCAAGGATGCCACAAATGATGTGTGCTTGAACTGCACACGGCGCCTTTGTGCTGGTGACTAAGAGAGGGAACAAACATTTTGCAAAGGCACAGAAAAACAAATTCATTCTGTAACAGTAAGCTGTACTATGAGTTGGCTGATGTAGTTCAGTGGAAAACAGGAGAGGTGGATTTGAGTTCTGTTCCCAGAAGATACAAAGGTAGCTCCACAAGCAGCACCTACATTTTGAGTATCCTCCTGGTTACAATGAGGGCCAGAGACATAATGCTGGAGATCCATGTGAAGGATCTCTTGTGGGTATCTGCTTACTTCAAAGCAGCGCTGTGGGTTTACCAGTTTGAATAAGGAAGTAGCTCTGACAGATGGGGTGTTTTAATTCTTTTCCCCTGTCCCGACCATTTTCTTTTACCTAAATTGCCTTTCAGTGTCTGCAGCTCTCTTCTTCCTGCCACACCTGAACTAACAGCAGCTTAAGGGAGGTGCAGCTTAGACTAGGAAAACAGCATGGGTGATTCAGATTGAAGGGTGATTTAGATCAGAGGAACTTGGAGCTCCTAGACAACGGACCCCCTACTGAAGGAGCTCTAGGTGGAGCTGTGGCACAATGCAACAGCACGGGCTCAGGATGGGCAGGAGGTCTGGTCTAGAGGGTAGAGCCTCCGTTTGCCTGAAGATAACAGCTGAAGGTCGCCAGCTCGAGGCCACTGGCACCATGAACAGCGAGACCTTGAAGCAGCTGACAAGCCAAGCCAAGTTTTTCCATCTGATCTTTGGCCGCCCTTCAAGTGAGAGATGAAGGATTGTCAGCTTGCGTGGGAGGAAACTGGAGGCCAGAATGTGATACCAGATCATAAAAGGATCCACCTGAAATGTTGTAGTTCTTGAAAGACAGAACTTTCTTCAATTGTAAAAATCCCTATAGGGATTTAGTATAGCCTGCCTGTGTAAATCGCCTTGAAATAAAGTCTGAGGAGAAATCTGATGACCATGAAAGGCGGTATATAAATACAAAAAAAAAAATGTATGAAGCACAGGATCTCTTTAGCAATTTCAGGATCTCTTTTTCTAGCTACTGATTCCTGGGATGGGAAGAGCCATGCACCCTACCTGAGGCAGTGCAGTGCTCATGGACAAGTGGCATCTCTCTGACCCCTGCCTGCCTTATTCAGCCAGACTTTGGGGTGCTGCTAACTTTGCCCAGCCCCTTCCATCCCATCCAGCCATTATATGGCATTGCCAGAATATCTGCTGGCTTCATTCTGGCAGAATTCATCAGATTTCCTACCCCACCCTCTAGCAATCCATTTCATGACAGCACTGCAGCCTAGCTCACCAGTTCAGCAGAAGACATGAGGGGCATCAGGACGACATTCAGTTGTTTGGACCTGCTGTCCATGTTGGTGCTCACACTCTGCATGCTCCCAGAAGAATTTCGCATGTAGGCATGTAGAAGTTGTCCCTGAGTAAACAAGGTTGTTGGCAACACAAAGAAGTGCCCTGCCCTATTAATTACAGTGAAAATCTTCACAGCCAAATAGCAATGTAATCCTAACCTTTCTAGTTCTCTGACAGTGCAGTCCTAAATTGCAGCCCCGCTGGTGCAGTGGTCTCTGTGCCAGCCAAAAGAGTCATAAGTTATTATTATTATTATTATGATTGTTGTTGATTTGTAATTTGCCTTTTTGCCTGAAGGGCACCCAAGGCGACTCATAAAGCACATTTGTGACCCCGTGTAAATACGAGGTAGGCAGCGCCAGCAGGAAGGCCTGTGGTGCCCTGCTGGTGATGTATCCAGACCCCTGGCCACTGCAAAGGCACCGGTGCTGTATCTAGACTCCTGGCCACCAGCAAAGGTAAGAATTCCACTGAGTGGGGCAGGGGCTTGAGGAGCGTGAGGGAGGGCAGTCCGAAGGTGGGAAGGGGGTGTTTCTGGTTAAGGTAGGGCAGATTGGGCCTGGGAGGAGGTCAGAATCAGCAGAGACATCCTCCGCCATATCCTAACCCCTTCCCGGGTCAGCCAGCATTACCCTGGGCTGCGTGGACTTCCACCAGCTATATAGCCCCATAGGGCTGGCTGGGGCATTTCTCGGGGTAAGGGGAAAAATATCCTTTTACCTCGATGAGACTTCCAGCTGCCTCCTAGCCTGCGCTGGATACAATAAAGGCCATGCGACCTAGTTGCACCACTGCAGGTTAGGACTGGTCTGTGAGACTACTTTGCCAAGACTTGAGAAGTTACAATATGAAACAGCTTATGGAGGATGTGTGAGGTGCCTGCAACACTCAGAGACCTTTCAAAATACAGAGTTTCCTGTTTCCTATTCAATACCTTTTAAAATTCATAGAAGTGCTTTGTAGAATGCTATGGTTGATTGTGAATATTGGATGCTGTGATTTTATACACACACACCTTGGTACAGTTAAACTTAACCAGGAGACTTGATGACCATATTTGGGTGCAAAGCACGCAACACAAGAATGTGCAAACACCTGAGTATTTTGTGGAAGGTATAATTGGACCCAGATGGTCACAAAACACTGTCTACTTCCTCCTAGCTGTAGTAAATATCTATAGCAGGGGTGTCAAACGTAAGGCCTGTGGGCTGAATGAGGCCCCCAGAAGCAATTTATCCAACCTCCATTATAATTGGGCTCTCCCAGAGTGATAATTGGACTCTCTTGAAAATTATGAGCAAGATTTGCACCTTTTCTCTTCTGTTATTTGCAGCTAATGAGTTTCTATGTGAGAACAAGGTGCTTATTTCTGGCAGTCATCTGCCTGAATGATGTCACTTTTTGCTTAATGATGTCACTTCTGGCCCTTAGCAGGCACCATGAATACTACTTTGACCCTCTGTATGAAATGGGTTTGGCATTCAGTTTTACTGAAACGGGTTTGGCATCCCTGATCTATAGCCTCTTGACTTTCTGAATCAGTCTTTGCTCTGTTAGTGTATAAAGTACGCAATGGACCAAACCCTGGTTTGCAACTCAACCAGGAACTGCAATACTGGCTCCCATTAACAGAACATTGACAAAATATATGTCTCAGTCACAAGTTTGTCATGCTCACATTTCACAGCTGTTGGTGACTGTCAGATCAGGTTCTCCCCTCTCATAAGAACAGCCCCACTGAATCAGGCCATAGGCCCATCTAGTCCAACATCCTGTATCTCACAGTGGCCCACCAAATGCCCCAGGGAGCACACCAGATAACAAGAGATCTCATCCTGGTGCCCTCCCTTGCATTGGCATTCTGACATAGCCCATTTCTAAAAGCGGGAGGTTGCACATACACATCATGGCTTGTAACCTGTAATGGATTTTTCCTCCAGAAACTTGTCCAATTCCCTTTTAAAGGCGTCTAGGCTAGACGCCATCACCATATCCTGTGGCAAGGAGTTCCACAGACCAACCACACGCTGAGTAAAGAAATATTTTCTTTTGTCTGTTCAAACTCTCCCAACACTCAATTTGAGTGAATGTCCCCTGGTTCTGGTGTTATGTGAGAGTGTAAAGAGCATCTCTCTATCCACTCTGTCCATCCCCTGCATAATTTTGTATGTCTCAGTCATGTCCCCCCTCAGGCGCCTCTTTTCTAGGCTGAAGAGGCCCAAATGCCGTAGCCTTTCCTCATAAGGAAGGTGCCCCAGCCCAATAATCATCTTAGTTGCTCTCTTTTTCACCTTTTCCATTTCCACTATGTCTTTTTTTGAGATGTGGCAACCAGAACTGGACACAATACTCCAGGTGTGGCTTTACCATAGATTTGTACAACGGCATTATAATATTGGCCATTTTGTTCTCAATACCTTTTCTAATGATCCCAAGCATAGAATTGGCCTTCTTCACTGCCGCCGCACATTGGGTCGACACTTTCATCGACCTATCCACCCCCCCCCCAACATCTCTCTCCTGATCTGTCACAGACGGCTCAGCACCCATCAGCCTATATCTAAAGTTTTGATTTTTTTGCCCCAATGTGCATGACTTTACACTTGCTGACACTGAAGTGCATCTGCCATTTTGCTGCCCATTCTGCCAGTCTGGAGAGATCCTTCTGGAGCTCCTCACAATCACTTCTGGTCTTCACCACTCAGAAAAGTTTGGTGTCATGTGCAAACATAGCCACCTCACTGCTCACCCCTGTCTCCAGGTCATTTATGAAGAGGTTGAAAAGCACCAGTCCCAGGACAGATCCTTGGGGCACACTGCTTTTCACTTCTCTCCATTGTGAAAATTGCCCATTGACACCCACTCTCTGTTTCCTGGTCTTCAACCAGTTCTCAATCCAGGAGAGGACCTGTCCTCTAATTCCCTGACTGTGGAGTTTTTTTAGTAGCCTTTGGTGAGGAACTGTGTCGAACGCCTTCTGAAAGTCCAGATATATAATGTCTATGGGTTCTCCTGCATCCACATGCCTGTTGACCTTTTCAAAGAATTCTATAAGGTTCGTGAGGCAAGACTTACCCTTACAGAAGCCATGCTGACTCTCCCTCAGCAAGGCCTGTTCGTCTATGTGTTTTGAGATTCTATCTTTGATGAGGCATTCCACCATCTTACCCGGTATGGGTGTTAGGCTGACCGGCCTATAGTTTCCCGGGTCCCCCCTCTTTCCCTTTTTAAAGATTGGTGTGATATTTGCTATCCTCCAATCTTCTGGCACTGTGGCTGTTTTGAGGGACAAGTTGCATATTTTAGTCAAGAGATCAGCAGCTTCATTCTTCAATTCCTTAATAACCCTTGGATGGATGCCATCAGGGCCCGGTGACTTATTGATCTTTAATTTATCAATGAGGTCTGAAACATCTTCTCTTTTAACCTCTATGTGACTTAATTCCTTGGTCAGGAGGGGCCGTTTGGGCAGCATTATCTGCCCGAGGTCTTCTGCCGTGAAGACAGATGCAAAGAACTCATTTAATTTCTCTGCCATCTCTAAGTCTCCTTTTATCTCCCCTTTGCCTTCCTCACCATCCAGAGGGCCAACTGCTTCTCTGGCGGGTTTCCTGCTTCTAACATATTTGAAGAAGCTTTTATTATTCCCCTTAATGTTGCTGGCTGTGCGTTCCTCATAGTCTCGCTTGGCCTCCTGTATTACCTTCTTACATTTCTTTTGCCACAGTATGTTCCTTTTTATTCTCCTCATTAGGGCAAGACTTCCATTTACGGAAGGAAGCTTCTTTGCCCTTTACAGCCTCTCTAACTTGGCTGGATTTAGTGGAACCCTTCTTTCTTTGCGGTATACACCTCTGCTGGGCCTCTATTACTGTTGTTTTAAGCAGCCTCCATGCACTCTGGAGAGATTTTTTTTTACCTTTTTACTTTTTACCTTTTACTTTTTACCTTACTTTCTACTTTTACCTTTTTATTTTTTACCTTACCTTTCAACCTCCTTCTAACCAGCCTCCTCATTTGAGGGAAGTCCGCCCGTCGGAAGTCAAGAGTTTTTGTGAGAGATTTGCCCAGTATTCTTCCCTGGATGTGCATGTCAAAACAGATCACAGCATGATCACTGTTCCCCAATGGCTCCGTAACATTGACATCTCTAACCAGGTCCTGAGTACCACACAATATTAAATCCAGAGTCACCTGTCCTCTGGTGGGCTCCATGACTAGCAGCTCTAAGGCACAGTCATTTAGCATGTCAAGGAATCTGGTCTCCTTTTCGTGACCAGAACACGAATTGATCCAGTCAATATGAGGATAATTAAAGTCCCCCATGATTACAATCCTCTCCCTCCTTATCACCTCCCTGATTTGTTTCCTCATTTCAAGGTCCCCTTCTGATTTCTGGTCTGGAGGAGGTTAGTACGCCCCCAGTATTACATCACTCCTCAAGCCTGGTAATTTAACCCACAGAGATTCTACCCACCTTCAATCTCTACATTGCTTAATTCTATCCCTTCCTAAACATAAATAGCCACCCCACCTCCAACAGGCCCCTCCCTGTCCCTCCTGTAGAGTTTATAGCCCAGGATTGTGGTATCCCACTGATTCTCCTCATTCCACCAGGTTTCCGTTATGCCCACTATGTCAATGTTTTCCCTTGTCACCAGACATTCCAGTTCTCCCACCTTTGCTTGTAGACTTCGGGCATTTGCATAAAAGCATTTGTATATGGAATGCCCCAGGATGGGCTGCTTATTCGCTCCTTTGTCTCCGCATCCTCTCATTGTGCCAAACTGTCTATCACATCCCATCACGCTACCACTCCCAATTTCTTCTCCTACTCTGTCTTTGTCTTGTTGTTCTCTAACCTCCCCATCCTCGTCCCATAGGGATGAGGAGTCGCAAACCGGGTGCCCCTCGGCTCCTGTCGGTCTTCCCCCAGGGATCAGTTTAAAAGCTGCTCTGCCACCTTTTTAATGTTATGCGCCAGCAGTCTGGTTTCATTTTGGTTCAAGTGAAGCCCGTCCCACTTGTACAGGCCCCGCTTGTCCCAAAACATTCCCCAGTGCCTAATGAATCTAAACCCCTCCTCCCTACACCACACTCTCATCCACGCATTGAGACCCCTGATCTCCACCTGCCTAGCTGGCCCTGCACGTGGAACAGGTAACACTTCAGAGAATGCAACCTTTGAGGTCCTGGCTTTCAGCTTCCTACCTAATAGCCTAAATTTGGCCTCCAGGACCTCCCGGCTACATTTGCCCACATTGTTGGTGCCGACATGCACCACAACCGCTACCTCCTCCCCAGCGCTGTCTACCAGCCTATCTAGACGAGAAGTGATGTCCGCAACCTTCGCACCAGGCAGGCAAGCCGCCATGCGGTCCTCATATCCGTCGCAAACCCCCCTCTCTATGTTTCTAATAATCGAATCCCCCACTACAAGAAGCCCCTGACCCGCCTCCCGCCGAGGAGTATCCTGAGTGTGTTCAGATACAGGCCCGTCCCCTAGAGAAGGGGTCCCCCCTAGGAGATTTTTTCCCTCCTCTCCAGGATGATGTCCTCCAGCCCCGAGACTTCCCACCCAGGCAGCTGAGGAGCTGCACACCTGAGGTTGGGACGAAGCCTGATCGTCCCCGGAAGTCTCCCCATGGTCCTTCTCTGCCTGCCTCTGCTTCTCCAGGTCGGCCACCAAGGCTTCAAGGGAGCAGACGCATTCCCTGAGACCCTGGAGCTCCTTGCACTGAGGACACACCCATGATATGCCCCAGAGGCATATAGTCATACATGTTACACTTGATGCAAAACACTGAATAGCCCCCACCCTGCTGCTGGCTGTCTGACTGCATAGCTTTTTTTATTGTTTTTATTTACGGGTACTTACAAACCCCTACACTGGTTTGCTGCCCTCTTCTCAAGGGAAGAGAAGGGCAGTGTCTGGGGCCCTGGCTTCCTCGCCCTGCTGCTGAACTCGCCCAGATGCTAAACTTGCAGTGCCTTACCTGGCACTTCGTTCCCAGAGGCGCTGGGTGTCCCAGAGGCCACGCGCCCTTCTGTAGAGAGGCTCACACGGTGGCAGGCACTAGCTTTATACCCCTAGCTAGCTCCTCCTCCCTCCCTCCTTGTTGATTGAAAGGGGGGCTGGTCTTCCCAGGTGAGATTACAAAAGCTCAGGAAGACAAAAGGCTGTTGATGGGCTTAATCCACTCTGCAGGCCCCTGAATGTGTTGCTTGGATTAGCCTAACAGGGCTCATCACCTCCTAAAGGTCAATGACTATGCTAAATTGCCCTGTCTGGTTGGGAACTGGGCCTTCCTAGGTTCTTACCCTCCTATTTCAGTTCTCTTAGGCTGGACTGTTTAACCTCAAGCTAGTTTTTATTTGAATTTATTTGTTTATTTATTTATTTATTGCTCTCACCTAGATCCTGTGTCCCAATTTACTGAACTGTTTAGATTATGTTCTAACTTAGAATAAGTCTAACTTGGGTTAAGTATAGGGTTAATTTAAAACAAAGTAGAAAAGCTTGCTTTCCACTTTATCCTCCTCTGTTTTATTTATTTTTCCAAGTGCCTGACCCTTGGGCTCTTACTCACGAGTAGGACTCTGCTCCTGCTCAGAGTAGACCTATGTACACACCTACGTATTTATTTTTATTGCCCTCACCTAGCTCCTGTGCCCCAACTCGCTGGACCTTAGATTCCCTCCCTTAGGTTAGATTAGGTGCTAACTTAGGTAAGACTTCTAGAAGACTCACTAGCGCCAGTGAATTCTGATGTAGTTCTTCATAAAATTAGAACAATTGGCATCAGTCTGGAGGTGTTGGGATCGCTGCCCAGTATGGCAGCATTCCAATTAATCAAGAAGAGACTTCTTGATATTTATTCACAGAATTTATATAGTACTGCGAGCAAAGTTTGCTCCCCACTGAGCCTTAAAATATCTACAAGAGAAGGCCATTTGTACTTCACTTTGCTGAAGTGCCCCTATGAATGCAGGGCATTTACCCTGGCCAAGTGCAATGTGTTTCTTTCGGCAGTGCAGTTCGGGAGATTTAGCAAGACCTCATATAATGAAAGATATTGCAGATGCAAGTCGGGTAAAATAGAATCTCTTTCCTACATGATCTTACAGTGTACACTTCATGAAACGATCCGTAGGAAATATTTAGCTGCCTAATTGAGCAAACTGGTCCGACGATATTCTGCATATCTATTCAGAAGTCCCATTTATATCAATGGAACTTACTCCCAGGTAAGTGTGCATAGGATTGCAGTCTAATTTACTTATTATTATATCCTGTTATCTGATCTATCTTGTACTTTTCTGTCATGACCCCCAACTAATGATATTTTCTCCTGCGGTTAGCACTGCCCTTGCTACCTTTTAAAAGCATTCAGAATGTATATATTTCTTTGTGCTTTTCTGAGCTTTTTCTTTTTTAAAAAAACTTCCCCCTTTTCAATTGCTTGAGTCTCATGTTGCTGACGTAACAGGCTGTGACTTACATTGTACTCTTATGTGGTATCTAGTATTTTAGGTAAATATTACTATAAATGATGGTAAATATTACATATTAATGCAATTCATGACAGCTCAAATCACACTCCAGTGACTATGCAAAAAATGCATAGTTATTACTCACTTATATCCTAGAAGCCAGACATCTGTTCAACAGCAGAGCTTCTGTTGGAGGCATACTGTGGATTCACAGCACTTAAACTTGGTACATTTGATCTCCTGTGTTATTTATTTTTTTTAATATTTGTATCCTGCTTTTCCTCCCCCTGAAGGAGAGTGTTAAAGGCAGCTTAACAAAATAATACTAAGAAGCACGTATAATTTTCATAAGTACAAAGGGTAACCCTCCGTTCTGCAGCCTGAGGTCTGACTGTTCTGCATAAATCCTGGTATGAGCATCTGTTGCCTGACATGTTTTCTGTTAATTGATGTGTGACATGTTGGTCTGCACCTGTACATGATGCTGGGTGCATGCCAGGAGAGCACTATCCGGGCGAGGCTGATGGCAGGAGGTTTAAGGTCCCACAGGCTTTCAAGAGGCCAAAGTATGGTTTGTCAGAGCAATCATCCTGCCTCACTCTAGCCAGCTGGCTTAGGAGAAGACTTGGCTTGCTTGCTTGCTGTTGGAAAATTTCATGGCCATCCAGTACCTTGCTGGTACACAGATTATAACCTGTAAACAAGTTACATTCTAGGAGCTTCCTGATCTGCAGTAAGCAAGGTTGTTGTCAACACAAAGAAGTGCCCTGACCTGACCTGAGCAAGGTAATGAATCCATGAATTTTATTTTTAATTCCCTTTCCCCTTATTGTATTATTATCACCACACTAAAGGCTATCTATTGTTGCCTTTTTAACCTCCCCTCCCTCCTCCTCCATGCTACTGAGCTTTGCCATTGGCCACTGCACTTTGTCCCTGCATATGCAAGATTTCCCTTGTGTGCACATTACACAGATTTCAAAAGTAAGTCTGGTAACACATCCTCACTGGCAGGAATCTTCTGTATAATTGGTTGGACACATGCAGAGTTCCTGGTTGGGCACATGCGGAGTTTACTGGTGATCTGGATATTTCCACCAGCCTCTGTTGCCATCTGTAGAATCACTCTGTGCAGGGACAGGATTGAAGCTGGTGGTACCAAGAAACAACTGGATTCTCATGCTCTCATGGTGTCTGAAAGAGATGGATCATGGAAAACATCCACGCCCCAAGAAATGGCCAAATACTAAAGTTCACAGAGGACAGGAATTCCATGCTGCTGCAACCACTATTTTATCTCTTGTCCCACCTGCATATGTACTCTGTGAAATGAAATTGGTAGGAGTGTCCCAGACCCCCTGGATCATGCCTGTTTCACCACCACAAATGAGCATTAGTCACCCACACAAACACCCCTCTATGGGTTAAACTAGAAGAAACAGGGTGCCTGTTTCCTTTTTTGTTAAAACATTGTATTGTGTCCACAGCTCTAGGAGAGAGGGAGTTAACTCACCTTCTGAGATCAAGATGGAACTAATTAGTAAAAACACAACAAAACTAACACGTGTGGAAGATCAGGAATGAACCTAAAGTGCTTGTGTCTGACAGTTTGAAAAGCAAAGATAAACAGTAGAATGTTATGAGACCTCAAATGTATCCTGTGACCACTGAGACAGCTATGTTTAAAGCATTAATTTATTAGGACTGTAACAAAGAGGCTTATGTTAATTACAAAAACACATTAGTTAACTCTTGTGAAATGACAACATTACATTCTAAACTAGTGCAATCAACTGTAATTTATAACTGGTACCATGAAAAAATGTGAATAGTGTGGAAGAGATCAAACAGTTGTTCTTTGCTTTTCTCTTGGGAACCTATAGATAGCCTAACCAATAACAAAATTAAATTAAGCAAACAAGACACATACACACAACTGTAACAGACAAATGTTTGTTTTAAAAGGTGGTAGCAGCTGGTGCTGCCTTCTCCTATATGAAGGTAGTGCATACCCAAGTTCATTTCTCTGGTTTTGCTGTCTGATAACTTGAACTGAGAACCTGATGCACTGAGGCTGAAGTTTAGCCTAGTCAGCTACAAAGGAAGGTGGGTACTCAGGCCCCAAAGACTTCTCTGGGTATAGAGGACACGTTTACCAATCCCAGCTCCCTAAATCCAGACAGCCTAATTTACGCATTGCGAATTGAGCATATCAATTAGTGCCATATCTAGTATTTGTTTTCTTCCTACTCTTGGCAAGTACTGCAGACAGTCAGGGAATAAACAACAGAAAGATGTTTATGCCAGGGTCACTTGCATCTGTTCTGCCTTCCTGTCTCTTCTGAGAGTATGGCAGCGCATGTTAGGTAGCCAAAGGATGGTGTAGTGGGAAGTTACTTATAGCCCACTCCTAATCAACTTTCCAGAGCCAACGCAGCCGTGAGGTAAGGAAAAAAACATTCCATTACCTTGAGGAAGCCTCTGTGACTGTCTCCTCACTAAAGAACGCAGTGTGTGTCCCATTGGCATGGCTGCATCAGCGTTGGAAAGTTGGATAGGATTGGGCTGTTAGTGGTTGGTTGTGTTTGTGTGAGAGTGAGAGGCAGAGATAAAGGCGGACAGATAGGCACACACACTGACAGACAGACAATTTGTCAAGTCAAGGCTAGCCCTTCTGAGCCACACATGGAGAACAGAGTCTCTTACACATCTCCTCCTCCCACCTAAGGTGAGCTTCTTCCACTGCAGTCCCCAAGAAGCAGTTAGTAATCCAGATGTTCCTCACAGGTCCTTGTAGTAGCAGCCAAACCCAGCAGCAAGTGCATGAGAGGGAAGCGACCCTCTTTCCACGCTTGAGATGAGCATGACTGTCCACCTCTGCTTGGAAGTTAAGCACACCTGAGACAGGATGAAGGAAGGCTCTCTGCAGCTTATTTGTGAAGAGAATCTGTACCAGACAAGTCACTTACATTGTTTCCCAGTCACACTGAACATTTCGGTGTGGCCAGGATATGCACACCCAGAGTTTTACTGTAACAAAGAGAAGGAAGTTTTTGACTGTTTTATATAGATATCTATAGTTTAGAAATAAAAAAAAAACAATTTACCTAAAATTAATTTAGCTGGCAACAGTTAAGAGGAAAAGGTTCAGGCCTAACAAAAGTCCACAAAATCTGAATGCAGCTAAGAGCCAATTATGTTAATTAAATGGTGTGGTTTCTCCTTGAAATAGCATTTGGAATGAGGAAACCATGGGAAGGGATATATTGCATTACACCTGCTGGCTTTTTTTGGAAGCTAGCAAAACCAATGTGGGCAATAACCATATCATTCAGTCTCATATGGGATTTTCCCATTCCAACTATTACTGGAGAGGCACATGGAAGCAGCCACCCTCCTGCTCAGATAACAGGAACTAACAGAAAGAATCTTACTTTTTAATTAAAAAATAAGACTGAAACTTGTCACTGGTACCCTCCCAATAAATACTGTACTGTTTCTGCAGAATGCAGAGGCAGTAATGCTATAGTGAAGATAGCAGGTGAATGGAGATCATTTCTTCCATTACACGTAGGTCACATTTTGGTGAAACAGTGTTTTGGAAGAGTACATAAAAATGGAAGCAGAAATCAAATAGCACTTCTGATTACTGAGCATTCAGGTCTCATTCATTAGATCAGGTCTCATTCATTTTCAAGTTTTCCTTTGCAACCACTGTAGCTCTAAGTTTGTTTTGCCTTTTAAAATGAACATGGACATTCCTCTACATTGGCTCAATTGAAAACAACATGAGAACAACACAAAAGAGTCCAACAAATAGAAGGTAAATGTCAAAAGTGGTGCAGATAAGCCTTATTGCAAAAATATTAAAGTGTTATAAAAATATCATGAATGAGATTATTACGAACCCTATGAATTGGTGCACAACAATCTAAGGTGGTCTAATACATTATAAAAAGAATCAATTTCTCCGGTACTGAAAGGCTGGTTTATTTCAAAACTGTGAAGCAGATTGTGAAAAATTAACTGTGCACAACCAATGGAAGGATATCTGATCAACCAAACTCTAAGTCCATTTGTGCAAATCTATGAGAGATAGAGAGCCTATAAAATGGTTTATCTTATGTCATGCATAATAGATTATATCATATACTTTTGGAGGCAAGGCACCCAAAAAATTAGCAACAGTATGACCAGAAAGGGTCTCCAATAATTCTGTGGTAAGAATGTGAGGAAGGGAAAGCGTTTTGGAGGTCCACCTTAACTAGTATCCCAAAGACTGTATGTTGCTCAATTTCTGAATGCCCACTAGTAAACTGAAGAACAACGCTGAGGGTTCTCAACTTCTTTCTAGCCAAAGAGAACTTGTATTATTTTTTGTTGATGGCATGAACAGCTGCAGCAGCTAACAAATGAGTTCTAAAGAATTCCCAACACAATGTTGACTACTGGAGCTGTGGGAGTTGTTTGTTTTTTGCAGTAAAATAGTCTCCTCAATTATCAATAATTTAAAAAAAAATTAAATAGGTCATAATGCATTTTGAGTTTGCACACTCTCCTCTTCTGCTCTACTATGAATCTAAATTTGGACACCACCCTCAGGATACCCGCAAAAATGTGGTAGAATGTATTGAACCAGAAAATCATTGGTTTGTTTACTTATTTTAACTCTTTTCACTGTACTTTATCTCAACTGTACATCATTGCACAATTATTTTTGAAAACATTGGAAGGAAAAAACCATTTAAGGAAAATAATCTCAAGAATTCTGATATATTTTCAACCTAAGTTTCTTTTCAGTGGCAAAGTTCAAAAAAATCAGACCCTCCCCAAATAAGAGTTTAATATATTTGCAATAAATCATAAGTGCACCCCTTCTGGCTTTTGCCTTGCCTTTGAAAAATATCTTGACACTCAAGATGACATCAACATGGATGAAAACATAAAATTAAAGGAGGAACCCAAAGGCAGACAAAAAGTAATTGTATACCAAAATCCCTCACCTAGTTTCATGAGTGCCCTGGAGTTTACATGCTTGTAGTATTCTATTTCCTAAATCTGTCTGCCTTAACCGCAGCATTTTATGAAGAACCAGAAACTCCTAGATGGCTCTCTAGTTGTATTCAGTTCAGTGCATTTGCAGTTAAACAGTCACACAGTGTCCTCTTCTCCACTTTAAAAAGCAGTGTCTCTGTCTGTGTGAAAAGAGAAAAAAAGCAATGTTAATAAAGGGAATGCATCATCTCATCACCTCACAATCCTTGTGTTGTTGTTGTTTTTGGTTACAAATTACACATTTTGCATTATTAGGCTTAAGAAAAAAAAAGTGATTTGGAGCTAAAGGTGGGAAGGAACTTGTTTCCCGTCTCCCAAAACAACCACAGAGGTTTGTGCTGCTGAGGGTGGGGGAAGGAACTGGGCGAGGAGGAAGCATGTCAGCCAGTCCTACTCTCCACCTCCTTCCATAAGTCCCAGGCTGTTTATGCACTGATCTTTGCTGCCACTATTTGAAAGCAGCATGAAGGCTCTGCTCATCTATGAGCTTGTGTTCCAGCTAGTGAGGAAATGGGGCAAGGTAGGGTATGTGTGCTTTTAAAGCAAAATTTTCCTGGGCCCTTCCCAGTCATTAGGAACCAACTCTTACTATGTCCTCCCTGCTCCCACTTTGGGTGCCCAGCACGTCTGCATGCAGGACCCACACTTTACAAATAGGCAATGTGACTGAAGTGAATGCTGTAATAAACAAGATGTTAAGCAATGGTGTTAATAATATCTGTCAGCGTTTGTAGCTTTGCTTCGATATGCAAAAGGCACAATTCTATCAAATGTTGACAATGTCGCAGTGTCAGAATTAATGCTGCTCAAAATGGAAAGAGTACAACATCACTTTCAGTAGAAAGTCAGATAGCTGGAAACAGAAATGAGCGAAATTCCTTACATAAATGGAGGGAGTTCACCCCAGCCTCTTTCAGTAAAAGAGGTATCATTGGGTATCATTGATATTGCTGCAGACCCCTTATTTTCCTGAATAGGGCTGTACTACTGGGTTTAGTTTTCTTTGGTTAAGAGAGCACTGGAAACTTAAGGCACCTTCGTAATACAGTATTTCCTTTAATTCCAAATAAACAAGCATAAGCAAAGGCAAAGTGGCAATGGATCCAATACCATGCATGAGATCCAACCCCCTCAAATTATTAACAGAGACCCAAAATGGCCTCTCCCTGATCTCCTTTCTTGGGTTCAACCACTGCTTTCCTCCCCCATAACGCTGTGCCCATTTTAAGAAAGAAGCTTTACCCGTGTATCTAAATTGTATGCAGTCTTCTTTAAATCTTGCAAGGCCCTCTGCATGAATTCAAACGCATGGCAGTCAACACATGGGCGACCTGGAGGGGATTTAATAAAGACACAGACAAGCTAGTATGAAAGATGAATGAGAATACATGTGTCTTCAGTGAACAAAACAGTAACCAAAACAGGCACAGAAATATCAAATAGCAATGTAAAACAAACAACTTAAAAAGGAGATCATGTACAGCTATGATCACAGCATGAATCTGTGATGACAACCTCAGGCTTCATTGACCAGTCTGAAAATGTTATAATGCCTAAGAACGTCTGAGGAACAGTCACAATGTTGGTACTTTCAAAAGGCATAGTGTAGTGCTTTCCAAATGTCTTGCCACTTCTAGGCCTTATCTTCTGGCCCTTCACACAAACTAAATACACATTTCATTTAAATACATTTGCCCAGTGTTGTCAGGCTGAAATTTAGGAAGTAGTCCCTGGTAATGTGAAAAACAGTACAATACATTCTTCAGCTGTTCAGGTCAAACTGCAATCTTTGATAATAATTGCATTGTATACTACAATGAAATCTATTCATTTCATTTGTATTTCTGATTTTTTTTTTGGGGGGGGGCAATCATTTATGTTTTCTAAGCACCATTTTTAACCTAACCAGGGCGGGGTGTGCTATTTGTGATAATTCCTGGAAAATAGGTGAGGAGCCAGAAGACAGGAGAATTGCAAATGTTGTCCCTATCATTAAAAGGAGGGGAATATTATAGACCAGTCAGTTTGTTGTCAATACCTGGAAAAATACTGGAGCAGATTAAATGGAATGTCAGTGAGCACTTAGAAAATGGATGATTTCTAGGAGCCAGGATAGGTTTGTCAAGAAAAAGCTGTAACAGACAAATCTCATCTCCTTTTTTGATAGAGTGACTAGTCTTCAACATCATGAGAATGATGGTCACTCTAGACTGTTACATCACTGTCACTCTAGACCAGGGGTGCTCAATAGGTGGATCGCGATCTACCGGTAGATCGCGAGGCAAAATGAGTAGATCGCGGAGCCCTGTCTCTCCAAACTGTTAATATGTCAGTTTCGTCTAGTGACTAGACGAAACTGACATATTTAGCTGACACTAAACTGACACTGAAACTGACACTTTAGCTGCTCTTCAGGCATGCAGCAACAAAACTGACTAGACTCCAGCAGGGGCTCCATACATTAAAGGGGGTGTCTGTCAGACGCTTCCTTCCCCCCGGTAGATCTCCGGGCCTTGCTGGGTTTCAAAGTAGCTCTTGAGCCAAAAAAGTGTGAGCACCCCTGCTCTAGACCATCATTGTTACATTGTCTGTTACACACAGTGCACCTTGATTTCAGAAAAAAAGACCATTTGACAAAGTCTTCCATGATATCCTTGTGGATAAAATGTAGGCTAGACCAGAGAGGTTAAACTTATTTCAAACAGTGGGCCAAATAGCATTCATGATGCCTGCTAAGGGCAGGGAGGGGCCATCATTGAGTAGAAATAAGCACTTTGCTCTCATGTAGGAACTCATTAGCTGCAAATGACAGAAGAGAAAATATGCAAATCTTGATCATATTTTCAGGACATGGGAGAACCAATTATCACAAGGGACACCCTTTTGGCAGAACTGCTTTTCTGCTTTTCTCCCTTTCTTGACCCTCTTGGTTTGCCTCTTCCCCTGTACCGTTTCTCACCTTCTGAGGACTCCTTCTGTCTCTTCCTCCTAGTGCCTTGGCAGAAGCAACACTGCTAAAAAGGCAATGCTGGAAGAACCCAATATCACGTTGGCTGCCCTTTCAGTGACACCTCAGCAGAAGTGGTGCACTGGGGTGCAGGCATGATAAGGCCTCTCCCAGCACCCCAGTGCGTGGAGAGCCCAATTATCATGGGGGTGGATAAAGAGCTTCCGCAGCCCATTTCCAGCCAGTGGGCCTTACGTTTGACACCCCTGTTGTAATCTGTTCCAACTACCACCTCCCACCCCACTCTAAATGATTCTAAAGAAGGGGAACATACAGAAGATAATCCTGTCTCTAATGGTAAACTTTAATAAAGTGTGAATTTTTATGATAATCTCTGATGCATTGTTCTCAGGGTCATTTAACAGATTATATTTGTAGCTGTACATCTAATATATCTCCCCCCCTTCTACCCTACCATTATAACTAATGGGCCAATAGGGTTAATGAAAACAATAAATGCATTGTTAAATCTACAAACTATCCAAATTAAAATTAACATCCTAAAAAGCAAATCATATATTTTGAAAACTGCCAGGTTCAGGAAAAGAAGGAACAGCATATTTAAATGATCTTCTGAAGGCCTGTTGGAATAAAATACCCATAGCCTGCTTTCCTAAGCTGACTCAAGGACTTAGGAGAGACCATTCCCAAAACCAACAGCCCAGTCCTAACCAAATTCTCACACTGTGGTGCAGTGGGGCCAGTGCAGCCTCTGCCGCATCCAGCACAGGAGTTGTGGCTGCTGAAGGTCTCCTCAAGACAAGGGCACCTTCATCCCCTTACCCTGGGTAAAGCTCCAGCAGCCTCTAAGGGGCTACTCAGATCCATGCCAGCTGTATAGCTGGCACAAATCTGGGTTGCCCCATATTGGGTTTTCAGGCTCAGGAGGAGCTAACACAATATGGCAGAGGTCTCCTCTGCTGTCCCTGCTCCATCCCATACCTGATCTGTCTTCCTCCCTGCCCTCCCCTATCCCCATAATGTCTCTCCCGCCCCATTCCACCACCACCACCACCACCAAAGCTGCCCAGCAGAGTGCATACCTGCTCTGGTAGGCACTGGCTTCCAATTGACATTGGGAGGCTGGCACAACCCTTTCCTCCAGCAGGACAGGCCTCTGCACTGCTGCAAAGTGTCTTAACAGCACATTTGTAGCAATGTGGGTGCTTGTCCTGCCAGTGAAGGCCAGCATAGGATTGGGCTGTGAGATATTTCTACCTAAAAGGCCCTGCTCCTAGTTGATGCCAACTTCACTTCTAGCTAGGAAGGAACTTGGAGTAGGTGTTTTTTGCAAGAAGTAGGTATAATCCAGATTTACCTAAGTTACTAGATAAAATATAGTACATACTTTCAGCAGGGATTGTTGTTCCCGATTCTTCTTCAGCTGTAGTTGGCTTTGCAGAAATAAACCCAACTACAAGAATTACAGGCACTAAAATGACCACTTTGCTTAGGTAAGCTTTCAGCATCTCGCTAGTTGAGTCTTCCTCCTTCAGTGGGGAACACAGGGATTAAGAGAGATATAGTGTGAACGCCAGTAACATTTTGAAGCATATCACTTGAATGGGAGATGAGAGAAACATAGTTTTGGCATGTCAATACAAGTAAGCAAAAATCACCTCATGTAGCAGCGCAAGATGCTGCTTTGGGAAACAACCAAGGCTTTTGGGGCCTTGTTGCTTGGTGGGAGTGCAGAGCACTGAAAGATGTTGCAGTTTCTGCTACTGCTTGGGAAGCCCACCGTGCCTGTTATGGCTTAGTGGCTTGAGGGAGTGCAGAGCATTGAAGAAGTAAGAAAAGCTAAGAGAACATGAGACCGGTGCAGTAAAATGAATGAGAGCCGGGAGACATATTTCAGAGAGATGCAGAGAGGCTGAGGCTGGAACAGATCTGAGATGAGTCTGTCTCTGAGATGAGAGTGAGAGTGCCTTGCCCCGCCTCTTGCCAGCTTTATTTATCCTTTTAACATGTTGCAATCCCTTGCAATACACTGAAGGTCAGGGAACTGGCTATCTCTAGCTAACCACAACATTCTTAAGATAAAGCTCTTTTTATAACCTTCTGCTGTTTTCCAGAGCACTGGCTTTTAGACACTCAACATATTAGCAAAGCGTGTGCGCAGCCGCAGGTGTGCCTGCCAGGTTGCCAAATATGCAAAGACATCTCAAAGCTCAGCGCCTATGCTTCTGCACTAATTACTAAAACCTCTTCTATGAAAGGTACAGAGGCATCAGTAGCAATAAAAAATTCCCTATCAACGGATACAACTTAGATATCTTCTCCAGTCATATCCATGAAGCTGCAAACAGAGTAATAACTGATAAAAAACTAGGCACAATTATTTTATCATCTTTCTGTTAAGAACTTGGTTTGGCATTTAAAGTTTATTTATTAGAGATGGCTAAATTATTGCCCAAGAACTACTGGTTTGATTTGAGCTCTTAAATTTCTCAAGTGGAAGCAATACATCACACAACTGAGAGTGTGTCAGAGCACTGTACAAAGCAGTTTCTTTGTACAAAGAAGTAGAACTGAGGACAAAAATGTCTGTTGTGGATTATCCAAACTTTTTCAGCCAGTAGAGGGATAGCTCATGAAAATGTGCATATCCAATATCTGCTTCTAATGTATTAAAATTGGTTTCTGACTGACACATTAACATAGCAAACTACAACTGTCTGTGGCAGTTCACACCACTCTGGATAGTATAACATTTCAAGATTCCAATAAATTATGATCTGCCTATCCAGAAAGCCATCCGTATGCAGGCACATTGTTATGGTTCCAGGGAGATGCAAAATCAGGTAATTTTTTGGACCAGCTAATTGTTTAACAATTGCACATTTTCAGAGATTTTAAGCATATTCTTTAGGCACAGATATTCACAGTTGCAATAATATAAAGCAGAAAGAACGTGTGGTGATAGGGTCTCTTTCAGGCATGAGCCATGAAACAATGCTCTGAGGGGTTCAATAATTCTGCATGATGAAGTGAAGATGTTATGTAAGAACGCTGATTAAATGTGCTTGGAGGGCAATGTTGGAATTTCCCCTTTTTAAGGTTTAGAAAGCCAGTTAAGTACAGTCACCTGCATAAGGAGGACTTCGATATCTGGCTCCTGAACCAGCTACATGAAGGTACCTTGTGTGCTTCACACTGCTGTATGTCAACTGTACAGACATTTGCAAAAACACTGAACAAGAATACCCATTCTGCAGTCTTAAAATACATTGCCCAGTATATTCACTTATTTTACATAGCTTCCATTTTAAAAGTAACATCTTGACTCTGAAAAACTGTGCATGTTTTTTAAAATGATCAGCAGCTCATGGAGGCATTACATTTTTGTCCCTTGCACTGAAAGCCTGCAAAGGCAATGGGTCCCCTGGGGTTCTAGTGCTGATCTTTGCCTATAAGTGATTGCAGCTTCATGGAAGTCTTTGTTGTTTTAGATGAAGGAAAGCCCTTCCCATTGCTCCTGTAAGGCAGATGTCTCTTGCTTTTTCCTTTTCCAGTCACAGGTCAGCTTTGAACACTGAGCCTCAAGGAAGGAAATATGGCGAGATAAAATCACCTGTTTCAGATGAGTTACCTTGCGGCTCATTTTTTGTGCAGCATAATTCAGTGGCTAGTGACAACTGATGGCAAATGAATGTATGGCCTCTCTACAACTTTACACAATGAAAAAAAAAATCATCTCAACAAATCAACAAATTTTAAAAGAAAAGTACCTGATCTTGTGCCTGCCTTTGTGAAGGTCTCTCTGAATGGCTGCTGCAGACTGCCAACGGAACATGAACAGCCGCACCTCTGAGCATGTGCACTGACTCCCTTTATCCTTCCCTGAAAGAGACTCTGCCATGGCAACGGCGCAGAACACTCCACTGGAGGGGAGGGTTAAAGTGTGAAAGGTTCATTTGCCCTGCTTTGTTTAGAATGGAGCTACTTTGAAGAGGGGATGCATATCCCATTGAAATGTATGCCAAGGCTGACATTAGTTTTAATGGCTCTGGGTCATGTCATACATTTGAGTGGGAATCTTTTCTTGATGATACACTGTACTGGATGATACACTGGCAGGAGGTCTGGTCTAGAGGGTAGAGCCTCCATTTGCCTGAAGATTAACATCCACAAGGTCGCCAGTTCGAGGCCACCGGCACCGTGCGACCTTGAAGCAGCCGGCAAGCTGCAGCTGAGCTGTTCCTTCTGCTCGGAGCGTGGGAGGATGGAGGCCAGAATGTTAAACCAGATCGGAGTGTAACATCTTGAATGTGGTGGTTCTTGAAAGAGAGAACCTTCTTTCAATTTGTAAAAATCCCTGCGTGGATTTAATAAGCCTGCCTGTGTAAACCGCCTTGAATAAAGTCTTGAATAAAGACCAAGAAAGGCGGTATATAAATACTGTATATATATTATTATTACTGACCAAATCGAATTGCCTGGACACTTACTACAGAACTATGATCTCCACTGCTGGATGTAGATAATCAACTAGCAAAAATAAGAACAACCTTATAATAAGAGAACCGTATGAGTCTCATGGGATTGTGTGGTCACACTCTTTCTTTCACATACACACATGCACTTCAGTAGAGACAGGAGTGTATTTACTGAACAATCCTATACATCAATGGTTCCCAAACATTTTGACTGGTGGCTCCCTTGACCTACTGAGCCATTGGCCGTGGCTCCCCAATAGGGCTAGAATCCTATACACTGTATAGGGCATCAGGTTTTTCATAAGGATTCTGGGGCTCCCCAGTGAGCCACGGTTCACAGTTTGGGAACAACAGCTATACATGATTACTCAGAAGTCCCATTATATACAGTGGGGCTTACTCCCAGGAAGGCATGCATAGGTTTGCAGCCTTATAAATTTTTAGGAGGATTAGGCTAATATATATTCTTTAATCAGAAATTATTTGAAAGTGTATGGTTTCACAACGTTTTTTAGAATTCTCATCCAAAAAGCATGACTACTTAAAACAGTAGATTCATCATAGAAGATTGCAGACTTTCTTATATAGGGAGGCGGCGCACATCCAAGCAGCCCAGGGTGCCTGGGAGTGTGGCACAACCTCCCACTCTGCCTGGGAGTGTGGTAAGGATCTGGTCTAAGTGCTGGATTCTGGCCCCACCTCCTGCCCTGCCCGCCCACAGACCCGCCCACCCCATCCTCTCCCATAATGCCTCCGTTCTGCCCTCCCCCTGCCCTCCCAGACCCCCATGCCAGCCTGACATGGCCAGCGTGAACCTACCTTTCCTCCATCGCAATGGCATCATCCCAAGAGCTGCTCTGGATTGCATCCTAAGTCTCACTGAATACAATGGAACTTACTGCTGAATGAAAATATTTAAGATTGTGCTATGAAACATTTGTGTGATCTAAATAAATGTGATTATTACCCCTCTTCTTTAGCACTCATTAAAACAATCCACATGGAAATTACCTCTAACTCTATCAACATTGAAAATGCATTGCTGGATCGGCTGTGATCCAAATTTGAACTTGCACAGACAATCCACATTGGATTGAAAGTTCATTACTGATCACTTTACAGAGATGATTTGTAGAAGTATTTTCAAAAATGCACAATATGGTCAGACATCAGAGTTTACTCTTTTATTCTCTGAACTAGTGGGATGTATCATCCTAGATTGTCCTTCTTCCTCAGGCTCTAACTGATAGTTTAGTATTGTTTGGTTTTAATATTTTCACATACAAACAGGAGAAAGGAAGCATGTCATACTAAAAACCAGGCTGGGTAATGGGGGTGGAAGCTTCACACTATGGTAATTTCCAAAGTCAACGTCTAAACATGTAATGCAGTCCTTATGTCTGAACAGTTGTCTGTTAGAACTTGTTACTTATGAGTTGTTGGTTCATGTTACTGCTGGATCTATAATTCTGTTACTGCTAAATCTGTTACAGTGATCCACTGTTGTGTTGAATGATTACTCAAGTACAATGTGGTAGTCTAGCAGTACAATCCTATGCCGAAGTTTTGCCAACATTGCTGCTATGTTGGCATGATGTCTGGCATATCCTAAGCTCATTTGGCCCAATGGGGAGCAAAACAAGAGCCCAGGCAACTTCATGCTGGCAGAGCCCTCCCACTAACACTGCAAGTGTCCATGGAAGCCCTGACACAGCCCACCAATCAAGGAGTGGCAGCCTGACATCAGCACAAGGTTGGGCAGATATGCATACAGTCAAACACCACATCTACTCAGCCTGGATGTGAGTGGCCAGAAAAGCACCACCGGGGTGAACCAAGCAGAAGAAGGGGGCATAAGCAGTGTAGCTACCACTGGTATGACCCCTTCCCATGGCTCTTAAGAATGAGTAACACAGTGACAATAATCACCAGCAGCCATGAGGAGATACCCCAATGACTGACACATGCACACATGTGCCACAGTACCCCAACCCCTAAAGGAGCTACTAGGGCACAGACAACACAGAGGCAAAAGTGGAGCACTGCTAGGAATCCCAGGATTCAAGTCCCCTTATACCATTCAGGCACACACTTCCAAGAAATATCTTTTTGACAAGAGCAGAACAAGGGATAGAAGAAAGCTGCCCTTTCCAAGGGAGCAATGTGAAATAAGTGTATAGGTCTCTATGACAATCCCTGAGGATAGGTTTACTAGTTGGTACTGGTATTGATAACCTAGTGCACAGAGGCACAGACTGAAAGGCAGATTTAAGCCATTTCTGCCCAACATTGAATATATGCAACAGTGACCAAATGTGTACACCTGTGGGCAGGGCCTCTGGGAGGAATTTTATCAGGGGGTACAAAGTTTCTTCTAGGCGCCTTTGCAAAGGGGGAGGGGGTGAAACAGAGCAGGGGAGGGTGGTGACAGGTGGGCAGAAGGGGCAAAACAGGGTTGGGGAGGGTGAAGATAGCTGGAAATGTCTTTGGAGCCCAGGTCCCACATGGAACCCATGTGGAATCAGCAGCAAGATACAGTAAAATGGAAAACCAGACACATTCCTAAGTCTCTCTAAAATCTTTTAAATATAGAAGATCATGCAGAAAATCAGCATAATCATATTTAGACTCACATGAGAATGGAAAGTGTTCTCTGTGTATCAAAACTTGCTTCTGCAGCAGCTGTAGTCCCACCCTGAGCTCCTATGCACTCCTTCATAGTAAGCAGATCCACATGCCAAAGAGCTACTGTAGCAGGCCAGTTTCATTCCAGATTTTACACTGTTAAGTGTCATGTATGCATTTTTCAGCCCAGCATATATGGCTTGCCAGTAGCTGTAGCTACATACTTGTGGTAGTGTTCCCAGCATCCCATGCAGGCAACAAGTCTGAGTAGATAGGAAAATGTAAGATCCCAGTAAATTTCTGGGCCTCCTTTCTTGGCTCCTGGGCCAGAGTACAAATTACCCCCTTTATCCCCCTCTCCTAGGCACTGCCTGTGGGCCAGACAAAAACGGCTTAATGTAACTAGCAACACACCCACCTTTTGCATATCTTGCCTAAAACACCCATAGCAAACAAAGCAAACAAAGAAGTGGAAGCAAGCCTAGAACTCACATTGGTCTACAAAGTTGCTGTCTAACAACTCAGCCAACAAGCACCACATGTAACATTTAGCATCTTCAGTAACACAAAGTACTCCCAAAGCTGGGAATCTGTAGCACATAGCCCAATCAGAAGGAGCTCTGAGTAGGCCAATCATTGGACTTCCACGTGATACAAGGCCCCTACTGCAACAGCCCACCCATTTAGCTACACCCATACAATCCTGTGCCCTTGGCATAATTACTGGCACCTGCCTCATATTACTTCCAGTATATTCATCATTATGCTGCTCTCATGCAACTATCTGTCTCTGCACCATGGAAGTAGACAGCATGTGACCAACAAGGAGAGTCTCACCACCACTACAGGCCAAGAAGCCAAAGAGTGAAGATGATGCAGGCCCTGTCTCCCTCCCCTACACAGTCCCATCCTGAGGCCAGCTGAGGTAAGAAACAACTAGAGTGGGGAGAAGGGATCCTTATCTACTAACATAAACAAGTGTGATCAAATGAAAGTTTTTCTTGAACAGTCTTAACAACAGACCAATATCAGAAAGAAAAACAGGGGTTGCCAGCCATCTTAGTCCAGCAGACTCTTGTCCCTTTGCATGTTATCTGACAGCCAGCTAAGTAACAGGTGTCAGTGAAGTCTGGCTGCACCATTCACTGCCTGTCATGGAGTTTCCAAAGCAACAACAGACCTGTCTGTAACAATGTGGCCTGCAGCCCCACAGAAGAACCTGGATAACACTGAACATGGGTGTCAGGCAGTGAAGTAAATGGTGCAGCAAAACCTCAATGACACCTGTTACTTGGCTGTCTGTCAGATAACTTGCAAAGGGATGAAAGTGCACTGGGATAAGATGGCTGGCAATCTCCATACTTCACATCATCACACTTTAAGGTGTGGTGCTCTAAATGCTCACAACATGATGCCAGAGAGGTCTAGCTCCAACTACACACCCTTTCATCTGAGTTCTGGTCTTTCTGGCAGGGGCTTTTGTATCCTGGGAGGTGTTATGTGACTGAGTGTCAAGGGTAGAAAAATGACACCTTTTGCAGGAGGGAGAGTATCTCTTCTCTTTTCAATTTTGTTGAAGAAAAACCAGAAGTAGCTTTTCAACTTGGCACTAGTAACAATAATATAAATTAACTAATAGCCCATAATTCTGACAGGAAAAATGAGTGTGAAGGAAGTACTTGTATATTGCAAGGATCCTAATGCACACAAAGACACTCTGCACATAAGTATGCATGGGCTGAGCCTCCCCAGTGTTTGGCCTTCTTTGCAATAATAGATATGTTTACAGCTTCCTCTCAAACAGGAGTACTGAACTTCATCTTAATAGGTGAGTGAATTTACCGTTTATGCGCTACTGTGCTGGCAGCATGGGCAATACAGACAAGTACTGTGCCACTGTAGTAAAATATGTTTTTTTGAGCACTCAGAAGCAAATGCACCCAGTCTTTCCAGACTGCAGTGCTCTGTATTTTTGAGCACACACACACAATTGGAATGAATGGCAACAATTAACTGATGTGGGAGAAGTAAAGGGAATACTCCTGGGGTGTATTGAGGTGGTGGATCTAAGAGCCCAATCCTATGCATGTCCACACAGAAGTAAGTCCCTTTACCTTACTCCCAGGCTTGCGTCCCTAATATTCCTCCTGCCAAAGCCCAGTTGCCTAGCTACATGCCCCCTCATGTTATGTTAGACCAGAGATTTTCAACCTTTTTCATCTTGTGGCACACTGGCAAGGCACTAAAATGGTCAAGGCACACCATCAGCTTTTTGACACTTGACAAGGGGCACTGTGCTGTCAATGGGGTCTCACATCCCCCAGTGGTCCTATTGATAAATGACCCTCTCCCAAATTCCCACACCACACCTGGGGACCATTCACGGCACACCAGTGTACAGTGGTTGAAAATGGCTGTGTTAGACCATGATCCTATGCACGTTAAGAAGACATTAGTTCCTTTACTGAGGGCTTACTCCCAGGTAAGTATGGACAGGCTTGCACCCCTCATCTTCCTCCTGCCAAAGTCCAGCTGCATGCCCCCTCGTGTTATGATAAACCACAATCCTAGGCATGCCTGCTCAGAAGTAAGTCCCATTGTGGTCAGTGGGGCTTACTCTCAGGTAAACGTGAGCTCTAGGGTTGTAGCCTAGAGCCAGAATGTACAGTGCAGTGGTGGTGACTGGTGACGCTTGAAATCCCATCCCACTTTCGTTCCCAGTTATGCCTATTAATTTAATACGTCAGTGACTGGCGGGCCCAAAACAATGCAGTGGAGACCTCCGCTCCGTGGGGGCCGGGAAGCGGCATGCGTCCCCTCCGACGTCGGAGGGGGCGCGCGCCGCTTCCGCTCCGCTCCTGAGGGACGCCCTCAGAGGCGGAGCAGGGGCGCCCATCAGCGCTCCCGTGAGACGTTCCAGGCAGCGTCTCCGTGCCGACTGGACCACCACCCCTCTCCCCTCCTCCTTTATAGGAGGAGACGAGATGGGCGCCCTAGAGCGTAAGTTCCTCTCTAGGGCGCCTGTCTCCTATCCTCTTATAAAGGAGGAGGGGAGGGCGGGGGCGGCTCAGTCGGCGCCCAGGCGCTGACGGGGAGGCAGCGAGTTGCCTTTCTGCAATGCTCCTCCTGGCGGGGCCGGGGCGAGGCTTCGAGACGCTCCTGGAGGGTCGCCCCCCCCGGTACGCCTGTGGGTTGGAGCGGTGCAGTCAGGCGCTGAATCGCTCCCAAGGCTGCCCCCCAGGGACGCCATATTTGTGTACGGAAGGCTGGAACGCGCCATTTTACATCCCGGAAGTTGTCTTTCCGCGGTGGGCGCCGCCATTTTAAAAGCACGGACTGCCCGCGTCACGGACTGTTTGTCGTCCCGCGCAGGGCGGTGCCATCTTGTGTTCCGGATGAGGGGCGCGGCCTCCTCCCCTTAGGTGTCTTCATAAAATGCCCGCCGAGAGTGCCCCTTTTTTTGCGCTCCGATCCAAGATGGCGTCGATGCGGGAGAGCGACACGGGCTTGTGGCTGCACAACAAGCTGGGCTCCACGGACGAGCTGTGGGCGCCGCCGAGCATCGCCTCGCTGCTGACGGCCTCGGTCATCGACAACATCCGCCTCTGCTTCAACAGCCTCTCCTCGCCCGTCAAGCTGAAGCTGCTGCTGGGGATGCTGCACCTGCCCCGCCGCGCGGTGGACGAGGTGAGGGAGGAGGCGCGCGGCAGACCTGCTCCCCCGGCGCCGCCCCGCCCCGTCCCGCCCGGCGCCTCAGGCGCCCCCTCCCAGCCCCCGCGGGGCCGCTGCAGCTCCTCTCCCTACTGGGGCGCCTTGGAGGGAGGGCGGGCCGGGCGAGCCCACCTGTTGATGTGCACCGAGGCAGGAGCAGAGCCTCCCTCGCCCGAGTGGGCGGCCTCGCTCCAGCTCCTGGCTGCTTTACAGCCACTGTGCGGCCCCTCAGTGGGTCTCTCCTGTGCAGGAGCAGGGCCCTGTGATTGGGAACCTCTAACATGCCCCCTGCTCACTGGGCCAGAGGCACCTTTCCCTTGCCCAGTTAGAGGGGCCTCGGTGGGTCTCCCCTGTGCAGAGCAGGGCCCTGTGATTGGGGTCATAGAGCATGTCTCCTGCTAAGGGGGGCCAGAGGCACTCTTTCCCTTGCCCACTTAAGGGACCTGTTAGCGGATCCCCATTACAGGGTCCTGCTCTGCACAGGGGGGACCCACTGAGGCCCCCTTAGCAGGGGACATGTTAAAGGTTCCCAATCACAGTGTCCTGCTTTGTACAGGTGAGACCCACTGAGGCCCATCTAACTGGGCAAGGAAAAAGCATGTCTGACCCCGTTAGCAGGGGACATGTTATAGGTTCTCAGCTACAACTTGCTCTGTAAACATTAAACCCCACTGAAGGTGCCCTCTTATATCTAGCAGAGGAAGAGTAACTGTTCCTCTTCACTCCAGCACAGTGTCTTTTCTAGTGGCAGTTTACTGGGGTTTCTTCTGCATCTGTTTTTAGATTGTGAGCCCTTTTTGGGACTGGGAGCTGTTCAGTTACAGTATTTGACTTCGTAAACCACATTGAATTTTGTGTTGAAAAGCAGTATATAAATACAGTTAGGGCACAATCCTAACCAGGTCTACTCAGAAGTAAGTCCAATTTGTTCAGTGGGGCTTACTCTCAGGAAAGTATGGTTAGGATTGCAGCTTTAATAATCATCATCATCATCATCCAAAGCAGTGTTTCTCAAGCTATGGGTTGGGACCCACTAGGTGGGTCACAAGCCAATTTCAGGTGTGTCCCCATTCATGTCAATATTTCATTTTTAATGTATTAGACTTGATGCTACCAAAGTATGTGACTGCATTTGGGGAAATGTTACAGACCTGTACTTTGAATAGGTTACTCTGTATATGCTTTTAACGATGATAGTCAGTGATACTTACTCCTGGGTAAGTGTGGGTAGGATTGCAGCCTAGGATTGTTAAAAATGTTCCTGCTTGATAATGTCACTTCTGGTCATGACATCAGTTCTGGTGGGACATGACAGATTCGCATTCTAAAAGTGTGAGAACCACTGATCCAAAGATTAAGACACAAACCAGTAGTGGTTATCCCAGTTGTGACTGGTACACTGGGTGCCATCCCAAAAATGCATGAACTGCATTAAAAGCATCTGAACATTGACAATAATAATAATCCAAAGATTATGGCACAGACCAGCAGTGGTTATCCCAGTTGTGATTGGTATCCCAGGTGCAGTCCCAAAAGCGCTTGAACTGCATTAAAAACATCTGAATATTGACAATATTGCTATTGATCATATTCAAAGAGCTACCCTGCTTGGTTCAGCACATGTTATACACAAATACAGTACAATGTCCTAGATCCTGGGGTGGAGCCTGATGTCAAGTCCAACTAATGTCAAGTCCAGCAAGAGAACTGGCAGCTATGATATGTAAGAAATAATGAGGCTAACTGCTGAGATTTAAGCCATCCCAAGTATTCACGTACCTTCAGGAACATTGGAAGTGCCTCCTTAGGGCAGGTCAAGGTCTGCCTATTCCTGCAGTCTTTGCAAGAGTCCTAGCAGCCCAGCAGGAGTAGGTGAGCTGCTGGTGGGTTGAAGTCTGCCTTGGTGTGACCGCCAATCCCTGAAATCTGTTTACATTACAGTCAATCCTGTGCATATCTACTCAGAAGTAAGCTCTAGTGAGCTCAATGAGACATAGGGCACAATCCTAACCCCTTACATCAGTACTTTCCAGCACTGACATAAGGGCAATGCAGCTCTCAGGTAAAGGAACAAACATTCCCTTACTTTGAGGAGGCCTCCATGAGTGATATCCAACTGCAGGATGCAGCACATGTCCCATTGGCACATAAGGGGTTAGGATTGCACCCTTACTTCCAGATAAGTGTGTTGAATAGGAACGCTGCCTTACTTCAAGGTTTATTTCCCTCTTCTTTTGAGAACAGGTATGTCAGACAGTAGATTTGAACAGAATTTGCTCCCAGAAGTTCTCTGAACAACATACTTCTCTGTGAATTTTAATAGATGACTTTCAGTGGTAGTTCTTTTTTTATTTGTTCACTTAACTAGTGAAATTGGTTTAATTTTGAATGTGAATGTCTCATGAGTGTTCTGAACTTGAATGTTGTCTGATTTCAGCATAAAAAGACACCTGTTGAATTTTGCAAAATATTACCTTGATTCACCTAGATATAAAAACCATTGACCAGCTAGACCATCTTTCTTTGCAAGAAGTAACTAGTGAAATCAGTTGAATTATGAATGTGAATGTCTCATGAGTGTTCTGAACTTGAATGTTCTAATGTCTGACTTCAGCATTAAAAGACATCTGTTAAATTTTGCAAAATATTACCTTGATTCACCTAGATATAAAAACCATTGACCAGTTAGATCATCTTTCTTGGCAAGAATTTCAGAGGCATATGGGTTCTAGGTGGTTCACAGTACACCTTCTGCCTGCTGCGTGCTCAGGTCATAACCACCCACTTTTGAGGGGATCTTAACTCCTTGTATGCAAGTCAGTGTGTGTGCTTGGCTTTGTTGTTGTTGGTCTATTCTAGCCTCAGAATACGTATGCAGGAGGATCCTGGTAATGCTTTATTGGGATTGGTCTCTATTAGCTAGGGGTTTGTATCCTTCTGTTTCAGTATTGCTCCATACACATAGGGAAAATAGCATGCTAGAACCCTTCTCCTTGAGATTTGAACTTTCAGTGTACAAGGTAGGTTATTGGGAGGAGGGGAACAAACAAGCTCAGTGACACAGCCTAGTAAAAGCATTGCTACATGTATAAGCTGAACCCTAGTATCTCTGTGCTCTATGGTCAGTTGATGCAATATTGCCCTGTGCCAGCCAGTTTTCAGGATTTGTTTCACTTAAACGCAGTGATGAGGTTAAAGACATCTTGATTCACATATCAGTTTTGAAAGAATTTGGTAGAACTATAACAACATAGTCATCTGCCATATACCAGACTGCATACAAGTTATTGCTAGATGTTTTCTTCTCAATAAATCTTCCATTTTTGGTGGTAGTGTGCAATCTATTCTGGATAGGATTTGCATCCTCCCCTCCAAAGGATCACAGGTTTGGCCTTATCTCTGGATGCCTTGGTATCTGGGGCACAAAGTGACTTCCACTTATTAAGGCTGGTGTGCCCATGGAGACTCTTTCTGAACAGAGATAGCCGAGATACTCGTTATGCTCAATAATGCCTAATTGAACTACTGTGGCATTGTACATGGAGGCTGCCTTCGCAGGTTGCTTGGAAATTTTGGTTGGTTCAAAATAATGCTACTAGATTGTTTATGGAGCTAACTGAAAAGATGCATGTTGCCCATTTATAAACAGCATCACTAGCTATAACTCAGATTCTGAGTGCAGTTCAAGTGTGGTGCCCTATACATTGTATGGTCCACTTTAAAACAATATATTGTATAGTTTGGTATGTAGGTTTATGAAGAAGTGCCTACTTCTTCTTCTTCTCTCTGTGTGTGTGTCTGTGTGTGTCTGTGTGTGTTTACTCTTCCAGGTTGTTTTGTCTTGTTTAGAGGTTGTTTGCTCTTCCAGGTACTTGTGCCAGTTAGGTGGGTGCTGGCAGAAAAAAGGGTACTAGAATAGAAAAGGTCCTACAGAAGGAATAATCTTTCAGGGAGATAACATTAAAGGGAAACATATACATCTTCTAAGTCTGTGTTTCTCAAACTGTGGGTCTTGAGCCAATTTCTGGTGAATCCACATTCATTTCAATATTTTATTTTTAATATACAAGTGTGCACTCCTTTGCAATGTACCAGTTTACGCTGAGATCACATATCCAATGACCACGTGTGGTCATGTGGTTGTTGAGGCCACACACCCCCGCCTTCCGAATGTGAGGGGAGCTCTGTTGGTAGCATCAAGTCTAATGCAGATCTGTAACATTTCTCCAAATGCAGTTACATACCTTGGTTGCATCAAGTGAAACCGAAAGTCTCGTGAGAGACATGATTTCCCTCAGTCTGAGCCTTGCAGAGGCAGCGCTTGGATGTGTGCTGCCTCCGGGATGCTCAGACAACCTTCCAGAGGGGAGGGGGGCAGAGTACCCCCTTCCCTGCAGAGGTCCTGCTTGATCAAGCACTGCTTGATGATGGGATCATGGTCCTGATCCCCGTTATTAACTGGCGCACGACTGTATTAGACTTGATGCCACCGTGGTATGTGACTGTGTTTGGGGAAATGTTACAGATCTGTACTTTTAATAAGCTATTATGTATATGCTTTTAACAATGATAGTTAGGCTTACTCTTGGGTAAGCGTGAATAGGATTGCAACCTAGGACTGTTAAAAATGTTCTTGCTTGATGATGTCACTTCTGGCCATGACATCACTTCCAGTGAGTCCAGACAGATTGTCATTCTAAAAAGTGGGTCCCAGAGCTAAAACGTTTGAGAACCACTGTTCTAAGTAATGTGTGAATAAGTGATGAAAAAGAGGTGGTGCCATGTATGTGTTTTAATCTAGACCCAAGATGCAGTAAGGGATAATACTTGGCCAGTTATTGGCTATAAGTATAGTGAATAATGGATTTCTGTGAAAATTCATGTTGATGATTCCATCTTTCTGAGGTCCAGGAAATGAATGAACATGTTATGACTGTCAAATAGGTTGATCATCTGCAGGGTCATGGGGCGGGGGGGTGTTACACACTTTCCATCTATTATACATGACTATAGAATGCAACCACATTAAAAAAAGACACTTAAGTTTAGTAAGAGTTTACATTCATCTTTACTCAGTTTTTCTAATAAAGGAAAGATGTAGGAAGGCTTTCATAATTGTTTCAAGTTATCCCTTGAAGCAAAGTGCTGTGTTCATTGCAGATTTTATTGGTTTCAACTTATTGCAGGCCTCAAAATTTATACTTGATTATTTGGTAATCACTTTTAGGAGGTGGAGTAAAACGGATTACTTGACAGCTGTCTTCATTGTAGTGCACTGCCCTCCTCACCATTGCTTGCGGTTTTTGGCAGCTGCAGGTTGGGAAGAGGGGAAGAGTGTGTTTTGGTTTCCAAAATAGGTGAATAGGATTCCTCTGAACAAAAGGGAATGCTATGTTGGGTCAAGTCTGCCCTTGTAGTCATCCCTTTCCCCAAATGGTAACTGTCTAGTCTAGAACTTGCTTTGGTATATGGAAGCTTTTGTTAACATTTGGCCTTCCCTGTGCTTCATGATAATTGATGCCTTCTGCGACAGTTATGAGTCAGGATCTTGTCCCTGAAAGAGTTATGCGTCTTATCTGGTGAGAAGTTTAAAACCTTCCTCAGAAATTTGGGAATTAAATTGGGAGCTTCTCCAATCTCTGTTGCCCTCAGAATAATGTATTGAGGTATATCCTTTGTTTATAACTGCCTCTCCCTTTCCTTCCTCACTGTTGATATTTAGACTGTAAATCTCAGGGCAGATACTGGTCATCAGTTTCTCTTTTGTTGATTTTGCTTATGTTACCATCTCCTACATACAATGATTGCACTTTCCAGATAATACACAGAGAATGCTTGTTCAGGTCTTTTATTTTTGAGCTTCTTTTTGCTCCTTAAAACTTGATCCTGCAAGGATTGAACTTCATCTTCCATACTAAAGACCTATTCTCCTGTCTTGACTACAACATGTAGGCTTGCTTCAGAGCTTGTTGGATTGTGAAGAGTGGGATTGGATTGAGTGCTAAACCTGCATATTCCTTCTGCCCTTCTGGAAGGGAGAAATCTCTGGTTATTGAAACCATAGCACCATATGTTAGTTTAACCCAGGAGTTATGATCTAACTGTGATTTATAAACCAGGATCTGAAATCAAGATCATATCTTGGTTTGTATAAGCTCCAAGGTTCAGATGGCATGTGGAGTTTAAGGAGTGCATCGTAGGTCTACACTGAGGAGAGAAGGACCAGCTTGGGGCTCCTGTGCAAGAAACTAAGGGCCCAATCCTAAGATGCCTCTGTGCTGGTGCTGAGTGCCAGTGCTGGGTGTTGCAAATGTGCCATTAGGCACATCCGTGGCACCCTGCGAGGAGTCAGTGCTGGCCCATTGTCAGTTGGTGCCGAGCTCAGTGCTGGACAGGTGCTGCCTGTAGGAGCTCCGGATGGTTGTGGGGGAGGAACTGGGGTAGGGGGTGGGACCAGCAGAGCTCTTCCCAGCCTTATGCTATGCTCCTTATCAGTCTGAAAAGCCAGCAAAATAGCTGACTTAGAATGGAGGAGACCTATTGCAGCCCCTGCACCCTTACTCAGGGGAAGGGGATAAAAGGAGGCCTCTGGCAGTTCAGACAATGCCACTGGATGCAGTGGTAGCCATTTTGGCACCGCTACATCTGGTGGAGCTGCAGGCCATAGGATTGGGCTGTAAGTTTCTTTGGATCTTTTGATCAAATCCATAGTGTGTTGCAGTGAACCTCTGTTCTAGCAGATTTGTGTGAATGACCCTCACTGAGGAGTTGAATTGTTAATTTCACTAATTTTTTTCCTTTTCTGCAATTTTTTGGGGGGAGTCAAGAGATTGGTGTCACCTTTGGTATGTGGATCTGCTTTATGATTTTGGCAAATTGAATGTTTGACAAAATGAGTGAGCTACAGAAAAGTAAAGCAATGACTTGTTAATGACCATGGTTACTTTGCAAGATAATTTGGTAGGTGATTGGTTGTTTTTGTTTTAGGTTTCTATATGTTGTATAGACTTGAAAGCCTTGCTTGGTTTTCAGATCTTTATGTCACCTTCCTGCAAGGAGGTCAGGGTGGTGTACAAAGTTTCTCCCCTCCTCTTGTCCTTCCAAAAACCCTGTGAAGTCAGTGAGGCTGAGAGATAGTGACTGGCCCAAGGTCACCCAGGAAGTAGAATTACAGTATATCTAACACTCTGTTCAGTTGTAGAAACAAATTATCTGTACATTTTAAATGGTGATGAAGTTGTGTTTTCTCCAGATATTTCCCCTTTTAAAACAACATGCTATTTTTAATATTTGGGATTAGTTTGAGAATTGTTTTTCTTACAACTGTAGCTGTGTTATAAAGCTGATTTATATACTATAAAAGTGTCTCCAAAGTGGAAGCATTGTAGATATATATAGTAAAGTTTTTGCAAGCCAGCTCTGTCCTGCTTTGAACATTCCAGTTTTGATTTTATTTTTCCCCACTTCTCTCCTTGCTTTCTATCTTTCTTTCTTGGTAGATGAAAGGTGCGCTGACTGAAATTATCCAGCTTGCTACCTTGGATCCAGACCCCTGGGTCTTAATGGTGGCAGATATTTTAAAATCCTTTCCAGATATGGGTTCCCTTAATCTTGATCTGGAAGAGCAGAATCCCAATGTTCAGGATATTTTAGGCGAACTGCGAGAAAAAGGTAAGCATTTCTTCATGTAAATTTCTCCTGAAATTGTCTGGATTTGCTTCTAAATATTGTATTATATGGTGACTGCTGGGGGATGGCGCTGGGTGCATGTTGCTTGGTAGCGAGAATGCAGCACTGAAGACTACAGAGCAGAGGCTTGGATTGGCAAGCAGAGCTTCTGTGTTTTTGGCACCTGAAAGCCTATCTCCTACCCCGAGCCTCTTACTGCCATTTTTAGGGTCCTGTTGTCTCAAACCCAGAAGTAAGTGGTGGTCATGTTGTAGTGTCACACATCACTGCTGACTTCTTCCAGGAGTCGAGCTCCATACCGGTAGCAGAACAGGGTGTTGTAGCAGCAGCAAGTCTGGGGACCACTGTCCTATCCCAGTGAGTCATAGATTTTCATTCCTTGTTCCCAAAATTGATGGCATGTAGTGTCCGCCTCTGGCGTGTCACTGCCTTCATTGCACTTCACAAATTTATATGGTGTGTCTGCCTATCTTTGTGCTACTCAGTATGATTGACCATCAAGTTCTGTCTGGTTAATAAGGGGGGAATAGCATCTCTTCCCTGTGCAGGCTCACCATGTGGATTTGGAACTGATGCACATTCAGCAATGTTTTTGTAGCCATGCACTTAATAAACAATTGGAATTTGATTGCTAATGCCTATGGTCCACAATGAGTTCAATGGTCCACAAGTGGTCTTTCTTGCTGGAATCGCCAGATCTGGTTTTTCATTAATGGGGACACATTGGCTCCAACCTTATCACACCCCTAGTGAAACTCATTTTCTTCTCTTTGGCAGCAGGGACGTCTTGTTTGGGGGTTGCAGGTTGATGCCTTTGTGAATACATTCTAGACTCTCCTGTCTGTCTATTTTCCCTTTAAACTTGGATCTTCCACAAGATCTAGCAGGCATTATGGCCATGTCATGCATAGTCTCACTTGCTCCTCTAACTCTGATGGAACCCTCATCACCTTCTTGAACAACTGGAATCTTCCCTCTCAGTATCCAGAGATTTGATTCCTTCTTCTCTTGGGATGTGATCTTGCTGCAGGTGCAAGAAGTTCTCAAAAGCCTGTCAGCTGACATTTCTACATGTGCATCTAGAAACAGGGGCATCCAGACTTTTTGGCAGGAGGGCCACATCATCTCTCTGACACTGTGTTAGGGGCCAGTAAAAAAAAAGAAATTTACACTTCAAATTTGAATAAATTTACATAAATGAATATATTAGAGATGGAACTTATATGAATGAATGAAGGTCTTGCAGTAGCTGAAGGCCGATAAAAGGCCTTGCACAAAGTAAGGCCAGTCTTTGCTGCCACTGCATCACAGATGTGAAACAGCAAGCAGTGGAAGGAGCCCTCATCCCACAGCTCACATGAGAGGTTGAACAGTTGGCCATCACTCTGAGAACATTTGCATCAGGCCAGTGTGGGCTCCAGCAAGCCTCTGGAGGGCCAGAGGCTCAATGGAGACTAGGGGCTCCCTGAGGGCCGGATTGGGAGTCCTTGAGGGCCGCAAGTGGCCCCAGGGCCAGGGTTTGGGCACCCCTGATAGAAGAAGTTTTCCTTTTTGCATGCACTAGAGGAGTTGACCAGGTCTTGGCACTGGTTTCCTATGTCTTGGGCTATATTAAAAAAGGGTTTAATTTTAGAACACACAGACTGATATGTCTGTATTACTAACTGCCTCCTGGAGTGTGCCCCTCACTATGGCCACAGAAGTAGCAACAGCCTTGTGAGGCAGAGGAGAATTATGATTGTAATGTGATTTTTGTATTCATTTACCTTCTTTTAATCCCCCACACCATTCTTTCTTTGAGATTGTGATTCCCTTGTCATTGGGGCTAATATGTAGAAAGAAAAATACTGTATGCTGCTTTGGGCTCCATTTGATGGACAGGGGAAAGGTGGAATATAAATATTTAAATATTATGCTAGAGTTTTGGACCAAGTTTATGTTACTCAAATATCTGGCTGTAAAAAGTTTTATTTTTATTATCTTAAACACTTTCTACAGCCAGATATTTGAGTAGCATAACCTTGGTCCCAGTCTCTAGTATAAAGTGTAGTTAAAATATTTATATTCCACCTTTTCCCTGCCCATCAAGTAGAGCCATTTCTGTTCCCATTTTAATATTTTTTCCTATTGAGTCTCCAAATTCTTAGGTGCCCATTGATCAAATGATGCTAATGACCTTAAATCTGAATTAATTTTAAATTGATACAGACAGATACTCATTGTCTTCTCTGGTTCATATTTTAAAGCCAAGAAATAAATAAGCCAAATAACCAAATTTAATCTGCAGTTATTCCTCAACAGTTTTGGTATTTTAATAGATAAACGGACAGATTGGGTTGAACTAGAGTTGCTGCTGCTCTAAAACCGTAAACCAAATGTGTACTCATTTGAATAAGTTTAAAACCCACTATGGATATCGGTAAGCCCTGTTATGTCCAGGGAGCCCAAGGCCAGGAGGAGACTAAAACCATTGGTGCCTATCCCAATAAAATACTTGAGCGTCATCCTCCTGATTTTTTGCCATATTTCCAAGATGTCCAGTAGGTGGGGTAATCTCTTTGGCCAATGTTTCCCAAACTTTGATGGCAACTATTAAATACAGATTTTCTCTCAGTTTAGTGACACGTGGAGTTGGTACATGTTGAGTATAATAAAAATGCTCCAGAGCACTCAGCAATGTCATTTTCATAGCCAGGCACCAAGAGGGAAAAGCGTGGGGCTTCAATTGCTGTTGTGCAGCTGCATGACTTACAGAGAGCACTGCTTCTTGCAACCCTCATGAACATCCATGTGACCCTTGTTTGTCATGTCTTTTGCATAATATTTGAACCCGGTCATTGTAATTTGTGCTGACTACAGTTCAGACTCAAACCTTGGTTTGAGCTTTCAGATGTACAACAAGCCATGGTTTATTGCTGCTTATTTGCTTTGTTTCCCATGTGCTCAGGATTCAATATGATGTGATCAAAATTTGCTCCTGTTACCCAACTCAGCATCCTCTTGAGATGGAGCATTAGCTTTCAGATGTAAAGCCAAACTACATTTTTTGTAAATCATGGGTTCAGAGCCTGGTTTAACTACAAGCAAACCATTGTTTATGGACAAACTTGGGTTCAGGCACAGTGTAAAACTGGTTTAGCTAAACAATGCAAAGCCATGATTTATGTCATTTATTGTCCTCAGACCAATCTGAGCTAGAGAGTGAAATTGGTCTTGGGAAATTGGTCTCTTCCATATATCCCACTTTTATGGGGGGGAAAAATTGCATAACTTTCATGTGCTTTATTTCCGTCCAGCAAAATAATATCTGGGACAGGGATATTTGTTTGTTTGATTTATACTCTGCCTTTCTCACCGAAGGGCACCCAAGGATAGTTTTCAAATTCATATTATCTGCTTAATGAGATGCTTTGCACTTTGTAAGGTGATTAACAGAAGCCTCCCCACTCTGAATGGTAGAGCTGGGTCCTCTTAAGTGCAGGGGAAAGTGAAGTATGAGGAAAAAGCACTAAGCTGCAATCAAAGTCAAAAGGGGTTCAGTAAATCACCATCCAAACTCCCACACTCTCCATGTTCCTGATCATAAGCAAATTGCCAGCTTAAACCTTAAGTGGGCGCAATTACCATTTGTAGTGGGAGAGATTCTAATCCTGATTGAATCTGAACTGAATAGAATCAGAATTAAATTCTCACCTAGGAGTTTCACAGTAGACCCTCCCTTTTCAGGTGGTTGTTAAAGTAAGTTGAGGTTGGCAAAAGAGTGTACTGGTGGATTGAAAACTTAATCTTTTCCTCCTGAATTTTGAAAGCTTCATTTTTTTGATGTAAAAATGTCATTCAACAGATATTAATGAATTTCAAATACATTTTGTAGATAATCGCTCAATTTAGTTTTTGCAGGGTTACTATAAACAGTTTGTGTATTATAGGCAGTAACAGCTGAGAGCCAGAACTTGATCGCTTAGCTATAAGATTCTTTGAAAGGCAGGCATCTGCATACTTTCTGAAATTGTCAGATGTATGTTAGTAGCTCATCTTGCAGTTAGACAATATGGCATCTAAGCTGCAGCTGCGTCTCCCCCTCCATACAGCCATGTAGCTATTGGCTCCCGTGGCATGAGTAGCAATTGTTCCATAGTGAACATGCGAGAGGCAAAGTACTCAGCACTATGACTGTTCCTTTTTGCTTTGGATGGCTACCTCCATAAGAGAAGGGGGAAGCAGATATATGCCTATGTTTGGTTTAGGACAAGATTACATCTAATTTGAACCATGTGAATGTGTGGCTTGAATTAGGAAGGTGCAGAGCTAATTGTGCAACAGTATTATGACAGAAGCATTGCAAAGTGGATAAGGTTGCTCCTAAATATTTGGTGGTGGTAATGAGATGAACAAGATGCTTAAAATAGTTGGAAAAATTATGAATGTAGCTTTTGTGCTTGGACTCAGTGAAATGTAGAATTACCTACATACTCTATGGAAACTTCTCTTTATTGGTGGTTATGGGAACTTATGTGTCTTAATTTTTATACAGTGAGTGAATGTGAAACCTCAGCTATGTTGCCATTGGAATGCCAGTACTTAAATAAAAATGCCTTGACTACATTGGCTGGACCACTTACTCCCCCTGTGAAACATTTCCAGCTGAAACGAAAACCAAAAAGTGCCACTCTTCGAGCAGAGCTCTTGCAAAAGTGTAAGTATCGAACCAGATGTTATAAATTAATTGGGATGGATTTTTATGTATTGTACATGGTAGAGATGTTGAATATTTTTTAATGTTATAGTGGGGCATCATTATTTAAGAATATTTATATACTGCTTTTCAACCAAAAAGTTCACACAGCGGTTTTCAAGGAAAATCAAATATCTGAATGACTTCCTGTTCCCAAAAGGCTCACAGTCTCAAAACATGCAGAACATAGTAGCAATAGCCACTAGAACAGCGGTCTCCAAACTACAGGACTGCTGTGTCTAGAAAAAGCCTTCCCTGCATGGTGTGGTGTTTTTTGTTCAGTGTTGCTGCATCTTATCTTTGCTGCCGATCTTCTCACAAACTATTGCTGGGCACTCTCTCCTGCTGCCCATCATCCCACCAGCCTCTGCGCCCCAATGTCTAGGCAGAAGTGGCTGCCCAGCTCAAGTTTGTGAGATGATTGGTTGGAAGGATAAGACATTGCAATGCAGAATGAAAAACCGTGCAAGGAAGGCTTTATCTAAATGCTGCATCTGGCCCTCAGGCTGGGATTTGGCATTGTCTGTACTAGAACAACACTATGTTGGGTGAAGAGGGATTGTTCCCCCGCTTAATATAAGAGGAGCACCACTTAAAAAAAATGCTTTGAGTAAAAATCAAGGTACTAAAACAAATCTTGGAGCCAGTTATGGATACCCTTAACAGGTTTTTGTTTAGAGCACTGATCTGGTGGGTTGCGGGAGACAGGTGGGTGATATCTTAGTCTAACATGACTAGATGGTGTCCTAGTCTAACACCATTTTCCTTTTATGTGATGGTAAAAAGTATGAAACACTTAAGGAGACATTGCCCCATACTAGTCTCTTATGTGACTGATATTTATTCTCTTATGTCTTGCTAATCTTTTATAGTGAAAAGTTGTATTCCATGTTTGATGGCATGTATTTTAATGAGTCATAAGTTAAAAATGGGATTGTTAACGGTGGGTCTGAAAATATTAAAGGCTAGTAGCTTAAGAACAATTTGATTGTGCTTTAGAAAGGAAAACATGCCCTGGGGCTAGGCACTATTGTAGGCTGCTGCCACATTAGCAATTCCTCATTAAATGCTTAGAGTTGCTTGCAGTGGGGCATTACTCATTACTTATGGTTGGCAAAGTACATCTCCACTTCCACCATGTTCCTTCTGCTACTATTAGAATATCAGAAAATCAGACTACTTGAAAACAGGACACCCATGCAATATCCCTGATGTAGGGCAACCACAGTGCTTTTTTTGTATGGATGTGAATTTCTGTCTGCAATGATAATATGGGACTGCAATGAGTGGGAAGGGGTATTTAACCACCCACACCGCTGTGGTCATGATGAAAATTCCCTTCTTTGCGTTTGGGGCTAATGAAACAGGGGACTGCATATTGAGCCGTGTTCCTCACATGTTTGTGGACAGATCATACCAGGAAGCAAGTCTGTTACATGTAAAGCAGTAAAAAGATTTCTCTGTCATGAATTACCTGAACTCAGCCAAATGGTTTTCTATTGCTTCAAGTTGCATCAAATTTTTCCATGAAGGGCAGCATTTAAGGGTGATCATAGATCAGGTGTTCTGAACATAATGTCCATAGATGAATTTCAGGGAGCCAATGATACAGACACTTTTTTTTGTCTTTGTGTGTTTTTCTGGGTGGGTCAATAGCTTTTATTGGATTCTTGGGGTCAGAGACATAAAAAACCTTAAGAACACTATTGTATATGGTTTTTCTAGTTGATTACTAATTATAATTATTATTTTAGCTACTGAAACGGCGCAGCAGCTCAAGAAAACAGCTGGAGTGCCTTTCCATGCCAAAGGAAGAGGGTTGGTCAAAAAAATTGATACTACAAGTAAGACTTTTACGTGTATACATGTTTATATAACTCATGCCTAAAGTTGTTTTGAAGCTTATGCTGACGAGGTCAGTATTTCTGAAATGCCCAAGGTTTTCTTCCATTATACCAATTGCACTATCTTGGAATAGTAAAACTCTCAACTTGTAAAATGAAATAGCTATTTATTGGTCTCACTGATATGGTTGGAAATGTTGCCCCTTTGGCATCCTATTTCAAAGATTTTACTTACTTTTAGATAGTCATATTTCAGTGTTCTACTGGGTGGATTGCTTTGCATCTCAGAACATATGTTGCATCTTTTTAAGGTTGTGATCCTTTGTGCACTTACCTAGAAGTAAATCCCATTTAACTTGATGGGATTTATTTCTGAGTTGACATACATAAATTTTACTATAAGAATATTTACGTGGAGATAAGATTAATTAAAATCCAACTTCCTAGTAAAAATGTTCTTAGGATTGGACTTAGGAAAAACACATGTGTGTTCTTACCTCATACTTATAAATATGGGGTAAGAGAATAGGAGAATGTACTTTTAAGAGCCATTCAACCTTCTTGGGATGTCAGAGAACCAAGTTCTATACAGGTAGTTTCCTACTTAAGGACATCCAACTTAACAGACTTCTCAACATTAAGACAGCTTTGTCATGCTTTTGCACAGTCCATCTGCTCCACTGTTTTTGTGCAGGCACAATAGTGCTGACTTTTGAGGGGGGAGAGACACTGTGTGTTGGAAATGCAGAACTGATGCGTAAAAGTCCATGCATTAATAGAACTGTATGGATGCTCCTCTCCAGCTAATACAAGTGCGAATTGTAACTTGTAAAATGCAACTGACACAAATACACCCCCCATCTAATCACCTTTAAGGCTCTTTTTGTACATTACACAACAAAAAAGCAAGGTTACCACAGGCTGTACATTTACTAGATAGTGAATGACTTTTTATTTATAGAAATAAGTAGTTCTATACCAGGGTGGTCCAACATGTAGCCTGTCTGTGACCCACAAAGCCCTTTTTGGTGGCCTTCCCACTGCCTCTTTCCCTTGCAGCTACCTTTCCACTTCCTTTTCCCACTTTAGCAGCTTTTTGATCTCCCTGTTGTGCAGTTGCAACTTCTCTTTTGGAGAAGAAGTTGGAATGGCGTGGCAGGGAGATTGGAAAGCCCTGCTGCACCCGCCTCCAGCTGACTGAGCCTGCCATTGACTTCCGCAGCTCAGAGCCATCATATTACCACCAAATTACTTTCCAGTCTGTGCAGTTAGGAGGCAACGCCAGGGTTGTGTGGCCCCCTGACTGTCAGAAATTGGGTTGCCCTGTTCTGTGGTGTTTTTCAACCACTACAGAAAGTTAACAATTGTTTGTTGTACAGTTTCAACTTGAGTACAGCCCTGAAACCTATGCTTTAGGTTTAGTAATGAGGGATTAGCTGTACTAAGTGTTTATAGAGTTTTAAAATGAAATGTTTTTCATTTTAAATGATGAATTTAAAAGAATGATGCAGACGTGAAAGTTTTTTCCTTAAGAATGATGCAGACGTGAAAGTTTTTTAGGCAAATTGACATTTTATAAAGCCAATTTATGCTTTTGTTATCATGACATTGTATCCCATGCTATGTAGTATTCCTAAGAAAGGTATCAATTCTTTCTGAGTTTTTTACATTAAAAGTTTGTGACCCTAACTGCCTGCTATATACAGCTGCATATAATCTAGTCATTAATGACGTGCATACCCAAGCATTTCACATCTGTGTGACTTAATCATCCTTTCCCCCCATAGCCAGTACATACTTTTAAATCACAACCTTTGTCCTTCCTATCTCTGTGTGGCTCCTCTGCATTTCATTTGCTCTGTCTCTGTCTGTTTGCTTGACTGCAACAGAACTAACTGCAGCTGCTTTTTCCTCTCCCTGGCTGGATGCTGTGGGCTGCCTTATTTTGTTAAACAATTTTTTTTCACATAGGAAAGATTAGCTTGCAGCTTCAAAGGCAAGATGAGGTAGCTTTCCCTGATGAACCACTATCAAGCTAGCTATGGTGTGTCAGTATATTTCTGTGAGCTGTGATCTTTTCTAGGAAGTTGCATCTTGCTCCCAGTTGCATGTTGCAATCTCCAAAATATCAGTGTCTGGATTCTGACTATCTTGTCTCTGTCCTGTGAGGCTGGATTTTGGAGACCTTATAGCAGTTTTGCCCAAAGTTTTGAAACTTTGAGCACAGCTTTCCCACTCCCAGCCCACAAATTAAGCTTGGAAATGCACTTCATTCTTATACTCTCACATTCAAATGGACAATTGCATGCATTGTAATTACAGTATATCCTAGTTTGTTGCTTCCTAGCTTTCTGCCTTTCCCTTTGCCCGATCAGTATGATCAAGGATGGAACTTTGCTTTCTGGAATTTCTCCCAGCCTATCGATTGTAGTGATCTTGCAGCCACCTTGCTGAGATTAAACGGGTCCAGTGAGGAGCTGGATGGGTGACTGTTTTGGACTCCCATGTAGGTTGCCTTGGGTTCCATGATGGAAGAAAGGCAAGATAGAAGTGTGATAAGTTGAGAAATCGTAGTGTCCCAGCTCTGAGAAGCTATAATATTATATACTCTGATATTCTTAAAGGTGTTCATAGAAGGTCTTAGTTTTTTTTGTATATATAGAAAAGTTGTATATAGAAAAGTTTACCTCTCAACAAAATGTCTTAACTTTTCTTCATGGGATATGAAAGTAATTGTTTGTTCCTGCTGTTTACAGCAATATATTAACAGCTTTGACTTGCAGAATGGGCAGAGTTGAATTGAGATATATATGTTGTATCTAAGAGTTAGATTTTACTACTAAACCAGAAAAATGTAATGTTGTGGAATGTTGCAAATAAGATGTTCTCTATACGAAAGAAGTCGGCTTATGTTTTTGTCACACAAGTGACACAGTGGTTATGTTTTGCTGACCCTGTGGACAAAGGGCATAACATCTAAATGTATAACTAGTGTTCTCTGAGTTTTTATATTCTACAATAGTAGAGATCTTGTTACTATGTTCAGTTCAGTGAATGAATTTTTTCTTATGGCTTATTTATTTAGCTCCACTCAAAGGAATACCAAAACAAGCTCCATTCAGAAATCCTACAGCTCCAAGTGTATTTAGCCCTGCTGGAAATAGAACACCTATTCCACCCTCAAGAACTCCTCTACGGAAAGAAAGAGGAGTAAAGGTATACGCTCTGGGAAAACAAACTTAAGTTGCTGCTATTCTTATTAGTCAGAATCTTGAGGCTGAAGTCAGGGTTAGAAACTAGAGCAAGTGAGAGAGAAGATTGGCCAGGGCAAAGTCTGTGGAGGCTGCTGCTATTTACTACCACGCATCTAAAGGCTATCTCACAGTATCTGGTACAAATACATTGACTGGGTAGCAAAATAAAAATGGTTGATTTAATAGTGGATTGTTTGTTGTGGAGACAGTCAAGGGGAAAGTACTGCTGCTCAGTGGCAATAGTTGTGGCCAGAGGAGGGGAGAAGAAAGGGGATAAGTTAACATCTCTCTTCCACCCACCGCCCCGTAATGCAGGCAATAGCACAAAAGTGAGGAAACAGTGTCTTAAACTGAGTTGTGTGTGTTTTTAAAGCCAGTTAAATGTGTTCTAGGGTATAATGTGGCTGCACATACTAAGTCATTTCTTGTCTTGCCTAATTTTGTAATATGAAGTGAATATAAGATGGCAAATTCTGTGGATTTGAGTAAGAGAGGTGGGGGCAATTGTCCATGAGACATAGAAGGAAATGAACTCTTTCTAATGAGTTTGGGAGTAAGCGTTTCATTTATGCATTTGCAGTTACTAGACATCTCAGAGCTGGATATGGTTGGTGCTGGCCGGGAAGCAAAGAGAAGAAGAAAGACCTTAGGTTGGTATATCATGTAGTGAATCTCAGCTCTTTATACTGAAATACCATGTGAAGCTTAAAACGAAAAACAGGAACGTCAGTACTTTTCTTTTGATGTGACACATCTCATTAAAGCTACTATGAACTTTTCAGAAGGTGGCAAAGTTGGTTGTGTCCACTTCTGGTAAAATTGAAAGAACTATTTCTGATAGGACATATGGTCACAGACCAGCAGAGATGAGGGGGAGTGCAATAGCTGTGAAAATGATAGAATCTGAAAAAAAATGTTGTGTTTAATTATTGCATGACAAGTGAAACATGAAATAATAAAAATTGTTAGGTAGTCATGTTATTCCATAAAATGAATGTGAAAAGCCATATTCTGGTGCTACTCTTATTTGAACCAACCAAAAGAACAAACCCTTAAGCAAGAACTTGAATTAAAGCTTACTTAAGGTTTGCCTCTTTTTGGTTGGTCCTAAAAATAAATTACCAGGCTGAGTTTTACATGTAAAAGTTTGTCAGCTCATGTTTTTGCATGACCGAAACATGTTTTCATAAATAAAATTAAATCTTATGTGAGAAGGCCCTGATTCTTGACCTCATCTAGTAAGAGAACAAATCAGATTGTGAAATACTGGATTGGAGTGGAAGTATTCATTATTATTAAGAATATTTTATGCAGGCGCTGTTCAACTTGTGAGCGGGTTCTATTCCAGACACGAAAGTTGATTTTTGCATAAGTCAGAACTGGGCTGTGCAAGAAGAGCTACCCACACATGCCATTCTATAAAGCTTATCGCTCACTTTGGTCTGTAAGCCGGGATTGTTCCCAGCACACCACACATTTGTTTAAAGAACCCACATGGAGGAAGGGGTGAGATCACTGTGCTCCAAAGATTGGAATGCAGTAAACTTGTCCCTTCCACCATGTGGGTTTGTTTAAATGTACGGAAATACGTTATGTGCTAGGAACTATCCCAGCTTACAGACCTAAGTGAGTGGCAAACTTTACGGAGCGGTGAGTGGTGAGCACAGGTGGCTACCCTTGTACATCTGAAACTGTATGTAAAATGAAACTAGGTTATGTTGAGGCTTACAGCACTTAGAGAGTGCCTATATACTACTATTGTTTTTTTCCAACAAAAAGTTCATACAGTGGTTTTCAGAGAAAATTGAATGGCCCCCTGTCCCAAAAGGGCTCCAAATCTAAAAATATGTATTCAAAACACGAGCAGCCATTAGAAAAAAGCATTGTGTGGGGTTGGGATAGGGATAGTTATTCCTGTCTGCTAAACAGAAGAGGCGCACAATGAAATCTTGACTCTAAAGTAGCAATTAAAGCTTCATTTTTCAACTGAACAGATTCCGAAGTGGTGGAAAAACAAGCAAAGGAGGAAACTGTTGTAGAAAATGCTACTCCGGATTATGCTGCTGGACTTGTGTCTACCCAGGTAGAATTTTACTTCCAGTAATATTGTATACTCCCAGCATAGTAATTGTATCTTAAATCCATATGGAAACTAAGTATGAGTAGCAGAATAAACAGGCATTCTAAGCAGACCACTTATGTGAAATGTTGGTCGTTGGATGTACATAGGAATTGGGCCCTTAGCTACGTGGGAGACTAAAAATTCCTGCTTTCATTAGAAGAAAAATCTTCTTTCCCTTCTCAAAATTTAAGGAAAATGTACAAGCAGGATTTTTCCGAAGTAGCACTTGAAGGGTGAGAGAAGGGATGCTGCAAGATTCTATTTTGGACCTGGTGCTTGTCCTGAATTTCTTAATCCTGAGTAAATTCTTGTGTGTTCTGTTCTATAACTTCCTTTTCTCTGTTATTGTTTGTCTTCCTGTTCATAGTGGAAATGATAGATGATAGCAATAGGCAGCAATAGAGACAGAAAATACCTTTTAGGTTAATCCTGACTTCTGGTGCCACCTACGGGAAACCTTATAGTGGTGTGTGCTGCCATCTTGTTTTCAGCTATTGAATCTTCAACTTGCTGTTTAGATTTCCCTGTAATAATATCCATTATAAAAGATAAGGCAAAGCCCTTCATTCTTTCATTATTCTTCTAAGGTTTCTCAGATTTTGTTAGATTTTTGTTAACCTATAAAATTCTAAATTTTCAAGTTACCTGAAAATTTTGGGATAATGGAAATCTAGTATCATTCCCCATTAAATGGCAGACTTTCAAATAGTTCAAAGGCAGCAAATCTCCGAGTAGCTGATTCTAGATAAAATGGGAGGAAATCTAGTCTTTGTGCTTTGCTTGACCACATCAGAAAGGCATCCAGCCTTCTCAGTGTTGGAAATGAAATTTTCTTTCAGTGTAGCCACCGGTCCCTTTTGTAACTTATTATTATTCCCATCTCTTCATCCCCATTTTGTTTTTAAGAGAACGTATTGGTCTCTGGCAGTGGGCCTTACTAATAGGCCCCTGCAGAGCTTAGAAGGCCAGAAAACTTTAAACATTACTACTCAGTAATGGCCTATCTTTGACCCCTGTCCTTGACCAGGGAGTTAACATCACAGACTATCCTGTCAAGCTGCAAACACCAAATCGTGGGTGCCCTGCCATCTGTATATGACCAGATATTATTTGGAACAGGCCCATGGTAGCCACGAAGGCTATGAAATCCTGCCTCATTCAGGGGAGCCTAAGTGTAGGTGCTGAAATCCCCCAGAACAAACAGCCTGGGGGAGATCAATAGCACCTCAAAGATTATGCCCACCAACTCAGGAAGGGAGACTTTTGAGAAATAGGTGGGTAGTACACCAACAATCCTTGTCCTGTCTTTTGCTCACAACCCTGTGCAGATTCTCAAACCTAGTCATCTGCTGGATTGGGGGAAGAATGAATGTACAATAGATTACCACAACTCCCTTTGCCCTCTGAACCATACCTGCTACAGTAGCCAGAAAGCTGGCACGCAAAGCTGGGTCAGATTAACTTGCTGAACCAGGCCTCTGTCTCACAAGCTGGGTTGGAGTGTTCGTCCAGCAAAAATCCTGGATAACACAGATTTTATTATTCACTAGTCTAGCATTAACTGGCAGTCTATACCATGTTATTTTTTTCCAAGTTTGGTTGATCTTGTTCTAGTCTCCCTAAATCCGCAAAGTCTTTAATTGTGTTGCTTTCCAAGTCAGGGCCATGCAGTGACATGTCCTGAAATCACAAGAGCCAGTATTGCATTTTTTAGAAGTTATCTATGGTCTAAACTATAGTTGCAACTAGTTTTAAGGCTGTGCATGCTGTTTTGCAGAAACTTGGCTCTTTGAATAATGAGCCTGCTCTGGCTTCTACAAGCTACCTGCCTGCAGCACCCAGTGTTGTGCCATCCTCCTCCTATGCGCCAAGTTCTGACACGCAGCCAGGTACTGTTGGCTTTTCTATTTCATGCATTTTGGCATATGCTATAAACAGAAATAAAAACCAATTCAGTGTATAAACTAGCAGATATGTGAAGAATCTTGCACTTCTGGAGAACTGTTATTAGAAAAGGTTTGTAAAAAATGTCTTAAAACTGTATACAGGCAGTTTGTATCTGCTGGTTCAGTAACCATGGCTTTGAATATTTGCGGGTTCCAAACTGTGGGGTGGGCCACCTTTGCCCTCTGAACGCCTTCTAATGCTTGTGCTTTTTGGTCAAAGTCATGCTTTTCTACATGCTGTAGAAATGTACCTTTGCTTTTATATCTGGGGAAATACAGCATGATCTCCCACCAACCAGAATTGAGAACTACTATTGATCTATTGGCCGGGGCAGAAAAGCCTTTCCTTTTTGCTTGGTTTTATCAGTTTAGGGCAGAGGTTCCCAAACTTTACCAGAGTCAAGACCTCCATAAGTAGTTGTGCCCCAAACTGTGACTGTATTTATGATTATTGTTAAGTTGTAAGCTGCCTTGGACACCTCAGATTTCTAGGGGAAAGGTGGGTTATAAGTTTTAAATGCCTGATCTTTAACTGACCATATATTTCTGGATATAATGGATTTGGCTGTTTGCCTGATTCAAACACATATTGCCTCAGTGACTTGCTGAACACTATGGCAGGATTCAGAGTCTTTATTCTGGGCACCTATTTGCACCTTCTAAAATCTGTTTTTCTCTTTTGGAACTAGACCTATTTTGGGCGAGAGGCAAGGTTTCAAATATGACAAAAATAACCAATATCGAGTTTCTCAGGAAACTGTTTGCAAGGGAGTAGAGGCACTTGGTAAACAGCCAGTGTAGCATTTTGTCTTCTCATCTTGAAAGACTTTTTAGATTGCTCAACCAATCTTTACCCAAAAGTTGTTCCAAACTGGGATTTGGCATTTTGGGATTTAATTTCATGTTGGGGGCTCATGGACCTAGGCATTCAGGCGCCTGGGAAACTTCCACATGCTCTGTGCCTGCAACAGGTGAGCAAGGGAAGTAGGGCAGACATGTAAAAGGTGAAAAAGAGTAGGTCTTAATGACATTCTCTTGCTCCAAATAGCTGCGACTGTTCGGGAACCCTTGCAAACAAAAGAAGAGCCTGCTACTCCGCCTACCACTGCTGTTCCTACTCAGTTCAAGCAAAGGACACCCATGTACAACAGCAATGCCAATGCAGCTGCAACTACACCAACTTCTGTCACACCACCGGCCGCTTCTCCGGCAGTACCAACACCACAGACAGCTCCACAGACACAACAGGCACCTCCCAAGAAAAGTCTCTCTCTGACAGTAAGCAAATACCTTGGATTGCAACTTTGAAGATGTTTAGCTTTCTATCAATCATAGTGAACAGGAACTGCATATAAAACTGCCTTCTACTGATTTAAACCATTGGTATAATCAGTAATAACTGCATCAGGTCTTCAAGGTTTCAGGCAGGAATTTTTATCTGTTTTGCCTGGATATTCCACATGGGACCTTCTCTATACCAAGCATGTGCTCTACCTCACCTCTCTAAGCTTGAATCCTTATAATGCATTTCTGTTTCAGAAGCACACAGTTATTTGTGATTTGATTTTTAAAGTATGAACCAGGCAGTTCTAAACAGTAAGGCTGTTAACAGTGGTAATAATAATAACAATGCAGCTGATATTCCAGGGCATATGCTTGGATAATTGCTGCTAACTTGGTTTGGGGGACCACCAGGGGTTTTTTTTGTGTGAGGACATATACTTTGGTTAGTGCTCAATGCTTGGCAGCCTTGGTTCTCCAGAAGTAACTCTAGGAAGGTTCCTAATCAATGAATCAATGAATCCTAATCAATGAATCCTAATCAATGAGTACAAGTGGAATGTACTTGTAAACTGCCTTTTGGCTCATTGGCCAGTAGGCCTGTTAGAATGAGCCAGGTGAAAGGGCTTCCAGAAATAACAAAATTTAAAGTTGAGAGGGATGAGGAGCTACAAAATGTCTAGAATTTGCAAAGGTGTTTTGACTGCTCAGTTTCCAGTTATGTTTCATTTCCCCCCCTTCCGTGAATTGAAGAGTCTCTATGTTGAGGACTAGTTTCACTGCAGCTTCGCCTGGCTCATTCTAACAGGCCTATGTAATCTATTGCAAAGAATAACATAAATATTGACAAACATTTAACTGGATAACATATGCATTTTTTATTTTGTTCACTTCAAGTTGAACACTTTGTTTTTTTGTGAGAGGAGTGTTGTAAATAAAGAACTCTAAGTATAAAATATTCTCAATGACAAATATGACTTAGAATGAAAATTCTGGGGAGGTGGCAGCAGCTTTTTCTGCTATGCAATAAGAAAAGTGGGACTCTATCATTGTAGAATAAAAGCAGTGTAATAACTTCTTGGTATCTCACTAAATTCTGTACTCCAGCTGTTACTCATGAAATAACTGTCATCTTGTATCTCTTGCAGAGAGAGCAAATGTATGCAGCACAAGAAATGTTCAAGACGGCAAACAAAGTTACAAGGCCAGAGAAGGCTCTTATCCTTGGATTCATGGCAGGTTCCAGAGGCATGTATTATGAAATATATTTGACTCTGAAAACCAGGTGGTCAAATACTTGAGCTAAGTGGAGTGCAAGGATAACTTCCAGCTTCAACTGAAAACACAATAATGTAGAAATCAGGAAGAGCTGACTACTGTGGGTGGACCAGTAAGGTTGTCCAAATATATTAGCAGCTGAACATAAGGAAATCAAATAGGTGACACTTTCCATATCATTTTATTTCTTTGCGTCAGGTTGCTATTAAGGCACAAGAGCAGCACCGTGCACCACAGATCCAAATGGCCATAAGTTACCAATTTCAAGCCAAAGAACACTCCTGCGTTTCAAAAGAGTGCAAACCAGAGAAAATTCAACCAGGTGCATTTTCTCTTGTCATGGCAAGATTATGATGGAAAAAAACCATGCCTGGTGAAATATTTGTTCCTGTCAGGCTCTTGGCTTGAAAACTCTGGTATGGCATCAAGAGTTAGATTTCAGGGCAAACTCTGTGTCAACCAGACCTGCAGAGCTTCAGTCAGACTTCCACTGCAAGGTAACGTGGAATCTTGCATCATTAAGAATTAGTGCAAAAAAAGCAAATCTCTGCCAATTGCCGTTTCCCTTGTGGACCACAAGAAATTAAAATGGTGGGTAGCAGTGGGGTGGGTTGGGCCTGACTTCTTTTCATTTTTGCTGTGGTAGTGGGAGCTTTGTCTTGGGAGAAGCACAGCTGCAATTACAGCTCTCCTATAGACTAACAGCGGCAGTTGCTGTGTCTGCTAATGGCTTGTCCTGGGGCAGGGTGGGTGGTGAAGAGAAGCTAGTGATCAAGGAGTGTGATATCTGCCCTCCTGTTCATTAATCCTTTCCTAGGATCGTTTTGCCCTAGTACATCTATATTCTTTCCATACTTTGTGTATGCTAGCATAGCTTATATTTCACTTTAATGAACCTGACAAATATCAAATAATTGAATTTTTATCTAATATTTATTTGATTTATATCCTGCTGTATCCTGTATCCCATGGGATGAGTGACAAGGTTCTGCCCCAAAAGCGGAATAATCTTATCCTCAACAGTTTCTTATTCTTTGAAAATATGCCCCCTGCTGGCTTTTTTCCCATGAAAGTTGGTACCTCAGAAAAGCAGTTCCCTCTCTGGAATGCATTTCCTGCTCATAATCCACCCCTTTCCCCATTAATTCTAAGTGTGTCCATATTCATTCCAGCAATAATTCCCCCCCCCTTTGAGGAATGAGTGGTGTGTTCTTGTCTGCTTTGTTACTCCGAACTATTTTGAGGGCCTCTGTCTTTGGGACATACTGTGTACAGGTATGCAGACACAGCTGTGCCACCTCAGTACATTTTTGACACAGTTCTTTCAAAAAGGCAGCATGCATTTTCATAGGAGGGAAATAAAATGAACAGGGGACATTGATAATGCATGTCAGTGCACATGTAATCATCTAAATAGTCATTATTCCCTGGACTAAACTATTTCTCTTTGGGTTTTGGCTTCTCTTTTGGGTTTTGGCTACGCCTCTCTGACATGTCTGACTTTTAAAATGTGTATTTTTTTGCCTCTACAGAAAACCCTTGTCAAGAACAAGGTGATATAATCCAGATCAAGCTAAGTGAACACACAGAAATGTTGCCAAAGGCTGATGGTACAGGAAGCACCACCATGCTTGTTGACACCGTCTTTGAAATGAACTATGCTACTGGCCAGTGGACCAGACTAAAGAAGTATAAACCCATAACAAATGTTTCTTAAGTGATTCAGTTAGTGTTGACCAAATGGACCACAGAATAAGCCAGCTTCTACGTTGTGTGTCGACTAGGGCGAGAACAACATTCCGGTGCGGACCTCGTAACCACTCAGTGCGCTAACTGTGCTCGGCTCAAATAGGAGGCGAGTGGGGTCAAAACAGCAATCTTCTGGTGGGGAGGGTGCAGTGATTCAAGGAACTTCAATGGTCAGAGTGGAAACGCCTCCATCTTTAGGGGAGAGGCTCATGTTCCAATACCTTGGGAAACTACTGAGAAAACACCTTTGTCAGGACAGATTTTCTGGACACTGTCTTTTAAAAATGGGTACTGGTATAGTTGCTATTTTTTTCTTCTATGGCTTACTGCATGCATGTCATGTAGGGTGACCTCCCCCCCCCCCCCATTGTAGCTGTTTTTACCAGTCATTGTGAAGACATGAAAGGTGTCCCTATATTTAGCATAGAGCAGCTAAGGAGATCTCTTCACACATTGCACAGTGGCAAGATGCATAGGTTGTAGAGAGCTACGGCCAGTCCTGGCTCCCTGTCATGTATCTGTATCATACATGCATTTGTAATGGTGTTGGTTACATTTTTATGCATACACAAAAAGGATAGCCTGTAAATTACCTCTGAGACGGAAAGGTTTAGTTTCTGATCTGGATGCCACCAAAGTGTCTAACTTCAGTGTCAAAATTAGATGTGACTCTGCCTGTGCTGCTTAATGCTGTTTTTCCTGGTCAGTCCTCAGCTCTTTAAAGTTGGTACCTTAGGGCAATGTACCTGACCCTGAGAGTCTGAAGAACCTTGGAACCACCCTTTACCTGCCTAGCTGGTGCATTTTGCATTTACCTTTCAGACAACATCTGTGCATGTATAATGTGAAGATGTGGGAATGTCATGTCGTCCCTTTTGGAGTGTGTTGAACTATGGGTTGGAATGATAGTTGACTGGCTTAATCCTGGGAAAATCAGAGATCATTTAGCCAGTTGGTGCTGGAAAATGTTTCTGTGAAATGTATTTAACATAGAAGCACTTGTGTGAATGGTAAATTTCAGCAGAACAGTTTTCAGTGTGCTCATTCCCAACACAGGTTTGTCCTCCCAGGGATGCAAAATATGGTCAGGAATGACTTTGCCTGGAGCTTTATTGGACTTGTGAGCATTTCTAGTAGCAGCACTGTTCCAAAATCTCTCAGGGAAGCTGAGATACAGCCACCTGATTGCTATGCTCTGGGAGACTTCAGTTTTACTCTTTTAGTTTAGTGTTTGAGCATGTAACAGTTTACGTGTAGCATAATAGAAGAAACTGCCCATCATTCTAGCTTTCCTGGAAAGTGCATAAGATACCGGTGAGTTTTTCATTTACACTCTCAAGACAGTTGTTGGAGGAAAGCACAGAGGTCACTGTAGTAGTATCAGATAGGAGAGCTTTGTGCTGGTTCATGCTTAAAACAGGTCTCTTGAAGTCTGATAGTGAAGTGGAAACAAAATGATCGCTTTCAACAAAACATGTTGAAGCATATCACTTTGAACTCTGTTGGTATTTTGAGTTTCTGGCTATCAAACTTTCCCTGATTTCTAAGTCCCCTTAGAGAATTCTAAGCAAGAAAGAGTCTTATTTCATATTTTATTCTGATGCAGCCATACTGTGCATCTCAGTTTGTTAAACAAAGAATAGCCAAACTCTTCTGAATTGACATTCCTTGGTTTGATACTGCTTGCCCTGAATTCAGATTGTGCACATGTGTCTCAGTAAGGGAGTGTTCTATTTTCATGTCATTCCTAGACTCTTAACTCTTGAAAGTTTTATTACTTGTCCAAACAAGTATTAGAAACAAGTAACAAATTTGTAGCTTCAGAATGGGTTTGTTCAAGATCACAATATTTAACTGGTTATACAAAGAGCCAGAGTATGAAGTAATAGAATTAAAGCAGGGTTTCACCAAATGAGTCAGATCATGGTCAACCTGATCAGCTACTATTTAATACAGAATCTTTTGAAAATATAGGGAGTGTTTATTCAAAATTGAAAAGCATGGAAAGGCTTTGTATGTTGAGAGTTTAACATGGTAATTGGCAAAATGTGTGTACATGCAAGATGCAGGTACTACACTAGTCTTCTAGCATCCCAACTGGACCTTTGGTGGCAAGATCAAGTGGACATAATTTTGAAATTCTTTGCAGCTATCATTAGATGAGACTGTTTTAAAACAATTTTAACACGTATAGCCATTCTGTGGACTATTTCTGACCCAGAGCCCATTAAACTTGTATGACAATCCTTTAACGGGTAAACTGTGGCAGGATATAATTTTCTTAGAATGCTTGTGAAGTTTGAAATTATATGAACCAATGGATCAGTAGCTCTACAATCTATTAAATATGAGAAGTGCGATTGGACAGTTTATGAAAAGGGAAGGAGAAGGTTAAGCACAGGAATACCTATATCAGTAGGTTGCCAAGTATATCTGAAGGTTAACTAGTTTCCTGAAGGCATTTTCCCTGAGTCTGTATATGGCAAGAGCACTGTGGCAGATTTTTTTAATAATTAGAAGATGCACATGCAGACACACCGTTGGTTTGCACCAGTAAGTCACTCTGTCTGTGTGGCTCTCTCAAACCACTTCTTCCCCTCCAAGGATGTGCACAAGCATGGCCCACTCTACCTCCTAGTGCAGCATTTTTCAAACTGTGGGATATGTCCTACTGATGGGTCGAAATCTAATGTGCATTGGATAATGACCCAGTACTCCCTGCTGACCATAATCCTTCCTGGGAGCCACCGGAGGCCACTTCCAGATTGCACTGGGCACTCAACCCACTCCATTGGACTCCTTGGGCCTCAGAATGCTTTGGGGAAGCAACCAGAAGTGACTTCTGGTCTGCACCTGCAAGTTCTGGTTTACTTCTGCAGGTATAACATGCTTCCAGTAAGACTTAAGGTCTGGCAGGGAGCATTGGGTTGTGAACCAGCACAGAGGATGAAGTGGTGGTTCATAGCTTAAGAACTGTTGTCTGCATGCATTTTTTCTTTTCTTTCAATTGTGTGTCTGGAGGGATGTGGTAGTAATGTCTGACCCACATGTGAACATTTTAAATGGATTAAAGTAGTATTTAGATTCCTTATGGGGGGGGTGGTTTCCATCCTAGATTAGAATGGAAATGAAGGGGAGTGGATGGTGTTTGTCCATGTCTTTATTTGTGATGGGAGGAGTGCAGCTTGGTTGGTATTGTTTGAATTGGCCCATAAATAAAATAAATCCACTGTTAAATAGTAACTTGGCAACATAATTTATATTTCCTTTTCTGCTAGGGAGCACCTTTTTAATGTAGTTGGCATAAGATGGTCACTTGGGTGTCTGATATTAAAATGTTTCAATGGTAAGTGAAGGAAGCTAGAAGTAAAATTGTATGTAGTGTCCTATAAATAGAGGGCCTAATAGATATCCTGCTTTAAGTGGGTTTTTTAAGGCTTCCATCTCTTGCAACATGCTGGAGCACCATTTATCCAGAATTGCAAAATGCAGTTTTTTGTTGCAAGATAGGTGTTTATGTGATGGACACTTTATTATATTTTGAAGGAAAAGGCATGTACATCACCTGGCTGGGAGTACAGCATGCTTATGAAATGTGTGGTGTAATTAAGATAGCATACAGAAGATGTATGTCTTTGGGCAAGCTTTTTTGCTACAATTGAAATTAAGACCAAGAATCCAAATTGGAAGAGCCTGAGAATGGTTTAACAAAGTTCCAGTTTGTTTTCATTCAGTTATCAAAAATGCCCACCTATTAAAGAAAATTGACAAAGCCTTAAGGTGAGCTGGCACAAACTTCAACCGTATACACTATTTACACTTTGAAAGATGTAGCTTTGCTCCACCTGCCTTTTATGGTAAAGTTCAGTGGGAGGTTGGAAGTGATGGGCAGTCATCTTTAACAATCTTTACCATCCTCCCCCATGAATCATGTTGGAAGTGACTTGCCAAACTCGAAGGTACTTTGACACCATGTAGCTTAAATTGCGTTTTCACAGCAAGATTTGATGAAGACCAGAGAAATGTTCAAGCCAGAGCATTCTAGGAAACTGGTACCTTTTTAACAAGCAATGTTTTGTAAAGTGTTGTATAGTTAGTACAGTATAGCAGCTCATATGTTTTCTACTGATTTTTGTTTTTGTACAGATATAAATTCAAGACCTCATGTTCTTGGTACATATTTTCAGCATAATACAGTATGTATAATAAAGTTCAGATTTTTCTAAAGACTTTTCCAGTAGTACTTTGATATAAAATGCAATCATCTTTAACATGTCAACAGAGTTTGCACTACTAAGACGTGCTAACAATCTAGTTTGTATTATGGTTCTGGAGAGCTGTCCCTTTGAGAAGAATGGTATATAGTTCCATTTAAACACTGTCATGGGTTCTTACAGCCACATGGAGACTCAACAGTTGTTCAGATACTTAGTTTGTTCGCATGAGGGGCTTATACTTTAAGATTGCAAAACATATGCAATCTGAAATAGTGCTTTTTTACTTTCCTTTTCTGCTTAAGGAAACAAGTTATAGTGGCTGGTGTGCAGAGGATATAAGGAAGAATTGTTCTTTTTTAGGCACTGCCTGTTTTTATGCTTGTATCCTCTAAAAACCAACAATTTCTGATGTAGAGCCATAATGAGTTCTAATTTTCAAAATGGCTGCCAAACCACTGAAGTTGGTATCTGGTACCACTGAAGTGGTATCTGAACTACCTTTGCCAGATACCAGCTTCTTTTGTGAGTCCTGATACTGGACTATCTCAACTGTGGAGCCAACACCAATCCTGATCAGTAACGGTCACTTTTCAGCATGGTGTCAAGAATACTAATGTGATATACTATCCAATGCAATGGACATGAAAACTAATTCTTATGAAACTGTATACACTAAAATAATCACATTCAAAGGTTATTCTGAATTTAAGGCAATGATATCATCGTGAAATGTTTGCAAGATGGGCATGAAGCTCCCAAGTCTTTTTTCAGCATCTACCATTTTTACTACAGCTAGTGTGTCAAGACTGAAAGGGTTCCACTTTTAAGCAGTGTTTTTGACAAGGTTGGAATAGTATATCAAATTAATTTTGTGGCAACCAAGTTGAAAGGTGACCATTCTCCATATCTGAGATTTGTCAGGTATACTTTTTGCAAATTTTTTGTTGGTATTGAAAAATTACTGTGGTGGCTGGGTCATATCTCAAATTTAGTAGCTGTTCTGAAAATGAAAATTTGTGATTCTAGACCTGAAATAGTTCATAACTAGAATCTCTGATTTGTATCACAAAAAGAATTACTGTGGTGTAACCTAATGCACATCTTCACTTGCAGGCTGTTTTACACTTACAATAACTCCTAAGGTGCATGAAAAGTAAAGCATCAAACAGTGTATTTGAAAACTAGCTTCCTGCATTCTCTGTTGTACCACAAAACAGTCTAGATGAGGGGTGCCCAAACCCTGGCCCTGGGGCCACTTGCGGCCCTCAGGGACTCGCAATCTGGCCGGCAGGGAGCCCCCAGTCTCCAATGAGCCTGTGCTGGCCCAGCACAACTGCTCTCAGCATGAGGGCAACTGTTCAACCTCTTGCATGAGCTGTAGGACGATGGTACCCTCCATTGCTTGCTGTTTCATGTCTGTGAAGCAGCAGAGGCAGCAAAGGAAAGGCCAGCCTTGCTTTGTGCAAGGCCTTTTATAGGCCTTGAGCTACTGCAAGACCTTCATTCATTTATATAAGTTCCAGCTCTAATATATTCATTTATGTAAACTTATTCAAATTTGAAATGCAAATTCTTTTCCCTGGACCCTGACACAGTGGTCTAGGCCTGGTCTAGACAAGGCGTCTCCAAACATTTTGGCCAGAGGGCTGCATCAAATGTCTGGCAAGATTCTGAGGGCTGGGAAAAAAATTTAAATATAAAATTTATATAAATTAGAGATAGAACTTAGATGTGTGAATGAATGAATGGCTCATTCATTCAACCTCTCTGGCCCTTAGAACACCCTCCAGATGCAACCAGAACATAATTCCAGTCATGTTTGGCAAAGCGGGCCTGGGACTTTTAGGGAACAAGAGGCTGGCCAAGGGATGGATAGAGACTCTCCACAGGCTGCATCTGGCCCCCAGGGCAGGGTATGGAGACCCCTGGTCTAGACTGTAGTTGATTATGCTCGAGCTTATAATGAGCTGTTATGTGGGACATGAAAAGGCAAACCCTGTCATAGCATTGGCCAGCAGGAATATGGGGTGGACATGACTCACGTGATTGTCTTGTTATGACATATTTCATGGCTAGGGCAGTGAAAAGGGTCCAAAGAGGATGTTTAAGCCAGTGTTTCTCAAACTGTGGGTTGGGACCTAATAGGTGAGCTGGTAGCCCATTTCAGGTGGGTCCCCATTTACAGGTGCAGCCTATTTATCCACAGGTTTGTCTCAACAAGAATGGGGTGGGGGTACTGAAAGTCTCATACACTTTTGCCTCCTTTACCCTGCGCTGGCATCTTGCTTCATTGTGGGGCAGTCCAAAACACTGCAAAAAGGTTCTGCCTTGCCCAGCCAGGGAAATAACCCTGGAAGAGGTTCCCCTTGCAAAGGAACAGTAACACTCCTGGAGGCCCTGAGCCAGCAAAGAGGCTGAAGAGGGGAAGGAGGGACTGAAAATCTCTGTAGCCAGAACATGTGCAGCAAGGTGGAGCATACTCACTCACTCGGGCAGGTATGGTAGCAACAGAGGGGATTGCTTTAAAAAACCCAGGGAGTGTTTGCCAAATCCCCCCCATTGAGATGGTGCAGGTAATCAACCCAAGCAACCCCCCTCCCCATGGTGCAGGCTATCACCGACACAAGCAAGCCTTCCCACCAAGCAAAGCATGAGATATAGACTACAATCCTCTCCACACTTTCCTGGGAGTAAGCCCCATTGACTACAATGGGGCTTACTTCTGAGTAGAAACACATAGGGCTGAACTCTGAAAAGATCAGCATCCCAACTGTGAAAGAAGCAGGGACAGCTGGCAACGGAGCGGAGGGGATTGATAACAGCTGCCTTAGTTTCCTTCCATGCGGAACTGTCAGGCTGCAGTGTATTTGCATAACTCTATGGCATTTAGCATAACACATTTCTGTTAATTCCACCGAGTCACAGAGTGGAACTAATGTGGATAAATAGGCTCCACCTGTATTTCAGTATTTTATTTTTTAATATAAGACATTATGCTACTATGGTATGCGAGTGCATTTGGGGAAATGTTGCAGACCTGTACTTTTAATAAGCTCTGTATATTCTTCTAACAATGATAGGAAATGGGACTTACTCCTGGGTGAGTAGGATGCTTTCTTGTTTGATGATGTCACTTCTGGTCATGACATCATTTCCAGTGGATCTTGGATTCTCATTCTAAAAAGTGGGTGAGAACCATTGGTTTAAGCCATTTCTGCCCAATGCTGCATATATGCAACACAGACCACCTGTGGGCAGGGCAAAAATTGGTTAAACAAATTCACACTTGTAAACAGTTCCTCTATGTCTAAGGAAGCCAGTATGGCTGCAGGAACAGCTACAGGGTGGAAGGAGAGTCAGTTAAAGGAATAGTATACAAGTAGTCTGCACTTGCAGGAATGAGGTCAGAAAGGCTAAAGCACAGAATGAGTAGAAAATAGTAACTGTCAAAAAAATAAAATGATTTTGGTTATTTCTGGAAGATATGGAAGTGGTGAAAATTGCAGGGAACAGAAGGAAGTGACATGATGGAGAAAAGGCAGACCTGCTCAATTTGAGCTATAGCTTTCTCCTCCCACAAAGGAAGTGGGCCTAATCTAATAGTTGCAGTAAAGAACTGAGGCCATCAGGAGTTGGGCTAGGTAAAGAGATGGTAAAAGAATACCTAGTTAGAAAGTTTCCAGGACCATAATGGGTCCAGGGTACAGGAGCTGATGGATGAGTTTGGAGCTGCTGTCTACTTTCTGAGACATGGGTGAATGGGTTAGTCACATACCATGGCAGCATCAAGTCTAATACATTAAAAATAAAATACTGAAATGAATTGGGACCCACCTGAAATTGGCTTGTGGCCCACCTACTAGGTCCTAACCCACAGTTTGAGAAACACTGGGTTAGAGGACTGAACTGCATTAAATATTTCCCTTTTAAAAAAAAAAAACTAGTCAGCCTGATCTAGCTGGGAAGATCCTGGAACAGATTAAGTGTAATGTCTGTGAACCCTTGGAAAATAAATGGGGTGATGTCTAGGAGCTGTCACAGGTTTGTTAAGAGCAAGTTGATAGAGTGACTGGCCTGGTAGAGCATGAGTATGTCTTACCCACATATTAGATTTTAGCAGTCTCCTATGACATCTTTGTGGAAAAAATATGGGCTAGATCAGGGGTGTCAAACTCCTTCCATATAGAGGGCTGAACAGCATTCATGATGCCTGCTGAGGGCTGGGGGTGATGTTATTACACAGGAAGTGATGTCTTTAAACAGGTCAAAACCAGAAATAAACTGTTCTTATGTAGGAACTCATTGGCTGCTAATTACAGGAGAGAAAATATAGAAGATCATATTTCAAGATACAGGAGAGCCCAATTATGCTGGCCACCCTTTCTGGAGTGCCACCTCAGCATTGCTCAGCAGCTGAGAGCCCAAGGGCCAGATAAAAAGCTTCTGGGGGCCACATTCAGCCCCCCGGGCCTTATTTTTGACACTCCTGGACTAGATGGTACTGCTATTAAATAGCTCCTTGTCAACCTGGCAGACAGGAACAAGTGGAGTGCCACAGGGCTCTGTCTTGGCCCCTACTACTTGCAGTAGTTCTGAAACTACTTAGAATCCAGACCCACCCTAAAAATGGTTCACTTTACCAGTCAGTGGCGATTGGGGCAGCAGTGCTCCTTTAACCCTTGACACACATGGCCTACTCTACCCTGTTAGTTTTGTGTTTCATGTACACCAAAATTTGGGTTGTGGGCCACAGACTCGCTGTGGGCAATGAGTTTAAAAAGTAGCAGGATGAGATGGTGGAAGGAATACAGGTCTAGCCTATTTATACACGGATTTGACTCAACACAAATGACCCCTGCAAATGAGAAGGAATGTGCTGATCCCTGGAGAAGGGGAAAATGTGCCCCTTTAAAATTATTTTAAAAAACTGAACTGACCTTTAACAATCACCTCCTTAATGAGAGAGGAGGCTATTCATCAATCCTCTCTCCAGCAGACCCCTCCCTTTCCCCTGACCACCTGAAAGAAAGGTGATCATTTTGCATTGGTGAAGGGAGGGGCTGAGTGAAACCCCTTTGTAAGCACTTGGAGGATGACTGATGGATTGTCTTCTTAACATCACAAAGGTCAGCAAGGCTGTTTTTAAATCACTGGAGCAAAGAAACTTTGTTTTTTAAATTGATTTGCTATAGTGTGTTTTTTGCCATACATGTGGGTACTTAGAACAGAACCCACCCAAATAATTAGTCTCAACCTGTACTTTCAAATTTGTAAATGACACTCTGGAAGACTAAATTAGGATTCAAAATGATTTGACAGCCCCAGGCCCCGGAGCAAGATGAACATAAACAAAATTCTACATGTAGTAACAATCAGACTGATATGCAGGGGCAAACCTAGCTTCTTAGAGGCATGTGTGGAAAAGATCCAGGTGGCTTAGAAGACCACTAGTTCAACATCAGCCAGTAGTGTGATTTGGCTGCAAAAGTATATGCATTGCTCAGTTGCATAAGCAGAGGTGGAGTCCACATCATGAGAATGCAACAATGAAAACATTCACACAAAGCTATGAGATGTACTTCACTGCTGCTAGTCTGTGTGGTTACCTCAGATGTGGCATACTATCATTATGAGCCACTGTGAGATACAGGAAGCTGGACTAGATGGGTGCTGCTGATCAGCCTAAGTCCCATCTAATCCAGCTTCTTCCAATATAGCTTTCCTCAAAGCCCTGTCTGCAAAGCTGCATTCCCAATTTTAGAAACGGCTGGATTACTTTGTTTTTTTTGCTTCACCTTGCCATACAGATTTACCTCTGAAAGACATTAACAGATTATTAAAGAAACATCAGTTTAATTTTGAAATGCTTTTATTATGCAAATACAATCTAAAAATTGGGAATAGATTTTCATATCAATTTAAATGTGAATTTAGGTCATGTATTTTTGCTTATTTGAAACTAAACTGGAGACAGCTTTGTCAGAGCTTCCCATAGTAGCACATAATATCCCACCTTGTTCCCGCATACTCTTGATCCTTGGTAAAATGCTATTACAGTGTTTAAAAAAACAAAGCAAACTGGATATCAATCACATAAAAAACCAAGCTGAAAATGTGCAGCGATACTGAGCTCTGTGCTTCTGAACTGTGCGATATCCACATGCCTCATTTACCAAGCAGACAAGGCAGGCCACAACTTTTCATTTTACTGTAAAAGCTAAATCATGACTTCCAGAAACATTATTTAAAACATTTGTTGAGTGGTTGCTATTACTTCAAAAGCTATGCATTATATAATCTTAATTGGTTGGAAATTGACATACCTCCAACTAGGAAAATACTGGAAAGAACTGTTTCTCTCCAACAGTTCAAGTGTCATCATTATTGCTGAAAAGTAAACCTGGTTTATCCTGAAAGTGTCTGAACGTGGCATGCCACAGTTCATGATCAGTGCAGATGCAGCAGAATACACTGCTGCAGTTGGCTCAGTGGATTAAAAATGGTTTTACCCCAAACTCCATTCTTGCAGAATACGTAAAACACATGTCCTTCCCTGACCCTATTCACAACTTATCTACAAGACAGTGTTGGCAGTTGGAACTGCAGTCCGTGACTATTTACATTCTGTCCTCTTCCATTTATTCCTTTGCCTCCTCTTAGGCTTCAGCATGGTCAGTTTCCTAGTGGGTCTCTTTGTCTTCTTTTCAGCTATTTTCTCCCCAATATGGTCTGAGCAGACTAACTGTCCATTTACATTGGAACGAAGCAGCGTCTCATCTTGATGATCCTTGCAAAAAGAATTTGGGCAAAAGTGACAAAAGGAAACTGAAGGCTTGCCACAAACATCACAGTGATGCCAAGGGCATTCCCATTTTCCTGCAATGAAAACAAAAGAAGACTGGGTCAATTTAGAAATTTTGTACTACACAGACTTACCCTGTTTAATTAAAATCAGCAGTACCAGTTCAAACAAAAGTATTTCACTTTAACTGTGGTTTGGAAAGACAAAAGATACCTTAACGGAGTTCCTTTCATGCTAGATAAACTATCCATATAGTTTACAAATGCAGAAGAAAAAATGCTTAAAATTAATTGTGTTCCATCTACATTAACCTACTAAGCTTCGCATCAAACAAATAGCAGCTGCAAAATGAACATGAATATTATATTCATATTCAGAGGAATATTCATATGAATATTATATTAGATA